>NC_055684.1:14947610-16147610 GCF_017639745.1 Melanotaenia boesemani | reverse complement strand
AACATTAGGTTACTGGCCTTTCTAGAGTTGCAAACCCTGTTTTTTTTTTATAACTATTTCATTTATTTGCATTCATGCATTTAATGTTTTGATCAGACAAACTGTTTCAGTGTAGTGGTGGTCTAAGTACCATCCTGTTAGGGTATATGAGCTGTAGTTCCATTGTTTAGTTGCTTGTTGCTAACATACTGTTATGGGGATAGTTTTTCAATAAGATTTCCATGTTGCTGATATGTAGAAAAATCTGTAACAACGTATTATACCAACTTTCAGGACTAGATTATAATGAGTCCTCATTTTAGAGCTACTCTGAAAATTACAAGGCAGATCTTTATGATAACTATTTAAAGAATGGATCTGGGTAGATTGCACGACATTTGTTGTGTTGGAATTATTTCATGATTTATCAAGGCTAAAAATTGGGATCATTTTTGGGTTTGCATCAGTGATGGGAATTTTGTTTAAGGAATGAGCAGGAGTTTTATATGACTGCAACATAATTGCATTCATTAATGCTGAGTTTCTCATACCAAATGTTTTGTTTTTATCTTTATTAATACATTTATTCATATATTCCCATGTTGTTTTGTTTGGTCTATAAACCATGTCTGTTAACACAGAAATACATTACAGCTGAATAATATCTAGATTTAGGAGAATGAATTCAGATATCTGGGATCTTTGCTTTTTCTAACTTATAAGAATGCAGCTATGACCATTTCCACAAGCTTCTACTCTGATGGAAACATAGTTTTTTCAGTATATTATCATAGATGCTACAGAGATACTTTATTAAAGAAGTTGAACTTAAGATACATCATAGTAACATCACATGACCCTTTTGAGGAAGACTACAGGATGTAGCTGAGCTTAAATTGTTTTTGGGTGTTTTGGGTCTATGGGTCCTCTTTTGTGTTGAGGTGATATTGCGCCACTTAGGGGCAAAAGTCAAGGGGGGCAGGATAATAAATGGGGGAGATTCCTTTAAAAGGTCTTTTAAATCTACTATCATTGTTATGTAATCTTTGTAATGGTATAGAGCTATATTCATGCCTTTTTCAATACGATGAGAAAGGTTTATAATATAATAGCCCCTTCTGGTATGTATTCCTTTAAAACTTTTGTATCCGTTATTAACATGTGGGTTTAATGTTGTGTGTATAACACATAAATAAATGGTGACAAAATTGTTTTTGTTTCTTTTTTGTTTGTCAGAATTGTTGGCTGTGTGATGTTGTTAGTAATGTAAATAGTCTTCTAAAGTTTAGCAAGAAATAATGTTTTAAAGAAGGTGTTCCCAGCATTTCATATTTCAGAAGCAGCTAAAGAAATGGAGTTATATGAATATTGTGTCTACTTCGCTCTCTTTCAACATTAGCAGCGGCGGATCTACAGGAGTCTGTTGGGTGGAGTCAGGGTGAAGTATGTAGTTAAACTGGTTTGAATTATGGTGTGATGTAATCACTTGTCCCTGTAATCCATTTCTGATTTTTCCGGAAAATATATGAAAATCTGTCCATAACTTTTGAATTATGCTGCTAGCAGACAGACAAACTGAGGCTGCTGAAAACATTAAAAAAAAAAAAATAGAAGTAGAAGAATGAAAGCAGAATAAGTTTTGGATATGCGCCAACAAATGAATGAGGAAGACTCAGATGGAGAAGAAATGATTAGTTTCTCTTACAACAATAGGACCGAGTTAGGAAGTAAACATCCTTGACTAGATGTTGAGGCGGTATTTTCATTGTAAGTTGTGTTTTATAACGTTTTGGACATGGCTGCACTGAATACAGGGGTCCTCTACCAGAGCTACATCGATTCCAAAATGTACAGTGGCCCTGAAGTGTCACAGCAATACAAAATCGAGTGTCAGCATCAATGTTGTCCCTCTGTAGCCCCTTTTCCACCCCCAGACGAACCGGTGCCGGTTTGGTACTGGTGCTAGAGCCAGTGCTTAGCTGGTGCTTCCAACGGACCTGTTCAGTTTTAATGATCCTGTGTTGGACCGGTGACTTGTTAAGGGTGTATCCTGCCTAATAGAAGCTGGGGTTTGTTATTTCTTTATAGATGATGAACAGGTCTACTATTCTGTGTAAGCTACACAGTGTGCAGAGCATTGAGCTCTGAAAACCTAACAAATCCAACAAATATGGCATTTTACTGGTAGCCCATGTGGCTTCAGAATGAGGAACAACCACAGACATTGGAAAGTAAGAACCAAGTACATCATCATTTTATAAAATTCTTCCCAGATATAATGCATCAAAATCAGATAAAAAAAAATAAACACTGGAAAGCAGAAATGAAAAAATAACTAAATCTAAAGTGAGACTTGATGGAGAAACCATCAGTTACAAACATATTTTCAGGTTTGCTTCTTTTTGTGAATTGTGACCTTCAGTTTTTATCTTAGTCTTTCTGTGGTTTTTCAAGACTCACAATCTTATTTTCTTTCTTCGGAAAAACTGAGAACATCCGAAACATTTTTTGTTTTTTTTGGACAGTTGGCCATCTTGAAGGTCTCAGGAATATCAATATCCATCCATCCATCCATCCATCCATCCATCCATCCATCCATCCATCAAATTGCTATTGTTTTATAACCTCCGGCGAGGCAGAGGTTATGTTTTCGGGAGCATTCGTTTGTGTATCTGTCTGTCTGTCTGTTAGCAACATAACTAAAGAAATAACGGACGAATTTTGATGACATTTGCAGGAAATCTCCAAAATGGAATAAGGAACAACTGATTAGATTTTGGGTGTGATCTGAATCACCGCCTGGGTCCAGGAATTTTTTTAAACAGTAATTTAATTAATTTCATTTAATTACTTTGGGCTTGTATTTCAAATAGAAAATGTCAAATGCTTACAACATTCACTTGTCAGCTAATAAAATAAAAGTAACTTTTTAAAAAAGTTTTTCATATTTTTTATCAATTATTTGAGGGGGAATAATTAGGATAAAAGCATCATATAATGCTAAAGTAACGAAACAGATCACTGGATTTCAGCTGATATTGATGTATTGTATTCCACCTCAACAGCTCAATAATGAACATGCTGGGTCATTCTGGAAGAATTTAGAAACACCAATGGAAAAAAGCCAGAGTACCCAACACAGAACTCCAGCCGAGATGCGAAACAGGAACCTTCTTGCTGTGGGATGACACTGCTAACCACCGCACCACTGTGGTTGTAGACACAGACGCTGATTATTAACATTTTTAGATGAAATGTGAACATATAGGATTTTCCCAGATGACTTATATCTTATGGTAGACCTGCAATCTTTCCTTATTAGGCCCGAGCACCGAAGGCGGTGCGAAGGCCTATTTATGGGGCTATTATTGTAGCAATATTATCTACAAATCCGTGTTGAAAGTCACAAATGCATACAGAGAGTCGTGTATCCGTATCTTAATTTGTGTGTGCACAGTTGGATTCGCAAATGTGTAAATAAATCCACAAATGTGTGATAAGATTTCTGTGTCTGTACAAGAATCTGCAAATGTGTAAAACAACTTGTGTGTAACCCGGTTTGCAAATGTGTAAAAAAATTCCACAAATCTGTATTTAAAGTTGCAAATGTGTAGACCAATCTGTAAATGCGTGCTAAGATCTGCACATGTGCAGACCGATCTGTATCCACAGAGAGACATGAATGCCTGGAGTATTTCAGCTACAAGACCCAGAAATACAGACAAATCGCTGGTTACGAGTCAAGCAGCTTCTGGATTGGCTCTCTCTACACACGTGGATTTTGCTACACTTGTTCCGTGAGAAATCCACAAATGCGTGCCAGGATTCGTATCCGTAACGCTTGGGTTTGCGTGCCCTGACCGCTGGCTCACAGGCTGCCTCACTCCGGCTGCCGTTGGTTCGTTTGCTCTGCTTCTACTGAGTGCGCGCGAGTTTCACCAGGGCAGGAAAGATGGCGGTGGCTGCTAATAGCGAGACGGATCAGATGTTTGGGGCCACAGATAATCCGTGGGTAAGTGACGTTCAGATTTTAAAAACAAATACAATGTAACATATATAATGAAATACAAATGTGAAGTTATGGAAAGGCTATTAATTTGGTAATTAGTAATGCAAGTGAACAGGGCTATTTGCCTCTAGCCGTTAGCTCTGCCATTCATGATCTTAGAAGTCACAAATATGTTCGATTGTATAGCATTCTTTGTGAATTTGGTGTAATTGTTAAGTCAAACCTCCGTTACATCTTAAAATATGGCAAATACAGCATTTTCCAACGCTGGTCCTGGTACTCTTATACTACATGTTGTAAATGTCTCCCCCCCTCAAACACACCTGATTCAAATGATCAACTTATCATCAAGAACTTCAAAAGCCTAATAACAACCCACTCATTTGAATCAGGTGTGTTTGAGGGGGGGAGACATTTACAACATGTAGTATAAGAGTACCAGGACCAGCGTTGGAAAATGCTGTATTTGCCATATTTTAAGATGTAACGGAGGTTTGACTTAACAATTACACCAAATTCACAAAGAATGCTATACAATCGAACATATTTGTGACTTCTAAGATCATGAATGGCAGAGCTAACGGCTAGAGGCAAATAGCCCTGTTCACTTGCATTACTAATTACCAAATTAATAGCCTTTCCATAACTTCACATTTGTATTTCATTATATATGTTACATTGTATTTGTTTTTAAAATCTGAACGTCACTTACCCACGGATTATCTGTGGCCCCAAACATCTGATCCGTCTCGCTATTAGCAGCCACCGCCATCTTTCCTGCCCTGGTGAAACTCGCGCGCACTCAGTAGAAGCAGAGCAAGCGAACCAACGGCAGCCGGAGTGAGGCAGCCTGTGAGCCAGCGGTCAGGGCACGCAAACCCAAGCGTTACGGATACGAATCCTGACACGCATTTGTGGATTTCTCACGGAACAAGTGTAGCAAAATCCACGTGTGTAGAGAGAGCCAATCCAGAAGCTGCTTGACTCGTAACCAGCGATTTGTCTGTATTTCTGGGTCTTGTAGCTGAAATACTCCAGGCATTCATGTCTCTCTGTGGATACAGATCGGTCTACACATGTGCAGATCTTAGCACGCATTTACAGATTGGTCTACACATTTGCAACTTTAAATACAGATTTGTGGAATTTTTTTACACATTTGCAAACCGGGTTACACACAAGTTGTTTTACACATTTGCAGATTCTTGTACAGACACAGAAATCTCATCACACATTTGTGGATTTATTTACACATTTGCGAATCCAACTGTGCACACACAAATTAAGATACGGATACACGACTCTCTGTATGCATTTGTGACTTTCAACACGGATTTGTAGATAATATTGCTACAATAATAGCCCCATACCTATTGTAATTGCTCCGTTTTTTCCGTATTCTTATTTTTCTCCTCAAAAGTAAATCGCATTTTAGGGGACCTGAACATGCGCGAAAACGCGCCTAATTTTGCGTACCCCCCCAAAGGAATGCGTAAATTTACGTATTTTGGGATGCTCGGGACTGTTCGGGGAAAATTGAACGAGAGCGCCACCTATTTATGGTGCCCCGCCACTGCATGTCATCAATCTTTATGAAATTTACTACACATGTTCTAAACCCTTGGGCGAACAAAAAATTCTCTTGGAGCAACAGTCAAAAACCAACAGGAAGTTGGCCATTTTGGGTCAAAGTCACCATTTTGGCGTTTTCTGACGTCGTTCAAAATCTATCTCCTCCTAGAGATTTCATCATACCGCTACCAAAATAGCTCAGAATGTTCAGAAGGCATGTGTCTTTAAAAGTTATTGAAAGTTTTCTAATAGGAGAAAGGGCATGGAGGGGGCGGGGCCTCAATATTTGACGTCTCGCCATGAAAAACGAAAGGGAAATAACTTCCACATTAAACAATATATCTGAACCAAAATGGCCATGTATGATGCCAGTGCCATCCTGAACACAATTACATGTCAATATTTGGGTTATGAATTGGCCACGCCCCCTGGCGACAGGAAGTCATGGTTTTTACTCAGAGAGCCACTTATTTGACGTTTTGGACACAACCAGGTCCAAACTGGGTCAGACAGCAAAAAACAAGTTGGTGATGATATCTGGTGAAAACTGTTGGTCTACGCTGCAGGGTGAGACCGTGGCGTCATGGCGAACTTCGATAAGACGCCATGACATCATAAATCAGTATAAACCCTTCAATTCTGATCCAATCCCCATCAGACTTGCAGAGATTAATTAGGGTCCCGCCCTGAACAGATCCATACGACCAATTCCAGACGGCGCCAGACTAGCCCTTAGCCCCGCCCACTTCCAACAGGAAGTGCTTTTTTTCAGACTCCGGGATCCATCTCCTCCGGAATGAAACTTACACACTTGAAAGCATAGATATATATAGAACGCTAGATGCCTCGTCCGCGTTGCTAGCCAACAAAGTCGAACGTCCGTGCCTGGCGGCCATCTTACCACAGGTAGCTCTCTCACCCATAACGCTGTTGGTAGTGTAAAAGTACTTTTGTTCTATATATATATCTATGCTTGAAAGTGCTTCACAACCATGGATGTATTATAGAACTGGATAACGGACTGAAAATGGCGGCCCATTCATTTCTATGGAAGTTGCTCACCCAGCGCATACGCCAAAAAAGTTCTCAGGCTTCCGGGTTATTTCCGCATATTGGGCCCATAGAGCATGCGCAGTAGTGTCACCTCCCATCATGCTTCACGTCACTGTGAACGAGCAATGCGCAGCCCAGTGACCTGATCCAGCAACAAACTTAACTTTAACTTAACTTTTACGAACAGCTTTCCCATCATATTGAAGTCAACAGCCGTCCTCCTCGCTCCCGACACAGCATGACCGCGCTTCGGCAGTGCATGTGCACAGCCGTGACGTCACCGGAGAAATAGAGACTTTTCTGTGGCTTTTATGGCCTTTTGAAAAATAATTGACGGATTAAATGTCCATGAATTAAAAATATTGAATAGAAAGATTAGTAATTAGCTGTGTTTAAAGCTGAAGACGTCCTGTCAACAGTTTTACAGCCGTGTCTTTTACCATTGTGGCCTATGGGAAAAATGCTTTTTGGGCCCCATGGGATTTTTTGTTGCAGTACCACGAGTGGCCACTGGGAAAAATCGGCGTGCCGCCATTGTTCAGTCCGTTATCCAGTTCTATAATACATCCATGTTCACAACAGGTCAAACCCTTTCATGATACCACAATAAAAATCTCAAGTTCCTTCGCCAAACGTAAGCATGGCGAATAGTGGTCCGACGCCATCAAACAGGAAGTACTTCTAACTGACCCATTGTACTGCTGATCTCGACCGAACCTGGCAGGAAGGAACGCGGTCAGGCCGGGAACTCAGCCGCATTGACATATGCTGGCAAAATTGCAATATAGCTCTATAGCGCCCCCTACAAATATTTAATTGATCATAACTGCCCACTACATTGACCGATATGGCTGAAATCCGGCATATTGATAGAACTTGGAAGGATGTACAAAAAAGCCTCTTGGACCTATATGATAACTTCAACAGGAAGTCTGCCATTTTGAAAAAAGTGTCATTTTTGCATGTTTCTTTGCCTTGCATTTGAACGAACTCCTCCTACAAGTTTTATCGTATTTACCTCAAACTCAGTCTGAACATTCCAGAGGCATGTGTGGTCAAAAGTTATTAAAAATTTTCTAATAGGATGTGGCGTTCAGCGGCGGCGCCTCATCAAGTTTTGATGTTTCGCCATCAAGCATGGAATCCATTATTTCTGACAAACAACACACAGTCTGCATCAAACTGCCCATGTTTCACTTCAGTTCCATGCCGACCACATCTACATGTCCAGATGTTGTCACCTGGACATTGCTCAACACTGCATGGCGAGACTGTGGCGCCATGACAAACTTGGATAAGATGCCATGACATCATTAATCAGTAGAAATCCCTCAATTTTCATCCAATTACCATTACACTTACAGTAATTAATTAGGGTCTACTCCTGAACAGATACATGTAACTACTTCTGGTCTTGGCCCAAGCCCCGCCCACTTGAAACAGGAAGTGCCTTTTTCAGACACCGGGGTCCCTCTTCCCAGGAATGAACTTCACACACTCTACTGTACTTCAGATCAGGTCAAACCCTTTCATGATACTACAGAAAAAAAAACCTCACGTTCCTTCCTCAAGTAAAACCATGGCGAATGGCGTCCACCGCCATGAAACAGGAAGTACTTGTAACTGACCCAGTGTACTCCCGATCTCCACCAAACTCGGCAGGGAAGACAGAGGTCAGGCCTGGAACTGATTCAAATAGACATATGCTGGTAATATGGCTCCATAGCGCCCCCTATAAATTTTTAATCTATCAGCTCCAACCACTGCTTTGACTGATATTCATGAAATGTGGCATATTTATATAACATGGCAGGACAAACAAAAAAGCTTCTTCATGTCCTGATGTAGTCAACCCCATAGCCCCGCCCCCTGGGAACAGGAAGTGCCACCATTTTAACCCTTTAATACCTGTAAAATCAATTCAAACTCATTAATATCATCTTTCATGAACTCATGGTTGAAAGTATGTCTGACTTCTTACAGCATCATGATTAAAATGGCTTCCTGTGATGCTTAAATCATTCGCCATGAAACAGGAAGTGGCTCTTAACCCTGCCTTCAGTTTACCAATTGAGCTGATATTTTCCTGTTTTCATTAGAGTTCCAACCGGAACATGGTTCTACATGAAAATGACTATAGCACCACCTAGTGACCACGTGGAATTTTACTCTTGATGAAATCATGCTCCGGTTTGTGGGAATTCAACACAGCTTGTAAGAAACAAGGTCATGAATGCTTCAGATGTCATCACTGGACAGGCTGAGGTGCAAGTTGATCCTCTCATGACGAAAATCACCTCTTGATGGAGATAAACTCTGGAAGAATGGGTTTATGGCTGTGGGCGAGAGCGGCTGTGCTGCTGGAGGGAGGCTGCTGGCTGATTTAGCGGTGCAATAGGCCGGAGCGGCGCCGTAGGTGCGAGGGCCTCCAACGCTGCTTGCAGCTTTAATGGTATTTGTATTTAGTTTGACTCCCCTGTCTGCTACCTAACGTGTTACTGTAGGGAGTGCATGAATCTGTCCAGATTTACTCCGTGTTTTATTGCTCCTGGTCCCACAACTCTCCCAGGCTTTCCAGCACAGATTTCATGGAGGCCTGATGACTGCTCGCCTTTATTACCCTTATTTTTACATTTACAAAAAAGAGGTTCAACATAAGGTATATATTTCACAGGTATAGCAGCACAACACACGTGAAGAAGGGTGTACCTTTGGGAATGCAAACAGGCAGGATCTTTTAATATATTAAACAACATAAGGATGTACAGACTCCTGCAGTTTGTATTTGCTCAAGGAAGATCGGACAAGCCTATTCAAGAGGAGCTTGCTTCCACCTGTCATTCTAAGCGGCCAAAGTGATCCAATTTCAGGAAGTCTGCTGCATGGCTTCAGAATATGTTCAGTGTTTGAAGGTGGGTAAGCAACTCCATGTTTCTGAGTGGTTGGATACTGTTACGGAAGCTTGATGATGGAATGTTCCTAATGAACTAACATCCATGTTTTTTCAGCTGCTCATGGTTTAAGACCTTCATCGTGTTCAAGCAAAATGTTAATGAAAGCATCTGTCGTAAGATCATCAAGCATTTCAACGTGTATGGCTCTTGAGCACATACAGGTGAACAGGAGACCATACCTTTTCAGTTCTTTTCTTGCCTCCTTTACATAAAAGGTGTCATTTCTGTTCTTTCTTCTGGCAGGTCTGCCATCTTTGGATCTTGCGTGTTCCCTTTATATTTTCTGCCTTTGGTACATTTATGAATGTGTGAAGCTACTGCACTACTGCATCCTAGGAGCCAAATTCCATTGGATCTCAGCTAATTTATAGTTATTTTACTTCCTTGATGATGCACTTTCTTGTGATAATACTTGATCAGTAAAGAGGACACATGGCTTGCTTTGGGCAGAATAGCAGGATGTTTGCCATGTGGGTGAAGACCAGATTTTGTCAAACGACCTCCCACCCTGAGTTTACCACCCTGATTAATAAATGGGTTTAGTTTGTGAAGCTTTTTTGTCTTGTCCTTGGTTCTTACTTCTTTGTGTTGTTTGACATTCTGGATGTGGCCTCGGAATGCTTCCTCTCGGACCAATCTGATTATGAAGTGCTTTGCTTCTTGCCTTTCCTCAATGCTTGTGGCTTCACATGTCTGAAGCTTGAGACCCTTGATCTGCTTAGTATGACGCTTAAGACGAGCAACAGCTTTGACAGCTCTTTTCCAATCAGAAAACTTACTTTTTGAGCAAAGTTCTTTCTTCGTTTGGCATTCGTTTTCTGTTCGGAGTCCTTGTCAATAACTTCTCCAACCAAACCTTAGTTTAGTTCCTACCAGATGTCATCACAAAAAAAATCCATTTCTATAATAAATCAGATCAATGATACAAATAACCAAAAGTATCGTGATCATCGAACAATCAAGCGTTTCATTCAAAATAGTCAACAGGGTCGCAAGAAGCGTGTTGAAAAAACAAGGAGCAAAATAACTGCCCATGAACTGAGGAAAATCAAGCGTGAAGCTGCCAAGATGCCATTGGCCACCAGTTTTGCCATATTTCAGAGCTGCAACATCACTGGAGTGCCAAGAAGCACAAGGTGTGCAATACTCAGGGACATGGCCAAGGTAAGGGAGGCTGAAAAACGACCACCACTGAACAAGACACACAAGATAAAATGTCAAGACTGGGCCAAGAAATATCATAAGACTGATTTTTCTAAGGTTTTATGGACTGATGAAATGAGAGTGAGTCTTGATGGGCCAGATGGATGGGCCCTTGGCTGGATTAGTACAGGGCAGAGAGCTCCACTCCAACTCAGACGCCAGCAAGGTGGAGGTGGGATACTGGAACACTTTGTATTATAACAAAGCTGAGAATTATGTGCTCTCTTGCAATCAGATTAGCTTCACTGCATTTAAAACATATACAGACATGAACAAAATTGTTTCCATGTTAAAGAAAGAAAAACCCACAATGGTCTCTGAGATATCTTTAAACTGTCAAAATAAAGTTTACTGAAAATTAACTAATGAAAATCACCACTAGCAGTCTGTTGTGCTTTCAGTTTTGAGATATAGATATAACATGTGCACGAAATACTAATTAATCTCTAATGAGAAACCATTTCCACACCGATCCAAGGTTCTCTGGAGTCTGATTCCAGTGCTGGTGTTCAAGCCACGTGCAATGTTGGAGTCCTGGCAGCGGACTGCGTCGGAATTTCCTGGCTCTCTTTATTATTATTGAATGAAGCATTTCGTTACAAAATATAAACATGACAAAGAACACATGGTGGATGGAGGTAATTGTAATTTGTATTAAATTGACGCTGGATTTCAACAAGCAGGATGGCCTCCTCCAGTCTCAGAATGGACCACGAAAACAGGGGGGCAATTCCCAGCGCTCTACACTGATTCGGGTAATTGACCGGCCTGACATCCACCAACAGACAAAGCTAGTTGTTTTTGTAGAGGGTGTTGTCACAGAAATGGTGGTCTGATCTGAGCCTTAACTACATTCGTGGTCCAGACAAAGGACCACTACAAAACCACTGTGTAATGAGTGGTCCATGCCACTAAGTGATGCAAAAAGACCAGCATGTGGTGGTCCATGTGGTTGTAAGCCTACTTGGAATTCTGGTGTTGCAAGCATTCTGTTGCACTTTGAAATTTCATCACACCAACCATCTAGTCAACACACTATAGAAAAACCATGGCAAAAGGTAAGTAGGCCACTTTTATGTTCTGTATTTAGACTATTTTTAAAATTCAGGATAGTAGCCTGACACCTGGATATGTTTCTAGATACAGTTTTCCAAAAATTGAAAGCTCTGTAATACAAACAGGACAGGGGCTCCCCTTACTGCAAAACAACACCAATGGCAACTCAGCATCATATGAAGAATGTTCATTTAAAATACTCCATATTCTTCAGAGTCGAAGGCATCGGTAAGTTGAGTCAGACAATAAACTACTTATTTTAATGTTATGCTAATAATATTAGCCAATTCATAAGTAGAATTGCATGAAAAGAGCATTCTTTACGTTTTTCAATTATTGGACACCCTAATGTGTTCTGCATAACATAATTTACAACAATGCAGTATTTGCTTCTGTTATTCAAAACTCTTGACCTCCTTTGTTCAGTACTTGAAACACACTGAACCAAAATAGGCTTACATGATCATGTTCCTTTAGAAAAAGTTAGTATATCAGTATTCAGTAAGTATTTTACAGTATTTCAAGCACCGCAAAAGACTTGCAATAGCTGTCTATCAAGTGCTACATACACTATGTATGTATTTAAATTCAAAAGGCCAATATATCAAGACTGATGTGGCTCAGCTGTAAACAAAGACCCCTAATGTCTGCCGTTTATCTGTGTTGCTTGCATTTAAGACATTGTAGGTATGACACTTTTTTATATTCATGTAAGGTAACAGGGGGTACATGAGTCAGCAGCATCACAACCTATACTGTAAATAACTCTTTGTTTTAATTTTTGTAATGTTCAACTTTATCAACTCCTCTATTAAGTGTTTGTCTTTTGTTTCCATTTTCCCAATAGAAAAGCTTTGCATACCATGCAACTGTGGCCTAAAACTTCAAAGGCGCAGCCACTGGCACTGTCCCACTTGCATGGCCGTGATACAGCAGAAGCATAACTATGTGACTCACTTGAAAAGTCATGGTGAGAATTTCTTATTATCAAAGATAATCATTGCTTTAAAAGCTATAGATGGGCTGTTGTTTACATGTTTGGAGTATTGTAAACAGGTTGCTTAGTGGCACTGGCATACAATACCATTTTCTGGTGAATTAATATTTTGGCTTTACGTGCCTCCACGTTGTCCCTTTAAAACAATCAGACCCTTTTTTAAAAAAAAGACTCCAGGGTCAGATCAAGTTATTTGTGGGATTATCTTTGTACCCCAAACTATTATTTTATTATTTTTTTGTTGGTCTAGCTGGTTTCAATGGCACTCCTAATATTCATTTTCCTTGCATTAGAGATTGAACACTCTTGTTGGTATTTCCATTTCTTGGATCATTTTCATCTCCTTTTCCAGGTCTATAGAGTTCACCTGTCACCCCCCACAGATTCTTTGATCATTATTTTGTTTTGCCCATGGTCCAGAATCCATCAGTGCAGCACTGGATGAAACAAGCAGGAGTTTATTTTTGGGCCTAGAAACACAATGGATGTTATACAAACCCAGTTTTTACAAGCAAACACATCACAAATGAGGATTGTTATATTTAGGAGACATTTAAAACCGCTGTGTGTCAACTTGTGTGTGTGTGTGTGTGTGTGTGTGTGTGTGTGTGTGTGTGTGTGTGTGTGTGTGTGTGTGTGTGTGTGTGTGTGTGTGTGTGTGTGTGCGTGTAATTGTGGGAATTATTTAAATATTGTAAACTTTTGATAAGGGTCATTTTGATAGTTTCTGTTGTTAGTATGATTACAAAGGACAACCAAAATGTATGGTAAATGGCTATACCCAACCACTAACCATGAATGAGAGCAAAGGTTTTGTATTATCATTTATATTCTTTGATAAATTCACATTCTACTGGGGTGTAAACCTATGAACACAAAAGCATGTGATGTACCAGAATATCTGATCATGAGTAAGTTTATTCAGACATGATCTATACTATGTTCCCTTAGTAAAATCACACCCTGAAATAACACACTCAAGTTTGTGATAGAAACCATGATTTGGGAAAACTATCCCAAGTTATTGTATTCTGAAATGCTTTACATTTCTTTAAAAAAATATATATATATATATATATATATGTATATATATATATATATATATGTACTTTGTGAATGGTTCAACTTTTATCTTAATGTATATAGCAAAACACATATTGTGAGAGGATAGTTAAGTTTGATTGGTAAATTAAGCTTTGGGTTCCCGGGAGTTATGAGTTATGACTATAGAGTTGTTCTGACTCTATACATGGAATTGCAGCTAGTGTTTTGCCTTGATGTTTAATGATTTTGTGTGTTGTGTTTAGAATTTATTTGGGGTCCTGTACAAATGGTCATCATGTCAATTCCATTATAAAAGACTGAAAAGAATTGCTGGACGGGGGGAGAAGAAGTCCCAGAGAATGTTTTTGTGGGAGAATCCTGGGCATAACTTTGCACTAAATCAAATCCTGAATGGCAGGCCATCTAGCGAACAACATGTAAGTACGAAGTTAGGTTTGTGGTGACTTTTCCAAACCAGTGTGTGGGCTCTGTAATTAAGTAGAAAAGAGTTCATCAGCAGGGTGAAAACCACATTGGAGTTTGACTATGATTATCTGAGGAATTTGGATTTCATCACTGATGTCATGGTTCCTGAGGTAGGCCTAAATATATTTATAAGTAATAACATCTTTCATCTTGCTCTAATCTCAACATGTTTTGGTACCATTATCGTGTTAACATCCTTAAGTTATAGCTAACTTTCACATCTTTATCAATGTACCTCAATCTTACTAACAAATATTTTGTCTTTAAAATAAACAGGTCCCAATCAACATCATGATGACATTTGAAGGCCTAACCAGGTAGCAGGCAGATAAACTCTTCGCAATGGTGATGGATGAATAAAAGAATGTTTTGTTTTAAAAACTTTTGTGATGTATGTGTGTGCTTTTAAAAAACCCTTTTAGAACAACATGTAGCGTAAGATCAGTGTGTTTTAGGGTTGTGAGTTATTTTCAGTGCCTTCAGAAAATTGTCAGACAAAATTTCAAACTTCAAAATTCACCACATTTCTTAAGTTAGGGTGGTGGTGGAGACATTTAGGAAGTAAACTCTAAGCTTTGGGTATCTATTTACAAGATAAGCAGCAGCCTGTCAATAATAGTAACACCAGTAGGAAATGTGGAAGAGTTGTGCAGCGGTGGGAATAATAGAATGATGTTTAAGATGTTCTTTAATTAAAAACTGTAACAAAAATCTTCCAGTAAGTAATATTGCACAATGACCACCGTAGTCATTTTATCCATGTCATTTTATCTATTTTAAAATCAACAGGTAACCAAACTGCTGAGTAGACTAAAATAAAATCATAATTTAAAAAGGGGTCCAACTGAAAAGCCAATAAGTTGTTTGTTCCAGATGAAAAAAGACATAAGAAGTGCAAAAAAAAAAACAAGTGTTTTCAGACTTCAAAAACAACGGTTCTGTGTGAACGACATGTCTAGATAATACAAAAGTTAAACAGATACACATCAACTTGTCTCTGTGTGGACATGGTCTTAATTTTAACAACCACACAGGCTTTGTATCATCAAAGCCTTGTGGACCCCCTGTGCTCTTTGGCGTCGGGACCCCGCAAAGTTGGGAACCACTGGTCTAAGGTGTGCAGTGTAAAGAAGTGAGTGTACAGCCCCTTGTGGTGCTCCTGTGTTGCTGACCATCATCTAAGACACACATCTTTTCAGTCTCACAGACAGTGATCTGTTTGTTAGGTAGCCATAAATCCAGCTGCTGGTAGAGGTATCCACCCAGAAGTTATGGAGCTTCTCACATAACAGTCCAGGCTGAATTGTGGTAAAGGTCCTTGATAAATAAAAAAACATGATCTTCATCACGCTGTCTGATTTGTTCAGATGAGAGTGCGCTCACTAAAGCAGGTAGATGATGGCATCTCCAAGCCCATTACAGAAGCAAACAGGAACGGGTCCTGAAAGGTGTTTATTTGCTTACTAAGGTGAGCCATTCACCGTCTCTAAAGGATTTTCATTATGTCAGATGTTATTTTACATATATTTAATAAAAAAAATATATAAAAGGGAGACACTATTAAAACTTAAATGTTATATATGTATATATGTATAAAAATGGTGGTCTGATCTGAGCCAGGACTACATCAGTGGTCCAGACCAAGGACCACTACAAAACTACTGTGTAATGAGTGGTCCGTGCCACTGGGAGGCATGAGTGGTCTGTGCTACCAGGGGGAGACTAAATCAGTGATTCCTGCCAGTATATATGTATGTATGATGTATGCTTTAACAGAGTCAGTCATAATTAAAGATGCGACCAGTATGACAGGCCATTGTTATATTTATTCAAGGCACAACCTCCTCTGTACTTCTTTGTAAGATAGCTGTCATATTTTATTCCTGTATTTAAAATATTTTTACTTGTCAGTATTGTAAATAAAGGTATCCTCAATCATGTTCTTGGTTAGAGAAACTAAATTTTAAGATACACAGAATATACATTGTTCTACTAAGAATTAAGCTTCATATATAAGCTTTAAAAACCTTGAGTGTCCCCATTAATATATATTAGCTTGATAGGAAAGGTAATTGAGATAATTTAGTTCTTCCTGGTCAGAACATTCCCAACACCTAAAGTTGCAATAATCAAATCTTAAAGACTGCAAACATCATCCTTACTAAAAACAAGCTATGTCACTTTTGTGTTTTGGGTTTCCACTTCCAGAGATTCAAGTACGTGATTTTTTTTTAATACCAGAAAGACATTTTGACAAGAAAAATCAGGGTTGAACAATTGTTGAACAATTAAACAGATGGATTAATGAAAACATAATAAACATATACAAAAGAGAATCACACACATTTCATTTTTTGTAGTTTATTCAGTTTTTTATTTAAAAAAATTTAAATAAACATTAATAATAAGCAATTCATTCTAAATATAAAAATACAAATACTCATTAAAGCTAAATAAACTAATTAATTCATGTTACGACCCACTATAGTGGTATGAGAAGGCGTAACAAAAGGAAAGAACTGTGGACAGATGTTAATAATGGAAGCAAATACTTATTTTGATTTGAGGGGAAAATAGAGAACAAACAAAACGGTGGCAATGACGAGTGCTGGGGTTAGCGAAGCTGCTCAAAGAAAAAAACAAAATAGAACGGCTAAGGTCTAACTCAAAAACAGCCAGTTGAAACAAAACCAAGAATAATCAAAAGTGGTGAACAAAACACTGGCCTGCTAATCTATGTTTAATAAAAGTGAAGCAGCTCCAATAATCTAAGAAAGCTTTATGTACAATTATAATCACACTAAACTAGCCCAGCAAATTCTAACTTTTACCAAATTTAAATTAACTAAATATTAAAACGGGCTTTTAATGATGGAGGTCGCCCAGTGATTCCAGTAGTCTGGCTCTGAAGGAGCAGACCAACCGGACCTTCTCCACTATGCTGCATGAAAAGACCAGAAGCAAGGCCTTATCTCTGGCTATCAAGTTGCTCTTGCATAGGTGGAGGAACATGTGCTTGGGGAGTGGGTCCATGCTCTCGGGGATCGTAAAGTTGTATCCCTCCACTCCAGCCCAGATGATCCGACACAGCTCCCTGACATGGCTTTTCAGATTTTGAGGATCATAATTTTCATGCAGAAAGCCTTGAAAATGGTCTTGTGAAGCATAGCAAGACTTTCCAGAGAGGGATCAAAATGGTGGCCGTCAACCTCGGTCCAGATTTTGTGGGAAAGCCACGTGGAGGTGTTCTGAAACTGTTTAGGAAGAAGGCATAACAAAAGGAAAGAAATGTGGACAGATGTTTATAACGTAAGCAAGTAGTTATTTTGTTTTGAGGGTAAAATAGAAAACAAACAAAACGGTGGCAATGACGAGTGCTGGGGTTAGCGAAGCTGCTCAAAGAAAAAACAAAATAGAACGGCTAAGGTCTAACTCAAAAACAGCCAGTTGAAACAAAACCAAGAATTATCAAAAGTGGTGAACAAAACACTGGCCTGCTAATCTATGTTTAATAAAAGTGAAGCAGCTCCAATAATCTAAGAAAGCTTTATGTACAATTATAATCACACTAAACTAGCCCAGCACATTCTAACTTTTACCAAATTTAAATTAACTAAACAAAATAACTTTAACACTGTAACTGTCCACAAAATAACGTAGAGAGCAGTTTAAAACAAAACTTCTTAAAGATGGCCTTGTGAAGATTCTCAAACCTTGATAAGAGTTGATAGGCTAAATAAACTAATTAATTAATGTTAGAAGCCAATATAGGGGTATGAGAAGGCAAAACAAAAGAGAAGAACTGTGGACAGATGTTAATAATGGAAGCAAGTAGTTATTTTGTTTTGAGGGGAAATAGAGAACAAACAAAACGGTGGCAATGACGAGTGCTGGGGTTAGCGAAGCTGCTCAAAGAAAAAACAAAATAGAACGGCTAAGGTCTAACTCAAAAACAGCCAGTTGAAACAAAACCAAGAATTATCAAAAGTGGTGAACAAAACACTGGCCTGCTAATCTATGTTTAATAAAAGTGAAGCAGCTCCAATAATCTAAGAAAGCTTTATGTACAATTATAATCACACTAAACTAGCCCAGCACATTCTAACTTTTACCAAATTTAAATTAACTAAACAAAATAACTTTAACACTGTAACTGTCCACAAAATAACGTAGAGAGCAGTTTAAAACAAAACTTCTTAAAGATGGCCTTGTGAAGATTCTCAAACCTTGATAAGAGTTGATAGGCTAAATAAACTAATTAATTAATGTTAGAAGCCAATATAGGGGTATGAGAAGGCAAAACAAAAGAGAAGAACTGTGGACAGATGTTAATAATGGAAGCAAGTAGTTATTTTGTTTTGAGGGGAAATAGAGAACAAACAAAACGGTGGCAATGACGAGTGCTGGGGTTAGCGAAGCTGCTCAAAGAAAAAACAAAATAGAACGGCTAAGGTCTAACTCAAAAACAGCCAGTTGAAACAAAACCAAGAATAATCAAAAGTGTTGAACAAAACACTGGCCTGCTAATCTATGTTTAATAAAAGTGAAGCAGCTCCAATAATCTAAGAAAGCTTTATGTACAATTATAATTACACTAAACTAGCCCAGCACATTCTAACTTTTACCAAATTTAAATTAACTAAATATTAAAACGGGCTTTTAATGATGGAGGTCGCCCAGTGATTCCAGTAGTCTGGCTCTGAAGGAGCAGACCAACCGGGCCTTCTCCACTATGCTGCATGAAAAGACCGGAAGCAAGACCTTATCTCTGGCAATCAAGTTGCTCTTGCATAGGTGGAGGAACATGTGCTTGGGGAGTGGGTCCATGCTCTCAGGGATCTTAAAGTTATATCCCTCCACTCCAGCCCAGATGATCCGACACAGCTCCCTGACATGGCTTTTCAGATTTTGAGGATCATAATTTTCATGCAGAAAGCCTTGAAAATGGTCTTGTGAAGCATAGCAAGACTTTCCAGAGAGGGATCAAAATGGTGGCCGTCAACCTCGGTCCAGATTTTGTGGGAAAGCCACGTGAACGTGTTCTGAAACTGTTTAGGAAGAAGGCATAACAAAAGAAAAGAAATGTGGACAGATGTTAATAATGGAAGCAAGTAGTTATTTTGTTTTGAGGGTAAAATAGAAAACAAACAAAACGGTGGCAATGACGAGTGCTGGGGTTAGCGAAGCTGCTCAAAGAAAAAAACAAAATAGAACGGCTAAGGTCTAACTCAAAAACAGCCAGTTGAAACAAAACCAAGAATAATCAAAAGTGGTGAACAAAACACTGGCCTTCTAATCTATGTTTAATAAAAGTGAAGCAGCTCCAATAATCTAAGAAAGCTTTATGTACAATTATAATCACACTAAACTAGCCCAGCACATTCTAACTTTTACCAAATTTAAATTAACTAAACAAAATAACTGTAATGCTGTTACTGTCCACAAAGTAACTTAGAAAGCAGTATAAAACAAAACTTCTTAAAGATGGCCTTGTGAAGATTGTCCAAGCTTGATAAGAGTTGATAGGCTAAATAAACTAATTAATTAATGTTAGAAGCCAATATAGGGGTATGAGAAGGCAAAACAAAAGAGACGAACTGTGGACAGATGTTAATAATGGAAGCAAGTAGTTATTTTGATTTGAGGGGAAATAGAGAACAAACAAAACGGTGGCAATGACGAGTGCTGGGGTTAGCGAAGCTGCTCAAAGAAAAAACAAAATAGAACGGCTAAGGTCTAACTCAAAAACAGCCAGTTGAAACAAAACCAAGAATAATCAAAAGTGTTGAACAAAACACTGGCCTGCTAATCTATGTTTAATAAAAGTGAAGCAGCTCCAATAATCTAAGAAAGCTTATTGTAAAATTATAATCACACTAAACTAGCCCAGCACATTCTAACTTTTACCAAATTTAAATTAACTAAATATTAAAACGGGCTTTTAATGATGGAGGTCGCCCAGTGATTCCAGTAGTCTGGCTCTGAAGGAGCAGACCAACTGGGCCTTCTCCACTATGCTGCATGAAAAGACCAGAAGCAAGACCTTATCTCTGGCAATCAAGTTGCTCTTGCATAGGTGGAGGAACATGTGCTTGGGGAGTGGGTCCATGCTCTCGGGGATCGTAAAGTTGTATCCCTCCACTCCAGCCCAGATGATCCGACACAGCTCCCTGACCTGGCTTTTCAGATTTTGAGGATCATAATTTTCATGCAAAAAGCCTTGAAAATGGTCTTGTGAAGCATAGCAAGACTTTCCAGAGAGGGATCAAAATGGTGGCCGTCAACCTCAGTCCAGATTTTGTGGGAAAGCCACGTGAACGTGTTCTGAAACTGTTTAGGAAGAAGGCGTAACAAAAGAAAAGAAATGTGGACAGATGTTTATAACGTAAGCAAGTAGTTTGTTTTGAGGGGAAATAGAGAACAAACAAAACGGTGGTAATGACGAGTGCTGGGGTTAGCGAAGCTGCTCAAAGAAAAAACAAAATAGAACGGCTAAGGTCTAACTCAAAAACAGCCAGTTGAAACAAAACCAAGAATAATTAAAAGTAGTGAACAAAACACTGGCCTGCTAATCTATGTTTAATAAAAGTGAAGCAGCTCCAATAATCTAAGAAAGCTTATTGTAAAATTATAATCACACTAAACTAGCCCAGCACATTCTAACTTTTACCAAATTTTAATTAACTAAACAAAATCACTGTAATGCTGTTACTGTCCACAAAGTAACTTAGAAAGCAGTATAAAACAAAACTTCTTAAAGATGGCCTTGTGAAGATTGTCCAACCTTGATAAGAGTTGATAGGCTAAATAAACTAATTTATTAATGTTACGACCCAATATAGTAGTATGAGAAGGTGTAACAAAAGAAAAGAATTGTGGACAGATGTTAATAATGGAAGCAAGTACTTATTTTGATTTGAGGGGAAATAGAGAACAAACAAAACGGTGGCAATGACGAGTGCTGGGGTTAGCGAAGCTGCTCAAAGAAAAAACAAAATAGAACGGCTAAGGTCTAACTCAAAAACAGCCAGTTGAAACAAAACCAAGAATAATCAAAAGTGGTGAACAAAACACTGGCCTGCTAATCTATGTTTAATAAAAGTGAAGCAGCTCCAATAATCTAAGAAAGCTTATTGTAAAATTATAATCACACTAAACTAGCCCAGCACATTCTAACTTTTACCAAATTTAAATTAACTAAACAAAATAACTTTAACTCTGTAACTGTCCACAAAACAACTTAGAGAGCAGTTTAAAGCAAATCTTCTTAAAGAAATTCTTGTGAAGATTATCCAACCTTTCTGGTGGGAGATTCAACTTCTGCCCTCGAACCTCTGCCTAGACTTTCTCAAAAAGCCATGAGTTGGTGTCTTTCAGTTCATGTGCAGACAATTTGATCCATGATTTGGAAATGGCTTTTGAGATCAGGTTATCTAGGACATTACAGCTGTTTTGTAGCATTTCTTCTCATCTGCTGACTCCAGATCACCTTTACATTTTGGGAAATTAATCAAATCGACTTTGTCCTCGACTCCTGTGACCTCCTCCGTCTGATGGCAAGCTGTGGAGGTCTCTGTGAGCTCAAACTGTATTGGGATTACCTTTTCATGTCTTTTTCCAAAGAAAGTTTTAAGTTTCTTCATCATGATCACACGTTTTGGTTGTGCCCAAGTGTCTGGAGAAGCTGGCTCAATATCCCAACAGATTTTGGGTGGCATCCCTGAGATGCAGTGAAGAACATTCAGGTCATGTTTCTTTTGTGAGGAGGAAATGACATCTTCAACTCTTCTGACTTCTTTTGTTTGACAGTATGATCCAGAGGTCTCTGAGAGATCATACTTCACTGGGATCACGGATGTCTTTTTCCAAAGAAAGTCTTGAGTTTCTTCATGGTGGTCCTTCGTGTGGGCTTTGCGCTGATGTCTGGAGCAGCTGCCTCACTTATCCAACAGACTGTGGATGACATATCTGTTGTTACAGGGGTTCAGATGAATTAGTTCTGAGGGAAATGGACTATTTCCCTAAAACCAGAAACTATTAACAATCTGAGGACCAATGAATTCTGTCTTTCAGTTGTCTAAGACGATGGTGTCTCCATAAGGAAGGGATTAACCAAAATCACAATCCTGTGTCTGCTCTGAAAATTTCCACAAAACTGAAGTGAGGTTGGAAGGGAATTTAGATAAAGGGGCTTTTGGAATGCAGCCTTTGACACATCATCTTTGTATCAGAACAGTGTTCGATAAGCCACGCCCACAAGACGGGGTCTCCCCTGGCAGCAGCAGCAAAGGTTGTAGTGACATCACATCACCGACGTTTCAAACAAGCCTGCTGCACAAACTCCGTGGCCCTCAGCTGTGACAGTGGATGGAGGTGTTTGTTTTTTTTTTCCCCCTTCCCCCTCGTGTCCTTATTCTCTCTCTCTCTCTCTCTCTCTCTCTCTCTCTCTCTCTCTCTCTCTCTCTTATTATTGAATGCAGCATTTCAGTACAAAATATAAACATGACAAAGAACACATGGTGATAAATCAGCTGTAGAGCAATGTGGATGGAGGTGTTTGTAACTTGTATTGAATTGAATGCGCGTTACACGGCTCGCGGAGTCACGCTGGATTTCAACAAGCAGGATGGCCTCCTCGTGCAGTCTAGGAGTGGACCACAAAAGCAGGGGGTCAGTTCCTAGCGCTCTACACTGATTCGGTTAATTTGGCATCCACCCACCGACAAAGCTATTTGTTATTTTTCAGTTGTCACTAAAAGGATTTATTGCTTTTATTTAATTTTAAATAATCAACATGAGCAAAGCGCATGGAGGCAGAACAAGTCGTTGAAATGGTGAACCTAATAAATTGACTTGTAACTTGTAATGTGTATAGCTATTATGATCTTTTCGACAGTGAATATAGGTCATTACAATTTATTAGGCCCCCCCATTCTTTCGTTGGTCTCAACATGTTTTCATTTGTAGAAACAGCCACAGTTGAAACAGTAAACTCTGGCATTTCCCTCAGCAGAATTTAACCATAATACATTGTTGATTTACGACATATTTTCAACATTTATACATTAGAAATAATTCCTTTAGAGCTTAAATTATTGTCTAATTAAAAACTTGTCCTGTCTGGTTTATGTTTTCTTCTAATAATTTAAAGTTGGGAGTAGAGTGCTGAATTATATTTTCCCAATAGAAAAGCTTTGCATACCATGCAACTGTGGCCTAAAACTTCAAAGGCGCAGCCACTGGCACTGTCCCACTTGCACGGCCGTGATACAGCGGAAGCATAACTATGTGACTCACTTGAAAAGTCATGGTGAGAATTTCTTATTATCAAAGATAATCATTGCTTTAAAAGCTATAGATGGGCTGTTGTTTACATGTTTGGAGTATTGTAAACAGGTTGTTTAGTGGCACTGGCATACAATACCATTTTCTGGTGAATTAATATTTTGGCTTTACGTGCCTCCACGTTGTCCCTTTAAAACAATCAGACCCTTTTTAAAAAAGACTCCAGGGTCAGATCAAGTTATTTGTGGGATTATCTTTGTACCCCAAACTATTATTTTATTATTTTTTTGTTGGTCTAGCTGGTTTCAATGGCACCCCTCATTTTCATTTTCCTTGCATTAGAGATTGAACACTCTTGTTGGTATTTCCATTTCTTGGATCATTTTCATCTCCTTTTCCAGGTCTATAGAGTTCACCTGTCACCCCCCACAGATTCTTTGATCATTATTTTGTTTTGCCCATGGTCCAGAATCCATCAGTGCAGCACTGGATGAAACAAGCAGGAGTTTATTAGACAAATAAACAGACAAATTATAGACATTTCAGATACAATCAGAGCTGTAGAAGAAGAAATTAGAGCTGCAGACGTGTCATTCCTGCAGAGTTATGACAACTCAATAAAAACAGTCCAACAGCGCCTCCATCTGGATCCTTCAGGCCTGCCTGGAGGAGCCCTGATCGATGTGGCCAAACATCTGGGCAACCTGACCTTTAATGTGTGGAACAAGATGAAGGACATGGTCTCCTACTCTCCTTTGATTCTGGATCCAAACACAGCTCATCCAGAGCTCATCCTGTCTGAAGATCTGACCAGTGTGACTTTTGGACAGAAACAGAAGCTTCCTCATAATACAGAGAGGTTTGATAAACATAACTGTGTCCTGGGCTCTGAAGGCTTAAACTCAGGGAACAACAGCTGGGATGTTGAGGTCAGAAACGATCGATTTTGGGGTCTTGGTGTGATGCAGGAATCAGCTGAGAGAAAGGGACAGATCCAGACTGGATACTGGGAAATACTTCTCCTTGATGGAAAACTCACAGCATCCTCTCCATCACTTTTACAGAAAGTTCTTCCAGTGGAGAAACCCCAGAGGATCAGAGTCCAGCTGGACTGGGATCGAGGGAAGCTGTCCTTCTTTGATCTTGACACTAAGAAACACATTCACACCTTCAAACAGACTTTCACTGAGAAACTGTTTCCTCATATTTTCACAAAAAATGAGTTACCTCTGAAGATTTTACCCATGACTATCTCTGTTACAAAAGATCACGAAGTTCCTTTATCATTAGGTTACTGGCCTTTCTAGAGTTGCAAACCCTGTTTTTTTTTTATAACTATTTCATTTATTTGCATTCATGCATTTAATGTTTTGATCAGACAAACTGTTGCAGTGTAGTGGTGGTCTAAGTACCATCCTGTTAGGGTATATGAGCTGTAGTTCCATTGTTTAGTTGCTTGTTGCTAACATACTGTTATGGGGATAGTTTTTCAATAAGATTTCCATGTTGCTGATATGTAGAAAAATCTGTAACAACGTATTATACCAACTTTCAGGACTAGATTACAACGAGTCCTCATTTTAGAGCTACTCTGAAAATTACAAGGCAGATCTTTATGATAACTATTTAAAGAATGGATCTGGGTAGATTGCACGACATTTGTTGTGTTGGAATTATTTCATGATTTATCTAGGCTAAAAATTGGGATCATTTTTGGGTTTGCATCAGTGATGGGAATTTTGTTTAAGGAATGAGCAGGAGTTTTATATGACTGCAACATAATTGCATTCATTAATGCTGAGTTTCTCATACCAAATGTTTTGTTTTTATCTTTATTAATACATTTATTCATATATGTCTGTGTTTCATTTTCATTTTAATACTGAAAAAAGTTAACACAGAAATACATTACAGCTGAATAATATCTAGATTTAGGAGAATGAATTCAGATATCTGGGATCTTTGCTTTTTCTAACTTATAAGAATGCAGCTATGACCATTTCCACAAGCTTCTACTCTGATGGAAACATAGTTTTTTCAGTATATTATCATAGATGCTACAGAGATACTTTATTAAAGAAGTTGAATTTAAGATACATCACAGTAACATCACATGACCCTTTTGAGGAAGACTACAGGATGTAGCTGAGCTTAAATTGTTTTTGGGTGTTTTGGGTCTATGGGTCCTCTTTTGTGTTGAGGTGATATTGCGCCACTTAGGGGCAAAAGTCAAGGGGGCAGGATAATAAATGGGGGAGATTCCTTTAAAAGGTCTTTTAAATCTAGTATCATTGTTATGTAATCTTTGTAATGGTATAGAGCTATATTCATGCCTTTTTCAATACGATGAGAAAGGTTTATAATATAATAGCCCCTTCTGGTATGTATTCCTTTAAAACTTTTGTATCCGTTATTAACATGTGGGTTTAATGTTGTGTGTATAACACATAAATAAATGGTGACATGTTGTTAGTAACGTAAATAGTCTTCTAAAGTTTAGCAAGAAATAATGTTTTAAAGAAGGTGTTCCCAGCATTTCATATTTCAGAAGCAGCTAAAGAAATGGAGTTATATGAATATTGTGTCTACTTCGCTCTCTTTCAACATTAGCAGCGGCGGATCTACAGGAGTCTGTTGGGTGGAGTCAGGGTGAAGTATGTAGTTAAACTGGTTTAAATTATGGTGTGATGTAATCACTTGTCCCTGTAATCCATTTCTGATATTTCCGGAAAATCTATGAAAATCTGTCCATAACTTTTGAATAATGCTGCTCGCAGACAGACAAACTAAGGCTGCTGAAAACATTAAAAAAAAAAAAAAAAAAAAAAAAAAAATAGAAGTAGAAGAATGAAAGCAGAATAAGTTTTGGATATGCGCCAACAAATGAATGAGGAAGACTCAGATGGAGAAGAAATGATTAGTTTCTCTTACAACAATAGGACCGAGTTAGGAAGTAAACATCCTTGACTAGATGTTGAGGCGGTATTTTCATTGTAAGTTGTGTTTTATAACGTTTTGGACATGGCTGCACTGAATGCAGGGGTCCTCTACCTGAGCTACATCGATTCCAAAATGTACGGTGGCCCTGAAGTGTCACAGCAATACAAAATCAAGTGTCAGCATCAATGTTGTCCCTCTGTAGCCCCTTTTCCACCCCCAGACGAACCGGTGCCGGTTTGGTACTGGTGCTAGAGCCAGTGCTTAGCTGGTGCTTCCAACGGACCTGTTCAGTTTTAATGATCCTGTGTTGGACCGGTAACTTATTCAGGGTGTATCCTGCCTAATAGAAGCTGGGGTTTGCTATTTCTTTATAGATGATGAACAGGTCTACTATTCTGTGTAAGCTACACAGTGTGCAGAGCATTGAGCTCTGAAAACCTAACAAATCCAACAAATATAGCATTTTACTGGTAGCCCATGTGGCTTCAGAATGAGGAACAACCACAGACATTGGAAAGTAAGAACCAAGTACATCATCATTTTATAAAATTCTTCCCAGATATAATGCATCAAAATCAGATAAAAAAAAAAACAAACATTGGAAAGCAGAAATGAAAAAATAACTAAATCTAAAGTGAGACTTGATGGAGAAACCATCAGTTACAAACATATTTTCAGGTTTGCTTCTTTTTGTGAATTGTGACCTTCAGTTTTTATCTTAGTCTTTCTGTGGTTTTTCAAGACTCACAATCTTATTTTCTTTCTTCGGAAAAACTGAGAACATCCGAAACATTTTTTGTTTTTGTTGGACAGTTGGCCATCTTGAAGGTCTCAGGAATATCAATATTCATCCATCCATCCATCCATCCATCAAATTGCTATTGTTTTATAACCTCCGGCGAGGCAGAGGTTACGTTTTCGGGAGAATTCGTTTGTGTATCTGTCTGTCTGTCTGTTAGCAACATAACTAAAGAAATAACGGACAAATTTTGATGACATTTGCAGGAAATCTCCAAAATGGAATAAGGAACAACTGATTAGACTTTGGGTGTGATCTGAATCACCGCCTGGGTCCAGGAATTTTTTTACAGTAATTTAATTAATTTCATTTAATTACTTTGGGCTTGTATTTCAAATAGAAAATGTCAAATGCTTACAACATTCACTTGTCAGCTAATAAAATAAAAGTAACTTTTTAAAAAAGTTTTTCATATTTTTTATCAATTATTTGAGGGGGAATAATTAGGATAAAAGCATCATATAATGCTAAAGTAACGAAACAGATCACTGGATGTCAGCTGATATTGATGTATTGTATTCCACCTCAACAGCTCATTAATGAACATGCTGGGTCATTCTGGAAGAATTTAGAAACACCAATGGAAAAAAGCCAGAGTACCCAACACAGAACTCCAGCCGAGATGCGAAACAGGAACCTTCTTGCTGTGGGATGACACTGCTAACCACCGCACCACTGTGGTTGTAGACACAGACGCTGATTATTAACATTTTTAGATGAAATGTGAACATATAGGATTTTCCCAGATGACTTATATCTTATGGTAGACCTGCAATCTTTCCTTATTCCAGTTAGATTTTAACATTCCCATAAACTCAAATAAACTCATTCAGACTTCTCTGCTGACGACATTTGTCAAAGTAGATTTCCATCATTCGTATCAAACTGGAGCATTCAAGTCTGTCAATATGAAAGTCAGCTTTCATAGGAGGCAGTTCAATTAAAATGACCTCTAAGGATATTTAACAGTAAATACAACCTGTGCTGTCCTGAGTGATGGATGGCATTTGAGCAAATTTTGATTTGTACAATGTTCTGGGGTAGAAGCTGCATGACTTACAACTGGACAAGTTTCATTTGAAGGTCATTAACAATGGCACTTTATGTAAAAAAAAAAAAAAAATAGAATTTTTTTTTTTAAAAGTGCAGAAAATGTTAAGTTCTGGATGTATCTAAACTCAGATAGTTCAGGTTAGCATTTTGCACCTGCTTCTTGTTTGCAATTACCCCAGGTTTCTTTTGCTACTGGCCAGACCCGTTTTTCTTGTACTTTATTATAGGTTCATGTTTTGTAGTTTTTGGTTTTTGGTTTTTATTCTGTCAGTACATTGTCTTTTTGTTTTATTGAATAATCTTTTCTTCTACATCCACATGACTCCTCACTGTGCCTTTGGCTCCTTCCTTTCCGACGCCTTGTGACACAAACTTCCTTTCTGGTGGTTTGTTCCTCATTTTGTATTGTAGTTTCACTTCCCTAGCAGTGTCTTCAAGTACAATTACAGATTGAAGATTACTGGGAAAACTGACACTGGAGTACTGGGAGCTTGCAGTTATTCAAAATGCGTTTTTTTTCTATGTTATGAGTTTTAAATGCGCTTTTGCTAAAAGTGAAACAAATTTGAGGAAGAAATTTCGTTTCAGCTGGATTCTTACTCTGAGGTTAAATGTCTTCTCAGTCAGAAAAGGATCTCTCCTGTCCTGTCTGCCATGACATCTTCAAAGAGCCCGTCATCCTGGAATGCAGCCACAGCTTCTGTGAGGACTGCCTGCAGAGATGGTGGTCTGAGAAACAGATGCGCATATGCCCGATGTGTAAGAAGATATCTCTTTTGAGACATCCACACTCTAACCTGGTGCTGAAGAACCTGTGTGAGGGTTTCTTACTAGAGAGACGTCAAAAAGCTTTAGCAGGATCTGAGCCTCTCTGCAGTCTGCACTCTGAGAAACTCAAACTGTTCTGTCTGGATCATCAGCAGCCTGTTTGTGTCGTCTGTCGAGATTCAAAATCACACAATGACCACAAATTCAGACCCATTGATGAAGCTGCAGAGGATCACAGAAAGGAGCTGCAGAAATCCTTGATACCTTTAAAAGAGAAGCTGAATTTTTTTGAAGAAGTTAAAGGCAATTTGGATCAAATAATGGAACACATTAAGATGCAGAGTAAATATACAAAAAGCCAGATAATGCAGCAGTTTAAAAAACTTCATCAGTTTCTGCAAGAGGAAGAGGATGAAAGGGTAAGTGCTCTGAGAGAGGAGGAGGAGCAGAAAAGTAAGATGATGAGGAAGGACATTGATGCTTTGAACAGTGAAATAACAGTTCTCTCAGATACAATCAGAGTCACAGAGAAGGTGCTGACTGCAGGAAATCCCTTATTTCTGCAGATCTACAATGATGCAGAAAGGATTGTCACAATATCGCACCCCCAGCATGATGATCCACAGCTGGTCTCAGGTGCTCTGATCGATGTGGCCAAACATCTGGGCAACCTGACCTTTAATGTGTGGAACAAGATGAAGGACCTGGTCTCCTACTCTCCTTTGATTCTGGATCCAAACACAGCTCATCCAGAGCTCATCCTGTCTGAAGATCTGACCAGTGTGACTTTTGGACAGAAACAGAAGCTTCCTCATAATCCAGAGAGGTTTGATAAACATAACTGTGTCCTGGGCTCTGAAGGCTTAAACTCAGGGAACCACAGCTGGGATGTTGAGGTCAGAAACGATCAACGCTGGGGTGTTGGTGTGATGAAGGAATCAGCTGAGAGAAAGGGACAGCTCCAGACTGGATACTGGGAAATAGTTCTCCTTGATGGAAAACTCACAGCATCCTCTCCACCACTTCCACAGAAAGTTCTCTCAGTGGAGAAACCCCAGAGGATCAGAGTCCAGCTGGACTGGGACCGAGGGAAGCTGTCCTTCTTTGATCTTGACACTAAGAAACACATTTACACCTTCAAACAAACTTTCACTGAGAAGCTGTTTCCTTACATTTCCACCAATAATAAAATACCCCTGAAGATTTTACCCATGACCGTCTCTGTTACACAAGAGCAGGCAGTCCGTTTATCGTCAGGTTTCTGGCCTTTCTAGAGTTGCAAACTATGATTAATACAAATGCTGTAAAGTACATGCATTTAACCATTTCAGTTTAGTAATGGTAATGCTAAAATACTAGTTAGCTGAGCTTTTTTCAGTTTCAGTTTTTCAACTTATTTCAGTTGCTTGTTTTTAATATACTGTAATAAATAACAGGATTTTAATATAATGATAATGAAACTGGCAAAAAACAGTAACACAGTATTTTCAAAAGGCTCCTCTAAATATGACATTTAATGTCGTGTTATTGTGCAGTTATGCTACAGTTCTTTAAATTCATAAAAAATACATTTCAGACCTTTGCAGTTAACAACAAAACGATGGCAGTTAGTATGACATTTGTTGTGTTTTTAACAAGACTGAAATAAAAATAATATTGCAATAGGACTTTAATATTGATTATTTTTTATTAGCAAAAATCAGTGACAACATATTGTGCAATATAAACTTTCAGAACTGAATTATGACAAAACTGCCTCAATTTTAAGCTCCTCTGAATTCATTTTCAGACCTTCATGATGATTATTAATAAATGGAACTCCCAAGTAAGAGTAGATTTTATGACATTTGTTGTGTTGGAAATATTTCATGGTTAATCAAGGCTAAAGTTTGGGAAGACCTTTGGGACCATTTTTGGGTTCACATAAATAATGAGGATTTTGTATAAGTAGTGAGCAGGAGTTTTATAAAACTGCAACATGATTGCTTTCGTTAATGTTTGTGGTATGGTATATATGCTGTGTTTTTATCTTCATACATTTATTCATATATTCCACTGCTGTTTTGTCTATAAATCATGTCTGCCTTTCATTTTATTTTAATATAGAAAATAATTAACACAGAGAAACACTTTACAGTTGAATAATATGTAGATTTAGGAGAATGAATTCAGATATCTGGGATCTTTGCTTTTTCCAACTCAATGCAGATATGACCATTTCCACAAGCTTCTACTCTGATGAAAACATTGTACTGAGCTTCATGTTGCATTTTCTCAGTAGATTATCATGTATATCATGTTTTTCTTCTTTAAAACTTTAAAGTTCTTTAAAACCTTTGTTTCTGATATTCACATTTTGTTTTTATTTTTTGTGTATAATAAATGCAGTCATGAATAAATAATAACAATTTTCTTTTTTTCTTCTTTTTTTTTTAACTTTGTCAGAATTGTTGGTTGAGTGATTGAAAGACACAACTTTTAAAACATTTTTAATCCAATGATTTCTCTTTTTTTATTTCAGGTTGTGTTATTGGTCTTATACGAGCTCCCTAGGGGGACACAGGAATTTTTTTCTTTTGCATTCCTTCACAGTGCTTTTGTGTTCCCTTGCAACAAAGGGATGATTTGACAGACACTGATTGCATGTCTACAGGAGCACACACAGCCTATTAAATCCATTTTGCTCAGTTTCTGTAGGGGTTTCTGGTCTGTATCTGTTCCTCTCAGCATCAAGTCAACATAACTCGTACATACACCTCACATTATGTCCACTTTAACAGAGGAAATATGTTGTTGTAATGTAGCTACAGACAAATTCAGTTCAATTCAGCTTTATTTGTATAGCGCTACTTCACAACAATATCATCTCAGGGCACTTTACAGCAAAATTCATTAATAGACTAGTTAGGGAAGACCAGTACTTCTTGTCAGAAACAAAGAGGTTTGCAGTAATCAACAACAGTATCAAGAATCTTTGTACTTTATTGTTTGGGCTGCTTGTGTTTAGACTGTACAGTGAGATTGATATGATTTACTGGAAGGTTTTACATCAACTCAAATTTCCATCCATTTTCATTACTGTGAATTATTTAACTGCTTAGTACAGCTTATTATTAAGAAGCTACTGTGTCAAAAATACATAATAATACTACATAATGCTGGCTTCTCCTGTGGCTCTTCTGACTCAAAAGGATAATTTAATCTTCTTTCTTAAATATAGACTCAGAAGCGTCATTTATCAGCTGTTATTCATTGGCTTGCCGATGGTCTCTGTGTGAGAGCTTCCTCATCCCTGTTGATGGTGCTCTTGACTCGCTTTCTGATTTCTATTTCCTCTATTGTGTTTTTCTGACTCTTCTGCGATGACTTTAGTATTACCTGACATGACCTCGCCTGACATCCTCATTTTTAATAATAAATTAATAATAATTAATAATAAATTATTCAGTCATGAAAATGACTGGAAATTGGAATTTATTTGATAAATTACCAATAAATCATATCAACCTCACTTTACAGTCTAAACACAAGCAGCCCAAAAAGTAAAGCAGGAAGTAATATAAAATAAAATAAAATAATAATCCCTCTGTCCCCTAGGGGGCTTCATAATCTTGTTGTCATGTCTGTTGCAAGCTCCATGTTTGATTGTTTGTTTGTTTTTTACCTCTCTTTGTTTTTGAAACTCTTCATCTGTTTGGGAAGTAGGTCAGCTTTCTGACAGCCTGGTGGTGTTCAAAAGTCTGCTAGAGCAGGCCCGGAGGCTTCAGTACTTTCTTCCAGAAGGCAGGAGGCTGAACAGTGCAAGGGATGGCTGGAGTCCCTCACAATGCTGACTGCTTTGAGGGTGAGGTGGGTGTTATAAATGTCCAGGAGAGGGAGAACTGAGACGCCAGTGATCTTCCTCACTGTGTTCACTATGCACTGCAGTGTTTTTCTGTTCTGTGGAGCTCCCAAACCACACAGTGACACAGCTGGTCAGGATACTGTCAGTGGTGCCTTATTAAAAGTTGCATGTGATGGGTGGGGGGGCTTTCACTCTCTTCAGTCACCGGATGTAGTAGAGGCACCGCTGGGCTTACTTCACCAGTGGTGTGTAGTTGGCTCTCCAGGACAGGTCCTCACAGATGAACACCCCCAGGAACTTGGTACTGCACACTCTCGCCACCTACAGCAGCACCATTGATGGTCAGTGGGGGGTGTTTGGTGGCCTCTCCTGAAGTCCTGCACAATCTCATTTGTCTTGTCTGAATTTAAAAGGAGATTGTTATTGCTGAACCACATGGACAGACGGCTGACCTCCTTCCTGTAGTTTGTCTCATTGTAGTTTGAGATGAGACCCACCAGAGTCGTATCGTATCGTCTGCAAACTTCACTGTGGTTGGTGCTAAATGCTGGTGTGCAGTCATGGGTCAGCAGGGTGAAGAGCAGGGGACTGAGCACACATCCCTGTGGGGGTCCTGTGGTCAGTGTGATGGTGCTCGAGGTGTTATTGCCGACCCGTACTGCTTGTGACCTCTCACAAAGGAAGTCCAGCAACCAGTTGCACCTTGATGTGTTGAGTCCTAGCTGGTCCAGTTTAATGATGAGCTGTTGTGGGATAATAGTGTTGAATACTGAACTGAAGGGTGGATTTGATGTGAGACAGTACTAGCTGTTTAAAGCACTTCATGAAGATGGGGGTAAGTGTGACAGTAGTCATTAAAGGAGGTGGGAGTAGGCTTCTTTGGCACGGGTATGATAGTGGTGATTTTGAAGCATGCTGGAACAACAGGCTGGCTCAGGGAAGTGTTAAAGATGTCCATTTTCTGTGCAGTCCTTCAGCACACGTCCAGGAATGTTGTCTGGACCTGCAGCTTAGTTGAAGGTGTAGAGTGTTTTCTTCACATTGGCTGCAGACAGAAAAAGAGCCTTGTCGTGAGATGGGGGTGGGGTCTTCCGTGGACGTGTGTTGTTCTGTGCTTCAAACTGGACAAAGAAGCCATTGAGGTTGTTCAGCAGAGGGATGTTACCGTCACAGACCTGTGGTGAGGGTTTGTAGTCTGTGACTGACTGTATACCTTGCCACAGGCTCTGTGTATCTCTGCTGTCATTAAAGTGTCTTCTGTATCTGATATTAACATTTTGGTTTTAGTTTGTATCAGTGTTTGTATATTATATGTATTTGTGAATAAATGGAAAAAATCTTTTTTTTTTTTTTGTTATTACTCTACGTTTTTGCCTGGGCATTGTTATACTTTAAAAAGCCATCATCAAAACTTTATTTCAATTCCATTCTTTTATGCATTCAAATGACTTAAATCTACAATTAGTGTATTTAGTATTTTGGGTTTCATTAAAATACAAATAAGCCCTGTCTCTACCTGATGCTTCCCGGCAGCTTAATCTGAAGAGAAGCAAGCAAAATGCAAATTAACTACACCAAAAAGCTTAATTTTCTCTCTCTCTCTCTTTTTCTCTCATACAGAGGAGGAAAACCAAGGGACAGAAAATACATCTGCTCAGCCAAGGTGTTGACTGCTTTTTTTTATTTCAAGAGCTCCTTCAGTACAAATAAAAACTTGATTTTTACTGGGTATTTGGCAGCAGTTCTAAAGATTCGATTATGAAATACATGCAAATACTTTTGCACATGAGGTGAAAAAAAAAAAGTTGTGGGGTGTAGCATTGGGACAACATCAGAAAATCAACACAGGATTCTAAATGAAAACCGTTATACTACATTAGAATATTTTGAGATATTACAAATAACATTTAAAGAAGCCATCCATATGTATCAAGAAAACAGACAGTATTTATTTAGCAATGTAAAAGATGATTTGATTCTACAGTCTGTTTTAAATCTCAAGATATAAGATTCAAACAACTGTATTTATCCCCAAAGGGCAATTCAGTTTACAGTCTAACAAACATAAAACATAAACAATAAAACATAAAAAACAATCACAACCATAAACAAACATTTAGGCACTCTGTCAGTGGCAATCAATGACCACCTAAGGACAAAAAAAAAACACAGCAAACAGTTCAATTTATTCAAGATCTGTAATTTACAAATCTGTAACTGTATCACTGATGATTGGTGCCTTATAAAAGAAAGAAAAAGTTGAGTCAAAATAGATGCACAACTTTTGGATATTAGAATGTTAAACATGTTGTTTTGCCTGACTGTTGCTGCAGTTTACAAAATCCTGGTTAAACGATGCAACACATGCGTTACTAGGCGCATACGCAGGAGAGCTGAGAGAAAGTGGAAGAAGGATAAGTTACAGGTGTCCTTCCAGATGCTGAAGGATAGCTGACGTCTTTATCAGAGAACAGCAAAATCTGCTAAGACAAAGCATTTCTCTGGTATTATTGCCTCGAACTGTCAATCATAGTAGCCTTTTTAAAACTATCGACTGTTCTCAACACCCCTCAGTTTGCAGCGAAAGTTCAGTTGCAACATGAAAATTTTGAGCTTTTTATTAACAAGGTTGCTAGCATTAGAGTCCATGTTAATCCTCCCTCCCATGACCTCTTCTTTCCTGTCATGTGCTCGGCTGTTTTTAACCAGTTTGAGCCTGTTAGCTGCCCTTTCCAGGAAAGATAATTGGTCAGATGAAGCCTACTGGATCTCCACTTCCATCTCGCCGTTTTAAAGAGGTTTTGGACCTGACAGCTGCCTTCGACACAGTTGCACCATCAGATCCTTTTATCTCACCTGGAGAGCTCTGTGGGTATTCAGGGTGGTGCTTTGGATTGGTTTAGGTCAAACAGAGAGAAGCTTCTGTGTCTGCTTTGGGGCTGCTGAGTCCTCTCCAGCACCTCTCACATGTGGGTCCCTCAAGGTTCTATCCTTGGGCCTCTTTTCTCCTTTCACTTTACCTATTTCTTCTTGGCTCAATTCTTAGGAAGTTTAATATTGCGTTTCATTATTATGCTGACTATAGTCAGACTTATGTTACAAATCACTTACTCGGGTGTATTATTGAAATGAATGCATGGATGTCTCAAAATTCTTTGCATTTAAATGACAAAAAGACTTTTGTTGTTTGGGCCTACAAAACTGATCTTGATCCAAGCACGTTAAAGCAGTATTTGCTACCTACAGCTACAAACCTCAGTTTAAAGCTAGACAGCAATTTCAAGTCTGATGCACAGATTAACTCAGATGTGAAATCCAGTATTTTTTATCTGCGACAACTGGGTAAAGTTGCATCACTTTGATATTTAATCCATGCTTTTTTCACGGCTCGTCTTGACTATTGTAATGCACTTTATACCAGTGTTAATTTTGACAGCAAATTTTGATTTAGTTTTTGTCATAGTCTTATTACTAAAATGTATAGTTTTAGTCATAATTTAGTAATCTTAAGTTTAGGTTTAGTTATAGTCAACTAAATATCATATTATAGTTGACTAAACTACAGTAGATTTAGTTGACTAAAATACAGGGTAAATTTTAAAGCATTTTTCTAAGTTTCCATGAAGGTTTTGAAGTTATATCTAGAAAAAATTAAACATTAACCTGTCAAGTTTGAACATATAATACTTGCACAGACACAGAGATTTTACTTGTTTGAAAAAACCTTTTAACTTTGCCTTGCTTTTTTCTTAAAATAAAATAGGAACTGGTGATCTGCTCGTCTTAAATAAAAAAAAAAAAAAACATTAGATTGCCAGGCATTCTTCACATCACTTAATACTGTGAATGCAAGAGGACCATTAGTTCAAACAAAAAACACAGACTTAAAAGTACCATATTTTGTTTTCAGGCCTTCACTCCCTGGATATTAAAATAAAAACATAAATGTCACTTCTGCAAATCAATACTAAATATTTAAAATAAAATCCTTAAACACATTTAAAGGAAAAAAAAAGATTTATAATTCCAACAGGTTATTAAAAACCAATAATTACTGAAAAAAAAATTTAAAAGGTAATGCAGTAAGTTCAGTCTTTCTAATATAACATTTTCACCATAACTACTAAACAGCATCTATCAGTGAATGGGCATAAAAACCAACTCTTGGCATAGAACAGCTCTCTAAATACCCAGAAAACAAATTCAGATTAATGCCTTAAAATCAGATTATACATTATGTTTCTATACAAGTACTGCTAATATCACAAGATTTATTTAGTTCGATTCATTTTAAGGTAAGCACTTTGTGCTAAAGTGGCCTTTGCTCTGTTACGCTTGCCTCTTGTGAGGTCACCTGTGACACTAAACACTCTCTCTGCAAAGGCTTGAGAAGCTGGCATAGCCAAGAGGTCCAACGCAAAAGGTTTTAGGCTGGGATAAAGAGAGTCGCTTTTTTCCAGCCAAAACTCTGTTCCTGTGTCACATGTGATTGGTTGTGAAAGCTCTTCCTTGTACTTTCTGATTTGCTGCCTCATGGTGTTTGTGGAAGACCTCTGTCTAGGTGTTGAGCAGCATTTTGAGTGAAACCTGAAGACTGGCTTCTTTGACGTGGATGGTACCACTTCTGGTTCTTCTTGTTCCTTCCTGTTCTCGTCTCCATTATCTTCAGACTCAGCTTCATGTTGTGAGTGTGCCTGTGTGGATTGGACCAGATACTCTTCTGCCTGTTTGAGCAGTTCCTGAATATTGTCATTAGTTACGTTAACAAGTGTTTCACAGACGTTAGGGTTGACAAAGCAAGCAGCTGCTGCAAGCGCTGAGAACTTTTCATCAGTAGGATCCAAGATGTGAGCAAACCGAAGGTTTATACTTCCTTTCATTTTCCCTGCAAGAGTAGCAAGATCCTGATAGCTGGTGTTCTCTTCAAAGTCAGCAAGGTAGCTGAGCAGGTCAAATAGAGCAGGAACAACCAGGGACATGGACATAGTGTCACTCTGAAGGGTTTGTGTATGTTCTGCAAAAGGCAGCAGCAGCTCATGCAAGGACTTCAGCTTTTGCCACTCACTAGGGAGCAAGCTGTCCCAACCCATGACATTTGTTATTTGGCAGACTGAGTCTTTTACTTTGAGGAGACGTGCAATCATGTTAAATGTGCTTGACCAGCGTGTGGGGCAGTCATTAATAACAGTAAGGCCACACTCATCCAAGATCCATTGTGTTGCAACAGAGGACTTGAGAAAGAGTTTCACCACCGACCTTGCTTTATCCAGGAGTCTCTTGACACTTGCCTCCTTCTGCATCAGGTGGACCACAAGTTGTAAGGAGAGCACCACACATGGCATCTGTTCCATGTTGAAATTATGGTACCTTTAAATACAAAAAAAAAAACACAAATTAATAAAAAAAATGTTTCTATCTAACCCTAAAAATATTAGCAGATTCTAAGGGAGAAAAACTATACAATTCTAGAAACATACAGCTCCAACTTTAGTCATACAATAAAAGACTATCATATAAAACAAAATTCAAGAAATAACTCACCGGATTTCATCAGCTTCCAGTTTAGGGTCACTTTCCATCACTGGGAAATCTTCTGAATCCTCAGAGATGACTTCTTCTTCCTCTGATGTGGTGTGTTTGAATGCTGCCACCATATTACTCCCGTTGTCTGTAATCACTGTGATGATCTTCTCATTTGGCACATCCCACTCTTGCATACATTTATCCACACATGCTTTTATTGACAGTGCAGTGTATGGGTGGGCTACTTGTTCCAAAGCCAGTAATATGTGCTCAGGTTTATTTTGTTCAACACAAAAGTAGCATGAACTAATAGCCAGAAATGAAGCAGTAAGTCCCCTTTTGGTCCACAAGTGAATGCCAACAGATACTCTCCGAGCGGCAGCCAATCTTGTCCTGATTTTCTTTTTTTCATCTTCATAGTGTTTGTCTATCAGGTTTCTTATTTTAATTTTATTTGGAACAGTCAGCTTTTTATCAACAGTCTCCATCATGAGAATGAAGTCCTCATCTTCAACAGTAGTGACTGGTAATCCTGTGCATCCTATCCATTTAGCTATTGCTTTCTCGATGCTCACTTGCTCTTTAGAGTCACTGTTGTACTTTGAAACACTTTGAAGCACTGCTGAAATATTCTGTTGGGTATCTTTGGCTTTCTTTGCTCCAGGTGGCCCGCTGGGGTCACCTGGGGTCTTCTGCAGCTGTTGAAAAATAGCAAGTAAAACAAAGTTTTACATTTTTTCCACAACACCTACATCCTAAAACGTTTCGGGCAATTTTTAAATATCACATCAAAGTAATGAGTCTTTTCTTTCTCCAAAAGTAATAACTTTGCAAGAGCACACCGAAAGGCTCAACATAGTGTTAGCATGCTTACCTTCGCATGGATTTCTGGATGACTTGTCTGCAAATGTCGCTTCAAGTTTGTTGTGTTTTTGCCGGTAATAGTCGCACCACACAGTTTACATAGTGTCTTGTTTTGTGTCGCATCGTATGTGAAATGTGTCCATACGTCAGCTCTTCTTTTTCTCCCTAGAGTGGACATTGTTTCAAGATCTCTTCGTCACGAAAAACGAAACAAAGATGAACTGTTTATAACATCGTCCCGGGTGTTAGTTTGGTTGTAGCCTCACCATACAAAATTTCGTATTCTGATTGGATGTCTTTGTCATTCCTCCCGCCTTTCCACATAATAACAGTTGCTCTGATTGGATATCGTTGCTGCTGAGTATTTTCGTTTCGTTTTTATTGGTTGCCGAGATTATCAGTACATTTCGTTATAATTTTCATCCCCATGCTATAGCTTTTATTATGCTATCGTTTCGTATTCGTCGACAAAAATAAGTCTTTGACGAAGACTATGACGAAAAGATTTCGTCAATAAAATTAACACGGCTTTATACAGGGCTAAGTCAGACGTTAGTGACACGACTCCAGCTAGTTTATCAGCTTTTAACTGATACTAAGATACGAGGGCATATTATCCCAATCTTAGCTTCCCACCAGTGGCTTCCTCTAAGTCTAAGGATTAATTTTAAAATAATTTAATTTGTTTTTTAATGTATTCATGGCCGGGCTCCATTTGATCTGCTCGTGCTCCACTCACTCACTGCTCCCTCGTGTTCTCTCAGGTCTGCAGATCAATTATTGTTAGTTGTCTCTAAATCCAAGAGGGAGCTCAGAGGGGATCATGCGTTTCAGTCACCGGCCCAAAGATGTGGAACGAGCTACCATTGAATGTTAGACAGGCTGATTTACATCCTGGTTTTATTATTGTGTTATAATGCGTTACCTTTTTGTGTTTTATTTGCTGTAATTTCTGTTGCTTTACAAATGAAATTGGATTTGATTGGACTGGATTGGATTGGAATTCTGATCAAATTTCAAGAATTCAAAATGCAATGCAAGGACTGTATGCAGTCAACTTCACCTGTCAGAAAAAGGGAAAATATACAACTGTATAATAAGTTATTGTAGCTGATCATTCTTTTTATGTGATGACAAATAAAATTGTAAGCACACTAATTACAATCTGAGGCTTCAACAGTGTCCAAAAGTGTAACAACACCAGTAAACATGCTGAGTTTTTATTTTAAATGCCATACAGAGCTTTTCTTTAAAATATATGTTTTTATCAATTTGCATAAACACTTTAACCAGCAAATGACAATGAAGGTAATAAACTTTGTGTTTTGTTACTGTTGGGTGAAAGAAAAACAAAGGAGAGTTGAAGTAAAACAAGACGAGTCTGATAATACAAACTGAATGCCAGTTATTCATAATATGCAAACAGAAGTGACAGGACGGCAGATAGATAAGCACTCCTGACCAAAAAGCAAACCCCAGATGAGATGAAAAAATCTACAAAATAATAAAAAGATCTGATACCAACCAACCTCACTGGGTTAGTTTTGCAAGTGATAAGCTACACTTAATGGTGGAGCAGTATGATATGTACATTAAAGGGCTGTGAAGGTGGAATCAGGTGTACAGATAAAGATGATCAGGTAATGCAGCGGGTGTGAATGGCTTGTCTGACATACAGACATGAGATGGTGAAAAGATGCATTTATAAAAGCTACACTGACACCTAAAGTTTCGAAATCAGATATCTTGTGTTATCCTGCCACTAGGTGACAATTTTCCAAAGATCTTCTGCCATGACAGGGAAAAGTGGATATATCAAACAAGTGCATAGAAGATGAATGTAGTCACTTCTAGAGATTTCTTTCAGATTTAATAAATGGGGGAAGCGAGGACCCTCAAATCAGGATGACAGTCCCATTCATTCTGAAAAGACTCTTTGCAGCTCTAAAAAAGGTTTGTGTAGGAGCATTTCCTGGATCCACCAGTTCTTATCCAAGGTGCTCTTTGGATTGGGTAGAACACACTAGAAATGACAAAAGGTACTCTCTAAGGTACTCTCATTTAAAAGTGACTAAAATACCTTTCTTCTATAGCACAGTGGTAGCAACCTTTAAAAACACAAACACGCCTCAGCCCACTGGCCTTCATCAGGGAAACAAACAATGAGTTCATGGTGTCTTTATAGTGGAATGCCACCAATAGGAATTCTCCACCTGTAATGGAATTTTCCATCAACAGCACTATTCCCATAAGTGTTACATATGGACTCCACAGAGACAAGGGCAGATTAACTATACTTTATTTAACTATCAGAAACATCAGGTGAAGGTCTTACGTGGACAGGACTGAAGGAGGGACAGGAACCAGGAATGGCGAAGGGGTGAGTCCATGTAGTAAGCAGGTTTAAGGTCCGACAGGGAGTGACTGTGGTGCTGGTGTATATAAGGACTGGTGAGTCAATGGGGGACAGGTGTGACAGGTTGGGTTGATTGGAGAGCTGGGGTCAGGGACAGGTGTGGAGGACCAGGGGAGTGCTGGAGGAGTGGCAGTACAGACTGTGACAATGAGAAACAAAAAATAAAAATAAAAGTTAAAAAGAACCCACCATCCTATCTCAATTAAGATCCCTCATCATTTCCCTCATGGTCAGCTGTTCTTGGCAGTTCTTGAGTAGATAGTCAATCAGATCAGGTCTCAAATTACCCTCCAGATTGTATTCTCCCTCAGCTGTATATGGATGTTTTTCATATTGCCGGTCAATGTGCTTCTGATGCTCTTAAACATGTTGTTGTGCAGCCTCCTTTGAGAAAAAAAACTCAACCTAACTGTTCTTTTCAACTACAGGTTAATATCTAATCTAACCTTTCTCTCCAAAGTTTTGGAGGAAGTAGTTTTTGAGCAATTCCAAAAATGTTTAGAGATACAGTAAATGGCATTTGTAAGGCGTATCAGTCAGGTTTTAGGCCACACCACAGCACAGAGACAGTTTTTAACAACTTTCTTTAAACTGTAGACTCGGCGAATTCTGTTGTTTTAGTGTTTTTGGACCTATTAGCAGCCTTCGATACCATAGGTATGGTTGGTAGGATGGCTGGAACATCTTATTGGTTTTAAAGATACAGTTTTGTTCTGGTTCAAACCATACTTCACAGGCAGGAGCTTCTCTGTCAACCTAGAGGCTCATCCCTTATCAGTGCCCCCCCTTCACATCGGGGTTCCCCAGGGGTCTGTATTGAAATAGGAAAGTCAATGAACATTGGAACATTTGTCAAAAGAAGAAAAGTTATACCTACAACAGATTCACAAAGCATCTGTTAATTTTGAGTTATTCCACCTGCACAAGTTAGAGTTTAGTTGCTTCACATAGGTCATAAAGTCAAGAAGTTTTTATCTGTGGGCTTGATGAGTTTGCATGAGCAACGTGCTGTCACATGTTCCCCTTGTATGACATATCTCCTTTTCCTATATTTGCATTGCATAATAATGGACCATATGATAGTTGGACTTTGTGAACAGGACCTTTGAAACTCACCATGAAAGCAGATGCAAGAGTTCCAACCTACCGACAGTGAAAAGAAAACTGGGATACTTCGGAGTTTTAAAAACGCCTCAGGTTGAAGTGAAAGAAAATTTGAAGGACACCATCTTCATTGCTCTCCCAGCTGCGTTTTGTTTTCAGTCTGAGGTAAAATGTCTTCTCGATCAGAAAAGGATCTGTCCTGCACACTCTGTCACGACACCTTCAAAGAGCCCATTGAGCTGGATTGCAGCCACAGCTTCTGTAAGGACTGTCTACAGCGATGGTGGTCTGAGAAACAAACACACATGTGCCCGCTTTGTAAGGAGATATCTTCGTTAAAAGATCCAACCTGTAACATGGAGTTAAAGAAGCTGTGTGAAGCTTTCTTACTGGACATGGATCAAAAAGCCTCTGCAAAGTCTGGTGCTTTCTGCAGTCTGCATTCTGAGAAACTCAAACTGTTTTGTTTCGACCATCAGCAGCCTGTGTGTCTCATTTGTCGAGATTCAAAAACACACAATGACCACAGATTCAGACCCATCGATGAAGCTGCAGAGGATCACAGAGAGGAGCTCCGGAAATGCCTGAAGCTCTTAAAAGAGAAACTTCAGCTTTTTAGACAAGTTAAGGGAAACTTTGTCCAAACAGAAGAGCACATTAAGATCCAAACCCAGTGCACAGAGAAGCAGATTACTGAGCAGTTCAAAAAGCTTCATCAGCTTCTGGAAGAAGAAGAAAAGGCCAGGATAACTGTTCTGAGGGAGGAAGAAGAGCAGAAGACTCGTATTATGAATGTGAAGATTAAGGATCTGAGCAGGAGCATAACAGCTCTTTCAGACACAGTCACAATGACAGAGAAGCAGCTGACAGCTGAAGACATCTCATTCCTGCAGAACTACAAGCCTACAATCAAAAGAGTCCATCAGCAACCCCTGCTGGTTGATCCACAGCCGGTTTCAGGTGCTCTGATCGATGTGGCCAAACATCTGGGCAACCTGAAGTTTAACGTGTGGAACAAGATGAAGGAAATGATTCCCTACTCTCCTTTGATTCTGGATCCAAACACAGTTGAACCACACCTCATCTTGTCTGATGACCTGACCAGTGTGACATTTGGACAAAAGCAGAAAGTTCCTGGCAATCCAGAGAGGTTTGAGCAACGACACTGTGTCCTGAGCTCTGATGGCTTTAACTCAGGGACTCACAGCTGGGATGTTGAGGTCAGAAATGAGCAGTTCTGGGGCTTAGGTGTGTTACAGGAGTCTGTTCAAAGAAAAGGAAAAGTACACACTGGATACTGGGGAATTTGTCTCTTCAATGATAAATACACAGCAGTCTCTCCGCCACTTCCAAACAGAGTTCTCCCAGTGAAGAAGCTCCAGAGGATCAGAGTCCAGCTGGACTGGGACCAAGGGCAGTTAGCATTTATTGATCTTGATGCAAACAAACACATTTACACCTTCAAACACACTTTCACTGAGAAGCTGTTTCCTTACATTTCCACCAAGAATGAATTACCAATGAAGATAATACCAGTTACAGAACAGCATAATGCCCCTTTAGCAGCAGATTTTTAGGAGGGGTTTATTTATGATAAAAAACCTTTGTATAATATAAAAAATTATATAAAGAAATTCTTATTTTTTACTTATCTTTCATTGCAGATAGTATACATACAATATATTCACTGTTTTGTCTCAACAACTTCCTTGCATTTATTAATATACTGTTTGTGCATTTCAGGCCAGAAACAGGCAGGAAAATCTAGTTGAATGAAAGTAAACTTCCACCCCGCCGGTAATGGAATTAGAGACTTGTTACAGAATTTTAGCTCATGTTGTGTTTTAAAGTCTATAGATTTGTTGCACTAAAGATTATGCATATCACATATCCTAAATAAATTTTGACTACAGGTTTACTTTTAAAGTTGTGCCTTTTGAGTTTCTGTATTTGATCTGTACATTTTTGTTTGAGTGTTTGTACAATGTTTGCATTCATGAATGGCAAAGAAGGAATAAATCATTAAAGAAAAGTTTAAAACTTAAAATAATACAATAAAATGTGTCTGGGATTTTTTTTTTTCATCAGTAAACACTATGAATAAAATAAAGATATTTTAATATTACAAAAACTGTCAAATTAATACACTAGTTTAGATACTTAATTCTGCAAGTAGTGGACACTGGTGCAGCGATCTGCACTCATTACTGATCTCATTGCAAAGAGAAATCACTTTTTTCTTCAAATGTCTTAAATCCTCTTCTAAAACAGTTCATGACAAACTATTTTTCAGCTACATAAAAGTGGGTAATGGGATTCATGGGACACAAAGTAGGATTCAAATTTACTGGCTGATATGTTGTGGTTCATACAGTCAACATCCACTTAAGTTATCATGATGAAACTAAAATAACCAACGTTGTAGGTATAATTACATTATATTGCCAGTTTTGTTCTTTTTTTAAGTTTAACCTGCAATGGCCTTAAAAACAAGCCAAACTTGCCACTTCCAGGAAACTGATCTTGACATGAAAGACATACAAAAGACAACACACTGAGAAGATGTATCAGTAGTTTATATTATTCTCTTAAAAAAAACAAACAAAAGAAACAAACTTCATTACAAGAATGGGCTTCATTCATTCATTCAGACACAGTGTTAACACATTCAGACATCTGAAAACTGCTAATCACTAACAACCGTAGAGCCACTTCTCAACACACAAAGGCAAATGTCTGAACTAACAAAGGTCTGATGAGTTGTACAGGATCAGTCAGTGTTGAAGTCAAATGTAAAGAACTCATCAGTACCAGTACCTCTGCAGCTAAACCGACAGTAACATGTACACGCTACAGAAACCTTTTCAGGAGCCACAATTCAAAATGTTTTATGTTAGATTCAGTCTAACATCAGTGTAAGATAAGTTGCCAGACGTAGCATTTCTTTCAGGACTCTGCATTTTATATAGTGCCTATAAGAAAATAGTTCCTGCTAATATTCCCGTTCGGGACAGTATGAAGGAAAACTCTGTAAAATCAGCAACTCTTACTTCCCATGTTGGACGAGCAAGTGAGACTCAACGTTCATTTGTAACTGTTTGATCAGCCATGAAAGGTTTCAGCAGCTTTTTTTCCATCACAGCCAGCTGTGTTTAGTCACAACAAAGCTGGAAGTAATCCTGGACTGAACCAGTGGGTTTTCACTGCAGTGAAGAGAAGCTAGGGCGGGCCAATAAGTGCTAATGAGCTATTCAGTGCTATGTGAAACGGGTTTAGTTCTTTTTTTCTACTGTAGGAAGATGGCTCTAGATCTCCACAGAGATGCTGGGGATATAGTAAAATTAAAAGAAAAAAACAATAACAAAAACTGACATTTCATAGAGAATGGGTTTCTTAAACTGAGCAACAAGCACAACAGATGTTCAAAAGGCTACTGAGAATATGTTTACCTGTCATGTTGCTTGTGGGGACAAACCTGTGTTTGGTTTACACAACTATGGTCAGACTGAAACATTAGGATCTTTAAAAAGAAACTTCCATTCTGACACATCTTTACAGGTCCTAAAGTTTTTTTTACCATTTAAACCACATGTGGCCTAGAAACGACTGACCTTCCCCAAAGGGTTACTCCATTCAGAGAAAAATACTAGTCAGATATCTTTGATGTTTTTGTTTTGGGTATCACTTGAAATGGTCAAACAAGTGAAGCACATGCCTGTACCCAAAAGGCAGACAATGGAAGGAAATTTTTCTAAGGGGTCTTTTTGAACCCCTAATTTTTAGTCAATTTATTTAGGCAACCAGCAATTTGCAAAACTGGTCTTAACTTCGTAAATAATTTCTCCAACAATAAAAAAAAAAAACATCAACTCCTGGGAAAAATGTTTGGGGATAGGAAATTTAAAAAAAAAAGAACAATAATTATTACATGATGTATCATTAGCAAGTTAGCGCTGATGTAGCCAACTGATACACAGCTGAGAGGATAAAGTCCTAATCAGACTGAAATGTCTGAAAATGGTCATCAAAAAGAGGAATAAAGGCTTCTGATTTACTTAATACAAAACTTTGACTTGAGTTTACCCCCCTCTAGAGACCAGATTTATCCTGACAAATTTGACAAAAACAACCTTTAGAAACACCTGACTGTGATGTGACAGTTCCAATGTACACCATATAAATCACTGCAGCACGGTGAAGTCAACAAGAATACTATCAGGGGGTACAAAACACTTTAAACCAAAACATTTCAAATCCAGTCTGACTGAAACATCTGTAAACATAAACTGCAGATTGTGACCGAAAGACTGCTACATCATGGTTTTTGAGCAGTAACTGTTGGTTTTTTTTTTTCTACTGTAGCAAACAGCTTTCATAATACAAGGAAAGAATAGAAAATCTCTTAGTTTTATACCTACCTATACTTATATAAAGAAAAACACTAATTATGAGTATGCTGGACTTACATTCATTGAGTGAGCACGAACATGACTTCACATTTTTAAATGTGTTTTCAGAAAACTCCTTTCCTTGCAGTGCACACCTGCAGCTTTAACTGCCTTTTGTTTGACAGGTCAAATCAGAGCATGTCATGATTTCAACATGTAGCTGTGATTTGATCCTCTAGCATCCCTTCACTTACGTTATCCAGAGAGTGTAAATGCATAATGAATCTAACCAGCAGTGTTCATACCTCTCCTTAACCCCACCACCCTCTGAACATCAATCCCTCCACCAAGTGTACAAGCCCCCTCCCCCTTATCTTTTGTCCTCTTTACCATCTGTTTAACTCAACTTCCTGCTGTCTTTGATTTGCAGCATCATTACTTACAGGTAGAAGATGCAGCCGAGCAGGGCTAAAAAGAGTCCAAACTAATTTAATAAAGAAAACAAAGAAAAAAAGCCTTTTGTTCCTCCTCCTTCACCATCTGGCACAATTAGTGTGTTCAGTCCAGTTTGTATAAAATTTAGCTGGGATTTTCTCTTTACTCCACCCAATGCTACATGATGATTCGTGGCTCTGGGACTGACTCGTTGATGGATTTATGAGGCAAGACGTTGGCACCGTTCAGATAAAGCTCATCATTCACAATGACGTCCTCCCCCAACACCGTCACGTTCTCCATGCGCACCTGATGACACAGATAAACACATACAGGTCATCATCAACCCTGCAAAACAGCCATAACAAGTTTCTATATTTCAAGCATGAGATGAGCATTTGGTGAGAGAAGAAGCAGAATAAAATATTCTTCCACATATTTATTAAATGCCGTTCGATTCCCATCGATAAAGAATGAAAATAATCACTGAAATCGGTCTTTAGTTACATTTGGATATGAACAATGACCGTTTTCCTCTACTCACCCACTGGCCGACGGAGGAGCTCCACCCCACGATGCAGCTCTCCAACCAGGAGTGTGATCGAACCCTTGACCCTTTTAACACCGTGCACCGTTTTATCCTCACGCCGTCCTCCACAACCACGCCAGCACCGATGGTGACGTTCGGACCGATGGTGCAGTTCTCCCCGATCTGTGCTGTAGGATCCTTAAGAACAAAAAGGAGAATATCTGATATCCATCATGGAGTGAAGTTATTTATTTGACAAGTAGTATCGACAAGCTGCACCTACCACCAGGACGTTGCCAAGGAAACCGGGCCCTGTGCGTAGCCTCTCGGGAGCGTGTTGTCTTAGCGACTGGAGATACATACACATTCCTGTCAGGAAGTCTTTAGGCTGACCAATGTCCATCCAGAAACCTGCAGACAGACAGACGGACAAACAGAAATAAGCCAGACAAATAAGGAGTTAGTTACTATGGTAACCAGCAGGTGCTTATTTGAGTTTGTAAAATATAGTTATTGAACAAGGTCAAATGATCAGCAAAGAACAGAGACTTCTATATTCTTTTTTCAAACTCTACCATATACACTGATCAGCCATGTCATCATGACCCCCTGCCTAAGACTGAGTGGGTCCTCCACAGCCCTGATCATCGAGATTCTGGATTCTGGATTCCACCAGACCTCTGAAGATAAGCTGTGGTATCAGTAGCAGATCCTGTAAGTTATGCAAGATGTTCAGTGAAGCCTCCATGGACTGAACTTGTGTGTCAAGGACTCCCTACAGATGTTAAACCGGACTGGCATCTGGAGAATCTGAAGGCCAAATCAACACCTCAAACTGGTTTTTTTCCTCAGACCATTACTCTCCTGCAGCTTGCTCTCTTCCCACAGTTCAGGTTAATTTTGCTTCAATGTTTTTCCCCCGGAAAAAACTTGCCTCTCTACATACTGTAAAAAAATTAACATATTATTCTGACACTGGAATTAGCTATATGGGCTACAGTAGCTGTTCTACTGGAGCGGAGAATACAACCCAGTACATGTTCCCACTGTGCACAATGGGACTTGCTGGTTTACAAGGTTTTCCTTCCAACTACTGACCATTGTAGAGTGGGAGCATCTGGGCAGATGTTGTGGCGTTGTTATGACCCTGCTGTCTAGCAATAATAATTTTGTCTTTGTTAAAGATGCTCAAATCCTTGTGCTTGCATTCTTTTCTGCTTCCAACATTTCAACTTTAAGGACAAAATATAAACTTGCTGCCTATTAATCCCAATTACTGGCTGTTAATCCCATTTACTGACTGTTATATAACAAGAACAAATCAGTGGTCATTGTCAGTGGTCACAGTGTTATGGATGGTTGATCAATGTATATTTCATTACATAAAAATTCAATAGTTTGGATGTATATTTATGTTTAAAACTGCACTATTGTTATAAATTTAACAGAAATTATAAATAAAAACTAAACAAAAATGTTGTACAATCATATTAAGTACAGATAAATCTATAAAGCTGGGATGCTGAGGGAGATCATTACAAGTAAAAATACACTTTATTTTATAATTATTATTATAAAAAAACACATTGATCTCTCTACAGGAGGGAGAGGGGTGGTTTGTCTGCACAACTAGTTGTTTCCATTGTTTCATAAAAGGCTCCTAGACAGGGATGAGGATCTAGAGAAGCACCAAGAATACAAAGGATCTGTTACTTCTGTCTGAACATGAGAGAGCATTTAGCGTTTGGTATGAAGACTAACTTTTCTGCAGTCTTACTGCAGAGACTACTATTTTAGTCGGTTTTAGTTGGTGGGGGTATTGGTGCTTCTCTGCCCTCAAAATCTTTCAGTAACTATCTGAGTTTGGATATGAAGAAAGATCCAAACACTTACGTCTGGTGGAGCTGTGAGCTGCAGGGACCAGAGCGAGAACAGGTCAACTTCAAACAGTTGTTCTGTTGTGTATGTATGTATGTATATATATATATATATATATATATATATATATATATATATATATATATATATATATATATATTTACCAGGCCTCCAAAACAGAAGTGCAAGCTAAAGTATGACTTTTGCATTGTTACATCCCTTGTTCACAGAACATATCCAATCAAACAAGATTTTTTTTTACCTTTAAACTAAAGAAACATGTTAACAATATAAAGACAAAAAAAGAGAACCACGTCATGCACCAACTCATCTTAAACTAATGTAGAAAGTGTCCCAAAAAAGACACAAAAAGGAACATTAAAATAATTATTCTGGCATTTAAAACACAATCTTTCCCCCCCTGCAGATGTCTGTTCACTTCTACTTGTGTCATTTTGTCAGGTTGTGGGAGGTGAACACAAGCTCAGAATGCATCCAAACTTTGTTTCAGGAAGAAAGATACAGAAAGTAAAATCCATTAAAATGAAAGAATCAGCTCTTCTGAAAGTGAACAAATCTGAGGTTGTTACTGTGCTGCAGCAACACTAACAGCTACCTTGCAGCTCCATGGCATACAGATGGCCCTCCTCTGCCATGACAGGAAATATTTCCTTCTCGATGGATGTTGGTCTCAACTGGACACAAACAGACAGAGAGTCACAACCATGTACAGAAAACCATTTTTCTGTTTATTGCTTCATGAAGGACACACGTCTATGACAAGGTCAAATATTACCTGGATCCTGCTGAGCATGCTGGGATTGAAGATGTACATTCCAGCGTTAATCTTGTTGGAAACGAAGACCTGCGGCTTCTCAACAAAGCGGTGGATCCTCCCAGTGTCAGACTCAAACACCACCACACCGTATTTAGACGGCTCTTCCACCCGTGTTACCTTTGCACACACACACATAAATATTTAGTTGTTCCAAAAAGCCACTGCCAAAAAAGAACTTTTTTTTTTTATTTATTAGTTGTTTGTACTGAAGTGTAGTAACTAGATTCAGCTGCAATAGTTTTGATCTATTTGATCCACCAGGGGGCAGTCATCTGGCTTCTCAGGGAGATTTTTCAGGTTTTTGTTTGTCCCTCTAAATTAATTCTCAACAACGGAAGTGTTTTGGGGTGCTCAAATATCCAGATAATTTGTAGCTTATTAATTCTAGCTGGAAATTTTAATTCCAGCTTTCTCTAAAAAAATCTATGATTAAAAAAGGAATATAAAATATTATAGTCACATTTTATCTAGTTTATCAAAACAAATTGTTGAATCATACAATTAAATTAAGTGTAGTCATTGTCTTGAGTACCTGTGCATAATTTATGTTCTTGTGTTAAAAAAAAAAAAAAAAGGGATGTATTCTCTGGTCTACAGAAAAGCTGATTTTTTTCCTTTTTTGCTTCAGCTCAGCATATTTTTCATTAATTTGTGGAATGTGACTTTGTAGAAGATGAAGGTTTAACTTCCATCATCTTTTATATTGATCAACTGACACGAGGAGTCAGGTAAACCAGCATGTCAGTGTACGGCAGGGTAAACGTATAAACCTCTGAGAGGGCAGTCTGCAGCAGCTGGAAAGCTAAAATAAACTCACCACAATGGTTCCTTCCTTGCCGTGGTTGCGGTGGAACTGCAGCAGATCTTTGAAGGGAAAATCACAGATGACGTCCGAGTTGAGGACGAAGAAGGGCTCGTTATCGACGTTGAGCAGCTCTCGGGCCAACGCCAAGGGCCCAGCTAAGATCACAAACACACACACACACCTCAATTGTCATTTTCAGAAATTTTATGAAAGTGGACAGCAAAGTAAGGATTAAGTTTAAACTGTAGATGATGGGTTATGGTAATTTTTAAATTTAAAGTTTAATTATTATTTTAATTTTCTAGCTATTATCCAGCGTAGGCCTCTGAGATGCACAAGTAGAGCGAGAGGAATGATTCACTATCATTTTTGAAAACACTTTAACATGCAGCACCCCCAGTTGTGATGCACATATTCTTAATTTTGCACGTGTGCATTTCAAGGGAACCAACATACATAATTTATCAGGTTGTGAACCATGTAAAATAACCCAAATTCAATCACAATTATGGAGATGCCATCCCCACTTCAGGCTGTATTTCATGAAGTTTTCATCTCTAAATGACTGAAATCTGGGAAACTGTCCTGTTACTGGTACCTTTAAGTAAAATGACCTTGAATCACTAGAAACATAATAAAATGTGTTTTGTTGTTGCACTAAAATAGTTTCCAGTCTGTTTAGTTGTGTCTAAAGTGAAGAGACACTCACCGGTTCCCAGAGGCTCCTTTTCATGAGACAGAGAGATACGAATCCCAAGCTGAAGAGAGAAGAGCGAATCATTCAGAAGGAGGCAGATGGGGAACAATAACCTTTCTGACTGATTGAATCCTTCAGAGAGAATCAAAATGTTCAAAAAGGACTGAACTGTGAGACAAAAAACTTGCTAAGTTTCCTTGATTATCATTACACTTTAAAATGTGCAAATCTGTGCACAGCTGCAAATCAGAAGACTGCAGTTTACTAGCAACTCGCCCACAGCTTGTTTATGTTACAAGACAGATCCTAAGAACATAACATCCAAGTAATTACCTATTTAGGTAAAATATTCAAGATGCACCCTTTGATAACAGAAAGTTTTATCTGGTCTACTCTGATTAACCAGTTCCTCTCAATGTTGTAAGACTCTGCTCTTCAGGAAGTCATTTATGGTTCAGCATCAGACAGCAAGTGAAGAGGAGTCATTAACCCTTAAAATGCTGCTGTCAGCTGTCTTCTACATAACTTCTCTGTGCACGCCAACGGTGTGTTCTGCCGTGTAAACATTAAGCTGGTTGAACATGAGCATTCTGAAGAAATACATGTCAAATAACCAATGAAATTCTGAAAATGAGAACATGCAGCAAGCAAAGCCCTCCATTCAGGATTAGCTTGTTTTTTCATGCTTAAGAAGTAGAAACTATGTTCCAGATAATTTTTTAAGCATTTTTAAGGGTAAAATGTGGCACAACTAACAGCAAAAAAAATCTACATTTCAAGATGTAAAGAGAACATGGAGTCATCATGACAGCAATGAGTGTAAGGTTGATATGAAACAGAGAGCAACGTTTCTATGGATCATGTTTTTGGAGATTGCCAGGGCATAGCTTTAAAAAAGTAAATCAATAAAAAAACATGGAAAACGTTTTTGTTGTTGTTTTTGGTACCAGCTTTACTAAACTTACACTAGAAATTGAAAAGGCATCTGATTGTGGTCTGATTGTATTTTCTAACTCTAAAACTGCACAGCTGTAATCTACAACCAGATGTTTGAAAAACAGATCTCTCACTTGGTTATTGTACTGTATTTCTCTGGGGAGTGCAAAACACTTCTTGTTAGAGATTCAAAGTGGTCTTTGACTTCTTCTACTAAGCTAACAATAACATGGTTTGCTAGCATTTAATAACATCTTCTGACATCCCAGAAAAATCTACACACAAAAACAGAATATTTTCCAGGACATTTTCTCTCCAGTTGCTTGTGCTGCACATCTGTGCCTCCTCAGCACAGCAGCCTAAGTATATTCAAAAGGCCAAAGCAGGTCTATGTGCATTTCATGAATAAATTTAGTGCTGCTCCTTTTCCCAAATATCGACTGTCAGGACAATATGCTGCAATTTGCACTGCAATAGACACAAAGCTGTGTTCTGCATGCTGTCATCAAGTGTTAGTGTGATTATTTATTTTACGTACTCTCTGCTCCTGGACTCTCATTTCTCTCTCCAGCAGCTCTGACATGTAGCTCACAGCCAGAACCACATGGTTCACTCCAGCCTGCAAACAAACAGAATGAACAGTCAATAAAGTACTATATTAACTCTTTAGCAGGGCATCTAAATCCCTATCAGTGTCTCCTCCATACCTTGACAAGTGCCTCCACCTGGTGCAGTAAGATGGGTTTGTTGCAGAACTCCACCAACGGTTTGGGGACACTCAGGGTGAGCGGTCGCAGCCGGGTCCCATACCCACCCACCAGAATTAAAGCTTTCATGCTTCTACAGTTAGCAACGGTACAAAGAGAGGACACGAATCAACAGTAAAGGGTTATCAGCCTGAACAACAGAGATGACAACTGCAATAACAAAACAAAATAAGCATATTCCAAACAGTGAAAACATAATATTACATGTTGGTATCTGAGATATATATGATGTTAAGTAACATTAAAATCAGAACGCTCGCATACAGGTTAACAAAAACCTGCAAGAAAGAAGAACAAAACAAAGCCAAGATAACTTTGAAAATTTACTGGGTATAAGATGTTTTCATACAGGCAGTTTTACTCTTTGCAGATGGGAAAATAATTGTCTAACACTTTTGCTATATTTATTTCTTTATTTTTTAAGTCAATTATATATATATATATATATATTCTCATATTATCATCATTCATATATTCCTTCATTCTCTGTACCGCTTAGTCCATTATGGGTCGTGGGTAAGTTGGAGCCTATCCCAGCATTAACAGGTGAGAGGCAGGGTACACCCTGGACAGGTCACCAGTCCATCGCAGGGCCAACACAGAGGAGAAACAACCATTCACACTCGCACTCACTCCTAGGGAGAATTTAGAGTAATCAATTAACCTAACATGAACTGGAACTGGAGGTCGGAGTACCCGGAGAGAACCCACGCATACACGGGGAGAACATGCAAACTCCACACAGAAAGGCCACCACCCTCAAGGTTCAGACCTCTTACTGTACTTTCCAAAACTTTAATAATTACAACTTTAATAGATGTCAAGAATGGAAAAACTGATTTTTGGCTCCTTGAACACATGAAGCTAAACTCATAACAAAGACAACACTTTAAATTGGTGTGCAATCACTTTACCTGGCTTTTATTAAACACAACAGTTTTATTACCAATTATAAGATTATTAAAAAGAAAACTGTCTTATCTTTATGAAACCAGTTCTATGTGTCTCCACTTATCTATCACGCCAAAGAGAGGCATTAGTGAGCTGACCCAGACACACACCCATTCATCAGCTATGTCTGCTTATCCTTCTTAAGGTCAGGGTGGGCTGACACACACACTTTGTGGATTTAAATACAGTTTCAAAAACACTCTCCAACGTTTTCTTGAGTCACCTCCCAGGTTTCTACAATTGCTTCTTTGTCATTAATAAAAGAAAAAAATTCTTACAGATGCACCAAATACATAAATGTATTTGATTTCAACCAATGAATAGAATAAAAGTTAGTGTAAATAAATCATCACATCATATTGTGTTATTTATTATTATTATTATTATTATTATTATTATTATTATTATTATTATTATGGTGTTATTTAAACATATATACGAATGTCCATCGATATCTGTACTGTATTAACAAAATAAAAACAGTAAAGTTAAAACAAACAGGCGAATAATGAAGACAGTGATTAAAGTACTAGTTTCAGCGCTACACCAGAAGCTCAATTATATATGTTTTAACGAGGAAAAACTTATGTATAAAAGTCACATTTTATCTGACGTCTTAATTATATAATGGATGTATGAAGATTTTTGGGTTTGCATGTGTCTCAGTTAAACTTCCAGTGATTGTACCTTGCTAATGTTAGCTTCTCTAGCTAACTTTATCTAAAGAAACTGACCACAAACGGCACTTTAGGACTGGACTATTTAGTTTTTTCTGTGTATATATATATGAGTTAGTGAATAAAGTGAAAACTTACATGGATTTGTTCACTTATAGTCTTCAGCAGTTGAGTGAATCACTGAAACTCTAGAAATGACACGTATGATATTTAAACCTGAACTCCTTGTTTGGCTTCCGGTGCAGCTGCAGCGCGTCAATTCAAAGAGGTTAGACATCAATTTTCCGGTCTAGTTTTTCAGAATAAGCGTCGTTTTAAAAATACTTTAATTTGCTTACTCGCGGTTGCCATTTGGGCAAAGGGAAAAGGTCCTTACAGTTTTATCTGAAAGTCCTTCATATAAATCACATGGCACGTGCTTATTTTTGCCATCTTAGTATGTTTAAAAAGAGTTGTACACTATGTCTGCCTGTGCTAGCTGACCATCATGCTGATTAGATTAAAATAATCTATCTCCAACTAAATTGCATAAAAATACACATTTTCTTTTCCTGTATTGCTTATGCTGCCTCTCAACTGCATTTCTTTCTTTTTTTTTTATTATTATTTATTTATTTATTTATTTTTTGCTATTGCTCTTTTGTTCTAAATAGCTTTCATTAATATAATTTTAACAATTTCTATTTATATTGATTTAGTTGTTTTCTGTTCATTAGTCAATCAAGAGTCAATTACCTGGAATGGAAATTAAGTTGGAATGAAATTTTAAATCCTAATTCATATGCCGCAGTTACCTTATTTTGTTCAACAAAGTGCTTTGTAATGTAATCATGCTGTTATTACAAAGGACAAATTGTGCCATTTCCGTTCTGAATATCTGCCTCTGGCTAGCTTGATAGTCAACATTGACTGTCTCGTTAGGTTGGGAAGCTCAAGTTGATCGTAACCCAAACCGAAGCCAGCATTTTTCTCTAAGTTATAAAAATGGCATTCAGAAGATGTTTTATGTTTCCTGTCTTCCTCACAAATATAACAGCACGTCTCTGTTGTCACAATTTTCTATCATTTTTATTGCGATTGTCCTCTGCATCCCCCCTTTAAATAAAGCTTTATGGTATATCTTACACACTATAGTCCCGCCTCTTTACAGGTTGGGGCCAATCACAGAAAAACAGCGTGGCGAATAAAGATCTATTTAAACCCACACTTTACATAATAAGTAATCACTGTACAGTCAACGATCTTCCAGTCTGACAGCTTTTAAAGATCCCATCCATTTTTAGTATCTTTGTTGTTGTATTAAAGTTTCGAAGGAGACATTCCATGGGTGTCATGCTGCCTTTAAGTACTCCAGGAAATACCAGATCTAGGCTCAAATTAGATCTATATAGTCTGAGGAAGGCCATTTGCCCCTTTTTAGCTACTCCACCTCAGTTCATCCACTAGTATTTCAGTTTTTAGAGGCACTCCTTAAGAAAAAAGAAGAAAAAAAGTTAACTAAGAAGCTGCTGTTAATATGTAAACAGGAAAAATTAACAAGTTAAAGGCAAATTTAAAGAAAAAAAGGCTTAAACTGGTGGTCTTCATTCATAAAGAACCTAAACAATATTTTTTCTTCTTAAAGTCCTGACTAAGCAACAGACTCCTGTACAAAAGTTAAAATAATTAAAGTGGATCTTTTATTTCTTTCCTTGCAAAAATAAGTTTCCACAGGATTACATGTCTCACAGTTGGTCTTTAAAGATGCCTTTTAAATTCAACTTCAATAATTTACAATAACTTTCCTGTAAGGTACCACACAATAGGACACAGGAGGGTAGAGCTGGCCTCCAACGAATCTGTTCACAGCAGATTTATGACATGAAGCATGTTAATGTTGTTGACTGAAACTTTATTTCCCAAAAAAAAAAAGGCACACGGGGAACCACATCTGGTCATAATAATATGATTAGATGTGATAATTATTAAATATTTTTATAAATATTTATGATTTATAATTCAGCCATTTTACTAGATAGTGAAACAAATATGTTTTCATAGCTGTTTAAGAGGAAAAACTAGAAGTACCATTACTTTTGCTAATAATCTGGTGAAATTAGATCAAACATGAAACCTTAAAAGTGACAGAGCTGTGTGATATAATATTTACTAAAGTAATCAATTTAATTTAAAATGACCAAATAAAAACAAAAAAGCTGTTTTTCCATCCCAACACTGAATATCAGTAATGAAAATTCATTACTATAAACTTTGAAGTCAACATATTCTTAGTGCTTAGTGTACAACAGGTGTTGTGATGTTATCCATGTTTTATTCTCCTCCTATAAACTTTCAGGAAATAATATATTTGTTTATAAGAGTATCTGATGGCATCAGAGGTCAAGGGTTCCAGCGCAGGTCACAGATCAACGCGATGTGGTCAGAAGGGTGAGCCACGCTGGGCAGCGCTTCATATGTGGTGACTTCTTGATGACTGGGCAACGGAATCACCTGCTCCACCTGCACACACAGCTGTGTGTTAGATCATTCACACTGCTAAATCACAGGAAGAAAATCATCTTTAAGGCTTAAATGGCTGATGTGAGTTTGCTTTGTATTCTTACAAAAGCAGTTTACCATCTCAAATACGTCTTAGGGCAACAAACAGGGTTTTACAGCCATGTAAAGATTATTCCTGCAGAGCATCATCACTGTAGGTGTTTAGCACTGAAATTCATTGATAATGAACTTCCAGTTTATGCCATCTTGATTTTCTGCATGTAAGGTTAACTGCCCTTTTAATCCAAAGTAATATCATCAAATCACCTGTAATCTTTATTAAAGGATAAAAACTTAAACCAGGAATTTATGTTAAAGAGATTTAGCCATTAAGGGATTTTCATCTGTGGAACTTAAAGTGGGCGGCTGCATAAATCTAATCCAGCAAGATAAGTTTTATGGTGGTAGCACAATTACAGTCACAATACCATAAACCTTTAAAGGCCAAGTTATGGTCACTCAACACCTTTATCATAACACCCGATGAACTGAACAGCTACACTTCTTATTCAGAATATTAAGTCTTTAAAACAACAGATTATACCGTTATTTAAAAAACATAAATAACACTTAAGACCCTGTGTTCCTGAGATAGACTATTAGTATTCATTAATTGGCTTGTATGAACACAGTATTATAAACTGAACTAATGTGGATTTATTTTAATTGGATCAATTAATTGTTTTTTCATATATATCAGAAAGTGCCTTGAGATGACTTTGTTGTGAATTGGAACTATACAAATAAAGCTGAAGTGAATTTAACTAAACTGAATTAGGTGAAAATATTTGGCTTCATAACAGTTTGATTACACTTCCTTTAATATCGTACAATTACTACCTGCATGCTCTCTGGCTGTATAAAGATGTAGTCCAGGCAGCCATGAAAACCTCCCACGTAGTTGGTGTAAGCTGGTTGGCCGCAGGCGCTCAGCAGAGGGGGGAAGGTAGAAGTCAGCTCCATGCTGCAGGACTCCTCTGGGCCTGAGCTACTCCAGTCTTCGTGGTGCAGAGGAACCCCCGAATCACTGAGCAGCTGGAACACACCTAACAAAGAAGCAAAAACTTCACTCTGTTTTTAATGAACAAAGATGGAGATCTGAAGGTGGAACCTGAATGCAAGTGAATTTAACCTGCAAAACAAAATGTTTTATTCTAAGTAGTGACCCTGAAGTTACTGGAGCAACTAAAGCTGTTCTTATTTGTGTGCAGTTACCGGAGCTTGGGCATGAGTTGAAGTCACCACAAAAGACCAGCGGGGCTCCAGGTGCAGCTTCGCTGATCACATGACTCAGATGCTGCAGAACCACGCCCATCTGAACCAAGCGAACGTTCCCTCCTTCAAAGGAAATGGATTTATGTTTGAGAAGTCTGGCCTTGCTTCCAGCTTCCAGTCAACTCTCTGATATAAAACAACCTCCTTTACCTTTTGGGTGCCAGTATAGGTGAGTGTTGGCCACACACACCTTCCTGCCTGGTTTATTGAGGTCTTCAAGCACAGTGACCTGCAGAAAAAAACGCAACAATTTTAATTCTGGTGGAAATTTCTTATATTTTTTGTTCAAGTTTTAACCAACAGTGTGAAGGTGCTGCATGTCTTAACAGATCATCCACAAACGTGTAATGAAAAGGTGAACAGCAATACCTGCAGTGATGTTGACCTCTGCAGGATCTTGTCCTTCAGGGCGCTGTTAGCAGAAACCTTCTCCAGAAGCTCAGAGTGGATGGGGTCAGAGGTCAAAGCCTCACTCAGCATGATGTCATGATTGCTAAGAAACCGAAACTTTGACCTAAAAACACAACAAGTTGTCATCTGGTGTGCAACCAACTTACTTTAATATCAGATTAATCTTTTCATGTGCAGACGGTGAATAATATAAGAGAAAAAAGAAAGACTGGAGCTGGTTGCATGCCTAACCTGCGATAGAAAGTAGCCAATCCTTCGTGCTGCTTCTCTTTGATCCTAAAAACACCATCCAGACCAAAAGCATCCAGAGCTGGAGTCAGACTGTCAACAAAAACTCCTGAAATCCAAAAAAAAAAACAAAAAACAAAACACAGAATGTCACAGAAAAAACTCACAGATCATCAAACCCTGGTATTTCATCTCTGAAACGCTGCATGCAGGGACGATACTGAAGCCAATCTTTCCTTATTAATAACAGGTCGGGTGCAAATAGACTGGACTTGTCCATTTATATTATATTGCAGCTGTTTCCAGTCAGTGTCTCACTGAGTGGGGTACAGATTTAAAGATTTTTGTATCCATCAATATTTTACAGCTAAATCTGAGAGAAACTAGAGCACACAGCAATATTACAACTACTGACCTCATTATAAATGGTGTTTTTATGAGTTGCATGTGGGATAATCCATTCATACTCCAGTTTACATACTACAGATAGTCAATATGATCTGTACACACAACTACAATGTTTGTGCCCATTCAAAGTTTTTGTTACATAATTATCCCTCAAAACATGGGAGTTTAATTTCACCTCATCCCAAAAGCTTTTTCCAAATGAAACATTTGGACAAATTACTTTTTAGAGTATTTCATTTCTTTCTTCAGTGAACTGTAAATATTATGACAGGAATTCAATATTAGCAGCAAACCAACAACGTAAACCTGACAGGTCAGAAATGACACGAGTCAGAGTTCAAACACCCCATCCCACCATGAGGTACATCAAACGTAGTTCTAGGACATGCATCGTAAAAAACAGTAGTAAGACACCAGAAACACTCTGGCAGGACACAATGCAATTAAAGTCTATAAATATCTAAAATATGACTATGACCAGCACACTCCAACTAGATCCAAATATTAATCTATCAACCTATCTGTGTTAAAGTGATCAGAAATGCTGTTTACATCCAAGAGTAAGGTCTTAATAAAGTTATCAGAAAATTGCTGTGCATGTAAACACACCTATTGAAAAAAATCTGAATTTTCCTTTAATTTTTTTTTTTCCTTTAATCTTTTTCATTTTCCTTTCTTATTCATAAAATGAAAAGTGTCTTCAAAAGCTTGGTCAAAGATGATGAATGAGGGACAAGTTCATGCTTTTATCTATAAATCTGATGACACTGATTGTGATCATCTCATATGTTTGTGATGGATTCTGGAGTCCAAGGTGGTATTTTAAAGTTTTACATTTGTAATTCAATCCGGTTTACTGACACACATCTGATACGCTGCTTTGTATTAATACAATCTATTGTGGCTATAGGGGTCAGGCTAATTGTCCAACTCCTTTAAATCTTTGTTCTTTTTTTCTCCCTTATGTTTTTCTGAGACAGACTTCAGTGAACACATAAATGTACTGACATTTACAGCCTGTAACAATCACTTTAATGACCACTGCATCTGGACATAATCTGACATGAATCACCTGCAGATTTATTTATTGCAGATTTTTTGGGGGGGTAAGTGGCATACACACCTGAGAGTTTTGATCAAGAGGAACACTTGGTTTTTGGTTTTTTAATTTAATTCTTGGTAGGTAAATCAGTAACTTCAGCAGTGATCACCTTTGTCTACCTCCTGCAGACAGATAATGTCTGCGTTGTATCCCACCAGCTCCTTCTTGATCAGGTTCTGCCTGTAGTCCAGCTCCAGAGCGTAGGGGGCACAATACGGGTACAGCACAGTCTTAGACAGGTCAGTCTGGGCATAGACATCTGCGAGGATGTTGTAGGACACCACCCTCACTGCCGGCCACTCTGCCTCCTTTACAGTGTAGGCATGACGATTGTCAAACGTGCACACACCTGGGCCTGCTTCAACAGCTCCAACAGAGACTAGTTCTTTAGCAGCACCACTACGACTTCCCTCTCTGGGTGTGCAGATCAGTTTGAATCTATGGCCGATGTCCTGATTGCAAGGGACATGGACTCGCTCACATCCAACTTGCGCCCAACCACCGTCCTGACCTGGGACTTCAGTTTTAGGACTGGGATGAAAAAGAAGAGAACGATATAGTTCAACCTCTATACCAGCATATCTTTCATGAACTGACTAGTACTAACATCACACTAGTACTACTTAATCAGAATTCAGTCATTCCAGCTTTCACATTGCAATAGATTTATAGTTTTCTTTGTCATAAATGTCTTTGGGTTTTAGAGTGTTGGTCAAGGAAAAGCACTTTATGTTGTAGGGATTTGAATTTTTCACAGTTTTTAAACAATTCTGCCAAAGTATCAAGTAAATTTACTTGATATTTTTTATATTTGATATTTTAAAATAATTGCAACATTTAAAAATTCACACTTTTAGTTTTTCTGCTTTGAGCTCAAACCTCTGAAGTCACCAACACCTCCTTGTCAGTGTAATTACCTTGTATCTGGTGCGTTTTCTCTGAACCAGGTAAACTCGGAGTCTTGGAGGTTCCCAAACTCCACCTCCAGCTTAGGGCAGACTGGAAACCCGGCCAGCAGGGATATGGGGAGCTCAACGGTGGTGAAAGTGGGAGCGTTCCTCTTCACTGTGTATTCAACGTCTCCCACCTGCAGCACAGCTCCGTCCTGCCATGCTTCAGAGTTTGGCACATTGTCGGGCACTTCGCCCCCGCCGATCAACAGCTTGACCACGGTGGGCTCCGCAGCCTCACACGGCTGTTGACTACGATTTTTCTTGGACCTTTTCGCCTTTCCTTGGCTCTTGACGATTGAGTTGGAGATTCGTGCTAGGACCTTTCCCAACGCCTCGTCCTGGTCCCGCAGCATGTTTTTGTGGCTGCCATCTAGAGAGAAGGAGATGGTGAGCTTGGGCTCACCGGGAAGACACCTCACTATAGCCACCTGCATCCTTTCCAGGAGGCGACAGGTTCTGGTGAAAGTCCTCGATGAACGAGAGGGGAAACAATGGGGTAAAAGCTTGAATGCAGCAGAGAACTTATTAAACATTACACCACGACAGGTAGAGTGACCTCCTCTTCACGTTACCAGATGGGTCTGTCGTACAGCAACACCGGTTAGCAAGAGGCTAGTCATTCAGATGCTAACTCTTAAGGAAACACGTTTAAATGGCTAATCTAGTCTAGCTTCTAGCAGCTCAATTAAACAAACATTGCCCACGAATCGAAAGTAAACCAGTTAAATCTCATAGTTTGTATTTGCAAATCTTCAATAAGCTTGTGGACACGTTCCTCAAGTGAGTGAGAGGGATGCTCGCTCTCTTCTTCGGGGTACAATTATACGATAATTGAATGGTCCCACAAGCATGGAGCAATCCCAGCGGACAGATTTAGAATTACACTTTCAGATAAGCATTAAATCCAAAAGTGAGGGTGTCCTCAAATTTTCATTAAGCCATTTTAATGTATTAAAGGTTTCTTGTAACTTTGTACTTAATTAAATGTGTAATTTTACTCTGCTACAGTTATCATGTGCACACTGCTTTAAATTTGAACTACCACAGCAGAACAGAAAACTACAATTTGCAATGTAGTGGAGAGATGATGTCAATACCACAGAGTAGTCACTTCTTCTGCATGTGTTGTGATCAAAGCTCCTCTGTTCTTTGTTTCGACAGCAATTCCATACTCATACTCCCTACAGGCATGCATTTTGGTGCATGTAGAAATCTGGCATATAGAGGACACAGAGCTTTAGATTTTATTACTCACATAAACCAAGTTGAGTGTATATAATCGGAGAATAAATGTCTCTGCTTTTCTCAAAATAAGCTTTAAAATATGCTTTAATGGTGTTAAATTAAGTTTTATTTTAGGTTCTGGTTCAGTTTGTTAAAAGTGATTTCAAAGTGGTTTTCTAAGACTGCATTACATCTATTATAAGTATGCATAATGATTTTTTTACAGGCCTTTGAACTTAAACAAGACTACATTCAGAGAAAAATATTGCTCTTCTTACTTCACTATATGTACTACATTTTATATATATATATAAAATACATGACATATATATATATATATATATAGTGTATATACATGTATTTATCATATCAAAGCTATATCCATAAGATTCCCAGGAAACATTCAAAATTATGCATTGTAGAAAGATTATATAATTTTGAATCGTGTGTGTTTGGGTTTATAGCTGTGGCTGATTGTTGTGTAAGCAGTTTATGAGCCACCTACAAGTATATGCTGAGTTGAATCAAGCGATTTACAAATAATTTTATAAAACATTTTTCCTGCAAATATGCCAAACACTGCTGGAACCAGCATATTCCCTGCTTTTCCTCAAGGGTTTTGTGTGAGGTTTTTATGTAGTAAATTTAACATGATCAAATTAGTTGATTAATCAGCAAATAAAATACTCATTAATTACACTCCTAGAAATTGTTATAACACAAAAATCTTGATCACTCTATAATTAATAGACAAATAAAATAACCCCTTATTAGTCTTACATTCATTCATATACTTTTGAAATTTAGGTTTCATTAAAAAAAAAATCTGTAAAACTTTTTCCTTTTTAACTGTAGTTTTAATACTTTTCCCCATTTTGTAATGATTAGTCTTCAATAACTCTTTACCATGGGCTTAAGAGCCACTTATCTCAGTTTGCATGACTTTGTCCTGAATTTTGAATATTTCAATTTTGAAAACTATTACACTTAAATGCACTCAAAATACATGATTTTTATTAGACAGCACTTTGCAAAGACATTTATCCAGGTTGCTGTTCAAAACTTAGCAACTATGATATTAGTTCTCTACATGCATGTATGGTATTTTTCTAGGTGCAGGCTTCAAAATGATCCATATGGGGTTAAATGATGATTTTAGATTGATCCAGAGTGAGTGTGAGCAAATCTGGTTATTTATTTGTTTATTTCTGTTGGCATTATGCTAGACTGGTGACATGTCCAGGATAAACCCTGTCTCTCACCATAACAGCTCCTCCAAAGCCAAATGGGACAAAGCAGGTATAGAAAATGGTCAAAAACGAGACAAGAATATAACAACACCTTCTTTTTAACTTTTATATTTTTATTAAGTGTGTTATAAAGACAAATGCATGAATTCGCTAATAACAAAATAGAATAAATATTATAAATATTATTTAGAAAAATTAATTCCTGAGCTGAAAGTATATATACCGGAAGTATGGGTTGTTATCAAATCGGCTGTCTCTTTGTGAAGTATCGTTCAGCCTACATAATATTTTTCTCAGTCATGTTTTCATCACAACAGTGTTCAAGCTCTTCAGGACTGTGAGGGAAGTAAATGTCAGCTTTATGATCGTCATCATGCTCTATGTGTTTCAGATGGACAACCATGTGCAGGGCATAGGCCAGGACCAGCAGCAGGATGAGGGATGTGATGAGACCCATAAGGATCGCTGGTGTCAGGATCGTGGTGCAGTCACTTGCAGGAGAAAATTTACCAGAGGTCACGTTGAATGCTTGGATCTAATCATGCAGAAAAATGTTTTAAAAGAAAGTTTAAAATACATTGTCATCCATATTTATACAAGTACATATTAAATGAAAACCTCTTTGGAAAATAAAAATACAGATACCTGGAAGTCAATGAAGGTGATGGACCAGCGACGCGCTTTGTCAGTGCTGGGCAGCAGCAGGCCACTATATCGCTGCAAACTGCTGACATGGAGGCAGCGATAGGAAGAGGAAGCTGGAGCATACACATCGCTGGTATTGAAGGCAGCCTCTTCTGAGGTGTTGTAGACCAGGGAGACACTGTCCACTGAGAACCACCACCGACCTGAAGACTCGTAAAAAGTGTTGGATAGCTGCAGTCTGTGGCAATGGGGACAGAAGTTGATCATGAGTCCATACGGTTTTGTGATAATCCTGTAGTTTTACAGCTTACCATAGGGAGTCAGTAATCAACTGTCATTATACAGCTGTTGCATGTTAAGATACAAGAGCTGGAACAGAAAAATAACAAGAGAAGAAGCAGGAAGCTGGGTAGCAGGTGAGTTAAATAAATAAATTTTGTTCCTAAACAGTGAGGGGACAATCAGTAAATGCATATAAAAAACATGTTTCTATTATGTAGGTTATGCTCAACTATAGTGCTATAGATCTAAACACAGCAGTGTTGAGACTCTCATTTTCAGATTTTCAGACCTTTTTTCTTCTTATCTGAAGGTTTCAGCAGCGGTTTAACATGGTTGTAACCAGCATGAAAACCTGCCCCCACCCCCTTAAGGACCACAAAAACATATTTTAATGCAAACTGCATGAAGAATGTGTGTTTTTTTTATTTTTATTTATTGTTATTTTATTTCCTCACAAATCTGGCAACCGAGAGAAATGATTGTGAGTGTCCTACAGAGTTAATCTTGTTATTTTTAGAATGTGATTCATTCAACCTTCATGAAAATGTAACACTTAGAACAGCAGTGTGATTATTATTTATTTAAGCACATTAATATATGCAGAAAGCCAAGAGGGTTTCACGCAGGGAGTGCAGCTTACAGTAATGGGAACTCTAATCTGTATGGTTTGTGGGCGCAAAAAGCAGAAACATGAAGGAAATATTGTTTTGATGGATTTTCAAAGCTTCATAGACGAAGCTTTGAAAACCTTTTATGTGCACATAAGCAATTTTAGTTTGACCAAGTGAGACACTGAGCATGTTAGGGATGCTTGTCACCAACCTTTGAATGTAATTTGTAAGCCAAGGAATGCTAATGCTAGACTTTATGTGCTGTGGAACAATGCTACCTTGCTTAAGAATGAAGGTTATTATGAACCTTCGTGCTATTGACCAACTAATCAAAAAATGCTAGTTGGTAGCTTAGAAATGCTATACACTAACCAAGTAATGCTAATAATGACCAGTAAAAAGGATGCCCAAGTTCATAAACATGCTATACTAGTTGCTAGTGAGTGATGACTCCTAAAGGTCTCATGTAGTGGGTAGATTCATTAAAGAAAGAGTAAAAGAGCCCGTTTCAGTGCATTATTGACAGTTTGCCAGTATAACTAACCTGATGGACAGACCTCTCAAATCATCAACATCCCCAAAGCTCATGACTAGCCTGAAGAAGACAGAAAGACATATTATTGAAAAAGTTTTGCATTTTGTTACAATGCAGTGGAAATTGACTTTGTTATTACCACAGTTCTCTTCAGAAAAAAAATGTACACCTATTCTTTTTGTTTTGCATTTACTTAATTAATATACAGGTCTAAAGTGGGGTGTAAATATATAGAACTTGAGAGTTAGGTCTACTAAAGGGTTGTCTTCATCAGATGTATGCAGATGATGAAGTATGCAGATAAAATATACAGGTGTGGGCTACATACGTGGCTTTGTCATGACGACACACAGACTGGCTGGTGTCTACCGGCTTCTGAAGAGAAAAGGCTCGCTCTGTCAGATCCAGCTGCTTCTGCTTCTCATAACGGAGAGACAGTTTCCTGGCCTGGAACAGAACACAGGGCTCTCCATTGGACAATACCTGGTGGGTAAAGACAATAGGGGTTTTAGAAATCAGCATATTATTTAGGAGCAAGTATTCCACACGAGCCTCATGGTATGATTACTTTCTTTGTTTGTCTGTACGGTCAGTGTCAGTGTTTGCCAATGTAGAGTACACCACCTTAAGAGGGGGGAAAGGAACTGCAACTCCTGATGTTTGAAGTAACTTCCTCTGTAATACATGTGGAGACTGAACAGGAGACTGGACACGGAGAGAAACATAGAGAGGGAAACTGACATAGTCTTTCTTATCATATAAAACACAATTTTCCATATATTTTTATTCCTGAAATTTGGGTTAGGCAACAGGTATCCCAGTCATACCAGTTCCAGAATTATTTTGGCTTCATTTTTGTACAGTGGAAGAAGGTAGTGATACATATTCATATTCAGGTAATGGTGGGGATATCCCAGCATTTTAAGTGTTCTCTTCCATTTTAGAAAACACTTGTCACCAATGCTTGACTTAAGATACATTTGCCTGTAAGTAAATGTTTTCTATTCAGCTTACCTGCAGCTCCTCTGCAAGTACAAAGTGTTCCTCCTTCTTCATCCTTCCATTGCTCCCTTCATCTGAAACAAGAGGGGTCTTGTTTTATAAAATAAGTAATGTAACATATATGATCCACAAGGTTAAACTATGACTATGTATTTCTTGTTTTACAGAGTCACATCTAGGGACTGTTTATTTCATTCAAAAATTTGTTTTAATAGGTGAAAAAGTTTTCTCAAAACTCTTTTTTGTAGAGGCATTCAATGAAATCACACACTTCTATTTTTTCTGTAAAATGTTTAACATTTTGGCGACACAAAGCTACATAAAAGTAATAATTTGTGTTTTAACAATTCACTGTGTTCACCCTCTTCCTATCAAAGTCCAGGGTTTTGTTTTGTTTCTTTGTTTGTTTGTTTGTTTGTTTTTTAGCCTATTACAGCTGTTAGATTGTATTGACTATTGATTACCATCATGTTGCTGCATTTCTGTCCTCTTTTTCTTCTTCTGTTCTTTGTTCTTGGTGTCCTTCTGTTGCTTTTCTCTCTTTTTTTTAACCTTTTTTCATAATCACAAAGCTTCATGTGTTCTGGAAGACAAATCAGTCTACCAGCATTGTTTAACAAGGGAACTCCTAAGCTGAGGAACATTAATATAAATGAGCCTGATAAAATCATTAATGTAACTTAAAGTACTCCATTTTTTTTGTTTTGTTTTGTTGACATGTAACTTCACTGTTATCTTTGATGATTCTGCTTGAACCTTTATCTGATGTGTTATCAAGTATTCTGATTTTGCTGATTTAGTACATTGGTGTATAGCTGACATGTAGGGTCAATAGTTATTAGATATACATATCCATCCATCAATATATACATACATACATATAGATCTTACCTTGAACTAGAGAAGCAGCAGTACTGTAAACAGAAGAGAAAGGAGAATTATTATTTTCCAGTTCTTTCTACCGTTAATCTCTTCAAAATAGATTTTATATATATATATATATATATATACACTAACAGTCGTAATGGACTAGATTATTTTTAACTTTAGAAATAGAAATAAGACTAAGAAATTAAGTGAAATTTAATGCACATTTCTGTTCAACAGAGCACCATTTTCTCTTCAGGAGCTAAAAGCTTTAGCCTTGAATGAATTTAAGAGCTAAAGCTATAAAGGTTAATAACATTACATAAAACAAAAAAGACACACAGATTTGAATGAACATGAAGTAGTTATGTAAAAACCTGCACTGAAGATAAATTGTAAACGCAAAAACAAAGGTGAATAACAGGAAATGAATGTGTAAAGTTTCCAGAGTGCATCTGGGTGGTCCAGTAACCCAGCCGGTGACCTGAAGGATTAGTGTTTAAAGTAACACTTGTGATTAGTCTGTCAGGGTTGTGCTATTGCTGAATGAACCCTCTCTGACCCACATTGCATTAAAATGCTCATGGTAGAAAACAGTGGACCAACATTTAATACTAAAATCTGCTGAACCTCAAACACTATTTCACTTTTCTTATTCATTCCTTTTTTTATGTATCTATTTATGTAGTTTTTACATGCAGACTTTGTGAGTCTGCAGAACAACAAGCTGAGATGCAAGAACGCCTTTTGCACAATTCAACATCCTCTATTTTTTTGTTTGTTCTGTTTGTTTTTTTTCTTTGTTGTTTTTTTGTTGTTGTTCTTAAGTGAAAGGAATATATTATTTTTTGCTGTCAATTAATAGATTAGTGGCCTTTAACAGCTGGTCTGCTCAGCATAGATTAGATTTGATCAACAGGGCTGGAACAGAAAGTAATTGCAGCTGCTTTGACATTTAACATATTTTTTCTTGATGTTTTTGTCTGAAGCTTCTCTGACAATAGTGCATGAGGTCAGTGACCCGGACTAAATAGAGAGCTGAGAAGATCTCAAGATGCACCTTTGAGCAAGGTATAACCACCTGCTCTCCCACCTGTTAACAAGTGAATCATCTCCACGCCGTTGGTGCAGTTTTACCCAGTGAAGAGGAGAATGAGTGCAGAAAACAACTACAAATAAGTTAACTTCTATGTAGGTCTCATCCATTAATGTACATTTTGGGCCAAACAATGTCTTTAACCCATCCCCATTGTGTCCTCCAGTAAAACACACAAACTACACTGATGATCAGAGTTGGGTTTTGATCAGAATAATTAAGGATTATTCTTCTAGACTGCACTCTAGCTAGAACTGTTTATATAAGGGCTATATAACTCCTGTTTCTCTGTTTGCTTCCTTCCAGGTGCCGAACTCTGGTAACCATGGTAACAGCTCAGCTTGTGGGGTTGATCAGCTGTTAATTGTTGTTAATAGTGTTGGTAACTGATCTCAGCTCACACCATGAAAACACCAGAAATTTGAAAATAATAACCAACTATAACACATCTTTAACTTGAATACAGACATTCATAATCAGCAGGAAAGACTAAAGTTATACAACTTTAAAGATGATATAACTGTTGCAACATTTATTTCATAGTATGTCTACAGAATATGTGAAAGCTGTGTTTTACTACTGCACTGCTTCAACATTTGTTGAACAGCTAGTTATGTTCTCAGACAGACTCTACAAATTACAGTAAAGATGTGCTGCTTGGAATTTAATCACCCAGGAGCAGAAAACCATGAGTAGATAGCTTATGCATTATTACAGATTGAGACTGAGATGTCTGGGAAATAATTTGAAGTTATGGTACAGTGTGAAAAATAAAGCACTGTAATGATTATTGTGACTGCTGATCTAACTGAAATCAGAGCAGTTTTCTGGTCATTGACACTTTGTTCTCAGTAGTGTTTGTTGATGTTTAAATGTTCCATATTATGCAAAATTCACTTTCTAAAGGTTTTCTAACAGTCATATGTGTCCTCATTGCCAGTGTATGAGGCCCAAAAATGACTTACTTTCTTCCTCCACTTTTTAGTGAATGTGTGCTCAAACAGGTGAGTCTGAGATCTTTCCCTATGGGAAATAACCACTGCCCCCGGTAGTGGGTACTGTCATGGACTCTCCACGCTGGCTAACTGAACCTGCCCTTTAAAATCACTGACCAGGCATCAGCAAAAGCCAGATCTTTTCCCAGAGAGGGGCGTGGGCAAGCAGTCATGAACATTTTCAGGTTCAGACACAGAAACGGCCCGTTCTCAGTAAAGCTCACTAGAGCCACATTTGCAATGGTTGAAATTAAGGACCAAGGCAGAATTTGGGGTAATACACTTTGAAAACAATGTTGTTGGACCTCTGATACCCGTATGAAATTGTTGAAAAAGTATATAATATGGGACCTTTAAGATTGAATTTGGGGTCAGATTGTGGCTCAGGCAGTAGCATGGTCATCTTCCAACAGGAACATTGTGGTTACAATCCCCGGACAGTTCAAACTGTTAACCAGCATGTCACCAAACTCCCACGTTGCCTTTGAAATGCTTAGTAGTGTGTGACTGTATTTTTGCTTGGTATTTTTTTCACATTTTATCTTTGACAACGAGATTTATTTTGCATCCTAATGTCTCTGTTGTGCTGATGGGGGGTGCTGATGGTCCATGCAGCCTGTAATCTAAATGATCTGCCATGGTTGTCCTGTAGAGAATAATCTCATCAATATGAGCTAAAGGCACACAACATCTCTGTCTTAGTAAACTTAAAGTAAAAGTGCTTCATATTTTATGTGTACAAACACTTGCATCATACATTAGTCATAAAAAAGCGAACAATAGAGCGGTCAAATCCATCCTGATAGACTAATCCCTACAGTCAAAACAAGGTTTAGCTGATCTTGTGCACTGGGTCAGAGCAGTGGACTGTAGATTGTGGGATTGCAGTGATTATATAATCACACAATCATGATTGCCCACAGATTATAAGAAGGATGGGATTGCTCTCAACCAGAAGGAGATTTGACTGCTTCTTAATCCTTAAAATAACATCCCACAAACATCTGCCTATGCACACATCCAACACACACATGGCACAAAACTAATCACCATACTGGATGCTGTTGACTTTTACTACCTGGATTCAAGACACCAACCTCCAGTGCCAGCATTTATAGTTTATCTGAGAAAAAGAATAGCCTACATTTCCATGTACGTTGAATAAAACACAGTAAAAGCATACTTTTGTTAAAAAAAAAAAAAAGCTCAGAAACAGTTTTCTGATTTCTTTTAGCAGACTGTTCCAGAGTTAGTGAATATTTGCACTCAAGTGTCATCTTGTAAGACATTGTAATGTATTAAAAGTGAATGCTATCATTAATCATTAAAAACCATTCTAAAGGGAGCCGGAAAAGACATGCAAATAGTACCATCATGTCAATTCATGTATTAGTTTTGTTTCATGGTACAGCTGGAAGGATGACCTATATGCAGATGAACCAGGCAGGAAGATGCTGGGTTTTAAAATGCAGAAAAAGGCTTATAGACTGGTTGGTAGAAAGCAAGCAGGCAGCTCGCAGGCAATAGGAACAAAGAGGATTACCGGGAGAAGAAAAAGGATCAAACGTGTACGAGGGCGTGAGATGAAACGACAGCTGTGATGGAAATTTTATTTAGAATAGCATAATTTCATTAACAGATAGTTCATTAGCAGGCATAGTTTGTTTGTATGCAGAGAAAACCTTCTGACTTTTGTATGAGACTAGTTTTCAGATGTAGGGATTCTCACTCCTGCACTGAGGCATCCATAAGATAACAGGCAACCTGTAACAGAAGTTAGGTTTTTACCCCTCCAGGATGTAACATTGTTTTGTCTTTCTCCGGCTCTGTGGTTGAAAAGACACATCTTCAGTTTAGTTTAATAAACTTGGGCGTAATCGTCTCATCGAGACACTTGGTAAAATTAATTCCACCACACAGTCAACAAAGCCAAGAGGGTTGGTACACAGACATACGTAAATCTGATCTATTTCTACTATGTTGAATATATAAGTGAGAAGATGATCCAGTCTAAGACCTAATTAGTTGTCTACATGTTTACATTCATTAACAAAACTTAGTAGACAATCTGACCTTTAAGCATTTCTTGAACAATTATCAGACATGAGGTTCACTAAGATGTGGTTTCACACTTTGGAAATGAAAGTAATTCCTGTTTATTAATCAAGAAGAGGCTGGAAGAAGACAGCTAAATATTTTCATGTGACTGTTTCTTCAGTGTTAAATGTAACTGAGAATTAGCAAATCAAAGGGAACCTGGAGGTTAAGCTGGTGTTTATAAGAACAATAAAACTTTTTAAGAAAACTGCTTAAAAATCAATCAGAACACCTGTTAAACTGTACAAGACCCTCTTGAATTGTTTTTTTACTTTAAATTTTACTTTAATTACTATGACTTAAGTTTGAATCATTAGCAGAAAAACTTCTTTTTAAATATGTTAACAAGCCTGAATAATTTTATAAACAAATCCATCAGACTGATGACATTTAGAGGAAAAAGTGCAGATTTTCATAAAAAAGAAAGGACTTTAAGCACAGAAGTGGGCCCATTAACAAAAAAAACAGATGAAAAGAGGAGGGCTACTACAACATAAAAATAATTCTAAATACACCACCAATTTCATTATAGAAAAGCAAGAGGAACAAGTTTTCCCTGCCACCAAACATAAAACCCCATCACAAATCCCTAACCCTTGAAAGAGCAGTATAGGCAGGATGAGCTAAATCTTTTAAAACTAGATGCTTTTTGCAAGAAGAATGGACAAACGATCCTCCCAACGTGCCCAGACTTATTATTTCTAAACTCTAAAGGATTTAAATAATACACACAAAAAAACAACACTAACAGAAGTGAACGTCTTTAGCTTTAGGTGGACAATTTAGAGACACAAATTAACTTAACATGCATGTCTTTGGATTGTAGGAGGAAGCTGAAGTACTCAGAGAACCCGCATACACAGAGAGAACATGCAAACTCTACAAAAAAGAAAACCTGGCTTGAAACAGGAACCTTCTCGTGAGGCAACAGTGCTAAACACCACACCACCATGCAGCCCACACTGCACTATATCCTGCTTTAATGTCAACAAATAGAAAGGATATGAGAACATTTTAAAGCTCAGTCTAAATAATGATTTACACCTCTAGTTGTTACAGCATTTTCTCAAAAAGTTACAGTAATCAAATTGGGTTTAATAAATGGGTGAATGACTGTTTCCTAATTTTTAGAAAGCATCAACATCTTTAAATCAGCATACATAAATTTTCGACCTTAAAATTGTGGTTCTAATTTGTTGTGGTGGCACACTGACATTCACAATGCACATTCTTGGTGCTGTTGTTACCCAGAAGCGTCCCAAAGCTGAGAAAACCACATTTCACTACATTTTCCAGTCTAGGGAGTCCGGGACATCACATGACAGCTGCATATTTCTTTACGACACTAAATTTACCTATTTATTTTAAATTAATTCAAATTTATTTTAACAATGATATATTAGCCTAAAGCAATTGTGGGTAGAAGTAGACCAATTCATCTGCTGATTTTTGCATTGTTGAGTACACTAAGCCTGTCAACACACAGGCACACTTGTGGGCGGCACTGAGTTGTTGCTGTGAAAACATAAAGAGTAAAAGAAGTGTGAAACATGCGGTACTGCCCCTCTTGTCAATCATCCCATTCTGTCAATGCTGCAGATGAAAGTGCACACATTAACTGATGACCTTCAGCTGAAAGTGTTGGTGAAAGCTCTGGAAAAGACTGAGTATTTGTTAATGCTGCACTATTTGCGTGTCACTCATAAAACTGTCCATACATGCATGTTTGCTAAATGTGGAGAGAACTGTCACAAGAAATTCTGTCACTTTTATACTGTTGCTGATCAGGAGCAGCATTTAAGAGCAGGACAGGAGAATATTTGTCTCAGTTTATTAACTGATTTCTAAAGATAGCATCAAGACTAGAAAAACACAAATCAATCAACTTGGTATTGGGTAATAGTTTAGGAGTGATTTGGAGGAAAATAAATCAATGAAATTATCTAAAAAAGGTAGAGTAAAATGCTGACACATTACAGTTTTTCTCATTTTGTTGCATTTCTCAAATCAGAATTAACATAGTTTCTCAAAACAATAACTACAAACTTGCAAAAGTGTGCCACTATCTAAAAATTCATAGTTCATTCCTCATTTTACATTTTCACACGTTTTTTGCTATCTTACAGTAATTTGTTCACAGCAAGAAAAACCAAATTCCACTACTATATCATTCATTCATTCTCTGTACTGCTTGGCCCATTATGGGTCGCGGGTTAGATGGAGCCTATCCCAGCATTAACAGGTGAGAGGCAGGTTACACCCTAGACAGTTCACCAGTCCATCGCAGGGCCAACACATAGGGGACAAACAACCATTCGCACTCACTCCTAGGGAGAATTTAGAGTTATCAATTAACCTAAGATGCATGTCTTTGGACGGTGGGAGGAAGCCGGAGTACCAGGAGAGAACCCACGCATACACGGGGAGAACATGCAAACTCCACACAGAAAGGCCACCGCCCTCAAGTTTTGAACCTCCCCCCAGACGGGATTCGAACCAGAGACCTTCTTGCCGTGAGGCTGCGGTGCTAACTACCATATCACTGTGCAGCCGTCCACTACTATATAACACATTTAAAGAAAGCATCAACCCTTGGGTAGAGTTGTGCATAACTGTAAACAATATACTACATATTACTGTACTGTATGTAACTGAACATACTAAATCACTCCTGTGCATCGAGAAGTTCCTGACTGTCTAAACACATATTTTCAACAATATCGCATCAGATATCATCCCTTGCGATGCAGCGAGGAAAGTATCCACCCTCTGCAAGACTCTGCTGTGATCTCATTGCATCCATGAATGCTAGCAGAGCCATTTGAGTATGTCGATGCTGCTCAAACACCTTCCATCTCCAGTCAGAGGAGAAACTCCTCTACTTGATTTAGTGAAAGCTGAGGTTGGCTAAGAGCAGTTGTTCAATTTAGGAGACATTCCAGGGAAATCTTATAAATAAATGTTTAAAATCTGCTTAACAAATTTTGATAACTAGTTTAACTCTTGTATGTAATGATTCAAGTAATGAAATAATGACTATTAGTTTTATGGGAATTTACTATTCTGCAGTTGTAAGTATAGTTAAATTTGACTGATATGACCAAAGCAAAAAAAAATATTATGAAATGGTATTTATGGTATAAATGTATGTAAGTAAACACTACATGTCCAAAAGCAATTTGCAATTTGATCAATGCAAAGACAAATGCTACTCTGATGTACACAAAAAACTAATTGTTGTGGATCAAAAATAAAAATATTTCATCCAGTTTTAAATTTAAATGTAAGGAACAATTTAAAAAAATTTACTTGGATTTGGGCCATGGAAACACATTAGTAATGTAGTACCTGAACATGTCAAGAGTCAGATTAGAGTCAGGACAGGTGAGAGACAACACTGATCATGAAGGCAAAACTATACCTCTGTGTGTTTTGTGTGTTTCTGTTGTGTCTCAGCACATACCTGTTAGCAAGCGGTCGGTGGAAACAGGCAGATGACTGTAGATGAAGGAAGAGAATACAAAAGCATTTCCATGTAGAAGCCATCGCTCTAGTGACCACAGTGTGATAGCAGCATACACTCCCTCTCCATCTCTGGCTTTCATAATCTACTTAAACCAGCCCACTGTCTATAAACCCAATTGATGGACTGAGGATTCAGCCAATCAGGAAAACAGGGAGAAGAAGCCCCACCCACTGTTTAAACACTGGTCTCCACATTTTATCACATTTATGAGAGCACTTACAAGAATAAATGTAATAACACTGTATATTACATTGTTCATCTGCATGTGTATTTGACATGTACCCACACTAGTTTAGAAAACGGACTCGGATTTGCACTGATAGATTTAAAGCTTTTCTCATACACAAAATATATACATCGATCTAACCTATTGAGGAAGTGATGTCAGTTATGCGTTATATCATTGTTAGGTTAGGTAAACATTTTGTGCTAAATCTGGCCTTCCCGGGGTGGGGTGAGGGGGAACTCTTTTTTATGTCATAGGTTTAATTAAATGGATTAATAGGCCTATGTACAAAGATTTTCTTTGTACAAATGTAAGGTAAATCTCAATTTATTTTTATTTACTGAGATATGAATCACCAGAATAATCAAATATGATGTAGGTTTAATTGAAAGTCTCAGAAGAAAAAAAGAAAGAAAGAAAGAAAGAAAGAAAGAAAGAAAGAAAGAAAGAAAGAAAGAAAGAAAGAAAGAAAGAAAGAAAAGGAAGAAATCCCTTTCGTGTTGTGTCAAATGTGCTTTAGAATAACAGCTGAAATGCCAACTCCCTTCTGCTGCATAAATTGGTCCATATAAAGGCAAAGAGCAGACTTCCTCATCATATATTTATTAATGATGGTTTATTCATACTTGACAGGGCATTTACAAAGGGAGACAACTGTGATATTTTCAGCAACTCCTCAGAAGGATTTTAAGCTTATAGGCTCAGCAGTAACACTTCAACCTACATGAGATAAGTGTTTTGTACATTTGCACTAGCTTTTTATCTCACACCATATTATAATTAAAAGAAAATAAAAAGTCTACACCAGAAACGAGTTCACTCTTACAGATCAATAGTAATCAAGCAATCTCTTGGTTATAGTTTTTATATTAATATTTCCTCAGTTTTATCAAAAGAGATAGTCGTTGATAAAACCAAAACTATACAGTTTTTTATATTGTCAAATAATATTTAGCACCTATCAAACAAAACGAAATAATCACGTCTTTTATCATGACAGTTTCAGATCATTCATTATGTGTGCATAAAGGAATGAAACTTCAAATGCGTTTATACATAATATAACAACCTACTTATCGGGGCATTTTTATTATTTATGCTACGTAAATTAAAAATTAGTAGAGGTAAGTTAGGCTCTATAAAGTCTTGTAACATATTTGGTTTTTAAAAGAAGTTTAAAAAAATTCGCGTAATTCTGGTCAGGCATTTTTGTAGCCACAACCGTTTGGGGTCCTGAAACTAGACTTTGCCGCGGTGCATCCTGGTTCCTTCCTTTCCATCCCAGGCTCGCTTCTGCAATCATGGGTATGTCTAAATTTTCATCTAAAAACCCTAAGAACTCTGCCAGTTGGGTCTATTTAGTATATCGACGTTGTAAATTAATATATTATAATGTCATTTCTGTATGTTTCAACCGGTAAAATGCCTCAGGGAATTAAGAATTTGAGCATTTGTTCAGTTGTCTGCCTCCGCAACGTGGATCGGCCATAATGTCTGAACTGTTAGCGGCATGTTAGTGGTGCTAGATTAGCACAATTTAATGTTTCGGAAAATGGTTTAAGACCTGCTTCTACACTTTAATCGTTTGTACTAGTTAATTGAGGACCGCCTTTTATTTCAAATAATGGTAACATTTTGTGAAGCTTGAATATGTTTGTAGGCCTATTTAGCCCCTCTCGCTAGTCGCATTGAGGTTCGCTTAGTTTTCTACTCTCGAAATTGAAAAACCTTGACATAAAATTATTTGCGGATTGTAACTTGAAAGTCTGGACTAATTGATAGCATGTGTGGGTTAAATATTTTAGCTTTGTAAAAAGGTTTATACCCTTAAAAAGTAGTTTGTTACTGTCGTTAATTAAATTAAATCAGTTAAAGATGTTCCACCAGGTAGTCAGTTGTCTTGATTTCAAAAGCTGGTTTCCACAATATCGTTAATAACCTTTTAAAAGAAGTCAGGTTACACCAGCTAAGTGACAGTACAACTGACATGTTTGGAAATCAGCTGTTTGGTGCCCTGAGTGCTGTTGGTACTGTCATTTTCCACACAAACTCAAGAGAATTTAAAGATTTTAGTCAAGATTCTCATTTGACCCTTATGTGCAAAAGACATGCATGTTAGTTTAGGTAAACATGTCTATTTTGTAAATGAGGCTGAGTGTCTCAATGGGACTACCTGTATAAATAAAGGTAAATGATTTCCACTGAAAGATTCCCAGTTTGAGATGAACACAAAAAAATGGCATTTAGATGGATCTTTGTGTGTCGAATGCAGGACAATGTGGTAAAATAACTGCAAAACCCGCAGTGATACGTTCTAAATTAATTACCCTCCCAATGTTTTGCAGTAGTTTTTAGGTCAGTCAGTCAGTGTGTTTATGTAGAGGTATCTGCAATGCAACATACGGTTCGGCCAAAAGTCATATGGACACATCCATCTGTACATTGTACAAGCAGTATTCCCACATTATGGCTCATGTTTCTGGAGTTTTACCATGTTGATGGTTGGGAAATCTTGATAATTTCAAGATGAATGTTAAATATGTGTGTTTACTTAAACAGCCCCCAATGAGCTTCAGTGTCACGTCAATGCTGAAGTTGGCTTATACAACTGTGTGTTACAAATTAAAGGGAATAACAGGGTTGGTTGTTTGGTCATGGTGAAGTGTTTGTGTATCTTTAATTGTATCTGTAAAATAGTGAAATTCAACTTCTAACATAGAATTACTAAAAGTTAAAGTAGCCCAACTTAAATTTCCTGCTTGTTTTCCAGGAAAGTGTCGTGGTCTGCGTACTGCCAGGAAGCTCCGCAATCACCGCCGTGAGCAGAAATGGCATGATAAACAGTACAAGAAGGCCCATCTGGGCACAGCCCTGAAGGCTAACCCCTTTGGAGGAGCCTCTCACGCCAAGGGAATCGTCCTTGAGAAAGTGTAAGTACAATAAAACACTCTTCATGCGGGCCGAAAACTGGTCATTTTCAAAACTCTTGAGAGAAAACGTATAGTCACTCGTGAGCAGGTTGAAAACTTCGCAACCAAAGATCATGAAATTGGATGTCTGAAAGTCAGATTTATGTGGATGTTGACGACAGAGCAGGACGAAGTCTGCGTCGACTGTGGAAGAACCAGTTTTTAAACAAATATTTAATAGAGCTTTTATGGCATCATGTTCTCAATCTCTGCACTCTTGATTTCATAATGTTCTATTCCACAAGTGTCAAACTCCGGTCCTTGAGGGCCGCTATGCTGCAGGTCTGTTTTTTTCCTGCCCCAACACACTTGATTAAAATTGCAAGAAGTTGACAAGAAGCTGTTGAATCCATTTGATTGGAATCAGGTGTGTTAGAGCAGGGATACAACAAAAACCTTTTAATATAGCGGACCTCAAAAAGTTTGACACCCTGCTTACATCAAAGCCTCTATCAGAGCCAAACGTTTGTACTTTTATATGTCAATTTCCTTATTTACTGCATCATCATACAATGGTTAGAATGAGAATAGTTAGAATAATGAGGCATAATAGAGTTAAACATTACAATGTGCAGTACAGCTCCTTAAAGAACAGATGATATGAGATGTGCATGAAAATTGGTTTTGGCTGTTTTTTAAGTTTTGTGTGTTTCCCTTTTGCAGTGGCGTAGAGGCTAAGCAGCCCAACTCTGCCATCAGGAAGTGTGTGAGAGTTCAGCTCATCAAGAACGGCAAGAAAATCACTGCCTTCGTCCCAAACGACGGTTGTCTCAACTTCATTGAGGTAAACTGGAGTTTGTTATTCTTCCTGTAAATGCCAGTTTTCCAGGTGCTTTCCAGTTTACCAGCTCAACAGAACTCTGAATATCAGGTTCTAAATCTATACGCTAGCCAAATGTTTGAAAAAATTATGTAATATCTGCTGTGCTGTGAAGTTACTTCAAATCTTTTGTCAAATTGAGGTTTTCCCAATTGTTTTATCTGTTCGTTGTTTTCTTTGCAACCTTATTTTTAATACTCCTGTGCCCTTACAAGTTCCCTTGACATAATTTAACCCTGTAAACTGCAAGACAAGTACGATCACAATAGAGATTACATTTTTGTCTCTTCTCTAATATTCTCTCTTTGATCTCCTGGTCATATAGGAAAACGATGAGGTTCTGGTGGCCGGTTTCGGACGTAAAGGTCATGCCGTTGGTGACATTCCTGGAGTTCGTTTCAAGGTGGTCAAAGTGGCCAACGTTTCCCTGCTGGCACTCTACAAAGGCAAGAAGGAGAGACCCAGGTCATAAACAGTTGAGGCAGAAAATAAAATAAAACATGTTTTCAATTACATTCTGCTTGTCTCCTGTTGTCTTTTGAGAGACACAAAAGCTCCTCAAAAGTATTCTGGTTTCCTTTAAAGATGTGCCTGTAATGTACTTGCCTTGTGGTTGCTTAATGGCTCTTTGGCTTACAATGACCCAAAGTCCAGTTGTGGTTAACCCTCAGCAGCTGGATGGTTCGAGTATTTTGGATAAACTGTGTTTACAGAGCCACAAACGGAAAAAAAAACTTGTGGGTGTTTAACTATGAATATGTTATGTGCTTGGTAGAAGTCCTTTAGCTGATAAGTTGGTGGGGGTTGTTTCTTAAAATAGATGCCTGTTTCAAGACACCTTTGAGATTAGGAAAAGTTTCTGTGCCTGCACAGTAATGGAGGTTCAGAATCGGAATACTTTATTAATCCCAGAGGAAATTGTGTGCACACAGTCACTCCATGCCAAAGAAAGGATAAGATAAAAATCTCTAAGAAAACTTACATATTAGTTACAATATCTATATAAACAGGTACAGAATAAATCCTGCCAATGAGTAATATGTACAGTATTAATATCAGTAAAATGTAAATGTAGTGCAAAGTGTAAATGTATAACAGTGGATGATGTTTCTATATGGAGGAGTTGTACAGTTTGATGGCCACAGGTAATGCTGGGATAGGCTCCAGCTTACCCGCGACCCATAATGGACCAAGCGGTACAGAGAATGAATGAATGAAAGGTAGGAATGATTTCCTTTGTCGTTCAAATGAGCATTTAGGTGGTATTAATATCTCACTGAACGTATTCTTGTGACTGATCAGCAAGTTGTGAAGCGGATGGGAGGTTTTGTTGAGTATTGTCATTATTATGGACAACATTCTCCTCTCCCACACCACCGTCAGAGTCCAGCTCCATCCCCACAGCATTACTGGATTTGCGGATCATTTTGTGTCTGCAACCCTCAGCCTGCTGCAACATCATAGAGGATAGCACTGGCCACAAGAAGACTCATCCTAAGCAGATGTTAAGCGACCTTAACTGCCTTAAAAAAATGGAGAAGGCTCTGGCCCTTCTTGTAAAGTGGAGTAGTGTTCTTAACCCAGTCCAGTTTATTGTCAGTGTGCACTCCAAGGTAGTTATGGTTATGAAGTACAGATTTCTCTGTCTCAGTTTTGGAAAGGGCTTATTTCACATGCAGTTTTTGCTTAGAAAGTGTAAAAGGTTAGTGTTTATTTTCAATCAATAGCAGTTATTTTTGCTAGGGTCAGGGGAATTTTAAAATTCTTACTGGGCAGAGATATGCATGCATCCAATGATGGTCTGTAGTATATTATAATGTCAAAGTGGCTGGTCCAGCAGTAAATGAATATATATTGATAGTTGTTTAAAGCTCACACTGCATGTAGGTGATTTAGTGTAGAATTATTCATTTCAGTTTAACAATATTTTAAAATTTCTGATCAGTTTATTCAGAAACTAAGCCAACAAGCTTCTTTGAACACACATGAAGACCCCATCGTCATTTTTATATTTCACAAAGATTAAACAGTTTCCACCTGACTCCAAGAAAAAGCTGTAATAAATGGCACCTTAACCCAGAACAATCATAATCTTATAAATCAAATTTATGTTTTTGTTATTTAACTACTGAAAGGTAACTTCTCAGTCATCTTTTATGACACTGTCAGAATTAAATGACAGTTTCAGATTGACTGCATTTCATGATTTTATCACCTACATTTGATTTAATTTAATTAGTTTAACACTTTTATTATAAATAATGAGTGAGTACAAAAGAAATTATATGAATACAAGGATCTTAATTATTCTAGTCTATTCTATTTAGTGTATTTTCACCAATTACTATGATTGTTTTGTAATCACAAGACAGTGAATCCAGATGTTTTCACCTCTTTAAATTCTAAAAAAACAAGGCTGGCTTGCCAGGCTGTTGGTTTTGGTAATAATATTTAAAAACTGATTTAACCTGGATATTCTACATTTTGAACTGGGGACAAAATTTGTGCTCACAACTTTTCATCTTTTTTTGAGGATGCTTTGGCACATGGACAAAAAATTTGGGTAAATTAGCAGATTTAAAAAAAAAAAATGTGACTAGTAAAAAATGCCAAACATCTTTCTGCTTAGATTTTCTGTTTTGAGATTGTGAATATGCAGCATTTTAAAATAGAGGCGGCAAATCAATAAGGAAAGACACACACTACCCAGAGGGATGGTGGCAGTTGGGTTTGTGTCATACTGAGTCAGTGTTGCACTGATTGCAGGGCTGTTCACTCATCTGGTGTGGATAAATATAGTAACAGGTGTCAGATCTCTGTTCCTTCTGTCAAAATGCAGCAGCTATAGCTAAAAACATGGCACCCCCCCAGCTTTTACACTGTCCCTGAAGATTTAATAGTTTTCTGACACTTTTCTGACAGTTGTGAGTAAATCACTTGTGTGTATTGATAGTTGTGCCGTCCAAACACTGGGAGATCTGGGAAGCACCACACTGTTGCTGAAAGACCTCGTGAGCATAAAGCTCTGGTTTCACAGTCCTCCCCTCCTCCCCCTCCCATTAGCCTTCAACAACAAGTTTGAATCTGCAGGAAAGCTTCAGCTGAGCAAAACGACAACACAAAACCACAAGGTAAAGAAAACAGAAATAAAAAGTGTTTTCTGCCACAAAACAGACGAGCTGAAACTTTAGTGATTAGTTTGTTTTCATAGGCTTTCAGGCTCGTGTTTGTTGTGAGAGTGGTTATGTTTAGATCAGGAAACTTTACTGAACTTTAAAGCAAACTCTTTTCAGTGTACATCTTTTGAGTCTGTCGAATTAGCATTGTTTTTAAAAATGAGTGTTATGTAAGAAGAGAGAGACAGCACTTTGTTATAAATGACATACTCAGATTGATTCAGGCCTCGTGAATTCAAATGCTTTAGAAATGTTTAAATCAATCAATCGCTCTGGTGTTTGATGTGAACTTGAAATATGACTGCTCACCGGTAGCAGCAGGGTTGTGTTCACACCTGTCAATGGATAAATGAACCTTTTCCTCTTTGAGTAAAAACAGCATATGTGTGTGTGTGTGTGTATATATATATATATATATATATATATATATATATATATATATATATATATCTACACACACATATATACATATAAGACTTTTCTCTTTAAAGGTCCTTATTGCACAAAGCCACATCAAAGTTCTGCTCACTGTGTTTGAAATAAAACATGCTTTCTCATAGCCTCAGTCAGACTTTATTAATGCAGATGTAGACAAACCAGGAGTCATGTTTAGCAGAATTATCCAGTTTATTAAAGCACTGACCTGTTGATCAAACAGGTTTCCCCTCTTCTGAAGAGTCAGGGTTGTTTCTGAGGACAGGATGGAGTTTGATCAGCTGGGGCTGGAGGATGAGGGTGATGAAGAGGATGTAGCAACTCAGTACATGATTGAACAAAGCCTGCTAGAGAGCAGCAAACAGAGGGGAACTCACAGAGACATCAGGAGGTCAGTCCAACAGAACAGTTTAAGGTATTTTTTTAAAGATGTGTTTTATTAAGACACTATTCTGAATTCATCCTCTAATTCGAAGAGAATTGATAACTAAGTTAATATACTCCTCAAGTAACTTTGAAGAATAACAAGGGATTAAAGTTCCTATAGATAATTTTATTTCTGTATAGTTTAGCAGTAATTACTTTGAAAGTTTTTGTGCTTTCTTTAAGTTTTTTGTTCTTTTCTTGAAGCTCTGAACTCAAGTCTGCAGATATCAGTGATATCTTCTCTGCTATAAGACAAGGTGAGACCAGATTAGCGACTCTTCTGCTCTGATTTATCATTAAAAAGCTGAAATTATACTCTCCTGTCAACTCCACTGTTGGAGTCTAAATACTTGCTGAATTACTAACAGAACAAAACCAGTGGTTTTGTTGAACAGTTTTACAGCTGGAGACTTTGGCACAGATAACAGCTCATTCATTTTCCATTCATTTCTCCAGGTAATGAGAAGCATTTGAAGGATTTGTGTGTCAGCCAAAAAGACAAGTTTTCGCAGACAGACAGCAGAGGTTGGACACCTTTACACGAAGCCGCAGCTCAAACCAACCACACCATCCTGGAGCTCACATACAAAGGTTTGTATCAGCCTAGTGATTTGCTTATTGTAGCATTAATGAACAGGTGATGGTCATCAACAGTGCGGTTTTCTAGCCTCAGGCCCAGGCTCTGTGGATTGTTGCACATCTCGTGGTCAAACACCACTCTTCCTAGCAGTAGAACGAGGTCTGATGGAAAACACATCCTTCCTCCTCAACCAAGGGGCTCAGCCAGACTGCCAGGATCTTGACCACGACTCCCCACTGTTTGTAGGTAGGCCAAAACATATTTCACTGCAAAGCTTCTTTAGCTGTTGTTGACTTTATTTGACACTATATTCTAGTTTTATACCAGCTGACATGTTCCAGATTTTATTTAAAAGCCATTAACAGCCTCACAAGAGTTTTCCGTCATAAGATGTAAACATGTTCAGGTGCTTCACCAGCAGGGGTGGAGCTAAAGGGGTGTTCAGGGTGACACTGGCCACCTCTGAAATCTAACTGGAAACCCCAGGTGCCACCTCAGGTGAATGACAGGTCACTAGAGATGGTGGACAGAAACATTTTTCCAGACAGGGCCTGGTTTTAGTGCTTGTTCATTTGTAAACATTGGTGTCAACAAGTGAACTAGAAATGGTAGGTCATGCTTTTATCTCGTCACAACTGGAATACTGCAATAGCCCATTGACCTGTCTTAAGGAGCAGGTAAGGTCCATCTTCAGAACTCTGTGGTGAGACATCTGGCTTGTTCAAACAGAAGAGCTCTTATAACTCTTGTTTCTTCACTGGTCCGACGTCGTCCCACCTAGAATCTTTTAATGCTCCCTCGCGCTCGCTTCAGGACTCGAGGGGACCGACCTTTCCAAGCTGTAGCACCCAGACTGTGGAATAATCTGCCCCTGTCTTTACATAGTTTGGACTCTATGGATGTTTTTAAAAAGCAGCTGAACACATCTTTATTCCAAAAAGCTTTTAGGTAGACTTGGGCTGTTACGACTGATTTTACATTTTATTTTTCTATTTTTATCTTGTTTTTTGTTGTGAATTTTATCGACTTACTTTCTCTGTGAAGCACTGTTTTACAACTGTCTGTGAAAGGTGCTATACAAATAAACTTTACATAGTAGCTTAGTTTGTAGTTGCCATATTTTCACATGAAGACCAATATTGTTCCACTGAGAGTCAAAGACAGTGTTATAAGGCTGAAGACTAAGTGACACTACACAAAGCCCAGGATGAGCAAAATCAGCTGTGTGTTAAAAGGGATCTAATGTGTAAAATATCAGTTAAGCATAATATTACAATGACCCCCATCAATTACAGTAAATTGCTGTGACAGCACAAGAAAAAATGTTTGTGAGGAAACATGTCAGGCCTCAAACATTTCAGAATATTATATTATTATGTTTTTTGCTACATTAAGACAGCTTTTGGATTCTGTTATCTACTCCAAGTACAACACACTCATGAAGTCAAACTAAAGTCTTAATCACTAACAGCAGGATATTTACTGATCTTTATAAACTACTTGCATTTTCATGTTAGCGGACATGTACCAAACCGATAGAATGTAAAGATGTTTTTTGGACTTTTTTAGATCAATTTAACTCAGGGGAAGGCAGAGAAATGGCCACTGAAGAGATTAACATCCTGGGTTGGGGACACCTCAGCATCCCCCCACCCCGCGACTAAGAAGAGCTTTAAGAGGTAGCTGGTGAGAGGGAGGACAGGTCTGGGGATTTTTGCCTAAACTGTGGCCCTCACCTACTTTAGGACCAGTGGCAGAACATGGATGGATGGATATATGGATGGATGAATCTCAACAGTAGCAACTTAAACTTTTGTTCCTACAATGCCTGAATTAAGAAGGCTTTAAACCATCACGAGCTAAAGAAAAAACACAGCATGTTTCACAGAGGATTTTCTGTATAAAAGGCCACTATATGATAAATAAACACTTTAAGTTGTGAATTGTGCAAATCCACTTTAGAGTAAAAATGCTAAGATGGGAATGGGTATTATACGTCATCTTTACAAAGAAGGTGCTCAATAAAGAGTCTGTGGGACAATGACAACCTACACCGATAACAACAGCAAAAAAAAAAAAAAAAAAAAGCCTCACCAGTAGTAAATAATAGTCACTTTTCCACCATTTCAGAAGCTGTGTGGATCAATCAGTGATCACTGTCCACAGAAGATTTCATCAGTGGAAATACAGGGGGCTTAAGTACAACTTTCCATCAACATGTAACCATTGAAACAGGATTGGACAAACCGTGGGTTGTTTTTAAATGTGCCTGCAAGAATTCTGAAGTCTTGTGAAACTCAGATTAACCATCACTATGTTGATGGATGCTCAAGATCTAAACCATGATGGTGGGGTTGTTCAAGCTAACTTTCTCTCTGAAAACACCCCGACATAAAACACAGATTGTATGCCTGGTGCTGTCTCTGCAGCTATCCGTTCTGACTGCACTGATATGGTGACCCTGCTACTCCAGCGGGGCTCCGGGGTGAACCAGGAGGGATGCCACGGCCGCCGACCCCTCCACGAGGCCTCACAGCTGGGTAAAGTAAGACTGGTTACTCTGCTGCTGGAGGCTGGAGCTAGGCCAGATCCCCGCAGCAACTACGGCCTCACGCCACTGGCACTAGCTGCTCAGGGAGGACACCTGGAGGTAGTGGAGATTCTCCTGAGGAAAGGTGAGAAAATAATCTGAATACTACAACTTCCTCCCATTGTAGCAGGCAGTGTTGTAACCTCATTATTACCCTGTACCTTAGTGAATATTTGATTTATGTTGTATTTCAGAATTTCTTCTATTGAGCTAAGATGTGATTTTCAGCCAAGAGAAGGGTTTATAAACTGTGTTTCATTAAATTTGTAAAATTCTGACTAATTTTCCACATAATATAAAATGGCTCCAGCAGTTATGAGTATGTTGTTTGTTCTGTAGGAGCTGATGTCTTTTCTCAGGCACAGGACGAGGCCTCCATCATGTATGAAGCATGTGCATCTGGGAATCCAGCCGTCATCAGCCTGCTCCTGGAACACGGTGCTGATGCAAATATTTCCACACACACAGGATACATGCCCATCCACCGAGTCGCACACAGAGGACACCTTCAGTAAGTGTTAAAACATTCAAGAACCCAGAATTTTATCAATCAATCAATCAATCAGTCTTTATTTATGGAGCACTTTTCATACATAAATGCAGCCCAAAGTGCTTTCCATGGTTAAAACTATGCTTTTAACTCTAAACCAGCTATCTCGATATAAACAAAATATTCCCTCATTCTATATCGTGTCTGATAAAGTCTCGATATATTTAAAAATCTCGATATAGTGCCCAGCGCTATTTAGGACCCCTCTGTTGTATAGCTTATACATTTTTTGTGACTAACACAATTAAGGGCTTTAGAAATACATTAAAATTGTAGAATTAAACCAGTTATAGAAATCTAAAATCTTTAAAGCAAATATACATTTTTGGTATCTTTAACAACTTCAAATTTATTTGTATCCTCAGTGTAACATTTGCATACATTCGTATGCTTTATTATTCACGTGTGTTAGATTTTATTTATTTGTATTTTTATTTGTGGGGTTTTCAGAGCTCTGAAGATGCTGCTTCCTGTCACGTCCAGGGCTGATGTACAAGACAGTGGGATGAGTCCTCTTCATTTGGCTGCTGCAGGAGGACACTCTAACTGCATCAAGGTGCGTCTGTCTACATTTGATCTACAGGCATTAAACGCTCTGCAGATCACTGAGAACTTTAATAAATGGCAGATTTTTTAAGTGACTTTGACTTTGATACCTTCCAGTAACAATGCGTGACGCCTTGCTGCTCTTGACACGGCCAAACTAACACTGCCATGTTATGATATGTAAAACATATCATATATGTAACAGTCTCACCAGCAAATATTCCCCCTCTCATGACTCCCATCAGCTCTTGCTGGATGCTGGATATGACCCCAACTACATGCTCCAACGCTGGCTTAGCCGTAGCTATGACGACGAGAGAAGGTCTGCTCTCTTCTTTGCTGTCACCAACAATGACATGACATCAGTAAAACTGCTGCTTGAGGCTGGGGCCATGACCAACCAAGACCCGGTCAAATGTCTGCAGGTATCACTATCTGATTGTCATTATCCTGACATGATATCAAAACTTAACATAGTTTTAACATTTAACAATCAATACATGGGTATAATGTTCAAGACAAAGTTTAATGATTTTAGAAAACTAATTTCCTCTGAGTGTAATCTGGATGCAGTTTGTTGTTGTGGTATCACTGTCATTTTTATGCTGAGAAGCTTCCCAATAAAAAGCAGTTAGATTCAGTGATTGTGTGCAACTTTCGGTAGTGTTGTCATACAGAGGTTGCCAGGTTTGCATTTATCATGTCTGTGCAGAAACTGAAATTTCTTCACTTTTATTTTGAAACACACTCAACAGACCTCAGTAAGCATATTGAAGTTCCTGACAGTGCAAATAGAAAAAATTGAACAACTGTAGCTTGTTTGAAAGGGCAGAAGGAGAAAGCCTCTTCTTTCTAAATAGAACAGCATGGCTTAGGTTTGCAAAGCTGCTGCAAAGCAAACCACAAGACAAGGAAAAACGTCTTTTTGGATGGATAAAACTTAAGTAGAGATGTTTTTAAACAATAAAAAGCAGCATATTACCATAAACACCCATACCAACTATCAAGTCTGGTGGAGGAGGGGTGATATGGGCTTTGCAGCCACAGGACCTGGACACCTTGCAGTCATTGAGTCAACTATGAACTTCTTAGTATTCCTGAGTCAAATGTCACTGAAATTTTGTCAACGATTTTGTCAATGATTCCAAACACAGCAGCAAATTTACAGCAGAATGACTAAAATAGAAGGTCCAGTCGAAGTCCAGACCTTGGCCTCTTTAAGATTTTTGAAACTGTTATTTTATCTAAACCATTTTAACAAATGATTGAGATAACAGTTAATATGATGAAAACCTGAAACAGTAATGGGAACAAACACTTGCTCTTAGTATTTCATACCAAAACCAAAGGGTATAGATTGCTCAGGCAGGGTTACTTCCACAAATTTTTTATTAAATTAATTTTAGTCACTGAAGATTTTACTCTACCAAATGCTCTCTCGGGCAGTTAAATGGTTAAAAGGTCTGTGCATAAACAAATCCTAACAAATTTCAGTGAACTGAAGCAACACTGTAAAGAAGAGTGGGTCCTCTGCAGCAATGTGAATTATAGGCTAACTTAGTTTTTCACACACCGCTGTTTTTTTTGTTTAATGAATAATTTGCTTTTTAGGTTGCACTGCGTCTGGGCAACTATGAGCTGATGAACATGTTGCTGCGTTATGGCGCTAATGTCAACTACTACAGCAAAATAAACACCACACATTTCCCCTCAGCGCTGCAGTACGCTCTCAAAGACGAGGTGAACTGATTACATAAATTTCTGGCCAGAATCAAGAAACCCAGTTTTCCTAATTTTGTTATTTTGTTGCATTAGGTGGTTCTTAGGATGTTGTGTAACTATGGTTATGATGTGGAGCGCTGCTTTGAGTGTCCCTATGGCAACGGCTCCCACATCCCTCAGGACTATGAGGGGTGGACCTGCTCTGTGATTAAAGATACTATGGTAAAGAAAAGCTTATAACTTTTGTTTAGTCTGCAGCAATTTCTAAAGTGACCTTGATTTGTAAAGTAGATTTATTATATTTGCATTACATTTAAAGATCTTCTGTTGTTTGTCAGTGCAGTTCTGCGAGGTAATCACTGTCCCCTGGCTGAGGCACCTTTCAGGTCATGTGATTCGCATCCTGCTGGATTATGTGGATCATGTGACCCTTTGCTCCAAACTTAAGGCGGCACTGATGGAGCAGAAGCAGTGGTCAGATATCTGCAGAGTGTTAGGTGAATAAAAATGTTATCAGTCAGCTCAGAAGAACACGTACACAAATCCATTTATCTTTTTCTTTTTCCTGTTTGGCTCTCCAGAAAACACCCGCTGTCTGCAGCATCTCTGTCGTCTGCGGATCCGCCAGTGTCTTGGACGCCTTCGTCTTCGGTCACCTATTTTCATGAGCTTTGTGCCAATGCCACAGCGGCTGAAGGATTACATCCTGTACCGGGAGTATGACCTGCTGGGCAGCAAGCCAGGCTGAGTCCACGGAGAGCAGAAAAATATTACATGGAACTGTGGCTTAGTTACTATGAAGTGTTATTAAGTCTCATATCTGCAAATGGTCTGACCTCTAGAAAAAAACACTTCAGAATAATTATTAATTTCAAGAATTTAACACTCATTAAGTTATTTCTTAACTCTTGTGAGTGAGATAGATAAAAAAAAAACGAGTAACATTTCTGCACAGTTAAATAGTACTAATCCTCAATCCTATCTCCTTGTTTATTTGTAAATGTTTTATGCTAGCTCTATAGACCTACACGTTTTGCAATGAAGTACAAAATCAAAGAACAAGAACATAAATTTAAAGAGTGTCCATGTTTTCCAAAAACTTAACCATTTATATCTGTCCTATTCAGCTTTCCTTCTATCCTGACAGCTCTATAATCTGAAGCTGTAACACATCTATGCAGCATGACACTGACATCACCATGCTTTACTACTGAGATGGTATCAGACTTTTAATTAGCATTGTCTGGGCTTCTTTAGATATAAAGCTAATTTTGTATAAGACCTAATGTGTCCTGTTTGATACAGTTTCTGAAACCTGTTGCATCACTTTACTGTAACGACTGCTCAAAACCCTGTTGTATACAATGTGATACTTGTCTTTTGCCCCCTAGTGGATACCTTTTGCACTACAATAATTTGGACATACTTATCACGTGGAAATAAACTGCACTTAATGCAAATTATTTATTTGTATACATTTTTTCCAACTGACAAATAAAGACTTCATATTTTTAAAAAATTAGATTTTTTTTTTTTTGTGAATGTGACATGGTTGTTGGTGCCAGACAGGCTGGTGTGAATATTTCAGAAACTGTTCATCTACTGGGAGTCAGAGGACAATGGGTAGACTGGTTGGAATAATAGAAAGGCAACAGGAACTCAAATGACCACAGGTTCCAGCTGAGGTATTAAGAATACCATGAAGCAGTCAACCTTGAAGCAGATGGGCTACAGCAGCAGAAGACCACACTGGGTGTCACTGCTGCCAGCTAAGAACGGGAAACTGAGGCTACATTTCATCCAGACTCACCTACACTGGACAAGAGAAGATGGAAAAACGTTGCCTGGTCTGATAAGTCTCCATTTCAGCTGCCACATTCAGATGGTAGGGTCAAAATTTGGTATAAACAACATGAAAACCTGGATCCATCCTGCTTTGTATCAACAGTTCAGAGAGGTGGTGTAAAGGTGTCGGGGATGTTGTCTTGCCATACTTCGGGTCCCTAAGTATCACCTGATAGTTTAAAGTCTGCAACCTGAGTATTGTTATTGACCATGTTCATCCCTTTATGACCAGTGTAGCATCTTCTGATGGCTACTTCTAGTAGGATAACGCACCATGTCGCAAAGCTCAAATCATCTCCAACCGCTTTCTTGAACGTGACAATGAGTTCACTGTACTCCACAGTCACCACATCTCAATCCAATAAAGCAACTTTGGGATGTGTTGAAACAGGAGATTCAAATTATGGATGTACAGCTGACAAATCTGCAACTGTGTGATCTATGGACACTAATTAAGGCAGTTCTGAAAGGAAAAGGAGGTCCAGCCTGGTACTAGCAAGGTGGACCTAAAAAAGTGGCTGTTGAAGGTACCTGTATGTTCTCAAGGTTATGTTTTTCCTTGGTTGATACTTACCTTAGCCTAAAAGGAGTTTAGTTCTCCAATATCCTGTCTCATGAGTCAAGACAAGAAAAAGTAATGAGAATATATAATCATGTTTTCTATAAGAAGTAAACCCCGAGACTTCACATATGTAGTAATGCCAGGGATACACACATCTTACAGCTCTAGGAGCACAGCTTTGTTGGAATTTTAATCAGGTTACTGGAGAAACACTGACCAGACGCCACCAATCACCATAGAAACCTCAATCATAGGAGCCTGTAGCTTGATGATTTTTAATCATTCTCGGCCATCAAAAAAAACCATAACCTTATCACATATCCACCACACAAAGATCCAAACAAAATGAGACCGTAATTAAGATTAAAACACTACTAAATTAATGATTTAAAGAAAGATTTTAAAGTTCCACACATTCTGGAAGCGCCAGCGTGGAATCATACATTTCCATTAAAGAGGAAGACATCACTGCAACGATAAATGACTTTATGAAACAACATATGTAATTATTTTTAAAATAAATAATGAAATTTTAACCTCATCTGCAAGAAAACATGAAAATGTTTCATTTCCTTTTTGGGATTTCTGTAACACTGGTTCTTTGATGTCTACATAGAAAATGATTATGCGTTTATTGAAAGACCCCATGAGGACATTTAGCTGTACTGTCAACAGATACTGTTTGTCCTTTCCATCCCAGTTACTCTTTCCATTGTAACCAGCCGGGTTATAATGGGACTTTTTGTGTTTTGTTCCACAATTTGGCCTTCCTAACAAAAACATTTATATTTCGAACAATCAGAGGCATATTTAAACTCTGTGGCACTATATAATAACTGCATTGAATCTAAATGACTTCATATGACCCAGAGGTTTCATCTGCACAAGGTCTCCACTTGTTTAGAAAAGCCCTGAAATATACTTGTCTAGATGGGAATCACAACACAAGGCAAAAGCTTCTGAAAGATTTAATCTCACTTACTTTCACTGTTTTAACAAACAGTCAGGATGATGTCAGATGCAGAAAATGCTGCTATACAAGTCCGATCAGTCACTGAGGCTAATATCCATGACGATCTCAGAGGTCACGTCATCACTGCTGCTCGAGACTCTGTGAAGACTGGAAGAAGGACGCTTGAAGTGGCGGTGAAAACGGAGTCAAACCGGAGGATGTTAATGTCCATGCAGTTCCTTACCAGTTTGACAGATGTGAAGTGAAACAAACAAAAGACTCCAAATGCCATCTACATCTTTTCTAACACACCCACACATACATACACACACATGTTGAACAGAGCTTCCCACCAGAGCAACAGCTCCACATTAGGCAGAAGTGCTCAGTGAGCGGACTGAAGTCTGGACCGAAGACCTGAGTAAGCTCTAACAATACTGCTCAATACACTCTAGACATTTCACACATTATGTCTCTTAATTTCTTTACATTTTATACATTTAGAGGGGAAACATGTAAAAAACAAAACATTTACCCGTACATGTGGGTTACGGTACGATAAAAAAAATAAATTATTACCTTGAGAAACCAAAAATAAAATATTAATATCTGCTCTTTCTTATTCCAGGTCCTGGGGTTGAGTTCCTGTTGTTGTCCAGCAGGGGACAGCGCTGCATCAAGGCCAGCCTCATGTAATTAGAAAGGGAGCATAAATAGACTAATCTGATTGGCTAACGCTTTCTAATCTGGACCAATCACATGAGTTCAAGTGAGACACTGTTGCCACTGCTGACAGTTACAGGATATTATATAGATATATATATATATAATTTATTAATTTTGTGATTTTTGCTGACATTCCTCACTATCGTCATTATTATTATCATCATTATCACAATAATATGTATTATAATATATAAGAAAAATATAGTTTTATTATTCGTCCATACCTCTCAACCCTGATAAATAAGGCTGGTGCTACTCTTTTTTCATGTATGTCTGTTAACAAATCCCATGATAAGACAAAACATACGGACCAAAAAACACAACCCTCACAAAAAGGTCCAATTAGTTCCTGTTTCTGGATCTTTGGATCTGTTACTTCTATTATTCCACAAATCATCACAGCACATTGCTCTACTTTGTAATCGAAAGGAAAAAAAAAGGTTAATTTGAGGCCCATTCGGTGGCTTGTTCTGGATGTTTCACACAACATAAATGATAAATCCTCAAAGCATTTAAATGACAAATTTACTCTAAAAGCTAATAAAGCTCCAGGAGAGTTAATTAAATTTTTTTGGTATGTATTACAGGAATTTCCTGAAACCTGTAGTTTTAATTTAACAATAGCTCTTTTGACCACTTTCAGCTGCAGGTACAGTAAGTGCATATTTGCTGCTCTAGTATCTGAAACTGCAAATACAAAAATGGAGCTAGCATAATAATAATTAGTCTCAATTTCTTGTTTGAACCCATTTTGACCTTTTCATGAGATTTGCTGACAATTATAAAAAATAAACATGAGTACCACCATGCCAGATTTGGGAAAGTGCCACTTAATATTACACAATAACCCAGAAGATGATGTCACAGGACACTGACTACTAATTGTTTTTGAATTGATCCCCAAAACAGATAAACACTGTTTAAAAAATGATCTATATTCTTCATGAAGCCTACTTCTATGAGGATCATTTCTGCTGCATTTCATCATTATCTTCCTTTCCTGTGGGCATTGCTGCACTCTGAACGGTAAAAGGAAGCAGTCCCTGTGTCTCGTCACCATCTATTGCTTTAACAGATACTTGGATGTGTTTCTGACTGCGTTTTTGATTTAATGCTAAAAGAGTCATTTAACCTGTCCAGGTTTGGTTTCGGTAGAGGCGTAAGAGTGAGGAGAAGGAGGTGGGGAGAGGGAGGGAGTGTGAAGGCGGGAAGTAAAGTGAGTGTTGGTTAACTTCGGTGGGCAGTCCCAGGGATTCAGCTCACAATCAGACAGGACACTTTACCCACAGTGCTGTCAAACAGCTCAACCAACAACTGTTCCTAAGATGTGTGAGCATCTATCTATTCTTGTGAGGACCAGGTTACGTTTTAGACTTCGAGAAGTTAGGATGTCCTTCAAATGCCTGTTATAGTTACCGTGATGTGATGTTTGAGTTCCCTATGCAAAATGTGATAACTGTTTTTTAAATTATGAAATTTGAAAACGGCTGTGTGGATATTTAAATGTCTTGATAATTACTTAGTCTTCGCCCTGTATTTTACATCTCATCAGATTACACTGCATTGTGATGGTAAAGTTTAGGGAATGTAAGAGGCCAATGAGGATCCTCACAATAATAGAAATTCAAACTTTGTGTTTGTATTTTGCAGCGATGCCGATGTTCTTTATATCATATTTGCTATTTTCAGCTATTTTGGCTCCGCTGTCTCACCTCCTAGCTGCTGCTATAGTAGCTTCTTGACTGTAGAAAGGCCATGTTGCCATGGTGATATCCTGATAAACCCTGTTCCTTATTTACAGCTGAGGTGTTTCAGTGTTTCAGTTTTTGAGAATATTGTGGCACAACCTGCACCAATGGTACAACCTGAACTAACTCACAAGTGTGTGAGTGTGCGTGTGTGTGTATGTGTGTATCAGTGAGTTCTGAGCTATGGCAGGTTGTCGTCTCGAAGGCTTTCTAGTATCTTGACCAGACTTTCCAGTCCGAATACGTAGCCCCGATCCGGCCCATCATGCACTGCTGTGTCGCCACGGAAACCCTTAAAGGTGGAGTGGGCGAAGTCGATCATACGAACATCCACAGGGGGGGGCTGTTTCCCCAACGGAGCAGGAGGGGAAATTAAACTGGGAACTGGGGAGGAGTCTGGATGTGCGTGAGGCGAGGGGGGGCGGGGGACAAAGGAGTGACAGTCTGATTTGGTGAGCGGGGCTTGTGTGGAAGGGTGAGGGGAGGGCGAGGGTGGGGCCATATGTCCAGGTGCCTGAGATGACAGTGATCCTGGGTCTGGGTTCTGGCTCATGTCTGTTTCACAGGGAACATCTGGGGGAGGCGGGGCATTGGGTCCTGGAACACAACTGGACTCCACAGGGGCTCCAGGAATCTTCTGCTGCCAGGTTGCATGCTGTCCAGAGTGAAGGACTGAAGGGCCCTCAGGTTCCTGCAGACACCACCAAATACAAAACATCAGAACACAACTCAATTATAAAATCAAAAAGGTTTCACCTTAAAGAGGCTCTATTATCCTATTTCGACTTTTCTGAATGTTCTACAGTGTTTTAGTGTTGAATATTCATAAGACACTGTTTTTTTTAATCACATACACGCATGCTTGAGTTTTCTAGTGTGTCTCTACATTTAGGTTCCATGGCGATAAAAACAACAGCTCTCAGAGAGTTTTTTCTACTTCAATATTTCAGTGACACTCTGGAGGGCAGAGGGGGGCTCGGTGGTTAGTCATCTTCTCCAGTTTGTGCACGTTCAAAAGAATAAAGGCACACCCTGCTCAGTGTAAGGTGGAAGACACGTCGCAACGTTTTCAGTGTAAACATTAAACATGTCACACAAGAAATACTTCTTTAAGCTCTGAGGGAAAGCTACATTTGTTCAAATTCTCAAAGGAAACAACGGCTAGATAGCAATGGATGGAGTTTGTTTTTGGGAGCCAGCCACAGAGTTGTACCAACGCTTGTATTTGTGATCGACACTTCACTGAAGACTGCTGGATGAATAAGGGCCAGTACAACGAGGGGTTTGCCAAGGAGCTGAAAGGAGGGTCTGTTCCTACAATCAAGGACCATGTTTCCGATCCTGAGCCACAAGCTGTAAGTAAAACCGAATAAGTTGTCTTTTGTGTTTTGATAGCGTGTGAGCAATGATCAAACTCAAGAAATTAACCCACACTTACTTTACCTGATTGCTACCAGCAGGTAACACACACATGTAATGATGACCAGAAAGTTAGCGATCAACACTGTAGATGGAAATGCTACAAACGTTACAACCAGGCTAAAACCACCCAGCTGGTTAACCACGTGAAACAATACCTGTACATGGAGTGGCTAGAAATACAGCTAACTATAGTGTAACAATGCATGAAAGCAAATAGCATCTTTACCTTATCTATTTCTTGGCAACAGACGTTTTCAACCTCTGTTGGCATTGTGATACATTTGCCACATGTACACCCATTAAAAGGATTATGTACAAATATATTAGGCGAGTCAAGGACGGCAAATAACGTTATATCAAACTATAACCGGTAAGCAGTATTTACCAAACAGATTCATCCGGCTGCATTCCTTGCTGCAGGTTGCTGAGTTGTTCAGTCTTGTTTTCGGGGTCTGATTTGGGTTCAAACAGCTGTATGTTTTGTGTTGAAATTGTTTACTAAGTATTTTTATTATTTCAGTTTGTTTATGAGTTCTGCCGGTGTTTCTATGACGAAAACAGTACGTGCTGCCGACAGCTACCCCTGGCAGTTGACCAATCAGATGCAGCCCGCATCAGGGGGAGGCGGGGCTCAGGGTGAAAGAGTCTCATCCTGCTTGTTTCTGTCAGAAGGTGATCTGAGAGGATCGATATAAAATTAAAAAAGTGGTATGTGGAAAAATTCTGGATTGATTCCTGCCCTTGTGGACTCACATATTAAAATAACTTAGTTTGAAATGAGCATAATAGACTCACTTTAAACAAAAAACTGAAGACCTCATGGAGTATATTCATATTTTTTAGTTGCAATTATGAGACCATCTGACATCCATTGGGGAGAGCTGACTGTTCAACGGCTGCTGCTCAGTTCTGCTGCATGCACGGGTGGGACCTTAGTTTGCAACCAATCAAATGTGAGGATATCAGGCTCATACCAAGATGATGAAGAAAGGGGGCAGACACTCAGAAGACAGCAAATGTAGTGGTACAGGGTAGGCATGTCGGAGGGGGACGGTATGTGAAAATTGAAAAATAGGGAGCATATGGCTGCATTAATGATAGTGGAGACAGAAAAATTGAGTGCAGAACTTGTAAAGTGAAAATATCTGACCCTTTATCTAAAGTTTAGCCCTTATTTATTTGATTTGTTTGTTGTGGTTCTGCGTTCAAGTGGTTGTTTAAGAGTTGCATTAAAATGTTAAATTGTAACTGTAGTTTTTGTAACAAAAAAAAAAGAAAAAAGCATAAAACAAGGTTTTTCTGAAAATACTGAAAAAAAATGTTCTTACCAACCACACAACCATTCATAATTGGTAAATTTAGCTAAAATAGCAGCTCCAAGTAATACTAAATGAAGAGCCATTTGGGAGTTGTCTGCCTGAGGTCGGTTATGGCATAGCTGACGCTGGTGAGTTTGCTCTTGCACTCGAGCGTAGGGGGTACACGTCGTTTTGGTGTTGTGTTTTCAGTTTCAGTTCTAATCTGAAGGTGGCAGCAGGGGTGGTACCGGCCAGTAAACTCACCAGGTCGGAGTTCTTTTGATGGTTCACTTCAGTTCCAGTACGTATTTTCTGGTTTAAAACAACAATGGTATCCAACATGGTTCACTGTCTTTATTAGCTTGTGGAAGAAAACGAAGAAATAATTCAATCAGCCTCTCCATTTGATCCATTGGGTGTTTTTAAAAAAGATCCAGAAATCCAGAAACTCGTAATCACAAATTGACCAATCATAAGGGAGTACTTCCTCGTAACCGTCTGCGTAGCATGGGTGCACGTCAGGTCTGGAAGAAGTACGCGTCGGGCCTCCACGGAGTAGTGCCTTCAGCGGTGACGCAGACGCCGCATGAGCATAAATCCACCTTAAGAGCCGGCTCTTCTAAGAAACAGACCTCCCATCACTGTGATGAATGATGCAATCCCTACATTTCCTATGAACCTATGAACACTATACCATGACGCATCATCCATCCACTGGCATGCGGACTTTAAAGAATTTAAAGAAACATTTATAATTAAAAACATTCAGTTGCTCCTATAATCTGGTTTATATTCTCCCCAAAATTTTAGCAAGTGGAAATTTTGACAGGCTAGTAACTTCAGCAATCCACCAGCCACACTGGCATTTAGAACATTGGCTTGATGTGTACGTAAACGATTACAGGCTATTTGTGTGAGGTCCTGGTTTCCACAAGCAGTTTCTGCAGGGCAAATATGATTCATGTGACTGCATGTTTCAGTGAGATGCATCCATGTGTTTATTCACAGGAAAAATTAAGAGGGATTTGCACAGTATCAGTTTAAGTTGTAGCACTGCATTGTGTATTTGTAGAAGCTATTAAAACTTTTTAATGAAAAGACTTATAATTGAGCATTGGCCTTGCACATTTAGTTGAATCTATTTCCAAGAAATGTCTTCTTTTGTCCCCACTGTCACCCTGATTTGGATTAAACAGATGTAATAAATGGATGGCCATTTGTGTTATACTTGTTGAGTCAGCTATTATGTAGCATCACATGGGACAACTTTAGATTAAGGCATGATTTTGTTTACAATCAAGGACTTTATCTGCTCTTAAAATTAATAATGTCCTAGATTTCAACTGTATTTGCCATTTTGAGCTCCTGATTGATCCGACTAACAGAGAAGCACATCATCAAAGATTTATTCTGACAACAATGCAAACATGTTAAACCCAGACTCACCATTCCCTCATAGATGATGAGCAGTGAGGATGAGTAGAAGCGATAAGATGCCTGCCTCTCTAGCACTGCCTTCAGGCTGCGAAGCTTATTCAGAATTGGCTCAAAGAGGTCCTGCCTCAGGCCCTTTCCGTTGTGCAGGTACTGGTAGAGGGCCTGGCGAAAGCCTTCTATCGACAGGCCACGGCCATAGTACTTGTTCCTGCAGAGGTAGTGCCCGGTATTTAGCTGGTACACCTGCAGAGACAGACAGATGGCATCTCAAAAATCTCGTTTTACAACAAATGCACAACTAGACAATTATATACCAACACTGCTCACCATTTTTTTTTTAAGATACTTCCTTATTGTCAGTGCTTAAATATGCGTGCATGTACATGCATCAAACTACCCAGGCCAAGTGACTACAATGTCACCATGATAAGGAAGTATTAGTAAATCTTGCATAATTGGCAGTGCTAAAGGTTGTGCTGGCAGTACCAGTGATATGACATTTTTTATGCATTATCTGATCTACCACCTATCAAGAGACAAAACAGGGACAAAAAAATCTATACCAATTAAATAACAAGCCAATGCTTTAATATTTTTTAAAGCGTACACTGCTTTTACAGTGTTATTCTACCCACTTCAGCTTGATGAAGCGTGGCATTAAGTTTGGTACGACAAAGATTGAGAAAAGAGCCAATGCGACTGCCCCACCAACATGCAGCAGCGTGTCCTGTCATTCTACCTGCATGCCACACACTCTGACTCCCAGGGTTGCTGAAGTGCTCTGTTCACATTTCTTCATTTGTCTGGCTGCCTTCTCCTCAGAGGCGTCATCTCCGTGCTGCCTGGTACCCATCTTCAGGTCCAGGATGCAGGGGTATGAGAAGTGGTGAACAACGTTCTCCAACAAGAGGAATTCTGGTTGAAACGCAGCATTAAGGAGCAAGCAATCCCTGAATCTGAATAATTTCTTTTCACATGTTTATTTTCTTAAATCTAGTTTAATTAATCAGTGAAAAGAAACATTAACTTAACTAAACTAAATCAACCGGAACTAAATCAAAGTAACAAATACAGTGCATGTGCCAGTGTACAGAACTGCAAAATCTAACCATTTTGTCACAAAGTTTGTTAAAATAAATTATTATTATTATTATTGTTATTAATAATAATAATAAATTAATTGTACTAAGAACGCCATGTTTATCTGCAAAAATTACGTAAAAGAAACAAACAAAAAATCCCCATATATTAAAAGAGATTAACTATTTTTTGCCAATTAAACATTTAAATGTCCTTTTTGTACATTAAAGGTCCCATATTATGCAAAATTCACTTTTTAATGGTTTTGGAACAGTCATACTGGTCCCCCCGCATGTGTAGGAGACCCGTAAGTGTGAAACTCTTTCAGGCGCTCTCTCTCCCCCCTGCTCCACCTCTAGGGAAGTAAGCGCTGAAATGAGCTTGTTTGAAAGCGTGTACGTTATGACGTCATAAGGGACAATAACCACTCCCCACAGAGCGATGGACCTGTCTACCGGCTCTCAAAGCCCGCCCTCTAAAAATCACCTAGCGCCCAGTGTTTTTCCCTCTTCGGCAACCCTCGTTAGCGGACATGGCTAAGCGACAGAAGCACTGTTCTGTTTGTGGCTGCATAAATGAACACGAAAAGGTTTTTTTACTTCCATCCACTGAACCCACGAGGACTGAGTGGATTAATTTTATTTTTGGAGGAAATGTACCCGGAAAACTTCCAAAGGTTTTGCATGTCTGTGGCCAGCATTTCAAAGAGGACTGTTTCCACAACATGGGGGCATGGAAAGCAGGCTTCGCCAACCGTTTGAAGCTGAAGCCAGGTTCAATACCAACTGTCCGTGACACAGCTGGAGAGGTAAGAGCTGGCAGTTATTTTATCGTTTCGGCCTTATTAGTCTGATAGCTTGAAAATATATTAACCTGTCAATCACCTCATGACGGGCGATGCGATGGGCGGAGCCAACAGCTGAGCTGCTGCACCAGGGTTCCGCCCACCATAAACGGCACATTTCTGAAGCTGCTAAAAAGAGGGAGGTGAAGAGAAGCCGCTGCACTCAAACTGAGGGTCGATTTGTCCATACCATGGCGGAAATATTTCATTTAGATATTAATGAATGGTCTCAGATTGGGAATAAAGTGTATAATATGGGACCTTTAAAGAATTGATCAGTTTTTAGAAATTCATTTTACATTTACCATTAAACTGGTAATTTTTTATTTAAAATCACATTTAATACAACTGATAAGCCATATCTTTTCTTTTTACTTCCATTTCTTGTTTTCCTGTTTGTTTCTGATACCACCTCTACCAGGATTCATGGATGAAAGTAAGCAAAGAATGTCATGATCTGTGGGTTTTATGTTCTATTGCAATCTCTTAGTTTCTAGTCTTTTGTTGTTTTTTGAGTTCTGTATTTTTTCCTGCTTTAATTTGTGGAGTTTATTCCTCTTGTGTATTTTGTATACATGCTCCAGGTTTTCCTTTATTCCCTGCCAGTTCATTGTATGTTTTAGTTGTCACTTCCATAGTCTTCATTTGTTTGTCAGTACAGTCGTCTATTCTGTGGTTGTGGCTTTTGTTGAATTAATCCCTCATTCTACCTTCATCCACATCTGGTGTTTCAGTCCTGCATTCGGGTCCTACTTCCTCGTCTCCAGCTTCCATAATTTATAACAAGAGAAAATAGAAAATAAGCAGCAAGGATTGCAAAACTGGAAACGGATCATTTCAAGTGCCCCATGCATCTGCACAGTAATAAAAAAGAGCCTTCAAGCTTGTGACATGAAGACAAATGGACTTTGTAGAGGGCAGAGTGCGTGCTGCTCATACACTCTTCTCAGCTGTGTTTTCCAGCAGCTGCAGGCTGCTCTCTTTGAAGCCGCAGATCAAAACATGAACTTTAACCTGATAGCCTGTAACACCAGCAAGCCTCCTCTTGATTCCCTTTCTCCTCTGTACACACTCACTCATATCTGCATTCAGTACCTTGTACTGTACGGATAAATACCCCACTCCATGACTGAACAGGTGCTTCACTGGTAAAACTGTCAGACATGCAAACTGTAACTGGTTTATGTGAAGAATATGATTTGAGCTGGCTTCACTACAATGCCAATAGTTACCCTGTAAAACATGCTTGTATATTACAGTTGGACCTACTTACAGTTCTGGTTGTTTATGGTTATTTTTATCTTTTAAAATCCCTGTTTACTTGGTCAATTAGACAGTAGAGTTCAATGTCACCCGTATCTTACCTTAACAAGTGTTTTGGGGAAACAAAACAGCAAAAGAAATTAACCACAAGATTTTGAGGTGTTTTTCTCACATAAAAAAATGGCTGACTATTATGCTTTTTGACTGGCTGAGTAAGGATACTGAAGAGTTTGCGCTCCTTGGATTCGGACCTCATGCGGCTAAGCTGCTGTTTGTGGCAGCGGAGGCTCCAGGGATTGTGGCTGATCTTCTCTGAAGTCAGACCACTGTTCCAGTCCAGCATCTGGAAGGGAACGTCCGAGTGGATCTTTGGGTCGAGCCTAGGACTCTTCAGTTCTCCAAGACTGCAAGGAAGGAGGAGAGGGGGCCGTTAATGTAATGAAAATACTGCTGGTGATCCTCTGCAATAAGTGCAGCGTCTGGTGTAGACCGAAAGATTTAAATGCCCACTTTACATATGCTCGATTTATCTCTGCACTTACTATGAACTACACTTCTTACCTTTAATGTCATGATCTGCTTAGCTAGTTAGAGAAAATGAGCTCTTTCTTTTAGATCACAAAACCCCTTTAAACAGGAACAAAAATGATCATGTGGTGGTTATGAATTCCTCCTGTGAAGACTAGGGCAGCGCATTAAATTTCCTGACTCACCTTTTCTCTACTGGAGAGATGTCAGCATAATTAAAAAATTAAAGGGACTACATGTTCTTATGGATATTAGAGAAATAAAACTAACAAGCTTTTTTTCTAATTATTACTTTATTTTTGACCTTTTTTTATATAGTAACAACACAAATATATTCTACAGTATTTACGCTGATATAATATTGCATTAAATCTTCATAACTGACATTCAGGAATCAGAGAATATTTTACTATAAATCTGAATATTTAGTTTACTGTCAACTGACAAACGTTGATTATTCTACCTTTTATACTCGCTTACTTGTCAGAGGTGTCAGTGTCATGTGTCTCCCTCTTGTCCGACCGCTCCTCCTTGTGTTCAGAGGAAGAGGAGGAGCGATGAATGCTACGGCGGGAGTGTTTCCTCCTCGGCTGTTCCCTCTCTGGGGGGTCCCGCTCCTCGTGCTCTGCGGTTCCTCCCTCCATGTTGCTCTCCACGTAGGGGTACGCCACCAGGTTGATGTAGCCATCAGAGTCGCCTTCAAAACACACCAGCACAACACCTGGCAGGACAGCACAAAACAGAGATGAGATCATTAAAAACATTAGTCACACCCATTTAAATATAAATGACATAAATATCTTCCAGTGTACTCTAACATATTTAGCAGCTCAACTAAAGGTCATTTTTTATTAAACAATTTGTTGCAGAATTATAATGTGATGACGTCCCAGGCCTGTGGCAGTATATCTGCTCTGCTGCTTTAGCTCATCCTGGACCAACAACAAATCCAGGCTTGGTTTTTACTGTCAATTGTCATCTGTCGTCTGTAAGGAAAGATATACTGAATCATCTTGAAATGTGATTGGGAAACTATATAGTTTCTCAATCAGTCAGAAATGTCATACAATGATTTATTCAAACATCAAGCATGTTGTCCCTGCTAGCTCAGACACTGGACATCCTCCCCATTTGTCCAAATCTAATTTTGCTGTCTGTGTCCTCACAAATGGGGAATAAGCCCCAAATATCGAGTTAAGAAGTAACGTCGGCTTTGATGCAGCCGTTTCCAATATCCAAAACAAAAAGTTAAGTAACCTTAAATTTAATCCAAACTAAGGAGAAAAGACCAGTGTTTGCTCTTGCCTGCAGAAAACCTCTACCTCCAAAATAAGCCAAACAAGGACAAATTTCATGTGATAATGTCAAACAGTACGAGGATAAAACAACCTTGACAGATTCAGAAATATGTTCCTGGGCAGCTGTCTGTCTGTCGTTATTTAATCAGCTGGACAATGCTAGCGGGCAAAGATCCAGGGATAAATATAGACTCCTTATGGAGAGCTGTTGTCACCAGCAGGGAGGACTGGTGACAATACAGACCTATAAGGAATACGACCACTATGTCTCTTCTAAATTAGCCCACTGCGCTAGAAATATTAATTACAAACAACAGTCTGTGTATTTTACATTTACTCACGTCTCTCTAATTATGCAGATCAGTCAACAATTCAATATACAAATCATTTTTATTCCCGATTGGTTATCTGGTCGTTCATTTCCTAATTAAACCAATATACAATAATGTATGTATTTATTTAGTTTGTACAAGGACTTACACTCCACACTTCACTATGGCAGCTACAGGTTTAAAATATGATAAAACTAACAATTGTAAAATATGATAGGATAGACTTTATTGTCCCCGTAGAGAAATTTGTGTTGGGCTTGATGCTATTCCCTTTAATGCCTTCATATTACAAAAACACAGCATCACACAGTTAACATAATGACAAGAAGTAATTCTCTCCATACTTGAAAGCGCTCGTTCACCTGACTTCCCTTTACCAAGAGACCAATCATATTTTCAGGGGTGATCATGAACATTAAATTTGAGCTGTGTAAAAAGTGTCCTGTTGGTTATTTTGGGAACCTTTTATCTGATAATAACATTTGACTTATGCAACGGCTTTCTTTCTGCTGTCTGACTGTTGATTGACATCTGTGATCGGCAGCTGGCTCTCCAACTCCTCAACTCAGTCTGTCAGACTTTTGGAGATTTTGCTGAGAATAAATTGGGATTGATTTATTAATTTTTTTCAGATTTGTAGCTTCACTGTGTCTGTTTTTATTGAGGTGCATCAACAAGAGCATCGTTGGTTTCGATCCGTTCAGTGTTGGTACTTGATTACCTTCAGCTTAAAACATCTATAGTAGCCAACGTTAGCTGGTCCAGGCTCTGGTCTGATGGCACTACTGTACATATTCATACCTTTTGAGTTAAAATAAGACACAGCTGGTCTATTAACACTTATCCTCCCAGGCCTATCCTAAACTAAAATCAATGCTTCAGTCTCAAACCATCATGCTGTTGTTTACTGGTTCATTGTGACAAACTTAAGAAGAAAATCTTATCAGAACACAGCCATTATCATTTAAGTTGTCAACTATACCAACTCTTACAAATTACCTCCGAGTGCATATTGGAAAGCATTAGGAATGTCAGTGGATGTACCGGCTGTCGACGTTTGTTTGGGTCTGTTACTACAGCAAAAGACAGTCAAAATAGTTACAGCATGTGGCTGGTGATGAAGAGCAGAAACAACACTGCTGTTCCATTAAACATCTGTACTTCCTTCCTTCTCTTTTATCGTTTGGTCTCTCCATCTTCTGCTGCACACAGGGCAATATTTAGAGCTGTGCTTGACTTACTGGGTAACCAAAGCCAGGCTGAATCCTCTGCCAGATCCTCCTCATATTATTAAAGATTTAAAAATAAATAAATAAATAAATAAAAAAAGACAACCTTCTTCTGCCATTCTTCTGCAGTCTAACATATGTTTGCTTGATGTTTACCTTCTTTCAGCCACATAACATTTGAAGACATGCATCATGGAGTGTTTAACTGCATTATGAGTAGCTTGTGTGCATCTATACACAAAACTGAATTAAGTAAACACACGTGTATTGTTGCATCATGGCTGAGGTGAATCGGCCGTAATATGACAGTTGTTGACAGTAACACAGAAGTCAATGTGAGTTCATAAAGCAAAGAGGAAACAGATATAAGCTACAAGTATGTTTAGGAGGTTTGTCACCATCTGGCCGTGAGCTTGATACTGGCCAAACATTATGATTCTGCAGATCTGAGATAGTAGCAACACTTTGGCACATATTTTAGCCAGAGAGCAGCCAAGCTAGAATTTACAATGGAAAGTGGAGATATTATTTAGATGTCCAGCTTCTGCATCTTCAAGTGGTACTAATGGTAAAGACCATGCTTAAAAACAGCAGCATGATAGCTATCAAGCCGTAAATGCAGCTATAGATTTAACTTATCTGTCACTTTATCTGCAGTACGATAAAAAAAAATAAAAATATTAACACTCTTTTCACTGATCTAAGTCTAAGGTCTGTGTCAACATGTCCTGTGTCTGAGTGTGTTTTGTTTTTCTTACAGTTAGAATCACTTTAATTTTTGAAGGATGTGGAATCATGGCTTTGTCCTTTGTATAAATCTGTGTATGATGCAGATAATCATTTTCAGTACTTTGACATTATATATGCTCTTAGGGCATTGTTTATTAATATAATTGTGCTGTTTAATTGGACTACCTGAAAGCATAATGCACCAAGTATAATGGAGTGTAATGGAGCTACAGGAGTGTGTCTTACAGAGAGGCTAGCATGAAGAGTTCACTAATTCCAGCTTCTGATACCAGACATCAGTGAGCTGGAACTGACCTTTATACTCTGGAGTGAACTCCTTCATCTCGGGAGGCAGAGACTCATAGAAGCGCTGCTCTCTGCTGATCAGAGGCTTACACACTGTGTGGTCATCATACCGCATCATACTGGTGTGGCCCCCCACCTACAAGCACGAAAAAAACACACACACATGAATAAGCTAATGGGAAAAACAGGTGATGTAAACAGTGAAAACAGGAAATCATGAGCTTCAATACATGCATTTTGTTTTTTGGCCTTTCAATGTTGGTAGTTTTTTTTTTTAACAAGTTTTTCTGTTACAAGAGATAAAGTTGCATATCAACAAGTTCCATCAAGTTCCATCTTTATTGATCGGCATATGTTGTTCGTGCATACCTGATGTATGAATGGTTCCAGAGGAACGCCTCCTCCCCGTGATCGAAGTGAAGCCCCTCCCCCTGGCCCCACCCCCTGTAACTTGCTGTCCATGTTGTTGGTGTGAGGGAGGCACATGGCTCCTGGCGGACGCGTCGCACCTCCTCCTGCCAAGGAGAGAAAGATGATGACAATGAGAACTTCTGAGGATTTTGATTGTGCTTCACAAGTCTGCTCTTTCGGTGATTCAGCTCCTGGAACGCTTCCTTTCTAAATGTTTGGAGACCCATTTACACACCCATTCACACACTGGCGGAAGCTACCACGCAAGGCTTGGTCGTGCTCAGGCTCAACATGGTCTCTCCGGGCCGGGATCGAACCCACAACCCTTGGGCTGCAGGACGACCACTCTACCCACTAAGCCATGCCGCCCCTCCCCGTGTATGCGTGGGTTCTGTTAGGGTACTCTGGCTTCCTCCCACCGTCCAAAGACATGCATGTTAGTTTAATTGATGACTCTAAATTCTCCCTCGGAGTGAGTGTGTTTGTGTGAATGGTTGTTTGTCCCCTATGTGTTGGCCCTGCGATGGACTGATGAACTGTCCAGGGTGTACCCTGCCTCTCACCTGTTAATGCTGGGATAGGCTCCAGCTTACCCGCGACCCATAATGGACTAAGCGGTTCAGAAAATGAATGAATGAATGAATGAATGAATTAATAAATGTTTGGAGACATTTTGCTTTTATTTGTACAGCACAGCAGAATTATGGCAGACAAGGGAGGGCAAAAACATGAGGATAATGTCTAAACACTGTGGGAGTTATATAAAAACATCAAAGAACACTGCAACAAATTAAGAGATTTGTTGCTGAATGATTTTAAAACTTGATAACAATCACATTTTTTACTTGAATGGTTGGTGGTTGGCATGGTCAGATAGAGCATACAGCATCATAAAATGATGAGCCTTATCAACTACGACAGAAAGGATGCTCTCCTTTTCTCCTATATTTACATTCAAACCGACTGTTTTTTGCAGTCATGACTATGTTACTTTCGCCTAAATTTGACACCGGTGACTTTATAAAACTTCTCCTGCTATGGTCTGGACAGAGGAAGCCACAATGACCTTTATCTTTCGCACTCCATGACTGGCAGAGTTTTAACACAGCAGCATGTTCCTGGTCTTACCCTGGGCATGGGCTCTGGTGTGCAGTGACGGGGAGGGGGGGGCACAGGGCACCACGGGCTGCTGGGAGCGCACGCCGGCCCCAGGGGGAGGCGGCGCCAGACCGAAAAACCACCTTGCAAAGCTTCCAATAAGAGTGCTCCAATCCACCGCCAGCAGCACAGCGACCCAGTGAGGGCAGGGGGTGGGGGGGCAAAGAAGGGGGGGCAACAGGAGGAGCAGGATGTCAGTTAGGCAGGGTCTCCACTTCCTGCAGAGAGAGGATAAGAAAGAACGGTGAGTTTAATTAGTGCATATTCAGCACTATGCTCACTGGTTTTTGGCCACTTAAAAGAGAATCTGTATTGTAAAAATTGAAGCTAAACACAGATTTTATCCTAAACCAGAACCATACTGTACATGTGAGCGTTTTCATCCAGACTCAGTAAACAAATCCTGAGAGTAAATGTCTGAGATGACTAATTTTTGAAGAAAAAACTAAACAAGGAACCAACTGGAGTACAAATCAAAATTCAAAGTGGCTGAGTGAACCTGCCAATTCCTCGTTTCATTATAAAAATATTACACATAAACCAGTATCCTGGCAAGACCCCAAACGCCTGAATGCATCAGCTGTCACAAACATACACACACTGCATACAAACATAACTGTGTAATGAGAAGAACATTTCCTGTTAATGAATAACTATTAGCTTCTAATATTCACTCAATTTACACTCTAGTGTGGAACAATTTCAATCTCGGTTTCAGCATCAAATAAATGGGGGAAAAAACTTTATTAATTCCAGAGGGTAACTGCAATTCAGATAGGAAGAAAATCTAACAGCTTGCAACAATAACTGTTCTAGGAACAAAAATAATTCATTTATTGTTTAAGAAACACCATGTTTTGGAACTGCCACAAAAAACAGTAAACAAATAAAAACAACATACAAATATAACAAGTACTTCCTTAAACCAGGTGAATTTACTGTTAAATATTACATTTTTTAATTTACACTTGGCAAAATATTACAATCAGTTCTTTAAATTTTAATATGTTGTTTCCATTTTTATATATCTATTACACTGTGATGCAAGTTCCTGTAGCATCCTGTAGAGTATGGTTAAGTTAACTTTGACAACACTCACAATAATCTACTAGTATTCTATTTACAGTGGAATAGAAAAATATCTATAACAAAGGTATGAATGAAATTCCCATAAAAAAAAAAACAAATTTCGAAAGAAACACATATTTTCCTGTTTTATTGTGAGAAAACTTAACCAGCACAGAACCCATGATCTGAACACATTTACCACCCGTGGCTCAAACAGGAAAGCCACACACCACCCTCCACTTTAGCCAGAGCGGCCAGTCAGGAATGTGAGAAGTATTTCCACCGGGCCACTTCACAGTAGAGCCAATATTCCAGTTAGAAAAACAGGAGAAAAAAATGGCTGCTTTCACTATCATTACCACACTTCCATTAATCAACACATTAATCCACTGTTAATGTCTTTATACACTTAAGGCTGTCGATTGTTGCAACAGACTGGATGGATGCCACCACCCCAGAATATTCCACCCTGCCAAACTGTTTGAGACCACACAGTCTTGTTTCATAAATTCTGTTTGTGTAGTGATTAAACGTGTTTTAAAAAGAAGAGGAGGAGATTTTAAGACAGAGCTGAAAAGCTCACAAGCATAAATTGAAATGTGTTAACGGGTGAGCAGCCAAATTTATGAAACTAAAAGATATTTTTCAGGAGTACAAACAAGACCAGAGCTGGAATGATGATGATGATGAGTCTGGTAATTATAATGGAATGTCAAAATGCCCTATAAAAAAGCCTTAGGGTAAACCCAGTACACACTGGAGAGATTACATCTTTTGGCTAGTTGGGGCTTACAGTCCCACTGAAAGAGGTGGAGGAGACAGCTGGGGAGATAGAGGTCTATGGACCTCTGACTGGACTGTTGTCCATATAAACAGGTCCTGGACATTGGAAAATCGGTTCATGTCAACACTGTTAGGCGGACAAAAAAAATCAAGTCACCTTTCACAAATTGTTTTTCTAAACACAGAGGTATGTCAAGTTAATCAGGATAAGTTATGTTACCCAAATCAGTTTAATCCATTAACTTCATGTCTATAAACTCACTGTGCTGCATAGCACAGCTATTTAATCAATAGTTAATTCAAGCTTCTCAATGCTACAGTATGTGGAGAACAGGAAGAAGCTCACATCCTCTAAAAGCACCTAGATGCCCTCACACTCATGTACACCGAAAAGAAAATCCTGTTGTCCACTGACAGACACGATAATATAGTTGAAACCAGTACAGTTTCAAGCACAGTGAAACAGACGGCCCTAAAGAAACCTGAATAACAGTAAAAATGATGAGAAATGAAGAATCAAACTGTTTTTATTTCCCTAATTTCTTCCACAATAAAAACACATGGACTGGTTTTGGACATGAAACTCCTGGGCTGATAACTGGTTTAGCTCTTTCACCCACGTCACACCAGTAATGTACTTGTGGATGAACTGGTGTGAATTCACAAAACCTGGTTCCAAATTATACTGGAAAACCTCAAACCACTGGAGTGGAGGATCTCATAGCAGCAGGTTAGTACTCAACATTTTTGTTTTTATAATGTCGTCTCTCATGGGATCACCATCTTAAATCAGTGAGTGTATACTGGTGTTAAAAGCTGCTGTGTTCCAGCTTTGCTGCATCAATTAGAAGTTGAAGTTCAAAACCTAAACTTCCAACAAGTTACTGAAGAAATGCTTCTAACTTTTACAAGGCTCTTTTGTGCAAACTAATGCTACTCAGCACAGGGCGCACAAATGTTATTAAGTTGAAGAACAAACAGTCTGGAGTCACAATGCAGTCTTGACCCCAGCATGAGCCTCAGATGCAGGCTTAAACCCACATATGGGTACACACACATTCACATGGGTACACACACACACACATTCACAGGGTGTAAAACTGTGTTTCCCTTGAGCAATGAATTTTAAAATTAGAAGCAGACTATAAACATCAGGTCACATCTGCTCTGGCATCATTGAAATCACTGAGATTATTTATGATTTCCATCCCATCACCCCGAGAGGAGCTGAGGAGCAACGCTTTACTCGGGTATTAAGGAAATACCAAGACGATAGATTAAAACCAAATTTTTTACTGTCAGTTGCTGTAGCTCTTAACTTGTCATTCTAGCCTGAAGAATTGCTGTGAAATGCAAAATGAAATCACAACACAAATAGAAGAGTAAATGAAATAATTTAAATAAAATCTGCTGGAAACTTCATGTAAGCCATGAAAGAGCAAAGCTGGAAAAATGCACTGCAATTACTGGAAAAATAACTCACATTCTGGATCCTAAATCACTACATATACTATATCCTTTACTTTTTAACCCTATATATCTTACTGTGTGGGGGTCTGGGGAAACATCTAGAAAAGCACTCTACAACCAATATATACACTTCTGATAAGAACTATAAGGACAATAAATAAAGCAGGATACAGAGAACACACAAATTAACTGATTTTATAAAATCATGCACACTGAAATTCATGGACAAGGTAAATTTAAAATAGTGCTAATAATGTAAAAAAGCAAGAAATAATTAATTACCAAACATATCCAGAGAAAGAGAAGGAGGCTACAATCTAAGGGGAGATCTAAAATTTAAAAATTTTAAAAATTTAAGTCAGAACAACAATGAAAAGTATGTGCATAACATGCTGTGAGATGACCTGTGGAACAGTCTGGAGCAAGAGATAAAGCAAAACACAAACATCAATATATTTAAAAAGAGGTATAAAAAATTACTGATTAATCGCCAATAGCTACAGTTATGTCTCCTGGTGGTGGTGGTGGTATTATTCATGTTTTATTTGATTCAACTGTACCTTATTTACTTTATTATACATCATTCACTATCAGCTGTGATTTTTAAATATCTCATGATTCTGTATGAATCACAAGGCTTTGAGCTCTCAACTGGGGATATGAAATTCAAAATACAACTGGACATTGCCCCTTGGCCCATTGCATCTCGTAAAGGTATGTGATAATTACACCATAACATCTACCTATCCGCCCTTTCTTTATACCCGGTTTATCCAGCTCATGGTCACAGGACGTTGGGGCTTATCTCAGCTGTCACTGTGGGAGAGGTGGGACAAATCACAGGGTATTTCACAGGGTTAACTCAAAGACAGACAGCCACTCATACCTGCAATCATTTGCGAATCACCAGCTGACTGGGAGGAAACCAGAACCTCCAAAAACCAATGGGTCTACAAGGGCACCATGTAAACTCCCCACTCAAAGACTTGAGATGAGGTTCAAACCAGGAGTTTTCTTACTTACATTGAGCTTGATTTAGCTGGGATTGTTTAGCCATGTTCAACTGACACCAGTGTGACATGTCTTGACTCTGGCGAACATACAGGAAGATTTAGGGGTTTTCACTTTAGATGTCTTAACAACAATTAGCCTCTCTGCATTAGGAGTTTTCAATGAGCCAGCACAGCAGTTAAATACAACAAAAGAGACAACTGCTAGATTAAAAAAAATCACCCCCAGATTCACCAGCAATGACGGATATTTTATCTGTAGGCCCTAGACTGTTGAGTCTCATCTGTTTATGTGTGTGTGTCTTCACTGAATTTGTCACAAACTGATGACAGGTGTGTGTCCAGCAGGCATATTGAAGTGTGATGCAGCACAGAACTGTGAATAGGTTGGTGGAGGGCAAAGTCAAGGACGACTTACCACCTCTTCTTTCTCCTCAACACAATGACCACCTTCCTCTCCTATCTACTTCCTCCACAAATCCCCCCTTTTCTAATCTCTTTTATTGTTTGAACCCTTCTTTTTCCAAGGACAGAGTGATTTAAATAACTGCAGAGTAAAACACATTAGGCTGTTACTTTATTACTGGATATTATATTTTACAGTTACTGGGGGTAAAAAATAATAGTAATAAAGTACATTAAAATATTTAATTATCGTTGCATACTATGCCATGAATTTAACATTTTTTAATGCTTTGCATTTTCAGTCAAAAACTATTAAAGCAGCACTATTGAACTTTATCAGATTTCTGCACTTTGGCTAATTTGTTGTTCCATCCTGTCTCTTCTCTGAGCTCCTTCCAGCTAGCAAAGGTCAGTCTGATGTTGTCTCATCGCTTGCTCTGTCACTTTTTCTCTTTCTTTTCTTTGTTTCCTCCATAATGTCCTCCTGTGTTTCTTTGCTGAATCAGCCACAGTATGGCTAATGTGTTGATATCCAGTTGCTGGAATGGTGCCTTAAAGCAAAACACAGCTGTCAAGTGATGCCTGGGATGGAAAAAGAAATGCAGAAAGTGTTGTTTCTCAGCCTCAAGATCCTGCAGGGCAGTGATGGTTCCAAAAATGTGCATAATGAACATCAGAGTGGCATCAAAACAAGTAAGAAACACAGAGTTTTAAGGTTGGAAACTTATGTAGTAAAATGGATTTTTGTACCAGGCTTTAAACATGTTTATTTCTGCTGTGAAGTTGGTCTTTTTAACATGGGAGTCTATGGGGATTTGCTCTGTTTTGGAGCCAGCCCCTAGTGGATGAGGGGGGAACTGCAATTTTTTGCACTTCCGCATAGGCTTCACATTTTACCGACCGAGGTTGCCGCTTGGAATAATCAGATAATTGTAATAATCTGATCTGACATGTCTAAAGGCACTTCTGAAATACAATATTAAAAAAATCTTTGTCAACATTTTTAAGTCCATTATTTAGTTTTATTTTCTTTTGTTTTATTTGCAGTACATATTGATCCAGCTCCTTAACTTCTTATTTTTAAAACATCCAGTCATTGTTGAACATGGCGGCCTCCACATTCTTAGCGTTATTTGCTAATGCGGGAGCTGATAAGCTGCAAAATAGACTTCACATGAATGTTTTACTTTGTTAATACTCCAACTTCCCAATGCTGCACGCCTTTTTTTATTTTCTTTTGTGTTCCGCCCACATTGTGATGGCGTCACTTCGGTCTTTTCAATAGAAGATGCTGAAAAAACTAAAGTGATGCAGTCTATCACTGCAAAAAACTAAATAAAAACAGATATCAATATCTATACACACAAGGACATTAGAGTATTGAGGAGAAATTTTTTGATTTGCTAATCCACTTGCATTGTCTGATAACTCCAGAAATCAGGCAAGATTTTTGGTGGGCATGTAAACAGACTCAGTGAAATCTCTCCTTTCAGACATCTCCTCTCAAACAAACAAACAAACAAACAAACAGACAAACAACTCCACCTCTAATCTGTCCCCACCCTCGTGTCCTGCCAGGTGTAGTGAATAACCTGAGCAGCCATCCAATCAGCTTAGTGGATCTGTGTGAGCATATTTTACGTCATCAGCCATCATGGTGACAAAGCCGCTGGGTCACTACAGCGCCACGGCGCTAACAGACTGATTAAGCAGCTATTTCTGACTGACTGAACATAAGTTTGTGTTGAGGGAATCCTCCTGTCCTTCAGTAAGTCAGAGATGACAGAGCCAATTACAGACTTCCAGCAATATCTAAGAGTAGATGTGCAGTTTGCCACTGCGTTGTTGAATTTCAAGGGTTGTAGTGGATCTGAAACACATTTATCATTATTAGAAAAAAACGTTTAGCCAGGCGAAGGAGTGTGATTCACTGAACACTCAACTTATTATTATTATTTTATTTTTTATAAATAAAGAACATTTAACTACAGCTTCCACTAAATCAGAATGAAAAAGGATGATGACATAAGCATAGATGTTTCATTCAGTTTTTGTAAGAAAGCATGTTTTTGCACTTCTTGTAACATCAGTACGATGGACTAAGCATCACTTACACTGCTGCATCAAAACAACATAAAAATATTAAAACAGTTGCAGTGATGTTTTTCTTTTTCTACTTCAGTGTAAGTCAGTTAAAGTGAGGTTGGGTGAAAAGCTGCAGGTTTTCACTGCTCTCTCAACATACAGCATACCAAAAAAAACCAGACAGAAAAAAATGTTTTTCCTGAACTACTTTTTTGGACTAAAGAAAGAAAAGTTTTGACGTCAGTATTCAAAGGGTGACGAACACCAGAAAAGAAAATTGGAGACACATTTACACTAGCTTGTAAAAAAAATGACACTATTTAGACGTTTCTGGCTGAAGTCCAGCATAACTCCTCACTCAACTCTTCTCTATATTTCCTGACAATGTGAAACTAATGATATGCTTTTTTAGTCACTAAAACGTTCAAGCAAATTGTAAAAAAAACAGTTAATGATTTTTTTACAACACCAATTAATTACTGACTTACCAAAATAATCTAATGATTTCAGCTACAGGTTTAAAAACTTCTCTGCTTTAACACAATGTCCCCTATTTGTTCTGATTTTATTTTGGCTGACACTTGACTAAAAGTGCTTATAAACAGATACTTGTGTCATCTCCAATAAAATCAAATGAGGTAATGAGATTCTAATCTTTCAAAAGTCAACAACATGGACATGGGGCGTAAACATATTGAAGATGCAGCAAGGGATGTGCTACCGCCTAATCTACACTTCATTCTGGGAGCTCTGGATCAGGGCATCTGTGGTTATGAAGCATCATTCATTTATGTATCTTCCCAAACTAAAATCAATTAACCACAGAATTAGCACAGAAGACAATGTCTGAGTTTGCCACAAAAAAGAAAATAGGCTTGTTTGCTCTGACTTCTTTTTAAAAATATGTTTTAATACTGTTTGACATGTTAACCTTCTAAAAAAAGCTTCCCATCTTGAGATGAACAATCCTAGCAGTCAAATCTAGACAGCAAAAAAATAAAAATGATGAAATCAATCTAAATTTTCAATCAAATAACAGCCGCATGCACCCTCTGCTCTTGTCTGCTTTTCGTCTTGAACAAGTCAAATAACAGGAAATTGGCTGGGAAAATTATGATGAATTTAGGATTAGCAGTTGATGTTGATGCCAAGTCATTTTACGGAAATAACAAATCTTATTTGAATCCGTTCATTCAGATGGAACACATTAACTTTACATCTGTGTTGACTGAAAATGATGCTAAGGAGCAAAACTATCTGAGCGTCTCTCACAAGAAAACTGCTAAAATCAAGAGTGTTAGAATAGAAACTCAGAATATCTAACCTTTTTTTCCCCATATTATTTTCTTTTTTTAAATTTGATGCTCCGAGCAGGGAAGCTCACCTGTGGACTATTACAGCTGGATAGACGTAGGTTAGGAAGACCAAGAATTAGATAATAAGTGGTGATGGCCTGTGATGTGATTAATATTTGTGGCAGAAGAAGGAAAGTAAAGGAAATGAGAATGAAGTAAATAAAAAGGAGGAAATACATTAAGAACAGGAAACAGTGGAGAAAAGGAAATGGCAATGAAACAGATAGTGAGAATGGACAAGAAGGCTTTGACGGAACAGAGAAAGTAGTGAAAGAGATCCAGCTGTTTTACAGTATCAAGCAGTCCAGCATGAAGTGACCCCAAAAAACACACATCTGTCAGTCTAAAAAAAGACTTACAAAATATAACCAGGAAAACAAAACAAACAAACACAGCTGCTTCCATGTCCCTTGAAACAACTAAACAGCTGCAGAGCAATACACACACACACACACACACACACACACACACACACACACACACACACACACACACACACAAACACACACACAAACACACACACACAGAATCTGGAAAACAATCTGTCCTATCAACAACAGACTGTGAAAAAACAGGTCATATCAGTCAAAACCCACACATGCCTTCCATCTGGGCTCTTTTGACACCATAAACCCTAGACTCTGGGGTTGCCACAGCAACCACAACTCACAACATGTCAGTTTGTCAGAAGATAAGCCTGTCAAGTTAATAATGGAAACTTCAGTCTTAGTAAAAATCATCACTATAGTATGAATGGGTTTCTGACATTTGGGAATCAGCATTTAACACCAATGAAAACATCATGAATAAACAGGGAACTATTTTTGTTCAGGGTTAGGGTGCATGTACCACAGCAAGTGTAAACAATAAGCAGAAATGTGTTAATGGAGGCATGACCAAACACAGAAAGATTCATAGTGGCTGATAAGACTCAGTGACAAAGTAAATGTGGGCGTCTGCATCATCGTTTCCAGAAGTCTCAACCGTTGTAGTTGTCCAAAACAACTGAGTTTCTGGAAAACTTTTTTGGTAAAAAAGTCTTTTCAATTATATCTTTTTAGTATGACTGCCATGGCTCAGCAGAAAAAAAGATCATCCACCAGTGTGAAAAAAGGTGGTTCAATCCCCAGTGTCCTTGGGCAAATACTGAATCCCGCACTGCCTCTGATGTACTCATAGATGTGTTAAAGTCTTGATTACATATTTATTGAAAATAACATAATATTTGGAATATCTAACTTTTAACAGTTCCTATTTTGTTACTTCAGATCATATTTAACTGTTTATATTGTAAACAGACCAATGCAACTTTGGAAATAGTGGAAAAATGTCTGGTTCCAGACATTTAATTATTTGAAAATTAAAGAATCACAGGCTGGTCCTATATTATTACATAATAATTTCACAGCTGGCATAAAAAACTTTTATGAGGTGACTTATGTTCCTAAAGACATGACAAAGCTTTTAAAATATGGAGACCAGGAGACAGCAAGCTTAATTCCAAGAGAAAAATGTGGTAAGGACAGAACAAATACCATACTGTTTCTTTGTACATTGCGATTATATAGTAATGAATGATCTAAAATAAGTCTGTCTGACTGCTGACCAAGAAGGAACAGGTTATTTTATCAAGATATTTATATCCACATAAATAAATACGCATTAGTATGTACTGGCAATGAGTGGCAAATCTCTAGTTCCCATTATGGTCATTTGTGGAGCAGCATGATAAAGCAGTCCTGGATCAGCAATATGACAACAAATACACACGTTCAGCAGCATGGTCAACATCACATCTAGCACAGATGAAGCAATCTAGTTGACCAAAACCCAATAAAATGTAAACTTTTACATGTCAGGGAGCAATAACAATTTGATTATACTTATAACCTGTAACAGCACATAAACAACAACAACAAAAAAGTCTGCCGTAATCCATTATACAACAACCTTCGGTAAGATCATATTTACACACAGACAATTTCAAGCTTATAAAACTTTTACGGACCCACCTCGAGCCTGAGAATGACACCAGCCCAGCATCCAGTGATAACCTCGTCAAAACATTAGATGGTGGTGGTGTTAACTGGTAGTTGTGTGACTAGGTGCTACATTACACGTTTATAGACACGGGTATCAGTTAGCGTTAGCTGTCAGACTGGCCAGCTTCTTGACCTTAGCCTGACAACATGCTAAGGAGCTAAGTCGGTTGCACACATTTAAAAAAAAAAAACTTCAAATCATAATAAAACATCACATAGTTTCATATCATCTCACCTTGAATCCCCGTCTTCTTTAAGTGCTGCTCGGAGCCTCTGATTCGGGCGGAAAACACTATGGCATTAGACAGACTCTCTCTCCCGTTTAAGTAGCCTTGTGTGCTAATGCTAGCTGGCTAACATCACGGTTTGACGTTACGCAGTGTCTCCGTTAGATTGCACCAAGCTATCACAATAACAACACACTTTAAGGATCACTGAGTGGACACTGGCAAAATTCGCAGAGGTTACAGTGGGTGTGCTTTAGACACCAGAGAGGATACTGGTTCCCGGTAACCAAACTCATGAACGACGGAGAAAAACATCCAAGAAGCTAACGTCATTACAGTGAAGCTAACGCAGCCTGTTTAGATTTTACAGTTTATTAGCATGACTGCAGCGCTTTGTCGCCACTTAAAGCCTGCAGCTGGGATTGCAGTACCCGTTTACCGAGGGGGTCTTGGATATACTTCCATCTACAACCATTACCAGGGTGCAAACCTTTTAGTTAAGGGATAGATAAAACAATTTAGACAACAGACATTAAGACATTAGGGGCATTAGACATTTTTTATTGCAATGATCAGCTGTCATTCCTGAATGATTTGCACTAGAACAAGGTAGAGCATGATCACAATAAAAATTAAATTAAAAAAAGAAAAGAGCACAATTTTAAAAAAGAAGATATATTTAATATTTCCAAAAGGATTCTGTGTTTCTCTGCCTTTAAGCATTCTGCTGACTAAGCAGGTACCTAATGTACCTAAGCTTAAGTACGTTTATTAAAGTTCTTACAAATGCGGTTTTGAAGTATTCATACTTTTTGCACATGTTTCAGCTTCTTTGCACAAATATATTTTACTTTATTAAACTAATGGCTTTTGTTCAAAGTTATTTTTGGACCTGAAGGCTTTGGTTCTTAGTAGATGAGTTAATAAATTATATTATACTGTTTTAGAATGGGCTAAGATAAAGCATTTTATTAGGTGAAATCAATATTGCATTGTTGGTAAATATTTGAAAATAGATCACATATTAACTGTATTTATTCAACAAATAAGATTTTCACTTAAAGACATTTATTCATAAGAGTGCTTTCACTCATGAAATACAAAAGTTAGCGGCTTTTAAAACACGGAAATTCAAGTGATAGTAAGCTTAATTACGTAATTGTAATTTTGTGTCAGCCAATTCCGAGTTACATTAAAAGCGCCGTCATCCAATTGAAAAAAAATATCCAAATGAAGACCTTTGATTGGTCATTCATTTTAAACACGATGACAAATTAGCCAATCAGTGATGATGTTGTTGGTCGTTGTCAGCAACAAAACCACACTGTTTACCAATCAGGAACTAGCGTGTGTCTGCTAGTGCAGCCAGTCAAAGCATTGTTTTAAAGCTAAAAAATGATATACTAAACCGTTTATTTGTGATTTTATAAATTTGTTTACACACGTGGTGCTATCTTTGCGTGTATTTTATGTCGGCATGAATCTCGGGTGAGTATGTTGTTGAGCATAAACAGTACCTAGCTAGGTTAAACACGGTGAGCGAACATGTCGCAGTGAAATGGGCAAGAACGGTTGTTTTATCTTACCATAAAATTGCAAGTAACACACGACCTTAGTAATCGTACAGATAATACAAATGTCGAATTTAATTTGTAAAGGATTTGAAGGGGTGCACGTTGTTTTTGTTAATCCTTGGTCCACAAGAGATGCCGACAAACATTAATCCTACTACAGTTCTTATGAAAATTAAACATAATTACACTGCTAACGCTAGAATAAAACGAAGAACTTCAAAAGTTTATTTTTTAAACAGTGTTAGGGGTTTAGTAATAAAAAAGCTTAACACAAACTAGATCTGAATTAAAAACAACACTGATCTGCTGATTATGAGCTGCAGGCGTGATAATTTTTTTCTTCTTTATAATTAATTTAAATATTTTTCTCACACGAAGTACTATGCTGATGGAAAAATGGACTACTGTTTAATAAATTAATTTGGTATTTTTGCCTTACTGTGTACTTCCAACTGGACAGCAGAACGCCACTGTATGCATTCATACTGTAATAGTGCAGTCTAATGAAACAGGTCTGCAATAAATCCTCCTCGTTTTAATCTCTTGAGGAGTTCATTTAATTAGCTGGTGATTATGAAAGCTGTTACTAATATTTGCATTTTTTATGTTTAGTGGTTGTGTTTTGGTTTGACCACGGTGGAGGCACTATTCTCAGACACTGTTTAGACAGCATTTCAAGTAATACTATTGTACTGAAAAACATGTTAAAATGTCAATTTTTTCTTTTTGGTACATATGTAAATCAAATGTGATATAGAGCAGGATTTTAGATCACAACTTTATTGTCCATTTAGAACTGCGTGAAGGGTGAATGTCTGGACTTTGCTGTATGAAATATATTAGTATGAATCCCTGAGTCCTCCCTGACCCTAGTCTTCTTACAACAGACATAATCTGAGACATAATTTACACTTTCAGACCCATTACTTATCTTGTGCCATATTGAAGCCTTATAATGACTGTCATTGGGTTTCCTCTGTTTTTTTGTTTTTATTTTTTTCTCACACATTTTCCATATGTGCTTTACTCTGAGTCTGGTCACCTGTTCTCAACCTGCTTTCCTCAAATCAAAGCTCTGGTTAAACATTGTAATTATTTTTTTCTCCCTGAAATACTTCCCTGATCTTATTACCCAACTAATGTGTGTTTTTTCCCCTAAGTGGACAGTTATGCTGTTTGAAGAAGGGAAAGCCACTGTACTGTTAACTAAAGAACTGTCTTAAATGTGTACAACTGTTTGTCCCCTGTCTCTGAACAGAGATGGCCTGCTGTTTGAACTAGAAAAAGGAAAACCCAAGTTGATTTTACTCAGTCATGGTGAGACCTTTCGGCTTTTATAACCTCTTACAATGTGCTTTTTATTATCTCTGCCAAGGTGTTAGCAATGTACCTCAAAATGTTATGGATGAATTTTGATGAAATTTTCACTGGCAAAAAATAAAAGTTAAAAAAGGTTGTCTTTCTTTTCAGGTCATAATTTAATAAAATACCGAAATTAAGTATTACATTGTATTATCTGTTTTTTGTCTCTAAATGAGGCAAAAGTATAATTAGACTTTATTTGTTAAAGGTAAACAGATTGTTTTGTTCCTGTTTTACAAGACAACTACTGAAACCTGTTGGGTCAGATTTCACTTGAATTTTGGTTTCTTGAGAACCTTGAACTGCTGAACTAGTAGGAAATGGATTGAATGGATGGAAATTTTAGCCTTGCATTGTTCTAGACATGTAGAGGCATTAATAGGAAAAAACTGTCTTTCTGTGGAGTGATTTTCATTGTTGTTCACTGGCCTGTTTTTCCTCCAATGCAGGTGAGAAATATCCAGCAAAGGTAGGAATAATTCTTGCAGCCTGATGATTACACTTCTGTTCATAACGTGTGTTATTGCTTGCCACATATTGCTGTGTAAAGCACTGTTTCTTTTTTGTTTTTTTTCTAATGTCAAATATTGCAAACAAGTGGAAGTATCCTGGTTTTTATCAGTTTAAGTTTGTGATGTGCTGCGATGTGTTCCCAGCAGCTGTCCATCAGGCCCAGAGCAGCTAACATCCTGAGCGCCAAGCAGCCGTCCTGTGTGGAAGAGGTACATGGAGACGAGCGAACAACCCGGCTGCTGGCGGGGAGGCAGAGGGAGGTCAGGTATAAAGCAAAGGGAGCAGCTTCCTCCTCGACCCCCACCACCACTGAAGGGAAGAGCACCAGTTTGACATTATCTAAGACACATAACCATCACAAAGACAGCGTTAAAGTGGAGGCCAAGGTAAGAGCTACATAACTCTCTAACAGTTAACACATTTTAGGAAATACACTGCTCAAAAAAAATAAAGGGAACACTAAAATTAAATCCTAGATCTGAATGAATGAAAAATTCTTATTGAACACTTTGTTCTTTACAGAGTTGAATGTGCTGACAACAAAATCACACAAATATTATCAATGGAAATCAAATTTATTAACCCATGGAGGTCTGGATTTGGAGTCACACTCAAAATTAAAGTGGAAAAACACACTACAGGCTGATCTAACTTTGAAGTAATGTCCTTAAAACAAGTCAAAATAAGGCTCAGTAGTGTGTGTGGCCTTCACATGCCTGTATGACCTCCCTACAATGCCTGGGCTTGCTCCTGATGAGGTAGCGGATGGTCTCCTGAGGGATCTCCTCCCAGACCTGGACTAAAGCATCCGCCAACTCCTGGACATTCTGTGGTGCAACGTGGTTGGATGGAGCGAGACATGATGTCCCAGCTGTGCTCAGCTGGATTCAGGTCTGAGGACCGGGCAGGCCAGTCCATAGCATCAATGCCTTTGTCTTGCAGGAACTGCTGACACACTCCAGCCACATAAGGTCTAGAATTGTCTTGCATTAGGAGGAACCCAGGGCCAACCACACCAGCATATGGTCTCACAAGGGGTCTGAGGATCTCATCTCGGTACCTAATGGCAGTCAGGCTACCTCTGGCGAGCACATGGAGGGCTGTGCGGCCCCCAAAGAAATGCCACCCCACACCATTACTGACCCACTGCCAAACCGGTCATACAGGAGGATGTTGCAGGCAGCAGAACGTTCTCCACGTCATCTCCAGACTCTGTCACTTCTGTCACATGTGCTCATTGTGAACCTGCTTTCGTCTGTGAAGAGTGCAGGGCGCCAGTGGTGAAGTTGCTAATCTTAGTGTTCTCTGGCAAATGCCAAACGTCCTGCACGGTGTTGGGCTGTAAGCACAACCTCCATCTGTGGACGTCAAGCCCTCATTCCACCCTCATGGAGTCTGTTTCTGACTGTTAGAGCAGACACATGCACATTTGTGGCCTGCTGGAGGTCATTTTGCAGGGCTCTGGCAGAGCTTCTCCTGTTCCTCCTTGCACAGAGGTGGAGGTAGCGGTCCTGATTCTGGGTTGTTGCCCTCCTACAGCCTCCTCCACGTCTCCTGATGTACTGGCCTGTCTCCTGGTAGCGCCACCATGCTCTGGACACTACGCTGACAGACACAGCAAACCTTCTTGCCACAGCTCGCATTGATGTGCCATCCTGGATGAGCTGCACTACCTGAGCCACTTGTGTAGGTTGTAGACTCCGTCTCATGCTACCACTAGAGTGAAAGCACCACCAGCAGAGTAACTGAGAAGTGGTCTGTGGTCACCACCGGCAGAACCACTATTTTATTGGGGGTGTCTTGCTAATTGCCTATAATTTCCACCTGTTGTCTCTTCCATTTGCACAACAACATGTGAAATTGATTGTCAACCAGTGTTGCTTCCTAAGTGGACAGTTTGATTTCAAAGAAGTGTGACTGACTTGGAGTTACATTGTGTTGTTTATATGTTCCCCTTATGTTTTTTTTGAGCAGTGCATATGTTTTAACTTTTGATATTATGTGCATTGTAGTGTAATGTTACACAGAATTATCTGGGAGGTAAAAGAGTAGGTCTGTAAAAAAACAATAAAAAAAACAACTAGACATGATTTAAAGAGACATCAATCACCTTGGATGTTATATGTCCAGTGTTCAATTTAGGAGCCCTTATGTAAAACACTCTTCATGGCAGCCACTCTGGCTTGATAAAAACTTTCTCCCATGAGATACCAAGTGAATAAAAAATTTAAAACCAAGTCATTATGTTGTCATTAGCTATATTCACTCCTTTATGATGAGCATTCTGGTGGTCATTTTCAGATTCAGACCATTTTATTTATCACTAAGGGTAATTCATTTGCAGCTTGCCTGCATCAACATACCAGTCAACAGAACAAGAAGTTCAAAAAAATCACAGCATCAGAATAAAGTTTAAAAAAATGCATAAAAGAAATTAAATAAGAATAAATTAAAATAAAGTTGGAGGTGTTGAAAGTCCAGGTTACAATTTCAGTGAATTTAAAGACTACTGTCAGCATTAGTAGCCTGATGGTGGAAAGAATAAACAACTTGCAGAAACTATTCGTTTTACTCAAGGAAGTGCATAATGGTGACTTGAAGGCATCTTCACAAACTCACCAGCCATAATGTGATGGGGTTGACTGATGATGGCAATGGCTTCTTTTTTTACCAGGGTCACCCAGTGAGCTCAAATCTGAGTTTAAATCCGTTTATCTTTGAGCAGATCCTGACGGTGTTATTCTGACTGTTCCTGTCCTTAATAGAAAGTAATAAAACCAAGAGAGAAAAGAAAATAATAAAAGGACTTAAAATAAAAAACAATTAGCTTTACATAAAATTGACTGAGGGACATTAAGAGTTCAGCTTTCTCGATAAAAGAATTCTGTTGGCTTCGTTTGACCACAGACTCAGTGTTTACGGTACTCAGGTATTTATAGGACTCAACAACCTGAGTTGTGTTCACCACTGTGACTGAAATAAAATAATATTTTTAAAAAATAATTTTTGAAATAAATATAATTGAAAAGGCATTATTCTTTAAATATACATATTGCTCACTCTCCAGCTCAAGTCTCTTGTCCAGGGGTTAAAGTGCAATTTTGCTGTAGCCGCAATAAAAGCAAAAAAGAGGATAAGTTTACTTTTTTACTTATATTTCTATTTATGTAGTTTTTTTTTCTTTGTGACTGACCTTTAATTTTAAAAGCCAGAGTGCAAGTGAATGCAACATTTTTATGTTGTTTTGGATAAAGTTTTACATCAACCCTACCATGTTAATCATAATGCAGCATCATCTCACCAAATGCCTACATGGGTCATCTTTCTTCAGATGTGGTGACTAAAGTTAAACAGCCAATAATGCCAAAGAAACACTGATAAACCTGCTGGTTTGGTTTAAAGTTTTTCTCCTTTTATCAATGAAATAAAAGTCTTTGTGCAGCAGAGATTAAAGCCACACAATACAGGATCATCCTCAGTAAACGATTGGTGATGAGAAAATATCATTAGCTGTTTGCTTTTACAAAATTTACTTCAGTGTTAGTGATACAGATCCTCTTTTAACCTTAACTTTAATGTTAACCTATAAGGTGCTGACGTGTTAAAGATATTGTTTAAATTATTCAGAACCAAAAATCTTAAGAAAGGTTTTAATTGCGAGCGATGCAGCACTGGCTTATGTACCAGGGCTTGGCCCCGAAGACTCAAGACCAGTGGTTAATCCTTAAACTATTTTTTTTTTCTTTTTTTTAAGAATCATATTCAGATTAAGTCAATGATTTGGATCAGATATCACACTCCTCACCTCATTTGGACTGCATACCTTTATTATATGGTTTAGAATGAAAAAATAAAGAAATTAAAATGAATAAAAAGAGACAAAAGTGAAAAAGAGAAGGTAAAACTCAGACGCACCTCTGTCCCCTGCTCAGCATACAAATGATAGTGTGTAAATGTCTAAATGGTCTAAATGGTAGAGTGTCAAGGTCAGTTTGAAGTTTGTAATATATTTACAGAACTAATCAAGCTCGTCTCATTTTAATTTAGGAATGGTTTTCATGGTTTCTAAAGAGTTAAATGCTTTATTTTTAACCATTAATAATCTATCTGTGTTTGTGTGCACAAGGTGAAACCAATCAAACATGCAGTCAACAACAACGTTGGACCCCAGAGAGCCAACAAGAAAACAGAACAGCCTCCAAACACTGGGATTCGGGTTGGTGGAAAGTTGGGATTGAAGAACACTCTTCCCAGTGGAGATGAAAGACTCAAGGACATCGTGTGTCTAACCAATGAGCAGCTGCAACATTTACTCAACGCTGCTCAGACCCTCAGCAATGGTCAGCATGCACCAGAGAACCAGGAGCCACAAGGTACTGGTGGAAGCAGCGTAGACTGATGAGCCCTGCATCACACAGATGACCAAAACTTTCAAACTGTATCTAACTGTCTCCGTTAGGAAATGAGACTGATCTGAAATGTGCCTCTTCTGTGAAAGAAGGAGAAGATGGGGAAATAAAGGAGGAAGGTGGAGGAGGAGAGAAAGGAATAAAGAAGAGAGGGGGAGGAACAGATACAACCAGAAGCTCACAAGAAAAAGACAATGGGTAAGAACTATTCTGTGAGGTGATTCAGCATGAATTATAAATCAAATAGTTTGATTTTATACTCCTCCTGCACTGTTCTTTCTTTTGACGTATTTGCATAAAAAAAAGCCACCAAAAACATGGCAAATAATTCTGGTTATTGACATGCAGAGCTTAGAAAGGTCAGCAGGGTTACAGCAGCTCATTCTGAAAAGCTGAGTGTTTCTGCTGTTTTTCAGGGTGCCTGCATGTCTGTTCAGCTGGCTGGAGGACCGACAGTCAGACAGTAAGGCTGCCATCGACGCCAGGAAGGTTCAGTGGAGGAGAGAGCTTGGTATATCCCTCCAATCACACACACAAGCATTTAAAATAAAATGTCTAATCCAGGTTTTATCAGTTATACTTTAAAGACACAGATATCTCAGACATTTAACCAGTTTTAGAGTTTCAGCTTCTTTTTTTGTGTTACAACATTTTTTAGAAAACACTGAGCTCAGCAATGAGCAGCAACTAGTTTTAATTAGGAAAATCATCAATAAAACATCAGCTAAAGAATCAGAAATGGAACTCATGGACCCCAAATCCCATCTGATAGAGGAGTTAAATTTGAAGATATTTATAAGTCTTATTGGGAATGTGGGCCACAGTGAACATGAGCAGCTGTTTGCCCTATTATCTGTTCTTGTGGCATAAAATCCACAACATCCTGCTGGTAAACGGCTAGTGTTTCCTAAGCTGCTGATCTCACCTAAGCCTCACATGATCTCACTGGTAAGTGTTTTTTCATACTTTATAATCTCTTGGAGTGTTTATGAGAGATAAGTGGTTATTCATTTGTGAAGCTAGAATCAACTTTCTTTATTAAAAGGGAACCATAGTTCTGAATGGAAATTTTAAACCCCTGTCATGGACATACAAGTCATGACAATGTTTTATTCTTATGTTTGTAGAGCAGTTGTACAACATACACACACACACACACACAAAATTTGGTTATTTAGTTACCGAGCAAGTTTAGTCTGGGTTCGTTGTCCTGTTAAACTTCCAGTTATGTCCAGGTCACAACTGTCCGCTGTTACTTTCAGGCTATGCTGAACAATTCCTAAAAAAAAATATTCTCCTTGCTCATTATTTCATCCACCTTTTGCCAATTTCACCCCAGTAGAAGATGCTTCTACCACCACCATACAATACTTAACATTTGAAATTGTTCTTGGAGTTGAATGCTTCACTTCTACTCCCCTTACCATGTCTCTAATCATTGTGACCACTTTTTCTTGTATATCATCATGGAACATCCCTTTATTAGGCTCTTCCTTTGTTTGTGTGACCACCTGCAAACTTATGTCAAGCTCAAATGCGTTGATTTTGGAGCAGAAACTCTTCTTTTGGACAGCAGCCTCTCAGTCCATGGGGATGTAAAGCCAGCTTTACTACAAGTGCTTCAGGAGGTTAAAGTTCATGGTGGCAGTTCCTGGGTTGTTCTTTATAGCTCAGGGAGGCTTGTTTGAGCTGATGATCTTGGGATCTGTAATTGTAATTGTCTTTATTTTTATTTTATTTATTTATTGGCATGTTAATCTATGATTCTCTTTCTTACATCTGTACTGGGCTCCTTGAACTTTCCAAGTCTACTATGCATTGGTCGGCAGAGGTAGTGATGTCAAACAAACCTTTTTAATGCTGGCAAAGAGAAGATAAAAACTCCACTCATAATCACTAAGAAGAAAATAGAAGATCTTAACATTTATAGGATATTTAGAAACATCTAACACAGCTGAACTAATAATATAAGTCAGAACATATATATTCTTCTTCCTTCTCTCTTCTTTTTCTTCTTCCATCATGTTACTATGCAAACTGGAAAACTGACTCTAAATTGGTCCCATGAACACAAAAGTGGGAAAAAAGCATTTGTTTTATATAACTGACAAATATGTTTAAACTTTTCTGTGTGTCTTTGGTTATAGATGAGCAGGTGGCCCTAAAGCAGCAGCAGCAGCAGCGTTTGGCTCCAGACAGGCTGCAGGTACGAAGCACATTTCATCTTCATCGCTATGGTTTCATTTGGCTGTTTTCATGTCTATGAGATAACCTGTCATTTGACGAACAAGAAATACTGGTAATAATTTAAATATGTTTTAGGGTTGTCAGTCATTCAAAATATTTAATTACAGTTAATCACATGAGTGTCTAATGTACCATAACAAGATATCATGTTTTTAATACTCCTGTAGGCAGTCATGTTATATATTAAGGCGCTTTAGCTACGTGTTATATTTACTTACCTGAGGTTAAATGACTTCACATATGCACACATAACCCCTGCATATACGCTCTCATAAACAAGAGTAAGTATCCTGCAGTGCTCTAGCACCCCCTCCAACTTCTTTAGTTTGTCCAGACCAGCTGTTGAAAGGTTGCTGCATGTAGATTATCAGGACGTCTGCTGGAAGCTTTCCATCACAGATCGAGGAGGGCTCTCTGGATCAGTTGTGTAGGCGTTTCAGCCGGTGGTATTTGAGACACAGCGCACTATGGTGGTAACTCAGTTCACATTAACAGTAGATACAAAAGACTTTAGTCTTGTTCTGAGAACCATCTGGAAGAGCTTTAACGCTAAACTGTCCGTATAAAAGACCTATTCTGTGTCCATTTCGGCGTCAGAACCACAGCATTAACCCTTCCTGAAACCACGTAATGTGTGTGTGTTAATCATACATCACATCGTACAATTACATCACATTAATCGTACAGTTCAAAGGAATTTGTGTTAATGCGTCATTAACGCGTTGACTCTGACAGCCCTAATATTTATTATATTAATATTTATATTATGTTGGGTGTTTAACATTAATAACTGTGATACTGAGGAGAACATTTGAGCCTGTTCATCAAGTTTAGTCAAGAAGAGAAGACTGACACAATTAAATTGTTAAGATATGTGTGTGTGTGTTTCAGGCTGAGGAGTATGCAGAGAGTGTGTTATCTGTCCAGAGCTCTGTCAGCCTCAGAGAGCTACCTGCAGCCATCAGATCCAGCCTCAGACTCGGGGTAAATCTGACCTGATAACAGACAGATGAGTCGTACAGAGCGACTGTCCCTCCTCTGTTAAATTCAAGTTAAAGGTGGTCAAGACAGCATTTAAAGATCAGCTTTATTTTGTGACTTTCTTCAGTTTATTCACACCATGATACTTTTTTTTCAGAAGAAAATTATTCATGCCATCCTTTGAATTATCTTTTTCATGAGATTGTACTGATGAAAAAGGAATAATTTAAATAATTTATAACCAAGTAATTTAATCCACTTTTTTTTTGCTTAACCTGTGCATACCTGGCTTGATAATTAATTTTGAGATCATATTATATTTGAGTCAAGAAGTAATTGGCTAAATTAAACATGTACTTGTAGAGTCAGTCTCTGTGATTGTTGTGGTTTAATTCAAATGAGAAAATTAAAGCATGCCATAAAAATAGATTTTTATAATCACATTGGATAAATTCTGTTTTCCCTGCAGGAGATCACCCCGATGGAGGATGTGTTGAGTGTTGAGAGGAGGGAGGAGCAGAGGAGACGCTGGCTGGAGGAGCTGGACCACCAGAAAGAGGAGGCGTCTGAACGCAGGAAACGAGAGAAACTGCTGCAGAACCAGGTGAAGTGGAGGCACAGCAGAAACTTCAGAGGAGGGTGTGTGAGATGCAGTTCTGTTCTCACCTGTTACCATGTCGTCGTCTCAGCAGACGGAGGATCACGAGCGCTGGGCCACACACTTTGACTCGCTGCAGAGGAGGCCTCTCGTTCAGGCTCCAACTCCATCCGCCCTTCCTCCAGTTCAGCTCAGTGGCTCTGAGCGAGGAGAGTGGGAGCCCTCGTCCAGCTTGTCTCTGGTCTGGGAGGCAACAAGTAGCTGTGGAGCAGAAAGTGTCATTGGAGCCAGTGTGGATTCAACTGGTGGATATCCCAGAACCAGGTAGGAGAGGGAGTGAGGGACAAAGTAATCAAATTGACCTTTTCTTATTTACCTCACCTACAAATAACCCGTGGACTTGATTGTTTATCCATTCAAGGAAAAAAGCTCACCATCATGATCTGTAGCTGATCAGATCTGAGCTTTCAACCAAACTATCTCCAGACTTGGATTTTATATGTAAAACTTTTAGTTTTTTCCTGTCTTTTGTCCAGCTATCTGAGGACGATGACCTCCCTGCTTGACCCTGTCCAGATTGAAGAGAGAGAGAGGAGGAGGCTCAAACAGCTGGAGCAGCAGGTAAGAAGAGGAGTAGAGGGGGTGAAGGACTTGAGGCTGCAGGAGCAGTACTCTTAGGTTTTTATCACTTTACTTTTGTAAACATCAACTTTTTTCTCCTCCAGAAAGTGATTGAAGCCCAGATGGAGGAGCGCAGGAAACAAAGAGAGCAAGAGGAGGCGAAGAGGAGACGAGAGGAAGAGGAGGAAGAGAGGAGGGTGGCACTGGAAAGGGAGATGCTGCAGAGACAATATAAGCTAGAAACCCTGAAGATGAAGCAGGTCAGAGGACAACAGGAATACAAAGAGAAACACAACCAGCTAAAGCTGTTCAACCTTTATGATTTTTCTCTGAAATGTTTGCTGATTAGGCCAAAAACAAACTGACTCATAGCTGTAGGTGTATCATTGTTTGATTGTGTGTCTTCAGGTGCAGGCGGTCCATCAGGTAGAGCCGCCAGAGAACGGCCACAATGACAAAAACCTTCAGGAAACATTTGAGTCCAGCAGTAAGTAGAGTCCCACAGGAATACTGAAAAATTACTGCATCACAGACTCACATTTCTGGAAAAAAATAACCCTCTATCAGTGTTCCTGCAACTGTTAGTTCTTAGCAAAGTCAAATTTATGTCATTACCACACAAGTACTGTCTGTTTTAATGATCTTTTTAAGGGATTGACCGTTTTCTATGTGTGGTGTAAAGAAGGCAGTTAAGCACACACTCAGACTGTCAGCTCCAGCATGTTGTTCTCTGGCTCCCAGCATGCTACCACATTTAAAAGGAGAGACTGATTACTGAACTGCTGCAGTCAAATTAATCCCCTTCCTCTGACTATGGTCCCCTAACTGTTGGCTCCCCCTGTAGCTGAATATAAACCACAAGCTCCACCACCAAACCCAACAACTGTTTACGATGCTCGCTCACCATGTTTAACAATCTTTATATATTTTTTTTTATTTACTTGCTTAGCAGACCCCCTTACCATCTTATTAAAAAAAAAAAAAAAAAAAAACAGCAGCTAGAAATAAGTCAAACTACCTGTAGGACATATTTGTCTTGTAAGTGTGATGTCTCTGATGCCTTTCAGCTTCTTGTAGATCAAGGGGTGTCAAACACATGGTTCAGGACCCACTTTTTGACCTCAAGTGGGTGAGACCATTAAAGGAACATTGTGTAACATTTTCTGTTGTTTACTGGCTAAAATCGATGCCTGCGTGTATATATGTGTTATCATTGGTGTATTATGACCTCCGCTAATGATCTAACACATTCCCATAAGCGAAGAATTTTAGATTTGTTTATACATTTATACGGGTTTATGTGGGTAAGCCGATAGAGCAGCGCCATGACGGTCTGCCATCTTTAAACTACAGTCGTCAGCAAGGGACAAATAGCACCAGCTACACATTGTCCCTGAAAGCCAGCGCATCTGAGATGTGGGAGGAGAAGATTTTCGAGGTTTTCGAGGCTTTTTGAGATATGACGGCTAATGTTGTTGCAATACGTGTTTGAGAAAGTGAAATGCTAAAAGGCTCTATGTGTTAGAATGTCATACATGATTCCAGCTTTACAATTCTTACACAATGTCTCCTTAAAATATAAGCATAGTAACCTATAAAAGATGAGAAATTTAAGTACAGTTAAAAAATAGACAGTTATTTACATAGTTTTTTTTATTTTTTTTATTTTACGATGCATAACAACTTACATTTAATCACAGCATCTGAAGCTGAAAAATACCGTTTTTACAATGATTATTAGAGTATCGTAGTAGAGTAGATGATTAGAGTAGCTTTTCATTAGCTAGAAGTTATTTCAAATGTAATCCTAGTAATCCTGACCACCTGAAATGACTCGAAATGCAAACTGAAGTCAGATCTTTTAAATAAAAAAGATGTAACAAGTAACTTGCATTAGAAAGGTTTTATTTTTTAATTAGCCTATGTAGACAAATTAGGAATTGCAGTAACGTTTGTTTTAAATAATATAATCTAAATATAATAATTCACAATTTTAAAATTCCTCGTGTGGGCCAGATTGGACCTTCGGGTGGGCTGGTTTTGGCCCCCCGGACTGTATGTTTGACACCTCTGTTGTAGACTGTATGAGAAAACATTTGAGACAGTTTCAACTCTTCCCCTCTGGGAAATCATTTCCCGTGTAAATGTAGCTGGAATCAGGGCAGATTTTGTCAAATGAGGTTGCAGTTATAGAATAAATCATTTATTACAGAAGATAAAAAGTCATGAGATACTTTAAAAGTGACTGCTGTTTTGCTTAATGGGACACTTAATTCTTTTTGCTGTTTGACATTAGAAACCGCTAAATGTGTGAATAGTGCAGTTTTATTGGGAATTTGACTGTATTGATTAAAAGTAAATCGGATCACAGAGAGTAGGAGACAAGTAAACAGATTTAATGTGCTGCTGACTTAACGCAGAAAACGAACACGATTCAACCACATCATGACTTCCCAGCGAGTCTAATCTGGTGTTTATTTCATCATTTATCACGAGGAGCTGCTTGATGGAGATACTGATAAAGCCCAGTCTATAAAGTCTACCTGGCTGACAAGTTTTACTTTTTTAGATTTTATGTTTACAGTTTGTTTAGGATTAGTCTGACTAGAATGAAAAGGTAAAGAGTACTTTTACCAAATAAAGTGAATGACATCTTAAAATGGATGTTGCTGACTTTTGTGTGTTTTTATGTCTGTGTGTTCAGAGGTTATTACACAATCCAAGGATGTGGAGGATGCTAACCGTTCAGCCTCCTTGTTCAAAAACACTGCCGTCCAGACAGGTAACAGAGTTAATACAGTAACAGTGGAGTACAAGCAGCTACTCATTTCCTATTTAAAGTGTGCCAAGCAAGACACCAGGCCGGCATGATTCGGATGTTTGTCATAGTCACATCATCAAGAAAAGCTTGAACTTAAATGAGGCACTGCAGGTAGATCAGGACATGTGTGGCAATGTCCCTGTGGGCTCAACTTATCAGACCTTTACATGCAGAAAAAAAATGCAAAATCTAATTTTTAAAAAGGAGGAAAAAGCATTAACAGCTGGAAAAAAAACACTTTTCTCAGTGAGTCCTCCTCATTCCTCTCAATGGGTGAATGAACTTAATCATTGTATGCCATTGGAAAAAAAATCACGTATAACTTTAGAGGCAAACAAAACATGTCAAACCTAGACTACCAAGGAACACAGCTGGACAGTTCATGTCTATTTCTAATTTTATTTTTTAGCTAAATAATTGTAAAGACTTGGCTTTCATGCATTGTTATTTATGAAGAGACGACAGATTTCACTTGTGACCCTAAATTCTGCCGTCATGCTGTTGAGTATTTTGTATTTCTGTACTCAGTGTATCTTCTCTCTGCGTTTAGAAGCTGCTCCTCTTCTCCCACTGAAAGCTGATGAAGTTCAGATTCCTGACGTCGGTGCTCAGCATCACCCGTCTCCCTCTCCGTCTGTTGCTCCTTCAAACAGCAGGAGCAGAGGGAGAACGGGGAAGGAAAACATGTGTCTGCCAGCAGGAGACCCGTATGAACCGTTTGTAAGGACAGAGAGGAGCAGGAGAGACAAGAGGAGGCCAGAGTGGAACACTCAGAGGTAGAAACCCACAACTCACAGTTTAGATGTGATGACATCTGCAGCTTCATGTGAACACTGTAGACAAAACCTGTTTCACAAACACAACATTTCACAAAATAAAAAGTAGAGCAGCAGATTTAGTCAATGTTTCTTCTAATAAAATGTCTATTAAGTTTACTGTCTAGCATTTCTATTTTTCTTGGCTAACATATCGCAGTAGTTTCTGCACTGTCACCAGTTCATTTGACACCAATATTTATGTTCATTGTGGTCAGTTTCAAAAGTTATAATGAGGCCGAATGACAAAGTGATTGTAAAATGATAAAGAAGCAGTTCACAGCTGGAAGATGTGTCTTGTCAAACATCTGTACAGTCCATGTAATGGCATTGTACTATAGGATTGTTTTCCTTTCAGCCAGGAAGCCTTTAATTTTTTTATAAAGTGTGTCAAATCCACAAAGATGAGTTTGAATATTTTTCCTTATTCAACCCTCTAAAGTTGAACGTAGTTGCTTTTCTGTAAGTTTAATATTCGTGTGTCAAGGTGCATTTTAGTACAGTTAGTCAAATTTCTGATTTTGGCTGAGGTTAAATGTCCTTCTAAAACTGTTTTTGCTGCCACGTCTACCATCATGTCAGATTTATCTGAATTTTAAGAATTTTTTATGTTATTTAATACTTAAAAATTGATCATTAAATTTACTGTGATGTAACTTGAGCATCGTGCAACATCCCGGTGTCATTGATTCAGTATTTCCTTCGACCTCCTGAACCTATGTCCTGGTCCTCCAGGCCCAGCCGTCGGTTTGTTCCCGCCTCGGAGCGTTACCCAGTCGCCATGCAGAAGGACAGACAGGAGAGTCGCCTGAAGAGGCAGGCTGAGCTCCTCGCTCTGCAGGAGCGAACCTGTCTGTCCAGAACCGAACCTTCTGCCGCTCAGCACCAGGAGCTCCATCTCTGTCCCAGTACTCAGCAGACCAGAACCAGTCCCGCCAAGAAGGTAACACAACCCCTCCATACTAAAGTCTAAAAACCTGATTTTTCTTTATCTTTAAAGGTATATTTATCAATCCTGACCGTTGTTTATTAACGTGCATTGACGACTGCTTATGTTCTCAGGTGGAAACTGGCAACAAAGGAAACAACATCTCCACAACCATCAACACTGACAGGTGAAGAGATCTGACAGCTTTTTTCTCCCTGCTGAGACCACAGGAGACCAAAAAATAAGCAACAACCCTGTTTTATCCATCAAATGACTGCAGTTAACATTTTATTAGAAAATGCTTCACACAGAAATGTTGGAATTATTTTTTTCTTTTTATTAAAAACCTTATGAAATAATATTTGAGAAATTAATTCATGGGTTCACAAGTTTACAATGACTTAAGATTTTCAAACCACGGTGCGCAACTAAAACGGCCTGTGTGATGATATCCAGTTGCTGGCATGAGACGTGGTGCAGTAAAGCTAAACTCAAGTGGTGGTCCAGCTGACGGGAAAAGCGTTATATAAGTACAAGTCTATTTACCATTTATAATTTACAACTGAGGAATGCAAGAAAGTCCTATTTCTCTGATATTATTAGCAAAAACTGTCACAATGCTCGGGTCTTATTCGCTAAAGTCGGCAGGCTAAAAAACCCTCCTGTGTCAGTAGCACCAGAACTTTATTACACCAAAGCTGACAATGAGTTTGCCAAATTCTTTAGACAAAATCCAGAATATCAGACAAGCAGTTGGTTTATCAACAGCAGGTTCATGAGACATACTGTGTCCATCGAAAACCAGTTTAAACACCATGACACAGTTTAATCCCATTAAGAGCGTTAACAGCGTCCCATTGGGCGACGTCTTATGTTAGCTGAACTCCTCTTGCTGCTTGGACAGCCTGCCCACAGGTTTCTTCAAAAAGGTCTCAAAGACTCTGGAACCAGGTCTGTTACAGATTGTGAACTTGTCCTTAATTTCTGGCGTCTTCCCAGAACTTCTAAAAACAGCTGTAATCAAACCTCTGCTAAAAAGGACAATCTAGACAAGACAGAAATGAGCAACTACAGGTCGATCTCAAATCTTCCTTTTCTAAGTTAGATCATTGAAAACGCCGTTTTTCATCAGCAAAATGACTTTAATACAAAACAACTGCTACGACGTCTTCCATTCGGGTTTTAGACAGCACCACAGCACTGAGACTGCTCTGACCAAAGTCATGAATGACATATGTTTGAATACAGACGATGGAAAAATGTCAGTCTTCGTCTTACTGGACCTCAGTGCTGCATTTGATACAGTTGACCACAATATGTTACTTAAACGACTGGAGAACTGGGTGGGCCTATGACACTGCACTACACTGGTTTAAATCTTATTTAGAGAATAGAAAGTACTTTGTATCAATAGGTAACTTTACATCTGAACAGACAAGAATTACACTACATGATTCAATGTTTTTCATCTTGTCCTCCAGAGGGCGCTCTCCTGCTGTCCCTGCAGTCAGACACAAAGTTCAGAGTCAGCAGGTCTCCACCACTCTTCATCCTTTACCTCCAGTCCTGGAGTTCATTCCCTACGTACGGACTGATGAAGTCTTCCACCTGGATCCACTGGAGCCTGCTGACACACCTCCACCCCACACACACTCAGGTCAGACACAAGACATTCATAAATATACCAAACTTTACACTAGTGGCCTTTTTCTTTAAAAAGTTGCTTAAGAGGGAAGATGACAGAAAGTGGAACGACATGCAGCAAAGGGCCAAAGTGTGGACTTGAACCACAATTTATCATTTTGCATCTTCCTTTTATAACACAGTCTTTTAATGTTTCTGGAACACAAAGTGTGTGAATTACAAAGAAAATGTCTGTGTGTCTGAGTTAAAAATTATTTCATTCACAAACATTAGCAGACCTGTTAGTCCTGTTTGTTGGCCACAGCTGGCGGTGTGTGATTTGCCTACAGAGCAGGAAAATGTCATTTGATCCCAAGTGGTCGTTTGAGGTGCATTTTAATGCCAAATGAAACAATCTCAGTGATACAAACTTTGCAATAAGAAGGATAAGGATGGACATTAGACACACTGATATGCAATGTTTCACTTAAATAGTGCATAATAATAAGGATGTGTGTTTTTAGACGTATCAAGGGAAGAATATGCACTGGTCAAAAAATAAAGGGAACACTTAAAACACATCTAGCTCTTGAATGAAATAATATTCCAGTTAAAAATCCTATCACATAGTAGAATGTGTTGAGAACAAAGTAACATAAGAATGATCAATGGGAATTCAAATTACCCCAGGGAGGTCTGGATTCAGGATGAAAAAAAAAGTGGAAAATATTAGATCACAGGCTGACCCAACTTCTGTGGAAATTCCTCAAGACAATTCAAAATGAGGTTCAGTAGTGTGTGTGTGTGTGGTGGGGGGTGGGGCATGCACCTGATAAGAAGATGGATGTTCTTCTGAGGGATCTCCTCCCAGACCTGGATCAGATTAATAGTCAACCACTGGACAATTTGTGGTGTGATATGGTGGTGATGGATGAAATGAGTCATGATGTCCTGGAGGTTGTTGATTGGATTCAGGTTTGGTGAAGAGGCAGGCCAAAGCTGGGAAATTAGGGGTTGCAGCAGCAGGAATTGGCACAAAAGACTCAGCTAAGAAACAAAATAGAGCAGCAAAACAAACATGCAAATCTATGTACCATATAATAAACAAAATATACAAATCTATGTACAACATATACAAATCAATAGAGCATGAGAGAGTAAGTGAGAAGAATAGGCTATTGAAGTATATATGGCTACGTATTGTGTACAGTATTAGACTGTGAGCACAGGCACCACTTGTGGACTTAAAGCCCTCATATCACCTTCATGAAGTCTGTTTTGTGACAATTTGAGCAGAAACATGGACATTAGTGGCTGCTGGAGGTCATTCTGTAGGACTCTAGCAGTGCCCCTCCTTACAGAAAGGAGTAGTAGTGGTCCTGCTGCTGGGTTGTTGCCCTGATACAACCTCCTCCATGCCTCCTGGTATCTCCTCCATGCCATGTTGTTCACACTGTGCTGGGAGGCACAGCAAACTTTCTGCCACAGCACACACTGATGTGCCATCCTGGATGAGCTGCACTACCTGAGCAACTTCTGGGGGTTGCAGACACGCCTCATGTTACTTCTAGTAGTGAGACACTGGCAAAATACAAACACTGCAGGACCATTCCTTTATTGGGGTTGTCAGATTGAAATCATCAAGTGGGACTGACTTTGAGTTCCTTTTTTCTTTTTTTTGAGCAGTGTACTTCATAATAGTAATCTTTTAGGGGCAGCAGAGGAGAGGAACCTAAGAGATGGACAGGAAATGGATGTGTGTGTAAAATAGACAAACATTACCACTGAACTTTTAGAGGAAATCAGATGTTACCCTGAATCAGTGTATTTATTTTCCAAAAAAAAAGCTTCTTTATTTTTTGGGTCAGGAGCTCCTCCTACGAGTTCAGCATCTCCTCCTGCACATCGAGACCCGCTCCTCCACCCAGAGCTGCTACGCAACACACACACACAGCGACAGCAGGAGATCCTGAGAGGCTTGGCTCAGCTGCGGCAGGTAAAACACACACACGGTCTATATTTCTGTTCAGCCAATTTCACAAGGTACAGTAAATGATAATTAAAATTAAAATGATTTTCAAACTGAAAGGAATCTCACAGCCACTGGAAATGAACAGGACTGATGACAGCTTACTGGTCTGAACTTAAACCATAACCAGTAGCTGATAGAAGTTTGTTTTCAGGGTTTGTTACAGAAGCAGAAGGAGCTGGAGACAGATCTGAACCCACTACTGAACCACCACGGCAACGAGCAGCGGTTGCCCTCAACAACACACCGCATGTGACCTCCAACACATGACGACGCTTCACAGCTGTTTTTATGCACTAATAATGAGTGTATTCCTGAAAACCTTCTTGTTCAGGAAGCTTTGGAGCACAGGAATGGGACAATCGGTGTGCCAAAACTGGTTTTATTCATGTCACACCGAAATATTAACAAAATGCAGCCATCAAGTTTAGCAAATCAGAATGTTACCAATAATCCGGAGCTGGTGGTTCCCACCTTTCCTGAGTCTAAAATGCAGTTTGACGACAGCAGAGAAGTTTTTTCAGCTTAAACCAAGCTGTTACCTTTATGCTACAAGTCTCCTCCGTCAGAGGGAAGATGAGGCATCACAACTTCCTTCTGTGGTAAAGAAGCAGGAGGAAGTGGTGAGGCTTTAGCCCTTCATGCCACATGTTTAACCATGGTTACTACTGCAAATGATGTCACCAGCTCAGCGAGGTAGCGCCCTTCTCCCAACATTTTCCAGCTCGGTATTTAACAGTGAAAGCAGATTGTGACGGGAGCTGCATGAAAGGAGTAAAATCCATTTTTATTCTGTCACGTTTTGGAAGTTAAGGCAACAGTACATACTCAGAAATCAGTGAACCCGCCATCAGTACAGACATTAGTTGCTACCATGCGTCTCCACCAACTCATGCAGGACTCAGACTTAGTTTCTGCTTTTCACTCAACCTGAATATTCAAATCATGGATGTCAGAATTAACAATCATAAAACAAATCATATCCGCTTGCTACCACTGATGTCTCTCCACCTCCACTCCCAGCATCCACCAGCTCCATCAGTTGCACATCCCAGTTTGTTTACAGGAGAAAAGGGAAGTGGAGTGGAGTTCTACCTCACTTACTGCAAAATACTGCCATCTTTCCTGCCACGGCAGGCGAGTTTCTCCTGCTGCCCTCTGAATCTGGACGAGCACCTTTATGCAAGGATGTTATAATTATAGTTTGTTTTTATGCTCTTTCTATTAAAATTACTTTGGATGAGACAGCTAATAAGATTTTAAAATTTATTCTACAGAAAATCTGTTGACTTGATTAAATCATGAGTGAACCTGTGTTCTGTTGTTGTATAAAGCATGTTTTTTAATGTTTTTTTATTTATAGTAAATGTAATAAATTAATGATTTCACTCCATGAAAGATGTGTACGTGTTAAATTGTGTAAGACTTTACTTGAACATTTTTATTTCTAAATGAAGTTTGAAGTGACTTTTGATCCTAAATAGGAAATAGGTGGGAAAATAGACTAAGATAAAAATTAAACAATTTCACATTTATTATGTGTAAGTAATTTTTAAAAATGTTATTTTTCATTTAGTTTTTTTGTTCATAATAAATAAAAAATAGCTTTACAAAAATAATTATACAAATATTTAAACTATGAAAATTAATTAAAAAAAAAAGAAGAAAAATTAATCAATGAACAAATTGAAACACTAACTAGAAAAATAAGCAGTCATCCAGGTAAAGCTTCCTGATGGAGCTATTCTGTTTCTTCCAATACTATCCTGAACCATTCTTACCAGAAGGTGGATCATGGCACCATTACCATTATTCAACACTACGGCACAACAGAAGGACGGGCTAAAAGTTAACGTACACTTATATGAGAAAATAGTTCAAATCAATACATTTCTCATTTCTAGTAGACAAAAATCTTGGCCCATGGCATTGAGCAGAAAGAAAAGGATTAACAGGTTTAACAGGAGCCATTAATAAAACCCATTTTGTTTTGTTACCTCATAGTTCTGATGTCTTCGCTATCACGATCATTTTCCATACAGCACCACTGTACACACACTAAAGTTGAATTAAGGTTCAGTTTTAGCAGCAGTAGAACAGAAATGATCCAACAACTGAGCTTCATGATGAACTGACAAGACATGACCTCTGCTTTCTGCAAAGGTTAGAGCAGAAACAGAGATGGTCTGAGGCTCAGAAGACCAAGCTGACTGGATTGTCCATCATACTCCCCACTGGTTGCTTACTCATCTTCACAATGACATTTTAATTTGCTGTGCTGTCAATATGACTGATAAAACACTGGAATTGTAATATGTACAAAAAAAAAATCTCTGGACAACACTTTTTTTTCTCCTTACACATGACTAAAGACAGACTAACCCAACCTTCAAGAGCTAAGTGTTATCTGAAGGCAGAGGCCCTTTCCCATCAACATTTAGCTCTAAAACTAAACATTTAATTTTACATGGTGTGTGGTCGTTACGTCCCCAAAGTCTACAGACAAGTTCAATTAATTTTTCTGCCACTTCAATTAATTTTACACATTAAATCTGCAGTAAATATTTGGCAGGATGATGTTTTATAACCTGAACCAGTCTTCCGTGGTTTTCTGTTAAATGTCTTCTCAGTGAGAAAAGTCACAATAAGCTGGAATAAAGTGGATTTTTATATATATATATATAGCTTTGGAGAAATCAATTGGTTACAAAATGAACAGAAAGTTTAAATATCAAAGCAGCCATTTAAGTGTGTGAAAATGCACTTATAAGTACCCACCGATAATCAAGCAATACTGGAACATCATTGTGGTACCTTCAGGTTCTTACTGGAGCACCTTTCTCCACCTTCTTCTGTCTGAATGCCTCAGTCTGTACAAACTTCAATGGGATTCTTTCATGCTTGCAAAAATGGAAAAGTACATTTATGACCTGAAACCTCTGATGTCAGTGGATGTGTTTGACACACTGACATCTGATGTTTCAGGGCTCAGATATTCAAATACACTTCACAGATTCAAATAAACCACAATGCTCATGGATGTGTTTGTAACATCCAGTGCATGGCCTGATCTGGTGGCAGACACCAGCTGATGACGGAGGCATGTTATGTGAGATGGAAAGTTAAAAAAAAAGAAAGAACATGGTTGCCAACAGCATGTCGTCCCCTTGGTATCTGTGTGCTTAGACTACCATCAGCAGAGCAGAAACATTACAGTGTTTAGTCAGATTGAGCTACGAGAACAGTCCTCTAATTAAACTCGTGGCTCACTCTCAGGTTAAGTTATTCTCCAGCACAAGATGCAGATTTCGCATAGTAATTTTAATACAAAAAAACCTGATGTAAAAAAAATGTTAAGTTAAAACCAGTTTGTTACAATTTTTTTCTTCTACATACAACAGCAACCCAACATAAACAGCTCCAAGTTTAACAAACCAAATATTCAGTACAAAGCTTTTTTTTTTGTTTTGTTTTTTTTACAACTGTCCCCTGGAAGACGTGCACGTGCATGCCATTTTGTCCTTCAGATTCTTTTACAGATTTTTTTTTTTTATATAGTTTGTCCAGTTTCCTGTAAATGTCCTGAACAATCAATTTCCTAACCAAAAAAAGTTTCATGAGCTTAAAAATCAAACCATCTTGTTTCTTAGAGAGAGGAAACGATGTCCATCAAACACTAAAATTCTCAAGATAGTGGTGTGTTCAACCAGAGGGTCTTTCTTCATCACAGATTAACGGTAATAAAACACTAAGTTGAGGTCCATACCTGTCGTTCGTTCTCTCTAGAGTCAAAAAGGACTCTCGGGACTCCAGGTGTGTAAATGTCAGAGCTGCTCTCATTTTGTTTTTAATCTAATTTACATCCAGAAGCTGCGACGTGGGCAGGAGTGTTAAGGGTTAACAGGAAGGGATCACAGAAGCAAACTGGTTTCCACACTGAAGCAAAACATGTTGCAGGTACATCACAAACTTTACAATCTGCTAAATACGCCACCTTTACTTTTAAACAAATTAAAAATAAAGGAGAAACATGAAGCTTATATATTTAGGGATTTCAGAGGTGCTAATTACAGTTTCATCTGAATAACTTTTTTTTTTTTTACTTTTATTGGGCCAGGACGGTATCACTTCAACACTGTGGATCACAAAAGTCTTTGAACTTTTCAGTCATGTGGGCTCACAAAACTGATTTAAGCTTACTGGAAGTCAAGAGCTTTTCAAGAGCGGGAAATAAATAAAATTAGTACAAAAGAACTGAGTTATAAGCTGATGTTATCTGAGGAGCCAAATTCAAAATGCACAACAGCATCAAGGGAAAATTAAACAACTATTTTAATAATTGTTGAAGTAATTGTCAAATAATTTATCTACTTCTCAACATATCTGATAGTAAATGAAGGGTTTTGTTTAAATGGAGGATTTTTAAAAATGTGGCTAAAAAAATTTAATAAAAAGACAGATTAACCAAAATATGGACCAAAAGTGAAACAACTTAACTCCACACAGTAATTTACTGCTGGTTTGATGTGGTGTCTGTTTAGGCCTGAATGAATTACTGATGAAGCCACTGCTCCAGACAGAGCATCTACTAAACATCCTGCTGGAGGTTTAACACAACGAAAAAAGCCACTAGAGGAAACATGAGCAGCCTGAGTCACTTTAACACGAGACACCTGGTCTTCCTGGTCTAAACTGGTCTAAAGTGTTTTTTTTTATTGTTACAGCTTTTGAGATTTTTTTTTAAAATGCATTGTGTCTGCTGAAGATATTTTGGCTACAATCAAATAAAGAGAACCAGAAAATACAGTTTGTATTTCCCACACTCTCCCAGTGGATAAGTTTGTGAAGCCTGAATGACTGAAATGTCCAGAATGGTGAAGATGATGACATGGGAATATTAGAAACTGTGTTTAATATTACACTTTGGTGTACAAGTGCAGAACAGAGACACTCATTTAATCTGTTAGTCTGGCACTGGTAAAACATTTAGATCTTTTGACAACAAGGGGATTCTGCTCACTCTGGTTCTGGCCTTGTACCAGAGCCACAGCAGAAGGGTTAATGTGGGTGGATCAGCTGATGTAGTGAAACTGACTCGCTACATCCCATTAAAGCCTCCTCCTCGCCCTCCTCTGTACATGTTGCTGCCTGGAGCTGCGGGGTTGTAGTACCCTCTTAAGAAGTCTCTACCTGTCTGTTGGAAACCCCAGACCAGGGGAGCACCTGTTCGGGATAAACTTCCTGGCCAGAGATGTGGGGGACCAAGAAAGCCTCTTATCCCTCCAAGAGGAGTTAGTGGCCCCAGTAAAGGCCCTGGAGGGAAAGGCTGACCATGGAACCGAGGCATGTGGGGGGTCTGCAGGAGGCCCACAGACCGCTGTGGCTGCTGGCTGTAAGGAGGGGTCTGCGATGGGCTATGCGAATCGTTGAGGTTTTGCTGCGGTCTCAGTTGCGGCTGCTGGAAGTGTAGATGATTCAGGGTAGGATTGGGGTAGTATTCCTGGTTGGTTACCACGGTGATTCTTGTTCCAGTTACCTCGGTGCTACTGGATGTGCTGTTGCTTGATGGTGGTACTTCAGCTCTTACTGGCTGTTCCAGAGTCGACTGTGTCTTACTACTGGAGGAAAACAGGAAGAGGTTCAGCGGCAACATATGTAGAAATCATGACAAAAATCCCTGTTACAGTCGTGAGGACTCTGTAGCTCCATTTTTTTGGATTGTACAAAATAACAACAGACCGTTTGCCTTGGGTGACTCTACCAGGACATAAACCCATGACAACTGACCCCTAGGACAGGGATGTTCGATTATTTTCCTTGAGGCCCACAGTCCTGCAGGTTTTGAGACATTTCCCTGCTTAAACACATCTGACTTAAGTTAATGGGTTATTCTGCAGAACGAGACACAACCTGTTAGATCCATTTAATTTTAATCAGGTGTGTTGGAAGAGGAAAACACCTAAAACACGCAGGGCAGGGGCCCTTAAAGACTGTAGTTGAAGAGGCCTGTCTTAGGATCATTGGGACACACACAGTCCTCCACCTCAATAAGGCGACAGCTTTAGGAGAGATGCATTACACAACAGTCTAATGCAAGTTTTAAAGTTAATTAAAATTAAAGCCAGCTTAGAAATAGTTTTGGACAAACTGGATAAAAACTGGAATTAAGCAGCGACTCGACACACCCGGATCACTAATTTATTACTCCTAATGCCTTTAAGAAGGAGATTCCAGGTCAAGAAGCAGCTTCTACCACTAGGCTGTAGCCTTCATTAGCCCCCTCACCCCCTACCACGTGCACCGGTATGTAACATTGCACCAATTTCTGCACTAATTTAAATGTTTTATACTGTTTATAGCTTTTATACTTTATATTTATACTTCTTTCTATACTTACGGTCTTCATTGTTTAGGCTGTTCTTTTAATCTCACAGTAAAGGTTGAAAGAGAGTCACCAAACAAAATTTCATTGCATCTTTGTACAATGACAATAAAGTATTGTATCTTGTATCTTAAAATCCAAACATGTTTTTGTGTCCAATTATATCAAGTAAACCAGTAATTAGTTGCTCTTTGAAACTGCTTCCACACACAGATTATGAATATGAAGGATAGCCATAATACACATTTAAAAACAGCCATACACACAAAACATTTCTGCCACTGATGACATAGAACAAATCTTTTCTTATGCTTTGACTAAAGAATATTTAAAGATAAATGCATATGCTGAGAATGCTGTAAACTAGTTTAGAGTTACAGACTCAGTTGTATTATAATAATGAAGTGAGGATAGGGAACAGTAAGGAAGCCAGTGTGTTGTGTGACCAACCTGGATCTGTCGTCTTTTTGGGAGTAAGTTGCGGATGTATCAGGTTTAGCTGCTTGAGAAATTTCAGGTTGTTCTTGCTGAGCCGTCATTTCTTCTCCTTTATCATTGGTTGGTTCTGTCTGATTGTTCAGTCCTGCTGCCGCAGCTGTGCTCTGATTGGATGAAGGGGTTGATGCATCACCATTATCTGGAGCCCACTTTTCTTTGTGGAACCCCACAACTCTCTCAGGACTACGCTCTATCTGATCTCCAGGTTCTTCTCCTTCTGTGCTCCCTCTTTGCTTCCTTCCCTCTGTGGGAGGCTGTTGTCTGCTGTTGCACCCATTTTCTTTCCACAGGTTGGAGTGGGTTGACTCCAGAGTGGCTGAGACAACTTTGCTGGCAGGGGTGTGCTGGGATGACTCTGTGGGATCTCCCTGGGCCAAAGGAGGGGTTTCATGATCACTGCCTGAACCAACAGGATTTGGAATTACATTTTTGAGAGGGCTGATTCTTGACTTCTCCTCCAACTCTAACTGCTGCTGCTGCTGTTGTAACTGTTGAAGCTGCTCCCAGCGCTCTGCTCTTAACTGTCTGATGGCCTGTTGGAGGAACTCCATGTCCCTGCTTGTAGCCAGCGGCATCCTGTCCTCACATAAGGTGTCTGGGACAAGCTGGTCAGATGCATGGATGCTGGAGCTGGACTGTGAAGGGTTGTACTGGGGTTGGTGGCTAGAAGAGATTGAGTGGATATGATCTGGGACGGCTGAAGGAGAGAGTTCAGAGGCTAAGACCGAGTCCCCATGAGTCAGCTGCTTGCTCAGACCTGAGGATAGATGGTAGCACTGAGGTGAATACACAGAAGGACAGCAGTATACAGGGAGACACAGCCGAATAAAATGACAGAGTTTAACATTAATATTCATTTACAGAACTTGGGGGGTTTGCTAACCCTAGAGTGAGCTGTGTGGAGTTTAAAAGTGCTGAGAGTCAGAGACAGCTGTGGTTTAAAAAGTAAATTACCGCTAGTGAGAATGACTTCACAAGGCTCATGTAGTCTGATGTACGACGAGCGAAGATTAGGGAGCAGTGGTAATAGAGGAGAGTGTGTGTTGATAGGACAAACACACACACAAAAAAGACAATAACTTAGGATCTACTGTCTTTTTTTAAAGGCATATTAAGCAATATGAACCAAGACAGTAAACCTGTCCACTGATGCAGTTAACCATTTTTAACCCTAAGTCTTTACATCAGGGATCGCCAACTCTGGTTCTCGAGGCCCGGTATCCTGCAGGTAATGGATGTGTCAACACACTCGATTCCAATGAATGGGTCATTAGCAGACTTGTGCAGAACCTGACAACAAGCTGTTGGAGATCCATTTTATTTCAATCAGGAGTTGCAGCAGGGAAAGACTCAACACCTGCAGGATACCGACCCTCCATGGTTTTCAAATTCTAAGGTCAAATTGTGGCTGAAGTATAAAGTTTCATTATTAAAATAAAGGTGTATTAAAATAAACCTAAATCAGTTTTAATTTTTTTTTTTCCCAACCATACTTGGACACAAACCTTTTGTAGGTAATGAATTTAAGAAGTTTGGTTATTTCTTTTTGAGAGATGCTTTTTGAAGACTTCACAGCATCTGCTTTCATTTAGCTTGCTTGTGGGTGCTCATGTCTTCAGTTTGAGATATTATGGCAGATTTTTACAGTGCAGATGAACGGCCCTGATCTGATGCAAATCAACAGTTTGTTTGACTCTGAATCCTCGATTACAGCAAAAAAGAAGCATTTCATTTTCACTTGATGTTTTTGGGCTTATTACCATTTTGACAAAGACTTCAGATCATGAAGTAACATAATATGACAAAAAGTTTGTGCTAAGGACAGTTACCATAATAAACACTAGTGTTTTGTTTTTTTTGCAGGATTAGAATTAATCTCCACACAGTCACAAATTTCCCAACTACAACCCACTGCTAAAGCAGCACGGGATTTTAACAAGATCTTTCTAAATAAAAAAAATGAAGCATTTATAAGTGACACGGCTGACCTTTGGGAGCCAGCAGATCCTCGACTAATAACTGCTTTTCCTTGATGTTGTGACATCCAACCATTGTGGTGAAGTTGTGCAGAATTTCTTCAATTCCAGCAACAATGATACCCTCCTTGGAGTTAACAGGGAACTTCTCGTGATGACGCTCTGTGAGGGGAAACAGTTTTGGAGAAAACCATTTTTCAGAAATTTAGAATCAAGAAAACATAAGTTCTATTCATTTAAGCAGTTGTACATGTAATCATATTTTCTTCACAGAAAGTCGTGCAAGTATGTACCAGTGAGGAAGACTGTGTGTCGGAACTGTGTGTATCGGGCTTGGAGCTCAATAAGACAGTCGAGGTCGGGAGACTGAGGGTTCATGTCGCAGTGATGATAGGGGAGAAGATCTACAATCTGTCGCTTCTGATAGGATGTAAGTAAATCCAGCAGGTTCGCTGCGTCTCTCCGGAACCTAAAAACCAAACACATGCATGTAAAATGCCTTTAGTCCGAGTTTTCATCTCATCTTAATAGGTGGCTAGAGAAAGATATCAATCGGGGTTTTGAGTAACCCTTTTCTTTGAATTTAGTTTACTGTTGTTTTATGTCATAGTTTTTCCTAGTTCAGCTGTATATAGGGATTTTTACCTGTCTCCAAACGTAAACACACAATAGACAAAAACGGGGAAAACTAGCAGAGTTTTGCAATTCAAATATGAACACAGACGTACATTATTTACACTACCAGTCAAATGACTGGACACAATCACCCATTGGATTTAATGGGAAAGTGTGTTCAATCTTTTGACCGATACTATATAAACATTAGAAAAAGGTATAAACAAAAAATCTTGTTTAATAACACAAAACAATATGATACATGAAGATGCATTATTAAGAATCAAAATAATCCAGTTAAAATCACAGAAGCAGGATTTGATCGATGATTTGAAAATGAGCTAATTCAGCTCACAATTTCAACTAGTTGATGGCATGGCAAAAAATAAAAAATTAATGAACAATGGAAAAAAAAAAACAAACGAGAGGGGACATCATACATAGTGAGCTAGACCAAAAAATTCTACTTTTCGATTTTTAGAGAGTAACAAGTTCAAAGACCTTATAACTTTTTGTCTTCGCAAGCATTTTGCAAATACATGAAACTTAAATAACGATGCAGTTACAAGGGCAGAGAAAAACAAACCAGATGAGGTCAATGAAGTTCTACACTCCAATAGTTTAATTATAGATCCCTTGAAAAGCAATTTTTATCCTTCATCTGTTTAAGGAGGCACTTGTTCAGAGGTGCAGATTCCCTACCTGGCCTGTTCTTTTAATTTTTTGTGGGTTTTACAGTGAATTTTCCACCTCCAAACACTCTCAGGAGAACTGTGCTGTTCCAGGAGCCTCAGCAAAGCAGCCAGTTGATCTGCAGAGCAACATGTCATTAATCAACACATCCGTTAAGCTGCAAATAAAACAAATGGCAATAATGGTTCTGTACTAAGTACCTTAAAAGGAAAAACAAAAAAAACAAAAGTATTTTCTGAAAACAAAATTTTAGCAACAAGTGGAACTGGGTGGATTGTCATCCTTGACCCACCTTTAGTAACTACATCTGGACTGAGGACCAAATCATCTGAGACAATGCAGCCTCCAGAAACAAAAAGCTCAATGCAGCTGTTGTTTTTCACGTCATCCAATGAATCAATCCCCGCAAACACCACAGAAGAGTGTCGCTTCAGAGACACGAGGCCTGGAATCTAACATGGAAACAAACATACACACTTTTTACCTTAAGTTTTTCATTATCCACTAAATTAGTTGGTGCATTTTTTTAGCATGAAATCTGCATAAGTGCTGCACTGAAACATGGATCCGAGTAGTAGTTAATCTGAAGAGTGCACAAACTGTTCAATGCAAGGAAATCAATACATGGAGGAGAAACAGGGTTCATGGTCATGGGTACAAGCTCATCACATTTACTGTCAGTGGCAGTAAGACAAGAAAAAAGCAGGCATACAATAAACATTGAATACCTTGTGTATGTGTCCAGCTATGTCTTTGTTCTTGATAATGACCAGCAGTCCACTATCCGAGCTTTCTTGGTTTAAAAAGTCCATAGGACTCTGCGGCACATTACCCAGTTTCAACAGGTGTTCCTGCAAAAGAAATATATATCCACAAGCCCCCTAGATTTATGAGGTTTTGTTACCCTTTGGAGTGATTTTGTCACAATCATTATTATCAATCTTAATTTAAGTTCTGGTTTGTATGCATTTAGGAATCCATACTTATCTACTCTTCATCAAAGTGTTGTATACTGCCCATGACATTACCTTGATCTCTTCATAGACATGGTCTCCTGGCTCAGTGCAGTGGATGTAGAACTGCAGGGACTTTCTCTTGATGTCTTTCATAATCTCCACCAGATTGTTTAACACATCTGGCTCCAGCTGATTAATTACAGAGTTCAAGTCTTTGGCAGATGGAGTGGGTCCGGTACTGGCCTCAGGGACGGATGCAGAAATCAGGCTAGAGACTGACTCAAAGGACTGGGAAGGTTCTGCTACTGGCACAGAAGCAGCGCCTAAGCCTGGCACAGTTATGGTGCAGTTTGCAACAGCAAGATCACCTTCATCTTCTACAACAGCAGCACAGACTACAGTCCTCCGAGTGCTGTTATCTTGGGTTTGCTTGATGTTTTGAGTGACTGTCCTGCTGATCTCTAAACTGTTACCAGGTTTGTAGACAGGACCAGATGCAGAGGTAGGATTAGTTAATGTGACTTGAGATGTTGGAGAACTCCAATTAGTAGTGTCATGTCTCCACACGTCATCTCCTCTGGAGTGTGCAGGGTCTTGACAAACTGACAGTCCAATGTCAGCAACTGTCTGCTCACCACGGAGACCTGAAACATCATCCTCCCTTCCCGGTATGGAATTAGCTGCTCGGACACTAGCAACAAAATCGCTAACAGTGCTTGCCAGTGTGGTGTCCGTATTAGACCAGCTAGAGTCAGTTTTTTGTTGTGGCCAGCTGTCAATATACTCTATTAGCATCCTGTTAATGCTGTCCCGTAATGGACTCACATAGTCCTGAACTGGGGGGCAGGGGTTGTAAAAAGATACATATTCTGAAAATTGAGACACTGATGTGTAGTGGAATGTGTGCTGAGATGTGGTCGTTTTTGTGTCTAAAGTGGAGTTTGGGGGCTGTGGGATGCTGTAGTGAACGCGCTCCCCCTGCAGGAGGAGCTGTATCTCAGAGGAAAAGTCTCCCATGTGTTTGTCCACAATGCTGTCAATATTTCTGTGAGGACAAGCAACAGTTGAGAATAAAGGAGAAAACACAGAACCACCTTCCACTTCTGTATTTTTCTCCTTTTCACTAGTTACCTCTAGTATCATATCCTCCACCTCTCTCTTATCTGGTTTACATTTATCAGCAGCTTCTTTGCATTGGTTCAGTCCTTTCTCAGGTAGCTGAGATTCGTTTCTCTCCTCTAAACCGTTATCCTTCACATCTTCCACCTTTCCCTCTGCCTCCTCTACTTCCTCAGTGGGTGGTGGTGAGAGTTTAATCAACTGCCCTAGAGCTGGAGCATTAAATGGATGGATGGGTGTAGACAGAGAAGGCTCTTCACTCTTCATTTGATTTTCACCGGACAGTGCTGCAGAAGACATACCACATTAGACTGGCAACTCATTGTAATCACCTTGCCTTAAGGAACAATTTTTAAAAAACTGCTGTGACATTAATGTTACTGAAGGGCAAAGTGCAGCCAAGCTATCAAGCTAAACTTTAATAATAATCTTTCTTTTAGAAGTGAAAGGCCTGAACAATAGAAGTTCAGAAGCAAATGGGCTGCTTTCAGTCAGCTGATAGATTTGGTTAAAAAAAAAAGATTTAACAGGAAAATTAAAAGAAAAAAGGGTTTCCTAACTTGGAGTTGAATAACAAAGACAAAGTCAAAACATTCAGGAAAACCTGAGTCAGTCTCAGATTACATGTTACCTGGAAACTCCCTGAAGGCTGTGGGGGCCAAATGCTGCTCGTTAGCTCCACTCCGGTCCTTAATAAGAGAGCTGAACTTATTCAGCTCCAGGGACTGGAACTGGGAGGATGACAGAAGAGGGTTGATCTCAGGTGGCAAGGACGAAGCTGGAGAAGTGGGGGGACTGGGTTGCGGAGATGGGCACTGAGAGGGGGATAGGGGAGGGCTGGGCTCTGGGGAAATGCACTGAGATGGAGAAGTGGGGGGACTGGGCTCAGGAGATGGACACTGGGAAGGTGAAAGGGGTGGGCTGGGGTCTGGTGATGGGCACTGAGAGGGGGAGGGGGGAAGGCTGGCCTCAGGGGATGGAAACTGGAAGGGGGAGGCAGAAGAACTAGACTCAGGAGACAAGGTGGGGCTTTTCCTGGAAGGTTTGGGTTTTGTGGAGATAATCGTTTCCATGGTAAGGTGCTGAAACCGAGGATCCTGAGGGGTATTCTTGTCTCTCTGAGAGTACCTGTCTGAACACAGACCTGCCAAAAAAAAAAAACAAAAAAAAAACCCCCATTTCAAAAGTTGGTCTGCTTACAGTTGTCCGCTACTACACCTGAAGCCCAGTGCAACAACATCACAGTGTTATCATTTAGAGTCAGCATGGCTCTTAACAGGAAATCTTTATAACTTGTAAAAGAAAAATCTTAAGTTACACATTTGTGGCACTATTACAATAAATGCAGCTCATGTGACCGTTTCAGTCAACAGCTGCTTTATATGATCAATGTAGGAAAATTGTAGGACTTCAATAAAGCCCCATTTCTATCTTTTCTTTATAACAAAGTTTCATTCTATTTTTTTATTATTATTATTTTGTTAGAATCATGTATGTATGGGACACATGTTGGTTGTACAAATAAATAAATAAAAATGACCTACAAGCATGTGAAAAAGAATAACCTGTAACTTAGCTTCTTCAGTCAAGTCTTTGTTTTGATGGTTGACTGAGCAGACAAACAGACCTGTAATGGGGATGAGGACCCACGGGATCTCCCACTCTTCCTCCTCCTGTTCATTAGCTTCTGCTTTCCTCCCCAGCATTACTCGTCCTCCTCCTCTACCTGCTGCTCCGTGGTGATTTGTGTCCCCACTGTGCGAACTGGGACTGAATCCCTCCAAACTACTGATGCTGCCTGCTGTCTGCTCCTACACACACACACACACATACATATATATATATAACTTATACACTTACAGATTTAAAAATTCACAGCATAAGTCACTTTAACTGCTTTGATTTTTAAATATTTGAGTTCTAGACTGAATAAATTGTTTTACTTCGATTAGCATTTAGCTTTAGCTCATCCATTGGAAAGCCATCTGATTCTTCCATGAACGCTTTCTGCTGCAGGTAACCCACTGACTACTCATTGCTACCATGAACTATACCATTTAGGTGGGAAAAAGATTGGAGACACGCTGAGGTTTCAAAGCTTCAAGATCAAATCTAGCTTCTTAAACACTAAGGCAGCCAAGAGTGCGTGTCAACATGTTTTTCTTGCAAATATTTGTAGGACTTCAGACTTTTCTGCTTACTATGCACATACGTCATTAGTTTCTTGTAAAAGACATTACTAAATATTTTAAGTTACCTCCAGCTCTTCCTGTGTCCTCAGGTCAATGTCACAATTAGCTGGCAGGCCCAGCTTTGCAGCCAGTCTACCCAATAAATTAGACTCCTTCGGTCCTTCCTCTTTTGTCTCAGTATGGCTTTGATTGGCAGCATGGATGAGGTCTGCAGTTGGGCAAAGAAATAAGAATATTGTACTTAAAGAGCATTAAAATATTGATACCATTATCACACCCAAGAATGCTGCTATAGTATACAACCTACTAAAACGTAATTCAAGTGAGTAATAATAGACGTATATATAATAGGTTTCTGTATGTGGTATGGTATCCTGTCTAAGGTTTTAGTATCCAATCACCTGTCAGTTGCTTGGTAAGTCTGGTAGCTAGTTCAGACCCATCTTCCCTCAGATCCACATCCTTCAAACCCAAAAAGCCCATCACAGATGCAAGAGAAACAGGAGCTGAGGGAACACTGCTTCCATCAACTGGGAACCAGAACCAAAGAGAAAACAGAAAGGTGAAAACATATTAACCACTGATGCAATAATTTACCCAGAGTGAACCCCTTTTTTAACTGTTTGAGTCCGATGAACCCTGGCATTGTCATCTTTGGAATATGGCCATGCCAAGAGGGAAGAAAAATTCTATTAATGGAATAACCTGGTCATTCAGTATATGCAGGTGTCAGCTGACCTCATTCTTTGGACACATAATGTAGCTGAACCTAGACCTGACCAACTGCAGCAAGCCCAGATCATAGACTGCCCCCACAGACTTGTACAGTAGACACTATGATGGCTGCATCACTTCATCCTCCTCTCTTCTTACCCTGATGTGCCCATCACTCTGGAACAGGGTAAATCTGGACTCAGACCACATGACCTTCTTCCGTTGCTCCAGAGTCCAGTCTTTATGCTCCCTAGCAAACTGAAGCTTTTAGCTCCGGTTAGCCTCACTGATTAGTGGTTTTCTTATGGCTACACAGCTGTTCATAGTCCCAATCCCTTCAGTTTCCTTCGTATTGTTCATGTGGAAATGTTTTTATTTTCACTATTAAACATAGACCTGAGTTCTATTGTTTTTTTTTTCGATTTGATTTCACCAAACATTAAAGTGATCATGATCATCATCATTCAAGTTGTTTTTCTGACAGCATTTCTTCCTCAAAGACGATGGTTCCCCACTATCTTTCCTGTTTTTAATAATGCATTGGCCGGTTCTTAACTCAATTTTAGTAGTTTCGGCATCTCCTTAGATGTTTTCTCTGCTTGATGCCAATAAATTAGACCCTTCTTTAACAGATTAACATTTTTTTTCACAACCAAGGCATTGTGTTTTTCCACATGGTTGTTTAGGGAAATGAGAAGCTACTCACTGTATCAGTTAGGGTTAAATAACTTGCTCCCATCTGAAAAATAATCACCCATGTAGTAATTATCCAATTGGAGGCTCATACCTATTTGCTTAGATAAATCCAGGTGGTGACTTATGTTTTTGGCCAGGCAGTGTATAATTCGGTGAAGTGGTTGAGTCAATTTGGGGAACCATGACATCAGAAAGCTGCAGGTGAATCCTTGTTGTTTTGTTCTGACCTGGGATCTTGCTTTGCTTTCTGTGTCCCTGTGAAGCTTTGAAGTATTTAAGTGCCCTCTCTGCCGTCTCCTGTTCCATCTTCCTCTTCCTCTCCGGTGCCTTCAGTCCCGCTCCTTCCTCCCTCCTCACCTCATTTTCTGCATTCCTCTTACAGGTCAAAATGAGGTCTAAGAGCTGCTGCATCTGAGGAAAAAAAAATACATACTAGTTCAATAATCTAAACCGATGACCTTGAAAAGAGTAAATAACAAGAACATTTAGCATTTACTAATTGTCTTTACATATTTTAATGTTTTCATGATAATCAACCACTCATGTCAGTCATTCATCCATGTCACCTTTTGATTATCTGTTTCCCCATCTTTCTTGTTGCTTGTTGCCCGTTTCTCCATGGCTTCTGTCTGGCTACCATAACTGTTTCTGTGCCTCGTCTCTTGTGGCTGCACAGAACCACAGTGCGCCTCCACCACCTCCTTCGCCCGAGCCACTGACAGCAGGTAGGCCATGGGGCTGGACAGGTAAGACTGCAGATAGCTGTCCATGTTAACCTGATGGTGTTTGGGAGGAGGAAACAACTGTCCCTCCTCATCTGCTTTGGAGTCATACGCAGTCATGGAATACTGTCGAACCTGGAGAGTAAAGACAAAAAGATGTGCTGCAGGTCGTGTTGCAAACTAACAAGGAAAAATAGGGATGCCAATTTAAGAGACGTTGGACATACACTGCCATCAGTCAAGCCAGTGAGGTATTCCCGTGTCTGAAGCTCCACACCAATAGAAAGTTTAGGAGGAGGGTTGGCTCTGGCTTTGACTAGAGCATGGTGCAATGCTGGGATAAACTCACTTAGCCGTGACATTACTGAGACACCAGATACCAGTGACTCCTCGGAAGAGGAGGTATATCTTGACGCTACATTAAAGAAAAACACAAATATTTACATAATAATGATCATTTTTAAATCAAATGTTAATTTCTGATTGTTGTCCTCTTTCTACGACAACGTATCGCTCACTCATCACAACCACACCTGCACCTGTAGCCCTTTTCACACTGCCGGTCTGAGTCAGAACTGATGGGCCTTTGCTGTCTAGACTATTTGTAAGGCAAATAGCCAGTAAGAAAACTAAGCCATTACCGTGTTACTTACTCGATTTGGCCACGTCTCTGGTCTCTGGGAAAACAAACAAGGCCTGAAGACACCTCTTCCAGGTCTCTCCTCTCTCTGAAAACAAACATCATTGTCATTTTTTTGCTCAATGTCACATGATGTAGCACGGCTTTTTCAAGCATTACAATGAAATCTACCAAGCAGTCACAACTGTAACATTAAAGTAAAATTTAAGTTTTTTACATTTAAAACATTTCAATTTTTTTGTCTCCGCTAGAGCTGGTATAATATGTTTATTACATGATACTATTGAATGTTAATAAATAGCAATACTTTAAAATCTAGAGAAAGTTCACATTTCAACAATAAAGACATTTTTGTTAATCTTTGGTGCTAATTCTGTGATTTATATACTTTTTAGTTGATGCCTTGCATTTAAAACAGAAGAGTGAAGGTAGAGTCTGTAATCATAATGGTTCAGTTGTGTATAAAAAAGGACAATTACAGTTTATGTACAGAGAGAAAGCAACAAAATTATTGGACCAACCAAATAACCACAAAGCTAAATATCTGTAACAAAATGTCACTAGAAGGAATTGCCTTTGGATATTATGCCAAGTGGGCACTAAACTTTGTTTTGACTAATGACAGATGCTTAAGATGGAATATTAAAAGTGAAACAACTGAGATTAATTAGCCTCATTGTGGATTATTTTCAAAGGAGCATATTTCGTTCTATGCATAATTAATGAGTAAATCCCTTATTAAGTCATACACCATACCATTAGGTGTTGCCATTTGAACACTGGAGAGCAGGAAAAGAAAACCTCTGTCTGTGAGTGGAGTCACCAGAACCTGAAAGAAAAAAAAAGCATCCAAACTTCTTTTCATTAAAAGAGGAATTTTTCTCCAATACAAGAGCCAGATAATACAGCGTTTATTAAGAATAATATAAAGAAACACACAGCATAACAAGACATATTAACACTAATTCTCTCTTCAGCAGAAATACCATTTTAAATTATTTTAATTTCCTTAATCCAACTACTCTGACAAACAAGAAGAGGTACAAGTTATGCACAGAAACAAAGGCCATCTTTATTACTGGTCCATTTAAAGACATTGCTGTCTCTCCCAGCAGCTATTAAATGGCCTCTGGAGATCTTGTAAATCCTCCCTGTAATATATCTTGTATATTACATACTTTTATGTGGGGATGTCACGATTACAGATTATTTTTGGTACGACTGCCAAAGAATTAAACACAATTTTACAATTATCACTATTATTATGCGTTATTTCCCCTACACTATAAATGTGTAAATTCACATGAACACCTATTATAGCTCTGTAAGTCGAAATTATGGCTGTCAAATTTACAGCATTAATGCAAAGAAGTTAATCTGTGTAATTACCACTTTTTTTGTATTAACACATAAATAATTAAGTTATTACTCACGCCACATAAACAAATCAGAATTTGGCACCATCTCGGTGAGAGAAGCTGATATTTGGGCATGTAGGTGCTTTGTCACAGCTGCGCTGATCTGCTGTTATAGTTCTGACATGATCTTTTATGAAAAGTGACAATACTAAGGAAGCTTTATGGGGGCGTTTAATGCCGCAGTTAACTGTGAATTCAAGTAATCATGACATTCCTACTTGAATGTAACAAAAAGCACAGCACAGAATTACCAGCTGGTGTATGAGCTTAACCCACCACTCTCTTTATCTCCAGTTCCTGCAGAAGTTTTGTCACACTGGTTGTAGACCGATTTCTGTCAATCACCTCCAGAAGACTGCAGTAATGGTCATTGGTCACAACTACACAAAAAAAGGGACACAAAATCGTACCTGACTAGAGTGTTTTGGTGTCATGTAAAACTGGAAATGCATCATTAGGTATGCTGATTACTGAAAACATGTAGAATGTCCGATATAATCATAAGCTGTGTTCTAGTTCAGGGTCTCTGCACTTCGAAGTGCAGGTTTGTCGGCTACATACGGTTTTGGAGTGCACAGACTTCGTAGGACACCCCATAGCCTACGTAGTCGGTGCACTCCGAAGTGTGCAGACCTTGAATTGGGACACAGCTATAAACTAGTGACCATCTCTAACATTACTGGCCCTCACCTTCTTGGCTGCTGTTGTAGAGGTTGTAGGAGAACAGGCCAGGGTGGAGGAGCTTGGTCACTTGATCAAGCCTCATCAAATATCCAATTTCCAACTTCTCTGGTCTAAGGGAAACACATTGTGACATATACAACAAATCATTTCAAATGACTAAATTAACTTTGGTTAAAACATGACTGTGTATTAAAGTAGCTAAATCATAAAGTACGACTAATTTCAGTTTTTTAACTAAGCTGAAAAGTTAAGGGGATTCTAATCCAAAGAGTTCAAGATGAAAAGATATTAAAAATATGTCCATTTTTCTATGTTGGAAAAGCTGCTTAACTGACCTTATGGAAAGAGTATATTTAGCATAGTAGTAAAAGAAATGTGAGAGACATTATCATCAGACACCTGGTTACCCTCCACTAGTGGCAAAAACATGGCAGTCTGAACGATGAATTTGTCGCAAAAATACAGGAAACACATCTAAAATAGGGAACAGCCATTGTGTAAAGTTAACCTAAAACGATCATCTCTTGCTAATGTCTAACCCTCATCCCAATGTGGAAGGGGGTGCTCCTCCCATCACATGAAAAAACACTGCAATAAATGGGGGATGCAAAAAAGCCAATCTAGGTTCGTCAACATATTGTAAAATAATAATTCTAACAACCTAAGTACAACATTTTTGCTACAAATCCTTATTTCCAACGTTTCCAGTTGTCTTCAATTACAGTGATACTTTTGCTGTTTGTCTTTTTCACAGTTGGTGGCAACTGCACGTTATACATGTTTTCTGTGTTTTTTAACCCAAACAGCCCAGACGCTGAGGCAGCTGCGTTTTTGCACCTAGTAAAACATAACTAGGTCCTATCCGTATGTCATCAGGTCTGATGATGTTACTTTCATTTCCTCTTAAAGCAAAACTAGGGAGAATCTTTCAATTAGATAAAGCTCATTTATCTTCATCATAAATGAACTATGAATAAATAATATTCTATTTTTCATCTCTCTTATTTATTTTATAAACACTCACAGCTTCATCTGTTTTGCACTTTTCCAACCTTGCCTTTAATATCTCAGTTCAATTCAGTTTAGCTTTATTTGTATACAAGCAATGGCCTAGCTAAGGAAATAATGAATTTCATGGCCAACTGCCCAGACTTCGCTCCTCACATTATCCAGTGTTACCATTCATCCATGCAAATACTGCTGTGGCAACACACTGGGCATACACTGACCAATCAAAACTTTAGTTTTCTCCGTGTTGTACTGTAAAAGTGAGAGTCTACTGGTTATTTAAGCAGTTTATTTGTGAGTCTGTACGTTGCACAATATTAGAAAAAAAAAAAGACTTGTTCAGTTGCAAATCTTCTGCCAAGCAGTGTTAAATAATGCTTGTTAATCTTGAAGCTAAAAGTTGACACACATACATGGCTGGACTTGACATGTATGAAGGATTATTAAAATAATGTCTTAAAAAATTTTAATTTGATGCCAACTAAACCATTAATAAGAAATATTCTACAAAGAACACCAATAGTGTCCTGATTTTTTGCTATGATGACGTTTGATGTGCCCACCGTGCTAACACAAATGACACAAGACAGATTCATTTAAATTGGTCCCATCTGACTATCGTACACAGCAAACTGGGACATCTTAGATTTTCAAATTTATTTAAACACTGTTCATTACTCACACTCTATGAGGCAGAAAAGGAGATGAGCTGGAACAAAGAGAGATTTGAAAGAGAACCCGATTATTTTTTGTTAACTCTCCGCTCCATACTGTGAACTGAGCTGTAAGAGAAAAAAGAGAGACATGAGTTCCTCAGCTTCAGAGCAACAGACAAAAGAGGACTTCATATCACGTCTCATATTCACCGCATGACTGAAATTTTTACTGAAGGTCTAGTATGACTGAATAACCAATGTAAGGAAGAACGGTACCCCTGCTCACCTTTACTGCTCTCCGATGACTGACTGTTTAACCTGTCAACCGAACAGAACACACAAACAATAAGACTAAAAACAGAGACCAAAGTTGAATCATACAGATTTTTCAAGTCAGCTAAAATTCTGAGAGGATTTTGATTATTTTGCCAAAACTACAACAAATTCTGAACAGTGAAAAAAATATGAAATAGTTTATTTTTACTTTAATTCTGTGAGTAACTAACCAACATCATCGCAGTAGTGCACGCTGGCACAGGAGTGAAACAAGCACACCAGTTCAATGTAAAATAAAATTAATTAAATATTTAATTTAATTTAAATACAGTAAAATTTAAACAAAGTAAAATAATACAGAGTAAAATAAAAAAATAAATAAAATTTAATTAAATAACAAATCACTCAACCTTAAATTTTGTTCTGGTATATCAAATTGAACATTGGTACAATCACTTCTTCAACCTCAAGATGAAGAAAAAAAAAGGCTACAAACAAATCAAACAACAAATAAAACAGAGGATCTTACTTATTCTGTGTTTCTGAAAACATCAACTGGAATAGTTCTGTGTTCTGGTTTGGCCATACTGGAACAAAATAATCTCATTTTTACATTTGTCAGATCTACGTACCTGATGGGTGTTAAAGGTTTGTTGGGAAGTGGAGCATCTTTTCCTTTAATCTGGAAGGCGACAACGGCATATGGACACACCTGACGAGGCCTCTGCCGCAGCTCGTCAAATGAATACTCGTAAAAATATTGCTGGGGAAAACATATACGTACATATAAAATGAATCAGATGACATTTTGTTAACTTCAGTCACGCTGAAGTGACATAAGCCTCACATGCACAAAAAGTCTAGTCTTTACATGACAGTTAAAAATGAAAAGAAATAAAGAAAAAAGGCTTCTTAGATAAACAGGTCACAACATCTGGACAAACTCTTTACTGCTTGTTTTGGTGCCACATGATGATGCCATTCATCCCCTTCATATTTAAAAGGAGGCAAACATCTCCACAGCTCATATTTCCAAATCAAGACCTCAAACATCAAGACAATCCTAAACTGACACTGTGGGTAACAGGCTGGAAAGTGAATTGTCACAAGATGTGTACCAGGACTTTATAAACTTCAACATTTTAAAGAAGAAAAGGAAAGCAAAACTATTTCCTTGTTCTAAAGACTTCTTTTTGACACTTATGAAACTTCACAAATTCACACTGTGGTCACTTGAAATGGTTCAAAGTTTCCTCAGTTTGGCTGCAAAGACAAAGACAGTTGCTATGACGCCCAATGATATATCACATCTGCATAGAGGTATCACTTCCTGTAGAGTAAAACAAACAACACCACCCAAAAAAAAAAAGAATAAACCAGTATGTCTTCACAGTAACACCAGCTGAAAGAGCTACACTGATAACTTAAAAGCTACAACTAAAACTGCTCACAATTAAAATAACTGTTTAATTTCAAGGTAAGCAGATGTGAGTACTCCACAGCTTTGATTAAAAACCCTGAGGGAAAACTGGCCCATTTTTATTGCTCTAATATTGATTTCTGAATGAAGCTGAGTCCATATTCATACATGCTTACCTGTGTGAGCTCAAAGGCGCGGTAGCATGTTAGTGATGTTATTTTACTGGCATTCTTAGCAATATGGCTGTCGAAGCGAGGCGTTGGGTCAACAACATTCTTCATGTTTTCATAGATGCTCTTCACTTTTCCCTGAAACAAAAAAAACTATTCTCAGTCAAATAAATACATCCATTTAATTTTTATGAACACACACCAAGAATGAAAACAGATCTAGATTTATTATTTGGGAAATAATGAAGAAGAGAGCCTTCAGAGAGAGATAAAGACAGAGGCTGTGTCCGAATGTCAATCTACTCCCTAACCCCTCGTTCACTACATAGTGCCCTCATTCTTTTGGTGATTCTGACACTAAGCTGCCTAATTTTTCCTCGCCACAAACCATGTGACTACCAGCCGTCACCATGACAACCACAACGCCGTCAAGATGTCCTTCCAAATCTAATCCAAAGTTGTGTGTAAATAGTTTTGTTCTTGTTTTTTTTTTTTTTTTTTTTTTTTAGCATATCCTAACATACAGAACGGTGGTCTGTGTGCCATATTTTGCTTGACAAATTTGCTCTACCAAGGGAGACATGTTATATACATGGCTGCCCTTGATATTTTTATTATTTTTATAGTAATTTTATTTTCTTTAGTTTTTATATGTCAGTGCCAAACCTGACAGGGAGACAGTGAAGAGGGAAAAAAAGGGAGAAAAGGACAGGATTAATATGTGGAAATAACAGTTGTCTAGGCTGCCCAAAACACATCACAAAAAACAATATAAACTACCACAGTACTACATGATACATAAATTAAAATAGGATAAAGATGATATGAAAAACTACAGTAGTCATCAAACGTACCCGCAGAGAAACGTACCAACACACAAACATCAGCAACATCTGGTCAGAAGCGGATGAAGAGACGAGCACGTTTGTGAGTATGCACGTGTGAACGTGCGTGTGGCCATGCAACAAGGAAGAAATGTGTGATTGCAAGGGGGCAGTGATCACGCCGCACCCCGAAGCATCAGCGGGGGACAGGGGGGGCCCGAGGCCCCAAAGGCTCAGCAGATCCACAGAGCACCAAGCGGAGGACAGCCAAAGCAGACAGAGTAGCGGCCCACTAGAGCAGAGCAGAGGGGCCCCCAGACTGGAGCCCCTCAGCGCGACGGGGCAGGGGCACTGGGCAGCACAGGGTGACGGTGAGCAGGCCCAGCGGGCGCCACAGTGCAGGCCGCACGGAGGGCAGGCACCCCACAGGTCCAAGGACCACCCATTCCACCCAGCAGAGCCCCGCCCAGGAGCCCGACATGACCTGACCGCCCCAGGCAAAACCACCGCTGGCCACGCCAACCCAACACCAAGACTAGGCACCCCAAGGACAAGAACATGTCCGCAGGTTATTTTTATTCCTTATGTTGTATGTATTCCTTGTTGCATATCTATTCAATAAAAAATGTTTTTCCGCCTCCTTCCGCCATGTTGAGCTTCTGCCCGCAATGCATTGTGGTCTATAGTGACTCGTCTAGTGACCATCGATGCTCACTACTTTTCAAGATGCATTGTGGGTAGTTTTGAGTGACCTACTTTTTTCTCTCTGGACATTCAGACACGCCTACAAAATGGTGTGACTCCTATATAGGGCACTATGTAGGGAGTACGATGCACATTCGGACACAGTCAGAGATACAGGAAGCTAAAAAGATGTGTTAAGAAACAACTAAAAATGAGGATAGATGATATCAGGGAACAGGAAGTAAAATCAAGTCTTTTTGCACCAATATGACCCTCATGGAAGAGTTCTCTTTCCTGCTCCCTTACAATTTAATTCAGCATCACAAATCTACAAATGAACATCTAAACAAATTCTGTGCACTAGAGAAGTTAACCCTTTGAGCCCTGTGTCTATTTTATAGGACTCTGCTCGAATATTGTATACTAAAATATATAAAAGTATATCTCTGCAACTACAAGGTCTATCTGAATACTTTTGGAGTCATAGAAAAGCAAGATTAGTAAAGAAATGTAAATATCAGCAAATTGTGTTCCTGGTACAGAATAAATGAAGATGGAGCTGCAGCTCGAATCCTCTTTCGGATCATAGTACAATATGTGAACAGTATCTCAGCAAAGGTCAACTCTGGTAAACTGGAGCAGAACAGAACTGGAGAGGTGGTAGAGACAGTTCAAGTTAGGTCTCCAAAATGGTCATTTTAGCACAGTTTGACACCGTCTGTTCTCAACGTCCCCCAAATGGGTGACAACAGGTTAAAGTGGAACGTTTCAACCAAAGTAAGTGGTGTTACCTCTGGATGGAAAAGTGTGCAGAAGGCTGTGAAAAATGCTCTGAAAAATCCATCTGGTGTTCGACAGTTGTGCAGCACCAGATTGACTGAGCTTGTGTTGCACAGGAATCACATAATTTTTTATAAGACTGGACAGAAATTGGTCAAAAATCCCCTAGGCAACAACTGAAAGACTCAGTAGATGCTTAGTAATATCTTCTTAAGCAATGATTAAGGGTCAGCTGTTTTTATCCTTTGCAGTAACAGAAACAGACCCTCATCATTGCTTTCAAAGTGCAAAAGATGAAAACAAAAACTTATCTGACATTAACCTTTAAAGATTTAAAGATGGGAGAAATTCTATGACGATGATGAGCAACTTGCAGCTGATTTACCTTCATCACTTTAAAGATGATTATCTCCCCTGTGGTTCCAGGAGTGAAGGAGTTCATCTGTAGCAGATCGGAATACCTGGACAGATACACACCTGGAAGCACAAGCACACACAAACTCAACATAAATGGCATTGCAATCAGTTTTCACTCTACCTAACACTACTTTTAGTCTGCACATTTACAGCTGATTTAACAGATGAATGAGCTGTAGTCAGCTCCTATGAATAGTACAGCATATCCTCAAGATTAATGTGTTTAATGTGTAGTGTTTAATGGCATTACATATTACTTTGTGATCTCTTTCAATATGAAGACTTAGTATGTACACCTTTGTGGGAACACTGTTACCTTTATTGGGGTCTCCCAGCACAGTGATCCTGGTCTGGCCCAAAGTCAGCCCCTTCTCACAGAGAGAAGTCAGCTACAACCATAGAAAAAAAAAGAAAACATAAGTCAGATATATATATGTATATATATATATATATATATATTTTTAAATCACATTACAAACTGGACAAAATATTTACATTAAAGTCTCAGTTAACATATGAACGATTTGTGGTACCAGCTCATTTTACATAGACAGTAGAATTATGAATGTCCTTTATCCATAAAAACAACTAGATGCTACCTTGATAAAATGCCAATTAAAGACAGAAAGGGGAATAACAAAGCAGACGAGAATCACAGAATGTGACAACACAACTGACATCCGTTCACATGTGGTTGTGAACTGTTATCCACAGTAGTTTAAAGTTTTTCACGGTGCCTGAGCCAAATGCACAAGAAAAGCTCAATGATTGTTGAATGCGTCACCTGCACTGATGGGGCTCAAGTCTCCCCCAGAAGTTCAGCAATGGCTCAGAGACCAACAGACACACAGAAGTTGTCCAAAAAACAGTAAGAAATTAAATGCAGTTTAAGACAAAAAAAGATGAAAAGGCGGCATCTGTTTTAGGCTGATTAACAAGGAGGAACAAAACTACACGAGGCTACTTTATATTAAAAAAAAAAATGGATGCTTATGGCTGGATTAGCAGCCATAAATGTGGCCTAAAAGGAATGGCCTTCTATGACATCCGAGCAGTAAATTCTCATGATTAAGATTAAATATAATGTTTTTCCTCCTCCTACAGGGGAGAGAAACCTGCCAGAAGCAGCCTCATGATTAATTTCAGAGTTTGAAATGTTTCATTTCATTCAGTTCAGTGAAGCTGGCACTTCAAGTTTGTTTTTAAAAAAAATGTTTTTGTCCAACTTAACATTCATGCTTCAAATAAAGAAACATTTCCTAAACTTTATCCTTGTTCACAATCATTTAAATAACCATCTATGTCTGTGGATAATGATCAAAAGGCAATCATTAAAAATATATAACAATAAGGTGTGGATTTGAAAGTTAGGCAACCAATGTAAAAAGTTAATGTGGAGCCCTGATAAAAACAATGCTACTAAATAAAAGCCAAATCAAATCGCTAATATTTCTTCCCATACCAACTACAAACAACACAGGACAACATGTTAATCTTACCTCGAGAAAATTAGTTAACAAAAAACAGTAACTCTCCTCCAACTCCTTATCTGTCCTCCCCTCGGCCTTCATCTCCTTTCTCTTTTCCACAAACTGAAAGACACATAAAAAACAACAAATTAACTAATTAATCAATCCATGATTATTCCAAATATGGTTTCCAAATACATCATTTTCAACCTGAGGTTTTTAGAACTTGAATAAAAAAGTTTTAACACGTACGTGAAATCATTTAAATGACAAGTAACCAAACCAAGTATGAGTGCTTCTCCAAAGTATCACTCATATTTAAATAACATAACATAATAACATTAACTCTCCATTTATCCCTCACCTCCTTTTCCAGTAGCTCGCTGTGAACAAGCCGAGGATTGCGGTAGGTAAAGCAGCCAGTAGAGTTGGTGTCAATGTAGCTGGATGTTAGGATGGTCTTCATGTCTTCGTATTCCCTGGACTCAGTGGAGATATACTGGAACAGGGCTAAAGAAAGACAGGAAAGACATCACTAGCAATCGATTGTAGCCTCACTTATCACCAGATGTGACAGATTCACTAGTAAAGCTATAGCAGGTTATTCAAGAAGCTTGACTGACAAGCTACCACACAGCTAACATGGATTGTGTGGACAGATAAGTTCACTCACTTCAAGTATATTAAGTGTCAGATTAAATAGTTTTAGAAGAAATATACATAAGTGTGGCTGATGAAGTTTTGGAGATTATTCTTTTAAAATTTCTGCACAGGCCTGGCAGCAGGAAGCAGGTGCAGCATTTTGTAGATAAAGTAAGGCTTTCCATGAAACAGACTGGTAACATCAGTTTAACTTGGTAGTACCCTAAGAGACACTGTGCAAAATATTTGCCCTCTGCTAGTAAGCTTATAAAGCAACCATGTTAATTTAGACACAAAACGGTTCAAATTGACTTCACTCTTAAAAAGACTGTCATTCAAAATCTTTTAGTATAAATTTAGCTATTTCTTACTTCTGTAGCTGTTTGTGAAATTATATGTATATAAAAAAAAACAAAAAAAAAAAACAGCAGAATTAATACTGAAAACATATGATGTGGCTTTCAGCATTTTGTGTGTGGATAAAGATCCCACAAAAGTAACTGCTATCTGACTTTTAAAAAAAAAAAAAAAAAAAAAAGCTATGCACCTGTACAGTCTGCTTGGCCGCAAATAGTCAGGAGACTACAAAACCTCCCTTGGTGTGAAGAGGGTTCAGCTGGGGCATCAAACACCTCAGAGGTGGTGCAATATGCAAAAAACATGCAGCCACAAAGAAATTTGACGAAATATCATTATTTTCTGAGAGATAAAAAAGCCCGTAAGCTTTTTAACGTGTTCTATAGGTTTAGTACTGTAAAGAGCTTTTTCTGAAAGCCATTGGGACGTGTTTAAATTGATATATGACAAATAATGCTAAATTTTATGACAATACTAATATAAATGTGTGAATAATTTAACAAATTTAATAAACATTAGTAAAATATTTCTGGAAATTAGCAACTTATGTGTAACACTTGTAACACCACCTATTTGATTCTGGCAGGTTGAGAAATGGTGCCCCTTGTCTAACTTTTGTAATTGAAAACATAAATTCCTCATGTATGCTGCAGTAATTGGGCTTTATATAAGGAACGTATAGATGCAAACACATACAGGTAGGATATTATATAAGCACTACTGGCTGGGGAAACAGACTGCACCCTAGGAAAAGACGGATTAATCTTCAACAGATTTTGAAAAATCATATGACACGTGAATAAATTAAGCGCGAACTAATTTTCCAAATACAAAGTGGTGTTAATAGAACCTAGATTTTATTTTTTTTAAGCAACACATAAAAACACATTGCCCTTTTTATGTTTTCTAAAAAGAAAACAAAAGAACCACTCGATACAAGTTACTTTAATAACAAAAGAACCAAGAGCCTATCTTAATATAGGCTGAATAAAAATGTGAAATTACACATTTATTTAAGGTTAGAGGATTGAAAAAAAAGTACTGATTTAATAAAAAAAAAAAAAACAGGTGAATGAAAACATCTCAATTTGACATTATCTCGGCAAGAGAAGCTGATTTTGGACATAGGAAACACAGGAAGCCAGTTATTTTTATATATGCTAAGATATCGCCGAGCGTTGGTAAGTCACGCAAGAGTAGGGTCACGTTACCGTAAAAAAAAAAACTCTATAACATGTTTACGGCTACGGTGGTGGATCAAGTTGCTGGTGTTACCCTGCCAGCTACCATTTTCATTTGACAGCATTTGCAAAAGATAATTGTTTGTTCTACGCTCAACCTTTTAAAGCCAAAGAACTTCCAAACCACAGACGTGGTTCCTCTTTTTGGAATCTGTTCCTTGCCTTGAGAGCTCTCGCCAGCAGCCATTTATTCAAAATGTTCCTTTTCACACACTGTGGTGTTTGTGTCCAGCAGTGAAACTGGTCCCAGCTGAAACACTTTCCCACTGCGCAAGTTACAGATGTTGTTTGGGCTACTCACCAGTATAGCGGTATATGAAAAATTAATGTCATGATGAAAATAAACACTGGTTATCGGTATGCAGCGATTTACCACACAATCCTAATATACACTAATATTCCGAATATGTGCTCTACACCTTTTTTCTATATCAGCTGGCTTCACTGACCACAACTGTGCTGCTGTCTCCAGGAGAACAAAGACACCTAGAGCTTGTCCCAAAATTATAATGAAAAGACGTTATACAACATTCAATATGGAAATTTTTCTTGGTGAAGAAACATTTAGTGGGATGAAGTATGTGCTATTGATGATGTAAATACCTTTCAATTTATTTATGGATCTTTTTATGAGAATTATTAACAATCATGCCCCGTTAAAGAAATTTACATTCACAGCTAAAAGTGCTACTTGTGTTGACACTGAATTAAAGAGCTTGATGTCTCAAAGTAATCAGGCTAAAAAAGTTTCCTTTCTGGTTCTACTGTAGACAGAAAACTTTATTGTACTCTAAGGAATTATGTGACCAAAGAAAACAGTGTAAAAAAGAGAATACATTATCAAAAGAGAATCTCTGACAGTGGTACAAATACCAAACAAATATGGAAAGTACTTACTTAAACTCTGGAGAAAATCTCCCTGTACTCTTTTGTTGAATTGAATGACGTTTATTTGACTAAGCCAACTCAGATTGCAAATTATTTTATTGACTATTTTGTTAACAAGGTTTCTAAACTTAGAGCGGAAATGGATTGTACGGTTGATTCTAGCTCTTAAGAGCTAATAAAAAATACATTATGAAGGATAAGATGTACAATTTTGGATTTCATCAGGTCAGTGAAAGCAGGTGGAAATGTTGCTGGGGTCCCTGTCTGACGGTGGTTCGACTGGTACTGACAACTTGGACAACAGGCTGTTGAGATTACCTGCTACACAAATTTCTAAACCCACATGTCATTTATTAAATAGATGTCTGATTACTGGTGTGTGTCCAAAACTTTGGAAGGAGGTTAAGATCATTCCTCTGCCCAAAGATACAAAATCAACTTTTTGCGGTCCGAATAGTAGACCTTTTAGTATTCTGCCTTGCAGCAGTAAATTGTTGGAAAATATTATATTTAAGCAAGTGCAAGATTACTTTTATAATAATGATTTAACAACATTATTCCAACATGCTTAAAGATCTGACCATTCCACCTGCACTGCAAAGACTCAAATGTCAGATAGCTGATTAACAATAATTGATGACTCAATGTTTGTGGGTACAAAATTGCTTGATTTCAGTGGGGCTTTTGATATGATTGACCATGATTTTGATTTCCAAACATTTTTGTTATGTTTTAATTCCTCTGTTCAGTGGTTTAAGAGCTATCTGTCTGAGAGGTCACAAAGAGTTTATTCCAATGGTGCATTATCTTGCAGTAAGTCCCTGGACTGTTGAGTTCCTCAAGGAAAATGTCTGGGACCTCTGTTATTTTCAGTCTTCACAAATGATATGCCATTTGTACTCAGTAGAACTAACTAAGTTGCTAAAGATACTGTTTATTATGCTGCCTCCACATGTTCAGAGTCTAATGAGGTCCTGTCATGTGAGTTGAGCATATTAAATAATTGGATTAGGACAAATAATTGTATCCTTAATATATCAAAACAAGTATAATGTTTGGTTCTAAGCATAGGTTTTTAGCGAATCCTAAAATGAATCTAGATGGTCAAACCATAGAGCAAGTAAAAACTGCAGAGCTTCTTGGACTTGGGCTTGGGCTTGATTGCACATTGCCATGGTCAGATCACAACAACGAAATTGCTGCCAAAATGTGTAACGCTTTAATCATAACCAGAAAATGTGTAGCATTTCTCAATTCACAGGTGCTTCGTCAAGTAGTTTGTTCACTGGTTTTGTGTCATTTGGATTACTGTTCAGTTGTATGGTTCTCTGCATCAGACTGAAGAAATTATAGGTGACTGAGAACAAGGTTGCAAGACTGGTTCTTGGTTGTTCTCTAAGAACTAGTGTTGCAGAAATGCATGAACATCTTACCTGGCTGAAGGTCAACAACCGACTATCTGCCTATGTACTTACATACTTACATAAAATAATTAACACTCAAAAACCTAAATTTCTTAAATTTACTGCACAAATACTCAATCATATTTTACTCGAGGGGCAAACAGCGAATGGATTACCTTACTGCTACCTAAGACTGACTCTATGAAGATGACAGTATTCTATAGATCAGTTGTGTTATGGAACATACTTCCAAGTGAGGTTAAGGTAATTCATAAAAAAGCTGCTTTTAAAAAGAAACTAAAAATATATTTGTTACCAACACCAACATTTTTGCTCATACTGATTGAGGATTTGTCATGACTCGTATTGTTTTTCCTTATTTTTAAGGATAGTTTTATTTATGTGTATATATGTATGTATGTGCATAAGAAAACAAAGAAAATGTGTATAGGTAGGTCTATCTATGTTTGTATACATGTATGTGTGTGTATATATATATATATATATATATATATATATGTATGTGTGTGTGTGTGTGTGTGTGTGTGTGTGTGTGTGCGCGCGCGCATTTCTATGTCTTATCATCTAAGTATTATTCTATACGTTATGTATTATTCTTCATATTTTTATGTATTATTTTCTGCATAATAATATTTTTTTATATTCTTGTGTGTTTTTATTGAGTGTTTTTGTTTGTTTGGTTTTATACTTGAAATTGTAATGTTTGTTTTTGATAGTTTATAGTCTGGACTCCTTTTAAATAAACAAACAAACACATGCATGTTAACACGTGCATGCTCACAAACGTGCTCGTCTCTCCATCCGCTTCTCACTAGATGTAGCTGATGTTTCTGTGTTGGTACGTTTATCTGCAGGTACGTTTGATGACTATTGTAATTTTTTATATCATCATCATTCTATCTTTCTTTCGGTATCATGTAGTACTGTGGTAGTTTATATTGTTGTTTTTTTTGTGATATGTTCTGGGCAGCATAGACAACTGTTATTTCCACATTTTAATTCTGTCCTTTTCTCCCTTTTTTTTTCTCTCTCTCTCTCTTCCTCTATCTCCCTGTCAGGTTCGGCACTGACATATAAGACTAAAGAAAATAAGATTACAATAAAAATAATAAAAATATCAAGGGCAGCCATGTATATAACATGTCTCCCTTGGTAGAGCAAATCTGTCAAGCAAAATATGGCACACAGACCACCGTTCTGTATGTTAGGATGCTGGACAGGACAGGGTTAAAAATAAATAAATAAATAAATAAACAAACAAACAAAGCAAATGTAGGGATGTAGATCAATTGGTAAATCGATAGCTTTGCCTTCTGGCTCAGCTCCTTCTTCTCCACAACAGACCGATGCAGAGTCCACATCACTGCAGACGCTGCACCAATTCGCCTGTTGATCTCCCGCTCCATCTTTCCCTCACTCATGAACAAGACCCTGAGACACTTGTACTCCTCCACTTGGGACAGGACCTTATTTCCGACCTGGAGAAAACAGTCCACCCTTTTCTGGTTGAGGACCATGGATATGAACCAAATCATCCATAAAGAGCAGAGACCCAATCATGAGGCCAGTATGTTTATAACTACTAATTGGTGAGATTATAAGGAAAGTTAAGCTCTAATCTGGCCCGTTTAGGGGGTAATTATTAACATAAATACAATACAAAATGCACAGCTATATTTTCATCAGACTACCATTACAGGGAAAGAACAACTGGATTTTATTACCCTAGAATGATACATAAACAACTACAGAGGGCACAGGGTCCCTCTGCAAGATCTCCACATCCACGTATGTCATAACAAACCGACATAACCAACATAGATCCTGTATTTTGTCTGGTAATGGGAGTTTAGACAGAGGATATTCTAGATGGAATTTTCTAGGAGATGTCACTAAATATTGCACCCTGTTCCCGAGTCATTAAATCCAATATATAGCCTATCAAAAATTTTACATCCATGACAGACCATCTATCAGCTTTGAACCAGCATTTATAATATAGAGTGAAAAAAAAGTATGCGCCTTAACAATTCAACCAGATATCTTTCTAGCCAGAGGACTGGTGTTACTTATGATTGGTTAAAAGAGACGCAGGTAAAGAAAGACTCTGAACTTAGGTTAAGATATGCCTCCACATCATTCTTTCAACTTTAACTTAGCATCATTAACTCAAAAACAATAGATTTACCACTAAACTAGTGGTAAATCTGTTGTGGTAAATTTATTACTAAAATCATAACTTTGACAAAAGCTATGAAAATATAATTTCGGACGTTTTATTTACCTCTCGGTTTTAGTATCATTCTTACCATAGAACCCATAGACGGAGGAGCAGCACACACATGCATGCGAGAACCCGCATGCTTTCTCAAGCCCAAATGTAAACACGGAGGCGGCCCCCTCATCTTAGCTATCATTTGTTAACGGAAGTAAGCGACAACATATCGCTGAAACCTAGCATATGAGTCACATATTAATCCAGTATGATTTCATTTCCACTAGAGAACAAGCAAAAAAGATATTTAGATCAATTAAACGTAGTGTGATACTTTACAAGGTCGTTATTAACGTTGACTGCTAGCATGTCAGATTTTCGTTAGCACCTACTTCATAAACACTGCAGCTTGAACACGGTGCCACACCGGTTAAATAAATGACAATGGATGTGTACAGAGGCAGAGTTACGAATATGACATACATTTATAAACATGTCAATGCTGCACATTATAGCTAAACTAGCGTAGTGAAAATGTTCAGGAATAGAGCTGTCCGAAAATTGATGTTTAGTCTTTCCTTAACCGAATTCTTCGGTTGTTCACGAGGCTAACGTTCGTGGTAATAAGACGTAAAATAACGCGAATAATTACAAATAATCAGCTATATGTTTTTGTACGTCACAGAGAGAATGCAGAGAAACATACCCTTCTTTTCCTTCGTTTTCCTCGGTATATGAAACTTCTTGGGCTCCATCGGCATATGTCTCTGGTGGACTACTTGTGGAGCCGAATTCCTCCTCTCCATCCTTCCACCAAAAGAACTTATTCTGCCCAAATCAGGTTGAGTTTCTCGGGTAGTGGATACATAGAACCCCTCGCCATCTTGCAAGCTAACGTTAGCTCCAAGGTTCGCGGCAGCAGACACCCTTCTTGGACGAAATACCGCCCTCCGAGCAAGAATGTCGTCCATCGTGAGATTCTTGACCGAAACGACGAGTCTTTTCCCAGCTCCGCCACCGTTTGTTGGCTCGAGCCCTGCGATGACACCGGCGTTACCTCCAGATCCCGCAGCGAAGGAAAACGTTCCAACACACAATCCGCGCCATGCTTCCTACGAACACTGATCTTCTTCACTGAGACGTAACTGCAGCTGGTTCAATAAATATAGTTTCACTGCCATCTTCTGGAAACATGTGTCTCCTTCAGTTTTACCTCGTTTTCTTACAATAAGCCCATGGAGTTAAAAAATACATAAATAAAACAGTTTAATTTAACACAGAAAACATTTTAACGCGTTTAACGCAAGTTACGAGTAATGAGAATTATTGTAGCACAAAAATATAGGTTATAAAAAATTCCATGGATTTGTATTAATTGAGCCACAGTATTGTCAACCCCCCCACTTTTTTCTTTTTCATATGAATATTTAAAAATATGTAGACACATTTCTGCCACTTGTAAATGAAAAATATTGCCAAAGTGTCTAAAAATTATTACTTTAAATATCGTATTATGATATGTAAACTCTTAAGGGTAATTATTTCTGGGGGATAAATAGTAACAATCATTAGATAAGTCATTATTATAAGAAAAAAACATCATAATTATGAGATAAATACTCATTTTTTATGAGATACAGTTGGCAGTGGCGCCATGCTAGCTGTGGCTGCATGTAATCACCAAGTATGAATATGGAGTGAAAAAATAATTAATTCATTGAGAAATGCTATTTAAATCTAATTCATTATTAGATTAAAAAGTCAACTAATTGTATCTCATAATAACTATTAATCTCATAATTATGACTTTTCAACTAATACAAAGTACTTTATTTCACAAAGAAAATCAGGGGCCAGCTAGTAGTATAAAACGTTTTGGTTGTTGTTCACTGGGCAGCTAAATGAATCACACTGAGTGGAGATGATACAATCTGGGTATAAAACTGCTTGGCATTTAAAAAGTCAACAATGATGCTTTTTTGAATGAACAAAGATGAGATGAGCACCATAGATGAGATTAGATGTGGTGGATTTTCTTTAGTCTTACAAACGAATATCAAAATGGATAAAAGTATCTTATTGTGTTTGTGCAAACCAAAACAGAATCTTCTTTTGTGCATCACACAGCTCTTATCTTTGGATAGAAGAGAGAATAACATAGCCGACATGCAAAGGACCTGGATTTCAAATGCAAAACCAAAAATTTTGTATCTTAAACTTTTATTTTAAACTTACTTCATGTCCCCGCCCTGAAGGGTGCAATGTTATAGATGACGTTTAAACACTGATTGGTCTAATTATGAAATATTACTAATGCATCACTGTAGAAAACACTTGATAAACGCTCAAATAATTTCCTTCATGAAGCCTTCTGCCAGTAGTAATGTGCCTGTCTCTGGTCTTCAATCTCTGACCTTGAAATAGCTCAAAGTATGACCTCCTGCATCTTTCATACCATTATACAGTAATATACTGAATGTATATCAAATAAAGTATTGGTTTCATGAAAACATCAGTTACCTTCAACACCTTGGAAAAAAGCAATGTAACCTTTATATGATGTGAAATTAAGTCTTACTTAAATAATGAAATAATAATGACAAAGCTGAGCTGATTCAAAGTGTTGTAATCCTGCAATAAAGAGAAATCACATGCACATCAATTCTTCATACACCTGAGATGGAGGAGTTCTCTTCAAGCCGCAGATTGAGCTCAGTACTTGATACCCTTTTCTCATACTCCCTTGCTGGGAGGGTGAAACTGGAGACGTAGGACAATGGAGCCTTCTTTGGTGTCCGCCCTTGAATGCAGGTGTTTCATTTTATCTCAGTCTGGACCAGGGACATCACGATTATTTAATTTCACAATTAATTGCAGCCATGATTAATTAATTGTAAAGATTCCTCAAAATTGTCACTTCACATAAAAGATCATGTCTGAACCATAACGGCAGATCAGTTCAATTTACACACAGAACAAAAACAAAGTTATTTCGTATCTTAAATGGTTCATCAACATCCTCAAAATGTAAGGCTTGAAAACCATCAGAAACTTCATAAATAACGTGGATGAAGCAGTGTTTGGTGGATTCAGTTTAATGCTGTGACAAGTCAATTACATGTTTGGATTTTTTTTTTAAATAGCAACAGTAATATCTTTGTTTTAGGACATCTGATGATAAATATTCTAAATGTAAAGCTTAAAAACTATCAGAAACGTAATCAAATCTAACCGAATCAGTTTTATTTTTAAAGCGCTTTTCCTGCCAAAAACAACACAAACAATTTATGCATATTAAAGTAAAACAAGCCTTCACACATCAAAGTAAGCAACATAGCAATTTAAAAAACACACTCATTATTATCTCTCTCACACACAGTCACACAGACCACACACACACACACAAAGTTACAAATATGTTTTATTAATTCTTTGGTTCAGTGACAGTGAAAAGACATTAATACTTAAACTTAATATCTTTTTTTTTTTTTTACACAAGAGAAAAAGTGATGTCCAGAAGCATGTTTTTAATAAATCATTTGAACTGTGCAAATGCCTTTTTATTTTATTTTATTTTTCTAACTGATGGGTTCCGTAGATTTTAATCCTTAATTGTTAGTGTTAATAGCAACCTCGTATCTTATTGTCTTGCAATTATATTTCACGAGTAATAAGTGGGCACATTTAACATACATAATTGTCTTTGTTTCAACATTCATATAAACATACACTTCATGTACAGTCTTTACATACATACAGAAAATACACAACACGCTCTTTCTTTAAGACTTTGTAGTCAGACTTACAGCAGCTGCAAGCTGCTTCAGTATTACAGAATAATGAAGCAAAAAGTGTCAGAATAGATGATCAAAACTGAAAATGCACTGAAACAATTCATTTGCATTTAAAGTGCTTTAACAGATGGAAATACAGCTCATTTCTCCAGTGTTTACATGCACAATTTAAATGTTAAAAGTCAACAAGACAAAATACTTCTTCTTGAGGAAGAAGAAATTTCTGTGACTCAAAAGAAAAAAAAAAAAAGGAAGTAGAAGGCCTCCACTTCAACATGGATTGACATACCTTTAGCTGGATTTAACAAATCTCTGCAGAAAAGGTGCTTTGTAAAATGGCAAATACTCTCATTCTCTATGTTTTTCAGTTTCTGTTTTCAGTATATCATTAGCAAATGGTCGATGCAATAAATTTTATTATATCTAATTGACAGTAGGCTGAGTCTACATAAAGGGAACTTTAAAAAAAAGAGTGAAAAGTGTACAACAGAAGAAAGCAAATGTTGGGATTTTGGCATACTAGTCACTGTCAGAACCCTATTAGTGCCGAATCATTAGCAACCAGACATAACCAGATAATCTAAGATAATCTTGTTTTTATGAGATCTAGAGATGACACCACCACTAAAGACATGAGCATGCATGCCTTCACAGTTATGATGTCACTGCTGGTTGATCATGTGACTACTCATGAGGACTGTAATTCAACGCATACCCATAGATAACACCTACCAGAATATGTTGATCAGTGTGTCTAGACATGGCTAACTTTGGTTTGACTGGTTGCAGGGTCCTTTTTCAGTTCTGTGTTTATTTGCTCCTGGCATCAGCACCTGTGGATCAGCTCCTCACACTGCAGTGAGTCAATCTCGCCAGTGTCCATGTCAACCTCTTCTTCCACCTTAGAACCACTCTGCTCCTGATTCATCAACTCCACCTGTTGTGTGGGAGAGTTTGAGGATAAGAGGGAAGTTGAAGCATCATCTTTATCAGCTGTGATTAGAGTCTCTCCTCCATCCATCCTCCATTCTGCACAGGCTTCTGGTTGTGCTCCCATCTGCACACAAACACCCTGATTTTTCTCCGTCTTCACACTTGTTTTTATCTCACTGTCCATTTCTGATCCTCCACCTAATTCCAAACACATTTCACCATCCACAACCAAACCTGTGTCCACCTCCCTACTTGTTATTAGCTCTTTAGTCGGGCCATCCTTCTTATCTAAACCAAGATCTTCCCCTCTGCTCAGACTTGCTTCTTCTTCCAAACTCAGACCTATCTCCATCTCCCCCCACATTCCCTTCTCATTTCCAAGCACCAAATCGCTGCGTGAACTCAGACCTGTCTCATCGAGTGGCCTTATCTGTCCCCCAGGTCCGAGCTCTAGTTGCTGTCCTGTATGTAGTGGATGGCCTTCAGTCAGAGCTGCAGCTTCTTTGGCTTGTCTGATGCAGTTGATCCACTGCTGTTTGTTGAAAGCGTCGCTGGCCTGAAAGTAGTGGGTCTGCAGCTGTCCTCCTGAACGGTAGGAAACCCGGAAGAAGTTTTTTGCTGTGAGGAAAACAAAGCAAGACAGAAACCATATATAGGAGGTTAGTGCTGTTAAAGTAGTACATCTGCATCTTTTGATTTTCAGTTCTGCGGCCAGCTTCTACTAAACTGATCCTACATTATTACATTTTGAGAATATAGCATGTTCACACTAAAAAGTAATTTAAAAAGGTTACCAAACTCAATATGTTAATGTCGGTTTATCGACAGACTGGAAACCAGTAAAACTGTTTTAGCTGGAAGAGTTTTCTCCCATTTAACCACAAAAAAAAAGAAACGTCAGTGAGGTCTAGCACTGATGCTTGGTGATAAAGTCCGACTCACAGTCTGCATATCTGCTCATCTGAGAAGCTCATAACTGGTTTGAGATTAAGCATTTTGTTCAGACCAGTTACTATCTACCACAACGAACTGGGAAAATTATTTTTCATCAATTTGGTTTTGTGTGTTGGGTTATAATCATGTCATCAAAATAAATGTTATGCTGGTAAACTATGACACAGTCAGTTTGGGAAAAAAAAGACAAAAAAAGAATAAAAGCAAGTGAAGTCAAACTGGACTGACTTTCTGTTTAAGGATGACAGAGAACACGTGTATGGTTAAGGTATCTGTAGTGATTGTGAAGTACTAACTCCGCTCGTTGTTGCTGAACGCGCCTCTGATGGAGCCGCCCACTCTCATCTCGCCATCTGGTAGGTCCTCCAGGTCTAGCTGACGAATGGGGATTGGCTGGCGACAGAGCTGGTAGCTGACCGGCTGGTTGTTTAGAGAGACAGACCTGGTGATGACCAGGACATCCTGGAACAGAAAAATGTGAAGTTTCTGGGGAAAAAAGAGAAAAAGAAGAGGTACCAGTAGTTATTATTATTATTTACTAGGTAAAAAAAAATAGTATTTTATATATGTACATTTGTTTAAATTTTTACCCACACGTAACACTTTCAGTTATGTTATGCATCACATTTGTGGAAAATTATAAAAATAATTAAGAATTTCTTTATGCATGACAAAGATGATAAAAGTAAATTGTAATAGCACATCTGTTAAATTTGTGTTATGCTTTTAAAAAGTGAAACTCATATATTACATAACTTCATTACACACAGTGTGTTATTTTTTTATTTATATTATCATGCCTTACAGCTGACAAAAGCCTGAAATCCAGTAACTCAGATTATTAGAATATTGTGGGGAAAGTTCAATATTGTCAACTAATGGTGTCACAGTTCAATCGGTTAATTAACACAAACACCTGCAAAAGTTTCCTGTGCCTTTAAATAGTATCTCACTTTGCAAGTTACATTATCACAAGGAAGGATGCTGACTTCACTGTTGTCCAGAAAGCAGTCACTGACACTTTACACAGGAAGTGAAAGCCACGAAAAGTCATTGCTACAGAAGCTGGCTGTTGACAGACAGCTGCATCCCAGCATATTAGTGGAAAGTTGAATGGAATGAAAAAGTGTGGTAGAAATAGGTTCACAAACAAGCAGAATAACTGCAGCTTTGTGAGGATTGTGAAGCAATGCCTTCAAGAATCAACTCCTTCAAGAAGGAGTGGACTGTGGCTGGAGTCGGTGCTTCAAGAGAAACACTGCGCCTTACGCATCCAGGACATGGACTATAACTGTCTCATTCCTTGTGTCAATTCACTCCCGAACCATTAAAAACATCAAAAGTGTCTTACCTGGGCTCAGGAGAAAAAGAGCTGGACTAGTGGTATTACTAAGTCCTGAAGTCCTGTTTTCAGATTTAGTAAATTTAGCATTTTAGAGCTTTTAATATTTCCCTCTGCTGATGAACTTTATGGAGATGCTGATTTCTTTTTCTAACAGGAGTTGACAGCTGCCCACTCTGCCAAAAGTACTAAAACCTGGTTTATTGATTGCAGTATCACTGTGTTTGATTGACCAGAAAACTCATCTGGCCGAGACCCCATAGCAAATCAATGGTATAGTCAAGATGAAGACGAGAGACACTAGACCAAACAACGCAGATGCTACCAAAGGAACCTGGGCTTCCACCTCAGCAGTGCTACAAGCCGATCACCTCCCTGCAATGACCATCCAAAAGCAGCCCTAGTCAAGTACTAAGTGCATTTCTATTTCTTGGTCTAATGTAATTCTAATTTTCTGAGATACTGAATTTTGGAATTTCATTAGCTCTAAGCAATAATCATCTAAACTAAAAGAAATTATTGCTTGGAACTCTGTACTGCTGTGTGTAATGAATCTATTAGTTTATATTTTTTATTGGATTGCTGAAATAAATTAACTTTTTGATGATGTTCTAAATCAAGGTTAAAAACATTTCTTTTCTCATGCGGTATGCATGAAATCTGAACGGTAACTTTTTTATCTTATCTTGCTTTTAATCATTTTAATGTAATTTAATATTTTATTGTGATTATGTGTTGATGCCTTTTACTATTTCTAAATATCTGTAATGTCTTTGTTTTATGTAAAGCACTTTGAATTGTCCTGTACATGAAATGTGCTATACAAATAAACTGCCTTGCCTAATTTATAAAGATGCACCTATATTTAATCTTGAGGTAAACATTCAAGAAAACATTGCAGAAATGTTTACTTACAATTCGCTGACATTTAGCTACTGACTAAAGTTTGAGTTTTTTTAAGTCGGTATATGAGAGAGGAGGGTGAATAAAACTGTGAATGTCTACTGACGAGTCCTCTGTTGTTCTTCAGCTCTCCGTGGCAGCTGAGGGTCTTGGACCGATCGATGAGCTCATCCCTTTGTCCCTCCTCGGCGTACAGCAGACAGTCTTTGTAATACTGACACTCCGACTCTCCGGTCTGCCTGTTGATGTCCGCCACCACGCTCTGAACCATCAGCATCTGTGGAGCAGACACACTTTTTCAATTGTGACTAATTTTTCCTTATAAGATGTCTCATTATGAAGACAGCTCCACAGAGCAAAGGAATCTGAATCTATGTTGTACAACTTTGAATGACCATTCTGACAGAGCATGAACAAAAAATGTCTCTACAAACTCACAAAACCTGAATAAAAAACAAACTATCTTGGATAGATGAATATAAAATGAATAAAGATAATTTGAAAATAGAATAGTTCATCTTCAGGATGCACAAAGTTCCACGATACAAACAAAACAAAATAGATCAACCCAAACAGAAGTGTGTAATTTTGTGCCAGCTGTGGGCATGTTTATCACCTTTTTTTTTTAAATGTAACCCTATTAGGCAGTCACATCATTTAGACAGAGCAAGTCATCATAACTTTGCTAGAGACTGTTGCCAAATGAGGCAGAACACTGAAAAGTCACTTCCTGTGGCTGTGTACTGTGGTTTTCACCCACCAACAGACATTTCTGCCCCGAGGCCCCTCGCTGTCTCAGCAGCACATGCAGCAACTCTTAGCAACAGAAAATGTAGAAATCGATACAACTGCAACATGAAAATACGTCTAAATTTACCCATACTCATCCACAAAATGTTTACAACTCAAAAGTCTGAACCATCTCATCCCATCAACAATGTTTGTTATGTGTCATCTTGTAGAAGTACTTTGACTTAACATATTTCAGCAACACCAAGTGGTGCCACAATTACTATATATGCCTTTTTTCCCCGACCTCATTGGAAAATGTCATGGGGTACAGGAAAGATGGGGAGAGAAGTTCTTTAGTTTTTCTTAGGAAAAGATGCTGCAATCACGTTGTGATTACAATGACACTTAGTTGTGACATGGGCATGTTAACGCTAAAATTACAGATAAAAATTGGACAAAAAATGCTTTAGATACCTTGTCTAATGCAATCATATAATCTTGCATATTGCATACAGCTACATTACATATTAATAAGTCTAAGTTATAATATAAAGAATAACTTAATTTAATCAAGTTTGCTCATCTAAAAAGGAAAGAAGAAAAGGCAGGAAAAAGTTAATTATATTGTCAAAGGCTGACACTCCCCTGTCTTTTCCTTATATTCTGTTCTCTTTAGTTTTTGAGCTTAGTCTGATATAGAGGGTTGGCCTGCATGGGAAGGTGTAGTAATCCTAGTATCCCTTACTGCCTCGTCCAGGTGCTGCCGGTCCGGGTGGTCGTTGGGCGTATGCTTCAGGATCTCTCTGAGCAACAGAGGGTATTTCACTAGCCGGCTGCGGGGGATATCCAGGAAGTTCCACAGGTCCAACTTCCTGCTGAAAGGTGACTGAAGGCAGCGCTGCAAAAAGTCCTGAACACGCCGATCCTGCTTCTTCTGGTCCAACAAGGCCTTAGCTTTCACCTGGTTACTGCAGTATGGAGTGTAGGAGGAGAGGCAGGGCAGCTGCATGGACACAAAGACAGACACCTGGTTACCACTGAGTATTTGACAGCTGAGAAACAACCAATGAGGATTCTGCAGACAGGAGGTGGTCAGAAAAACACTCACCCAGTCAGTCAAGATGTGCCCCACGTGTTCTGTGGACCCATCAGGTTTCCTTGCACCTTGGAGGCGACTTAGGAGGTCTGAGAGGAGACAGTTTTTAAAAAGTCAGATTTCAGATGATTACAAAGTGTTTTAGTTGCATCTAGTAACACTAACACCTGAAATGCATGAAATGAATGCTGAACTGATGATGCATGTTTTTACACTTCTGTCAGATGCTATCTCCTACCTTCATGAAGGGGTATTAGTGAATCCAGAGTACCAAAGATTTGGTTCAGTTCCTGCTCAGTCATGATGCACAGCTTCAACATTGGGTCATGGTAAGCCTGCAGCACACACAAACACACACATGAGAATACTGCAGCGTTATAAAAAATGTAGGAGGTACATTTGATTCTTAAAAAAGCTTTTGTTTACCTTCTTGGCCAATTTAAGATCCTCCACCAAGTCCTGCTCTCCCTGAACCAACTCAAAAATAGCCTGCAGCGAAAAGAAAACCAACAGGAAGATTTTATTAAATAGTTTTGTTATAGAAAATAACAGATAGCTGTAGTTTGTCTATACTGGGTTTAAAACATGGATTTAACATACTACAGAACCCCTGCATCTTTGTACATTGTTTTGTTTTGCAAAAGCATTTTAACTTACTAAGTAGTTTTAACATCACGCAATGATGGTCAAATAACTAAAGATGTTTGGTACAGCAGATGTATGCTTTTCACCTCTTGCCGTTTGATCTCCTTTGGGCTCAGAGTTTGTGTTGCTCCCAGTCTGACGTCAAACGTTTCGCTCCACAGCTTGCTGTCACGGCGCTTGGAGGTCTGAGCTGTTGCTGTGGAAACCCGTGATGCAGTCATGGAGGATGAGGGGTTGGAGATTGTTGCTGAGATAACACGTGCCTTCATAGTTGAGGAAGGAGGAGGAAGAGGAGCAGCTCTCTCTGCCCGATTCTCATTACGAAAACTGATGGAGCGCTGCAGAAATTGCATACTGTAACATTCATCTAAAATATTTTTCCTTTTGACAGCTTGTTGTCAAACTGGCATTTTTAAGCACCTGTAGCACAGATTTACTTGTCTTGGAAGTTTCTTTTTCTTTGGGATCATTGTGTTTCAATAAAAGATTTTATACTTTGCAGCTTAAATCTTTTGAATTCTCACTTTGGGCAATCTAAGTAACTGTGGCATCATGTTATATTTGCAAATAAAATGAAAAATTATTTTTTACTTGACACCATACTGTGGTAAAAATGTTAACCAACAGGTTGATAATTTTTTTGTTCAGTGATAATAAATATGTTGTATAACAGAAAAAAAAAAAAAAAAAACAGTCTCCCTTTCTTTACAACTTTGCACATAAAAGCTGGAAACATCTGATGGGCGACTCACCTGCAGCGTCTGACCAATCCGCTTCAGCGGCGTGGTCTTGACGGGTGGCAAAAGGCTTGCCAGAGACGTCACCCTGGATACAGGCTTACTGCGCTTGGTGCTGGGCTCCTGCAGGAGATAAAAATGTTTATACTACAAATATAAAACAAGGTTTCTGTGATCCACAGGTGACTTTACACAGCATAAATACTAAAGTACTGAGGATGTGTCCACAATCTCACACAGACCTGCAGGCTACGGCATTAATCATGTTAACAATTTAAAGTCAAGTAATTTTATTCATTGTATTCATTTAAATGCAACAAACATTACACAAAGATCTAAACTGAAATCATTAAGAAAAACAAAACAAACATAATTAAGTCATGAAATAAGTCATTACAATAATATGCTGATCCCAGAGTGATAAATACAGTGCTTGTAACACTGAACACAAAAAGCAGGCCAAGAAAAACTTTATAATAGCAATTGAACCAAACAAAAAGATTTAAAGGGGCCCAGCTACTTAAAGATCCATCCAGAAGTGGGGTATAAAATCGACTACACCTACTCACTTACACAGAGGAAGAAAGAGGACACCCAAATAAATGAACCGTTTCACAACATAAATGGATTGACAAATAAGACTAATTATTAGTGCTATCAGATAACTGAAAATTAAGCACAACTCAAACAGTTGTGAAACTGCAAGAACAAAGATGCCACAATAAAAAAATTACTAAAAGACTAACATTTTTCAAGAGGAAATATTCATAAAACATGCTTTAGCATAAAACATTAAAAGTATTACAGCAGGGTGCAGAAACCATTTAAAAGTAAATTAAAAACAAACTTAAAAAAGAAATAAAAAGAATTAAATAAAAACCAAAAATGCTAAAATAAAATAGATAAAATGCAAGAAAACAAGTTCCAGTGCAAGGATTTAACAGTTGTTTTGATAAAAGGCAGCAAATAGGAAAGTTTTTAACCCTGATTTAAAACTAAAGAGAGGTTCAGCAGACCTGCAGTTTTTCTGAGTTTGTTCCACATGTGAGGAGCATAAAAGCTGAAAGCTGCCTCTCCACATTTAGTTCTGACTCTGGGAACAGAAAGTAGACCTGACCCTGATGACCTGAGGGATCTGGTTGGTTCATAATGAACCAGAAGATCCTGAATGTATTTTGGTCCTAAACCGTTCAGAGGTTTGTAAACTACCAGCAGGATTTTGAAGTCATTTCTTTGACAGACAGAAAGCCAGTGTAAAGATCTGAAGACTGGAGTTATATGATCTACTTTCTTGGTCTAAGTGAGGACTCGAGCAGCAGCGTTCTCGACTAACTGCAGCTGTCTGATGGACTTTTTAGGGAGACCTGTGAGGACAACATTATAGTAGTCCAGTCTAATAAAGATAAATGGATGGACAATTTTTTTTTCTAAATCCTGCCGAGTCATCATTTCTTTTGGTTGTTAGTTTTAAACTTAGCCGTTTGAAGCTGAGTGATTATTCTTAATCTTTCTTTCTTGGCTTCAAAAACTATTATTTGAGTTTTGTCTTCATTTAACTGAATGAAATTCTGGCACATCCAATCTTTAATTTGATTGATGCATTTAATCAGTGTTTGGATCAGACTATAGTCTCCTGTTGAAATGGTTTTGTAAATTTGTGTCTCATCATAATAATTATGGGAACATTTAGTTGTTTTTCATAATTTAAGCAAGTTGGGAGCATGTAGATATTGGACAGCAGTGGGCCCAAGATGGAGCTTTGGGGAACTCCACAGCTTATTTTGGTTAGTTCAGATTTATAGTTACCTACAGACACAAAGTAGTCCCTGTCTTTTAAATAGGACTCAAACTGATTAACTGCAATGCCAGAAAGTCCTACCTAGTTTTTCAGCCAGTCTAGTAAGATGTTATGGTCGACTGTGTCAAATCCAGCACTAAGATCCAGCAGTAGCAGGACTGAAATGTTTCCGCTATCTGTGCCCAAGCAAATGTCATTTAAGACCGTAACTGGAGCAGTTTCAGTGCTGTGGTGTGGCTGAAAACCCGACTGGTAGACATCAAAACAGTTATTCATTGTCTGGAAGTTGTGTAGCTGTCTAGTGTGACTCAAACTATTTGCTCTGCCAAAATTTCTAACAGAAATGTTGTCATAACTTTTCAGGAAATTACATTGATTTACAACATGCTGGGTTCAAACTACACAATACTTTGATAAGACTAAGTCATAACACCCTAGTCACTAATTCTTTCTGTGAGCTGGCTAGGAGACAGGATCTATAGGAAACTGTGATGGTTGACAGGATGGATGACTCCTATGGAGGACACAGCCAGATAAAACTCAAAAGTAAGGTTTACAGAAAGCAGTACAGATCAGGAAATCTGTAAGAGGAAAACCTCACAGATAAGTCTTTTGGCAAAAGCAGAATCCAGTAACAAAGCAAATGTAAAAAGTTCAGAAGCACAACACAGAGTGTGGGTGAGGCATAAGATAAAAAAATGGAAATAAAGTGATGTCATACATTTCCAAGAAATAACGCAAGGGATAAAGACTGGAAAGCTGGTCATAAACAACATAAAAATGGAGAAAAAAAAAGCTACCAGGGAGTAAATATACAAGTTTTTAACAAACACAGGAGGCAAAATTCAGAGAAATGAACAGACTAAACCAGGAATAAATGAAAAACAGACTGGCTTCTTGTGAATGCTACTTTCAGTGTGGTTTATTGCTAAATACATAGTGACACACAACAGTAAATCTGCATCATTCTTAATTTTAATAAATACTAACATGTTTTAGCTCATCTATATCATGAAAGAAAAAAGATGAAGATGTTTTGAATACTAATTCGATTTTCTCATTATTGGTGCTCTTCGGTCCAGCTGGTAAGGGTTGAAGACATGTTGTAATGCTTGGAACAAAACTAAGGAGGAAAAAAAAAGTTTGATAGGAAATCTAGATGTCATGTCATACAAGTTGCGGTTGGGATAAAAACTATCAGTAGTCAAGGAGCTGAAACTTCATTTGAACATGCCATCCAAGATAGCAAAAAATGTTTGGCCCAAATATGGCCCACATCTACAGTTTGGTAAATATTTGGCCTTGACCTACAGCACTGACTCCATGTTTGTATGGCTGCCAAATGACCACCACATGTGGCCCAGAAGGAAATTTCTGTAATCTAAGTTAAGGCATACTCTTCATATTTGGACCATTTCTGGCTCACAGGATATTTGCCAATGCTGTAACTGAGCCATAAATAGTCCACATTAGGCCCAAACATGTCTGCTATCTGGAATAAAACAAACTTTAACTATATCCCTGTCATGATTAATGGGTTTTGTTTTACTGCATATTAATGGCCATTAAGTGTCCTTGTCTAATGGATTTTTATGGTTTTTGTAGGGTTCCTTGTTTCTTTGGTTTAGTTTGATTTTGACTTTCCTGGTCTTAATTTACTGATTGCCACACACACGCCTTGTGTTTGTCCTCACATCACACAGTATGGATACTCCTTGAGTTAAATTTTCCAGGTCTAGAATGTACTTTGTCAGGGTTCATTGACTAGATATGAGGTGGTGTTTACAGGAACAATTCCTTTCATCCCCAAATTCAGGATTTCTTTCTTAATTATGTCGCTGCATCCGGTAGAGCCAAAAGGCGGTGATTATTTTAATGTGATAGGACATTTTTACTGTCCACTTGATTGATGATGCATCACTGTTTTGTTGAAACAAAGTCAACAAAGGACTTGACTTGAATTTTGAATCCGTGGGCCACAATGACCACAAGAACAAATTTAACCAAGATGACTGCTTTTCTGTTCTGTTGTATCAGCGTATCAGCAGTCTTCTGGTTTTTATTATTATTATTATTTTTAATTGAGTTTTGGTAGTGTTAAAACCCAATTCTGTTATAGTTGGTTACAGTAGATGGATAATTTTTAAAAAATGGAATATGTCTGCGTTAATCCAGCCAACCTCTAGCTTCATTCACTCAGCAACCCAAGTTATCAACCTTGAGCAAAACAAGCAGACCACAGGGCTCCACAGTGTGAGAGTCCGATTGTGTACAACTGTCACCAGGCTGCTTGTCCTGGATGGACCTACAGTAAATCAATGTGTGTGTGTGTGTTCAGCTTTGCCCGGCAGCCCACAGTCAGATGACCTACTGGAATACAGAAAGCATCAAACCTTGTTTTTATCAGAGCTCACACTCAGGAACCAGCTGACCAAAATTAAATCAACCTCTGAGGTGAGGGCCTTTTTTTCCCAATTTCCTTTTTTTTCCAAAGTCAAAGAATATTTTACTATCAGATTAAATCTTTTGTCCCAGATCTGACTGCTGTTTTTCATGGGTTTAACAAATTCTCCAAACTAAAAGCTGTGACCTATTAGTCCTAAAAGTGTAAAGTCCAGCTTAAGTATGTTATTAGTATTTTATTTTTTATGTTATTTTATTATCTTTTGCATGTATCTTTTAATGTTTTATGTTTTATATGATTTTAGAGTGTGGTTAAAGTAATAACCACTATCTGCTTCATGCTTGACAGGTTTTAATCTGACATATTGTAATGGGTCTGATGGTGCGATGGCGCTTCATCTGATTCAGTGGGACAAAGATCAATTCAATGCTTTTGTCAACAATAAACTGGTTATGTAATACATATTCAGAACAAACTGGGATTCAAGTCAAGATTTTCAATATTTAAACAAAACAAAACAAAAAAAGACAGAATATTTAATTGAAAAACTTAAAATTTTATATTACTGACAGTATTTACTCTTCACTTGTACTTGTTTCTTCTTCCATTTTCCATTATGCAGGTTTAAGTCTAATTTAATCTGACATATTGATGGGATGGACATTTTTTACAAAATGAAAAGGACAGTGAAATCTGACTTATCAGCTTCTGAGGAAAGACCCGTCTTTGTGGTGTTTATTTCTACTGGAGGACTTCCGGCTTTACAGCTGTTGACGTTTGATTAATGGCCTGAACCCAATTACTTCCATAGTACTTGTCCACATGCCCTAGAAGCTACACAATCTGCTTCACCTGGAAAGACCACATCAATGTTTATTTGGCACAGACCATTTCCAAATTTGAGGTTTCAATAACAAATGGATGGTCTTCAATTTAGAAGAAAATTTGAAACTGAGGGAGAAGGAGAAAGGATAAAGCTGAGAGCTCGGCTGAAGCCTGAGGATAAACTAAATAATCTCTTAACTGTTTAAGTTGGAGAAAACAAAAAGCAGTGTTTTCGTGATCAGAGTCTGTTTTACTGTCATCAGAAGGGCTGAAGTCACAGTCAGTCAAGTCTGAATTAAGAACAAAACTAATCAGACAAATCCACAATAGACTTTACTGTCAGACAGGCTTTAGTGTTGTTGTAACGATGTGCAGTAAAGCATCTTTTCTAAACTTATAATAAATGTTCCTATTTTTCATGTTTCAGTTGACTTTAATTTATCTAACCTTTAAAGGGAAAGTGCTTTATAGCTTTTAATATTGAGCCAGTGCACGTTTTTGTCGATATATTTTCTATAACTTAACAGAATTAGTTGACATGTGATGCCAAAAAATGTATTTTAAAAACTGAAAAGATGTTTCAAGAAATCACGACCTGCTCCCACCAACTTTGTTGTAACCGGCTTTGTGTTGGATTTTTTTTAATTATTATTATTATTTCTACTGAACTAATGTCGTTAACCTCGGTCAGCCTGTAATGCTCGTACATGTGATTGCTGTACGTGACTGTTGTTATAGAAAGCCTCAGTATTGATGACAGATCATCAGAGACTTCCCTGCCTTGATCAGTAAAGGAGGATTTTGTCCAGGTACCAAAATATAATTGAAAAAAGGCACGGAGGCCAAAGAGAAAGCACAGCAGTTCATATATGAAATTATATACTAAGCAATGTTTGTAGAATTTCTGGAGTAACTGATTCATGATTTCTGCTGATTTTTTACATGCATTTTTATGGAAAACTGAGCACCACACGATGAGTGTTTTCCCATTTAATTATAGTTAAAACTGACATCTTCAAGGTCACATTAAAGCAATCTAGAGGGGAAAAAAGTGCCACAATTTAAAATCTATTCACCTAGACTTGTAGTTTAGATCTCTCATCAATAAATGCTTCAATCCAAATGATGAAAGTAAAAACCATATTCCTACATGATAATATAAGATGATTGGATTAACTTTTGTTTGAGATGTCCTGAATGGAAAAGATGCAGAATCACTGCACAAATTAGACTAAAAATGCCAGATATCAATAGAAAGTTAAAATAGATTAGGTTATTAAATCAACTATAATTAAACAGCAACTGTCAGATCAAATTGCATTATTTTAGATAATCTGACTAGACACATTAAAGACTAGAATAAATGAAGTTAAATCAAGTTATACATTAGATTTTAGATATTCATTTCTATCCAAATATATCAGAACACAGATTTAATCTGAGAATTTCAATCAGTACAATTTTTTTCACTCCATCCTTTAACATATTAAGGCTGAATATGAAGTAAAGCCTCCATCTTACCTCCACCTGTTTCCCCATGCTGAGAATCTTCGTTCTGCTGTCTGCAGAGCATCCAGAGTTAAACCACTGTCCCAGCAGGCCGAGGGGCCTCTGCCCTGCCACCATACTGCTCACCCCAAAACCTAACACAACACCTGGACTCAATCCAGTACCGAGAGATGGTCCATTAAAAATGTTCTAACTGGTAGAATGTCGGAGGAGTTTGGTTTGAGTGAAATAATCCAGAGAAAGTCAGAGTCACTGGAGTTGAAGGAAGGTACACAAACAGATCCAGAGAAAGTGTGAGGTACTAATGTTGGTAAAGATGAGTCTGTTACTACAAGACAAGAAGGTGAGACATTGAGGGTCTAACAGGAGTTTCAGTGCCGAGACACATGATGTTATGTAAAAAATACTAGAATGAAGTACGACTGGAGGTTTTAAAAAGTCTATTTTTAGGTTTGAGAACAGGAGAAATTCTTAAGTGTCCTGAAAAAAACTGATCACGTCAGATCAAATCAAGAGAAAAAAAAAAAAATCAGAAATTTGACTGCAGTCAAGCATCTCCATCAAGTCTGCTAAAATTCCACATACCAGCTGTGGCAGGGTCATGAAAACGCCTGGTGCCATCAAAGGGCTGTCAGCAGCAAAGCTTTAGGATCTGGCACTGTGTCGGAAGTGTCCTGGAAAAGCTCGGCTTCTGGCAGAACTTTAAGACAACACACCCTCGCCCTGAGACTTCAGGCCATCAGAGCTCAAACATGGACAGAGGTCTGTTCCCTGCAGGACGTCCTGGAGAAGTTTGGATTGGAGTATAAAGCAGCTGGATCTGTGAATCTCTTAATCCTGGTTTTTGTCTGACCTCGCTCAGCGATGCCTGCTAACTCATTCCCTTCCTCTGGATGAGGACTCACAGTTTGCTCATGCTCACACACTCTCTCTCTCTCTCTCTCGCTCTCTCTCTCTGACTCAATTATTCAATTGCTCTGTGTCCAACTCACTCACTGCTTTCCTTCCTTCTATTCTTTTTCCTGTAACTTCTATTTTCTTTTAATTACTTATGCCTCTCCCTTGCCTTTCCTAATATATAGTTTTTCATTGTCAACTATTCTTAAGATATAGCCCAACCCAACAATGATTTGATCCTCCTTGTAAGCATTGTGTATATCCAAACCCTGGTATATGTTACTCCTTTGTGTCAGGGAGATCTATTGTCATCCTATGAGAATAGAAAAAAAAAAAAACAACATTAAGGAGCCACATTATTGCTCGAGTAGATGCTTATAATTTAACCAAACATTTACAGTATTAACTCACCAGCTGTGAAAGAAGAACTCACATCCTTTACTTTAATATGAGTTCCCCTTTTGACAGCATAAAAACACACTATTACTAGTAAAAGTCCTGGAAAACATTAAATACTTATCAAGTTATAGTAAATATAGCAGCATAATCCGGTAAATACTTTAAGTGAAGTGCAGGTTTGGTCTCTATATTTAAATTAAGTAAAATAATGCCAATGCACATGTTGGTGATGGAGCTGACTATTACATATTCAAAGGGTCATGGATAATTAATAGGAAACAAAAATAAGAAAATAGTTATTGTGGTTTAGTGAGATATTGGATCATTTTCACATTTTAAATGGAATAAAACCTAGCAAGAGGTTAAAAGAATGGAAGAAAACGAGCCTGACTTCAAACTTTTTTTAAATAAGAAATTAGGGCAAGAGATTTTAAAATTACTGGTTTATTTGGTTGTTAAAAAAAAAGTATCTAAATGTATCAAATTATAATTGTACTTGATTATTATTTCAATTATTATAATTTCCCATTGGGTATGAAAAAGTATTTTTCATTTAATTTTTAATTTTCATTATATATTTTCATATTTGATAGTTTGCTTAATCATAAAACTATATCATGTTTTTGTTTAAATTTAAGTTTTAATCATTATAATTAGTGTTATAATGTTCTACCATGATAATTTTTTTTTGTTTAATTAAATTAATTTAATATGTATTAAGACAAGTGATATCTTAAAGCAGCTTTACTGAACTTTGGCAGATTTTCACGATTTGACATCCCCTAAAGAAGGCTGATTCAACATCCATATTGCATCCTGTCTCATCTCTGAGCTCTGTCCAGCCAGTAAAAGTCGATCCAATGTTGACTCTTTTCTTATCACTTGCTCTGTCACTTTTTACTCACATAATGTTCTCTTGTGTTTCTTTGCTGAATTAGCTATGGTGCATGCTTGGTCAGTGTGTTGATATCCAGGCGTGTGAGGTGTTGTCGTAAAGCAGTACACAGTTACACAGTTACACAGTCACGTGGTGGCCCAGGGTGGGAAAAAAAAGCTGTAAAATGCAGTTTTTGCAGCCTTGGGAACAAAAGCTCCATGAAATTTGCATAATGAATGTCAGTGTACCATCAAGTCAGAAGCACAGCGTTTTGAGGTCAGAAACCTATTTAGTCTTGCTTTAAGTGCAGTAAGTAAAGAGGTAAAAAGATGCAGTGCAGTTTGACTAAATTATTGTTTTCTAAAAATACTGCAGTCAGTAAAGAACAATTAATATAATGTAAGGTCAAAGACCTCTCATCATTTTCTGGTAGTTTTATCTAAAGTAATATATTTTTTCAAGCTATGACATAAAACTATTTTGCCTCAAAATAATAGATTCAAATTGATTTGCTTGCACATTGAATGGTAACAAATAAATGTCCTCTTTTTCATTCTCCTGTACTCTATAATGTTTTATTTTAACCAGTGGAAATTGTCCCTCAGGGAAAAAATTGTCACTATCAAAACAGAGTGAAACCCAACAGAATGACATTGATGTCATTCATCAATGTCAAAGTGTTTCTTGCTGTTTGACCTCATATTCATTTGAAAAATCTCCCAATTTGAAGTGTATGTGTAAAGTTGCCTGCTGCAGACAGTTAAAAAACATAAAGAAAATTTTCATTATAACTTGCGACCACAGAGGTCCCTGTAACCACTGCTGAGCGGATGTTGAATACATCTGCTTTAAACCTTATGAAATTATTCTGGTTCAACTAATAAGGGAAAAAGTCCTTGACATGTACACAAAAAATATGAAATTTTTTCCAAGTGAGATGAAGTAAATTGAGCATGTGAAACACTTATAACGTAACTGTATTCAGTATCTTTACCCAGTGGTTTATAGTCATGTCTCATCATGACCTGAATATGGGTTTAATCACAATCGACAGCTACTGGAGCAAATAGTTGAGCTGATGCTGGAGCAACTGGTGGTCCTGGGAACTCAAAGTCAATCTGCAGTATAATTACTAAAGAGAGAGGAAAAGTGGCCTGCAGGCAGCCAGAGCTGTGTCCTGGTTTTCCAGTAGTTTCTAAGCCAATTACTGTGAGATTGTGTGTACTGGTTGTGGTGAGATCATGTATAGAGCTACAATGTGGGACATAACTTGTGTTAATATTTGTTTGTTGGTTAAAGTTTGGATACATTACTACCAGGTTAATTTAAATTTTAAAGACTTTTAAAATCACCCTGGATATCTTCTTAGATATTTATTAAAAAGAACAGCATCCATAGAGGTAATAATACTCCTTTAGGAATATAAATCTATTTAATTTCATGGTAAGTGCATTTGTAGTAGACTGCTTATTTGGCATATGAGAAATCAAATAAAGAAACTTAAAAGCACACTGAATAAAGCTCAGCTGCAGGTAATGAGACAAGAAAAAGATACTGTCATGTCTTTAGTAATGTTTCCATTTCGTTGTTTCCTTTTAAAACTGTGAGTGTTATTAGAACATCAACCCTAATCTCTGACACTTCATGGCCACCTAACAAAAGCTGCCCGTCTGACTCAGCTCCATTGTCTGTAAATGGGCAGTGGGTCCATGGACGCCCACAGAGGAACCGGCTCAGCTGTTTCAGACAAACCCACCTTTAAATTTGCATTGTGACACATTGACTTTACATCATACTGGGTTTTATTTTAATAGCAGTGTGTTGAAGTGTGGATGGATGTGAACTGATCCTCACTGTCTGTGATGGTCATTTTAAGAGATGACAAATAATGTAAATCATTAATGATTGCTCATCCTACTGGCTGCATGAGCAATCACTACGCTGTAACTAAAATATCCTACAACTGTAAAAAGACTTAATTATATGTTTTATATAGTAATTTTACAATCTGTTCAGCTATAAATCAATATTAAAGAAATTTAAATTCTTGTTTTTAGACACATGAGAAGTTGGATTGTAAATTCTTGTCTCATAAATGTGTCATCGTTAAGTAATTGTTAGAGAAATATCATAGTAAAGAAAAATATCATAGTTGAAGAAACAAATAAGCGGATAATTTCCTGTATCTAAAAATAAAAAATAAATAAACTAAAATAGATTTGTTATAGGATTTTCCTGAACCACACTTTTAGACACCTTTAGAAGCTGATCACCAACTTTTCCATTCTCTGTTTTAAAAAGATAACTCAACTTTATTCAAGTGAGGGTGTATGTGGTCATAATGATTTTGCCCAAAAGTTAACTGTACCTAGGTCAGGGTTACTTTGGTCTAAATGTAGTCCGTAGCCATAAAAACAACCCCCATGGTCGCCTGGTGTTTGGTAGGTTGACTCAATATAAATGTTTCCCTCAGTTTGCTCTGGATCCAATGAAGCAGATCAATAACTGTTCATCTACCATGTGAGCCTGAGGGCTTGAGCAGATCTTAATTAGCAAGTGGAAAAAAATCAATAATTACTCTGGAGTCAAGCAGAAACTTCCAGAGTAAACATTTTCTAACTCAGAATGCCTTTAACTAGTTGATTTGAATCGGAAAAAGGAACTGTTTCAACGTATGAAACAAAAGTCTTGTTTGCAGCTGCGGCCAAAGTCAGAGTGAAAGGTGGGAATGAGAATGTGGAGCCGTGATAAACGGACCGGATTTGGGTCTTAAAATGGGAATTTTCACTATGCTGTGTTCCAGACATCGCTGAACACAGCTCAAAAATCACTAACACCTCAACCATTAAAGCCAACACTGAAATCAATACATTTATGAATTTTGAGGGGGGCTTAAGAACATTTTAGGGTTAGAAATTAAACAATTGGGCTGAAGGTTAAGAAAATCACCTGATCAGCTGCAACTTTAACCTTTAAGCCCTATTGGGCCTTATAAGAGCTAGCATTACAACAGCAACAACAGCAATTTTACAGAATTTTAATTTCTAACTTCATTTTCAATATTTAATGTACATTTTTATATTAATACCTACTTACAATTGAAAAGGATGTATTGTAGATATTTATCAGACAACTTCTGTGATCACTGGCAAAATTCTGAAATTTTAGAGATAAATTCAAAGACAATCCATTAAAATACTCTAATTTGGCCAAATACATCAGTTCTATCAGGCAGCTGAGCGTTTTAACTCCTACCGTGTAATGTTTTGTGTTTTGTATTGGGACTGTTGTAGAGGTGGTAATGAAAATTATGTGTTTAATCGCTTAGATTATTTTAATTTTGACATCTGAATGAAGTTTACTAACTTTCTATTGATGAATTGTAAATGGGATTAAGCATCAAAATACTTAAACAGCACTTTATTAGATATCTTGTTCTGTTTTATTGTCAGTCCAAATCATCCAACATATTGAGTTCATAGTGATTTAAAACAGCATCAGAATATCTTATAAAAGTAACACAGTGAGTCTTCGATGAAAATAATATATGAGGAGATTTTTTTTTTAAAAGAGTAAGTAGTAGTCACTAACTCTGGCTAGCTATCAACAAGCACTTGGTTATTATTGATAAAATAGACACCCTGTTTAGTTAATATTTTAGCATGATGTGAAGTTCTGTCATTGTTGAGTTAGCTCTGAATATAGTGAGGGACCAGTTTGTTCTCTAGCTGTTAATGAAAAAGGAAAAAGTCCTAATAATTACTACTACATCACCGACTGAGACAGGACAGGGACAGAGAGGACAGAGACATCTGCTGAGGAGGTGAGTCTGAAAGATTTAATAAGAAGTCTGACCCTAGAAAATGTGAACAGCTAAAATAAACAGCTAAAATGATGTTAACCTGTCCATTAGAGAGGTCATGGAGATCCAGGGACACAGAAGGTGAAGCAAATGTATGGAGAAAGAGACAAAAACGAATCCGGAGATAGAGGAAGCAACTCCTTCCCCAAGATTTTCCTGATGCACTAGTGCAGGGATCACCAACTGTGGACCTCTTGAGCCACTGTTCTGCATATTTGACAAATACCTGCAGTATACATGTATACACCCGAGTCAAATTGTTAATGGGCCATTAAGAGGCTTGTGCAGAACTTGACAACAAGCTGTCCTTTGAATCGTGTGTTGCTGCAGGGAAACATCTACGATCTGCAGGACAGGTGGTGGTCCTGCACTAAAGTGCAGCATATTGGCCCTCCTCTGGATATTCAGGAAAAAATGCTATGAACTGCAGTATTAGTTTTAAAAAATTCTCTGTGGTCCAGACACATTTTTGTTCACAGTAAGAACTCTTTGATAAATTTAGAGCATATTTACGAACCTGAATAAATTTCCATGTTCATCTACAGGTTTTCCACATTCAGTAAAGCAAAGAAATTATCCAGAGGAAAAGGACAGAGCATGGACAGAGTACGAATTTTAAATTCCTTGAATATTATAATGCTGTCTTCTAAGCAAACCAGACGACAGGTGTTGCATGGTAGGTTACTCATTACAACAAAAAGTGACTTGCAACTTGACTTGATCTTGCCACTCAAAGCCTTAAGACTTGACTTGGACTTGCAAACATCTCTGGGTCATGGTAACTTCTCTCATGTCACACGCAACTTTGTGTTTAAAATAACATCACAGTAACTGGAAATCATTACAATAACTGCTCTTCAACACTGCTTTTAAAAAATTGTCATAATTTCACCACTGGATGATAGGAGCTACTTTGTATGTCATTCCTGAGGACTAAGACTAAGACTTAAATCCTCGAGTCGCCCTGATTAGATGGTTGTATTTGAAAACAATCATTTGAATCTGTAACATGTAACTTAAGCTGGCAAATAAATGCAAAAACAAGAGAAATAAAACATTTTCTCTTGAAATAATATAGATGCTTTAAGTATGAAATTAACCAGAAGGCATACCTTGATACTGGCCTGAGTTAATGTACTTAGTGAATTCCAACCAGTGAGAATGAATAAAATCATGGACCAGTCAAGACAACGACAATGTTGCTCAGAAGAACTGATGTGCTGTAAAGAAACATAAGCAACTGTCATGACCTCTGGCCGTAAAATCAGATAAAGCTGTCTCCAGGTCCTGAAGCTGCAGCAAAAGCACAATAAGGTTGTGTATGATTCACTGAGCTACAGCACAGAAACAATAGCCTGTAATTTATTCCACTTTCAATAACTGCCAGCACTGGCTTGAACAAAGTAAGACTGATGGTGTGTTTGGTCTGTTTGTCCCACTGGAGTGTGTTGAACAGGGTGGACATCCTGTCTAAGACCGAGAAGAAAGGGGAACGCCCGGGAAGGAACGGGCTTCAGGCTGAACGCTAAAAATACAGGAGGAGGGGCCCAACACGAGGGCCCAGGGACCCGAGGGTCCAAAATATACAATGATCTACAGACACAGACATAAAGTTCATCTATTTAAGTTCTGTACTTTCCCTTCATCACAGAGATTTTTCATTTGTCATCATAACCATTATCATTTGATGATAAAGTTATCTGATCAGTTATATAATCCTATTTAATAATAATAAAATAAAGGCAACAGTTTGTGTTTATTAAAAACAGATCAAGCCAAAAACTGTAGAAACCCCTGATTATTGTAGGAAACCTTTCATGTTTTACTTCTTGGTGGTCTATGGGATAAAGCTTAAAACAGGCCTTTATGTGAATTTTTGTTTGTACACTGCATGCATACTGCAATTATATATTAATTAGGTCCCTATAGAATGAGTGACAGTTCTTAGAGCGGAAATTTTCTACTCTTAAGAGTTGTCTTCCTGTGAGTGTTTAAATGCAGGAATAACCTAGTTTAAAAACAAAACAAAACACACCCTGTGGCTGAGAACCATACAGCAACATCTAAACAACATAAATAAGTAAATAGTACGTTGCTATTTATGACACACATTTCAACTATTAAAAATGCATTTGAATTGCAGAGAAATATTAAATGTTCATAGCTGCGTGGAATTGTGGGTAATAAAGGCCAATGGCTGTGATGAGTAAGGTGCATTCACATCAGGATAGTGTGGGGGACTTCAAAAAATTGATTGTACATATTAAGTTTGAGCACTATGCAAACACTTTCTGCGTCATGTTGCAGTTGGACCACAGAGGGAAACACAACAGAACAGCATTACTTCCTGCTGCAGGACAGGACCAAAACAGCCAAAACACACACAACTACAATGGGGAAGTTGGCTTATTATTCTATTTTTGTATTATATTTCAAAGGTGTGAACAATCTGTCCCCACACATTCAGGAAGCGTTTGACCATCTCAAGTCAACAGCTTTAATGGACGCTAAAAAATTTCAGCACTGTGAGAGAAGAACACAGTTTCAGTTCTCACTGTTCAAGGATCTAAAACTTTATATGTGTTTAACTTACACTGATGTCAAGACTGCAGAGACTGAGGGAATCTGCATCTCTGCTGGTCTGCTTCCTTTTCTTCTGAAATACAAAAAACAGGAAACATTGAACTGAGTGGGGAGCATGAACAGTGTGTAGTAAATGCTGATTATTTTAAATTAATCACTTATTCAAATACAATGCAAAAATTTAGACACCAATCAAGATCTAACCAATCTAGTTTTATTGCTCTACTTTCAGTTTAATTTTGAGTTCTGCTTCTTTTAAATCTTCTGTGTATGATATTTTAGAGAAATATACAAAAAACATGCCCACGCAATCTTCTTCACATTTAATCTTTTGTCTTTTGAATCCAAAAATATGTGCAAGAATTACTGACATCTTGTCAAGCATAGAAATGACTTCAAATCCCAACAGTTGTGAATAGACGGTGGCCCACAGTGGCCAAAATTCTTCCAGACATAAACATGTGATCCAGTGGCAGACATTGCTAGGATGACAAGACTAGACTTTTGTCTGAAAAGGCTATCTAGAGACCCTCTGTAGATGTCTGTAAAACTCAACATTTGAATAAACCACAGCACACCATCCTGTACCTCCATTCCTCCATGTCATCATTACTATGGAGAGCTGTTTTATAAATAAATAAATAAATAAATCCCATAAAATAAATACAATATAAATCAATAACTTAATTTCTTTCTGAATATTTATTTGCTTGTTTATTTATTAATCAATTTATACATACTTTTATTTATTTATTTACTCACTGCTTTTGTTTTCTAATGGTTTTTCATTTAACGTGGAACTTTTATTTTGCAGTCCCATGTTTATTTCCCTCAAAAATGGATAAAACAAGTGTAAATAACGAATGAGCGGGAAGTTTTTAATGCAGATGGGAATGTCACAGTAAACTGGACAACACTGGTGGGATGATGAAAATTCTCCAGAGCAGAGCTGGAAGATGCCACCGTGAAAGGGACACTACAAGTCGGTGAGTCTGCCCTGTCATGACTGTGGGTGCTTGATGATTATTTGTCACTTAAAATAATTGCAAGATAATTGATAACACATTTTATTGCAAATCTGTCCTTACAAATGAGGAAAACTTGTCATGACAGAAATAAACAGGAATAGAAATATTTTATTCGAGATCAGCAACCGGAGGAGGGGGGATGGCAGGGAGGCAGGCAGGTCAGGGAACTGAAGGTTACAGGTAACCACGGCGCTTCATTTGAATACAAGAACCTGAAATAAAGTAAGCAAAATAAAAGTTCCACAATAAATGAAATACCATTATAAAATAAAAGTGATAAATATTATTAATAACAGCATTTAAAAATAGATAAACAGATAAATAAGTGTTAATACAAAATAAATAAAAAAAAATCAAATATATTAAATAAATAAAAATAAATAAACCAGTAAGTATCATTAAATAAATAAACAAATAAAAATAATAATAATTGAAAATTTTATATTTTATTATTTAATTTTGTATTATTTTATGGGATATTTATAAATTTCTGTATTTATTTAATTATGAATAAAACGACTCTATATACATTAAACCCAGGTATCCTCTCACATCCAAACAACAGATAACTCACCAAAACCTCATTTACATTCAGACCTGTAGTTCATCCCCTGCTATTCAACCCACCCAATTCAACATGGCACTCTCAAACAGTAGATCCCTTTGCAATAAACACATTTTAATGAATATGATTTTAGATAACAGAATTCATCATTTTTAGCGGAAACTTGGCTCAATCAGAACGCACCTGCCGTTCTCTCAGAGACTGCCCCACCCACCGGCGTAACTGCTCTAAAAGCTGTGAAATTACACAAAAATCTCTGACAGTAAAAGTTTTTCATATCACTGCTGTCAAAGTTTTTATTTTTTGAGAATTATAAGACATTTAAATATGCCTTGCAACACCACCATTGAAGAAATGTGTCAAACTCTGTGCTGTAAGTGAGGGGTACTAACATCTGCAACACAGCTCCACCTGGAATAAGAGTATGCACCAAATGACCACTTTTAAATTTAAAATCAAAACCTGACTTTACCAACCAAACCTGTTCTCACAACTACAAACATGTATTTAGCAGTAAGCTGTATATATCTGCCTGTTTATTCTTGTTATATAAGCAGCTGGTTAGCTCAGTTGGCAGTTGGCAAAGCATCCGTCTCCCATGTGGGAGACCAGGGTTTGAATCCCCCAGGGGATGACAATTAACACCTTTCAGTTCGGTCCTTAGGTAAAACCCTTAACGCCACTGTAAGTTGCTTTGGATAAAGGCGTCTGCTAAATGAATGTAATGTAAATATTGTCATGAGCAAAACATGTTTGCATATGTGTACTCTTTGTCTGTATGCTTAATTGAGTGAGTGAATGGTAAGGCCTTTTAATGTTTGTGTTTTATCTTGTACATTCCAACCAAAATTAGCTCAAAATAGCTCTGGCACATTCACCTTTTAAATTTAACACCAAGAAGGTGATTAATGTGCACTGTCCCTTCTTAAATAAACTAAATTAAAAACAAAAGAAATCTGTTTATATCAGGTAAGCTGTGTGGTAACCATGGCAACAATCATTTATTTGCCAGTAAGCTGAACAGGTGCAACAACATGGCAGAGAACAAAACAGTTCCTGTCCACTGCCATGGCAACAAAAAAGAGGAAGATACTAAACACTTGAGTAGACTGAGGAGAAGAGAAGAGAAGAGAAGAGAAGAGAAGAGAAGAGAAGAGAAGAGAAGAGAAGAGAAGAGAAGAGAAGAGAAGAGAAGAGAAGAGGTACATCTGAACAGAGAAGGAGAAAAAGGGGAGAAGAAGGATGTTGGGATCTGTGTAGCAGAGGGCAACAATAGCAGGAAGTGTGTTATTTGTTTAGTATTGTGCTAAGACTTTGTTGTTGTCCGGACATTGCACAACTTGGCAGATTTTACCTTTAACTCACTATCGCTATAGAAACCAGATAGGAGGTGGACCTCATAACTTAGTCCATATATGGTCAGTCTGCTTCCTTCAAAATATCACGTGTCTTAGGAACTTTTTAAATAAGAGATTAGGTTACATAGTGCACTGGTGTATCTTATTACATTTGTCATTTGGTCTCTAATGTTTTCTTTGTTTTTTTGTTTATTTTTTTTTGTTACAATTTTCTCAGACTATAATTTAAAAAATGACTAAACTGACTGCCATTAACTATTCAATATTTAAATATTTATTTCTACTTGTATTTCCCATTAACCTGGCTCATGTGGTTGTGTGGGTCAAGCCAACTCTGTGTTCTTCATGAGGTTGAACGAAAGTAGGAATCACAATGAAGAGTCTAGGTCAAAACAAAAAGCTTGAGCTTTAGACTTTTACTATCACACTGACTGTACTCAGACATCAGTCATGTGAAATGGACATTTTGTTAACAACATAATGGATCTTAGAATATCTGCAGTCTAATGTAATCACTCTGCATAATCATCCACAAATGACAGTTTGATTTCATGTGTGGTGGTGCAGGTTCAGCTGTATTTTTATTACTCTCCATTACTCTCATCCATTGACACATGGAGAGTTTTAGAGTTTCCAGTCTGCAGCAAGTTTTCCTCCTCAACTCGTGGGAGAGCTTTGAGCTGGAACATCACTAGCTTCCAGGGGTACATTGTCTTTCAGGACATCCTGTTGTTTTACTCCTCAGCCTCCATCCTCCAAGTCACATCTTCAATTTCATTTAGCTTCACATCTGTGGACTCCTGTTTCAGTAAACAACCATCAAACAAGAATGAATTGCATCTTGAACCATCAAAGGGTCACTCACTCTAAACTGTTTCTATATTAACTAATTACAAATGTTAACAAACCCGCAGTTAGATGTATGAGAAATTTAGCAGGTAAGTACCCTTAAAAAAAATCCTCAATTCATGTGTTTTTTCCCAGACAAACATTTAGGTGCTGAATGAGCCTCTTATCTGGGAACCACATGAGTCAGTTAGGTGGCTTAATTAAGCTCCTTGTCTGGGTCCTCTCTGCATCACTAATAATAGGAAATGTAGGCATGGGATCAATTTATTACCCAAATAGACCCAACATTAAACTTCCCAGCTGGACATAGACACATTGGTGGGTAATATAGCAGGTTTAAAATAAAACCAGACAGAAGACGCATGTTAGTTTTAACTTTTGATTAAACTGTTTAAAACATATTATTCCCATGCGGACAGCATAGATAAAAATACAGGAGCAACCATTGTATTTTAGTGAACCTTTTTTGCCTGCAGTGGGCATGGCTGAGCTTTAACAAGATTAGAGACTGTTCATATTCAGATATTGAATTTGAAATTGAATATTGAATCAAACTGAATTAAAACCATCTGTTTGCTCTTTTCCAGGGGAGTGGGAAATTGAAGGAGGGCCTGTACTAAGAAAAAAATTTCTTTTCCTTTGGACATTAATATTAAGATCAACGTTTTGTAACAAATGGTTGAGATGACAGCTAAGATATCTTATATAAGATATATAATACCAGTGAAATGATCAAAACTTGAAATTGTAATGGATATTCACTTTTTATTACTGTTAAGGGTTATTTGTTTAAAGAATATATTCCTAAAACTTGTAAATGTGAGCGTATTAGCTGATGCATGTTTGCAAAATGCAGTCTTTTTTTTCTTAACTGCAGGTCACTGCATTTTTTTTTTTTTTTTTTTTTTGTCTACCATTTCTCATAAACAAATGGACTAAAAGAATATTTTATTTTCGTCTTTCTTTGAAATCACAAAATTTGCAGGGTTATTCTGCCTGGAAAGCAGCTGTGTATTTAGTAAATTTAAAAGAATAGAAGTTGAAATTGTCATGGCGCTAACACAATTCTCCTTTTAATTAAGGTTTGTGTTTTTTTAAGTGAATGTGATGCTGATTATTGCTGAAATGCATCCTGGGATACACTTGAGATTAAACTCACCCGGTAGTAAACAAACAGACAGCAGCCCATCATCAGGAAAAGATCAGCTCCTCAAAAACTTCAAATGTTCAAACTTTCTCTGATGCTCTTGCTCCTCTTCCTGTCTTCCTCTCCTCTTCCTCCAGGTCACCTTTTTTAACCTCTAAAGTCACATCAGCTCTTCTTTCTGTGCTCCTTCATTTGGCAACCAACAATATATACTCCTTTATTCCTCTCACCTCCTTTGAATCACCTCCTTCAGAGACACATTGTACTCCACCACTCCTGTCTCCTTTCTTCTAGGCACTTTGCTTTCCTCTTCCTCCAGCTTGTCCCTTCAAAATCCACCTTTTCGCCACAACCTTCACTTTTCTCACTCCTCTTTGTCCTTCTTCTGTTCTGTGCTGCCTGCTCTCCTCTTGCCTTCTGCTCCTTCACCTCCTTAGTAAGTCTCCTCAGCTTCACCACCTTCCTGAGTAGATCTACTGACCCTCAGAAACAGGAACCCTTCACAATGAGTGTGTGTGTCCACTGGACAAACAGGAAGTGATGGCCGTCAGGGGAAACAACTGTCTATAATTAGTAGCTACAGGAGACACAGTGACACCAGAGGTAAAACTTATTGACAAAAAAAAAATAATAATAAAATAATAACAATAACAGTATGCTTTAAATGTTTTGCAAAGAAAAACTATGTAATCGAACAACATTGATGAAGCTACAAATATTTCTATAACCACCCCAAGTTAAATGATGATGAAAACGTATTCTGAAGCAATAAATCATATTAGCAATTTAGAAATAAAAATAGTAAAATGCTCATCTTTATGGCATTTCCTTATTCTATAAATATATGTTCTCTAGATCAACTTAATTTTTTTTTATTGTAATAAGGGTCATCTTTTACTAACAAAAAAGTATGGCTAGGAAGAGAAAGACAACCCAGGACAAAAAAGAAAAGGATATGACCATGAACGAAGTAAATCAAGGAGTACTTATGAAAAATGCAGAACAGGTATGGCGATTAGAAACAGAAACCACATCACTGAAGTGAAAGCTAATACAGACACACAAGGCACAGACTAAAAAAAAACACAAGACCAGAAACCTAAAAAGAATTTAACCATAAACAACCACAACCCACAGGTTGTTATACGGTACTGACCAGGTAGCTATATTTACAAAGTTCATCCCATTTTAGCATGTTAGCATGCTAACATTTGCTAATTACCACAAAACATTAAGCAGTGATCTCAAGTTTTGCCAGAGGAACAAAATTAGGATGAAGACCATGGTTGACAACAAAGCTGTAGGTTGTGTATAGCAGGGGTTCCCAAACTCTTCTATGCCAAGGCCCCCCAAACACCATTAGCTTCTGGCGGGGAACCGCCAAGTTCACAGAATATGCTACAAAATACATAAAGAGACATTTTCTTACTTTTATTCACTATTCAATAATATTACATTTGTTTAGGATAGTAAAACTATTAATGAACATCTGTTCAGCACTGTATATTGCCACTGAATAAACTTTTCAACAAACTGTTGACAGATTATAACAGAACAAAAGAAATCAAACTTCTCGTGTGTGTGAGTGTGTGTGTGTGTGTGTGTGTGTGTGTGTGTGTGTGTGTGTGTGTGTGTGTGTGTGTGTGTGTATGGGTGGGTGTGTGTGCATTTGTCTTGTGTCTGTGAGTGACAGATAGAGATTACATTAGTGGAACGCTAGGGTTTCCAGACAGACATCTCGGGCAATCATGGCCATTTTTCTGTATGGCTGTAAAGCCATACGTAATATATTTTGCATCATATTTTTAATTTTAGTCGGCCATGAGTTCTTACGTGTTTTAGCAGCAGAGTCCTCCACGGCATGGTTGTTGGTCTGCTCTTATGGTCTATTTTTTCTCAAAAACCCGTCCATTTTGCACAAGCTAGCTACACAATAGCTTGAGGAGCAGAGCAGCCTGTTGACCGCCAAGTCTACACAGATTATGACATCGTCATGCCAACTTCCTGATGATTTTTTTTTTCCTAAACTTCTCTCAAATTTTTTTGAGGCCCACCTAGCACCCACTGGCAGCCCTCCAGGGGACCACATGGCCCACTTGTGTCCTCATGATTTCAAGGTGGAAATTCATGACAACAGGACTTTAAGGGTATTAACCTGGTTAATGCCACTAGAGCAGGAAATTGACACTCATTTTGACAACACAAACCCAACACACTCCTTTTAAGTCACCAAGTTACACATTCAACATAAAAATGGTTCACACAGCAAACTACTAGTTATCTGGCTGATTTTGCTAGCAACTAAAATCCCTTTGCCACCACTCTTCGAAAGCACTAATAGCTACCAAATGGTATCCTTTGGATAGCAGCTAGGATCTTAAGGCTAGCTGACAGCACTTCAGGGCTAGTTACTAGGATCCTTAGCATTCTTGGCTAGCAGTTACTGTGATTTAAACACAAGTAACATTAATCAGCAACCAGAATTCTTTGGCTACTAACTAGCATTCCTGTGGTTAAATTTTCTACATCTAAATTCTACTCTACAAAAAAAGAAATCTTTCTCGAGGACAAATGCACTTCAAAATTGAGAAAAGAGAAGCTGCAACACGACACCGTCACTTTACACTTAAGTGAAGGACACATTTCACCAGCATCAATCAAGCTGTTTGATACTTTGAGCACTTGTATTGACACTCTTAAAAACAAAATTTTCCAAAATTTTCTGATTTAAAAATTATCTTCAGTGATGATTTCAACATCACTGTAAAAGACTGACTGTTACCCAGTTAATTCAGTCATTGCTAAATATATTCCAAACACTGAACCTCTTTGCTCTTTCTATCACCTTGAAAGGGAAACACTAACTCACTTCTTTTGGGATTGTACTTGTAGTAAATCCTTTTGGTGTGACCTTAATCTTCTTTTGAAGAGAAAATTGGATGTCTGCCACTCTTAATATTCAGCATATTTTATTTGGAATGTTTAATATTTAAACTCCTGGAAAAAGATATGTTATTAACACTCTTATTTCACTTCCTAAGTTTCATATATATGCCAGTATACATGCTAAACAGAAACACAATTGTACTGTGCTCAGGGCCTATCTGAGCTTTTTTTTGGGCTCTTTAAAATTTTGCACTAATTCTAAAGCTGTAAAATGCAAAGCCTTATGTTAGCAATATGATTATATATATATATATATATATATATATATATATATATATATATATATATATATATATATATATATATAGTTGTTTAGATTGTTTAAAAAAAAAAATAAAAAAGATTCACCAATGTCAGCTACTCCGGCCTTATGCGATCATACAGACGCTAGCATGAATCCAACTTTAATCTAAAGGGACAGGTTTGCAAAATCAAAACTTTTTCTTACCCCCCTGAGGGACCAGCCATCAAGAGACAGAAGAGAGAAGGAGGAAGTTTTCCTCTGCAGCTTTGACCTAAGGGAACGAAAGAAGATGGAGAAAGGAGGAGGGATTGAAGAAAGGAGAATGGTAGGAGAAGAAAAGAGAAACAGGATTAATTTATCATTCATTGGACACATGCAAACAACAAGCTTAGAGCACAGAAAATGATGTTCCTCTCATGAATGTGAAACTCCTGCACCAGGAGCAAGCAGCATCTCCCCTTCTTCTGTAAGATTTTAATGCTAATGCTATTCTCTACAATAGAATCATACAGAAGAGGTTGGGGGGGGGGGGGGGGGGGGGTTCATGGGCAGCCTGAGAGGTGTAACTCATAACAAAGTATTGCTGAACTAAAAAAGAAATAGCTACCAAACTTATGTTTGTGTGTGATAAGGGCTCCACCCAGTGGTTTATTTGGTGACTGGACCGGTAAGCAATCCCTATATGGGGTAAAATGTTTAATAATGATTTTCAACTAGAAGGTAAGAGTTTTATGTAGCTTAACTAGACAGAAAAAAGAATGTTATATGATAAATATTATACATATGATTGTTAATCTATTGTATATATTTCATGTGAAACTGCAAGTATATTTATCATCCAGCTAAATACAAAGAACAAGTCCCCAAAACTAATCTGACAGAGATGAGGATGTGAAACAGCAAGTTTTTTGGGCATACCTACAAAAGAACAGACAAACAGCAGAGAGGAAAAAGGAAGTTAGCTTGAGTGAAACACAGATCGAAGCTTAAGCAGAGAGATACATATTACTGAGACTGAAAATAGTCCTATTCTGTTTCCTGCCCCCCATCACCTCAGGAAACACCCAAAATGGCAAGTTTAGCCCCAACTGTTTTTGTGCATTCTCTGGCTTGTACATATACCAGGCAAAATTTGATTTATTTATTTAAAACTGAACTGAATACTTTATTAATCCCAAACTGGTGGTGAAAATTTTCATGACAGCTTGATTTAGTAGATATATTACTCCCCCTCAATACCTCTGATAATAACAAGAGATCAGTCATGGCCAGGTCATGTTTGCACATGAGAATTGGTTTTCAAAAATACCTGGTAAAATAAAGGTAAAATAAAAAAAAAATAAATAAATAAAAAGATAAAAAGATCACATTGGCATGTAACAAACCAAACTATTCCATCAAGGCACACATCTATTACATCCATAGATGTTATGCTTCTTTTGTCTTGCAAAACTGCAGAATAGCTTAGGCTCTAAAAGTTAGGTTGTCAATTCAAGAAAAACTTACTGTCTTCAATAAAAACTAACTCAGGTCCATTTGCCTGTTTAATATTGTTTAGTTGGACTTGTAGGAATAGTAATGTGTAGTTTCCAAATGACCCAGCTCTAAGAGACAATTCTTTGTAGTGGACACCAAGACCACAGAGCAAGTCTTCAGAAGGGGTGGGACTTTATTTTTAGATTAGATTAGAAGCTTTATTGTCATTGTACAGCAGGTACAGTGAAACTTTGTTTAACAGCAATCACCAGCAGCAGCCACATTTCAAATGTGCTTATGTACATATATATAGGCAAGGCAAGGCAAGGCAGTTTATTTGTATAGCACATTTCATGTACAGGACAATTCAAAGTGCTTTACATAAAACAAAGGCATTACAGATATTTAGAATAGTAAAAGGCATCAACACATAATCACAATAAAATAATAAATTACATTAAAATGATTAAAAGCAAGATAAGTTAAAAACAAACAAACAAAAAAAAAGTTAACATGCAGATTTCATGCATAGGCGCATGAGAAAAGAAATGTTTTTAACCTGGATTTAAAAATGTCTACATTTGGGGAAAGTTTAATTTCCACTGGCAGTTTGTTCCACTTGTTTGCAGCATAACAGCTAAATGCTGCTTCTCCATGTTTAGTCTGGACTCTGGTTTGGACTAGTTGACCAGAGTCTTTGGATCTAAGAGCTCTGCTAGGTTTATATTCTCTGAACATCACAGATGTATTCTGGGCCTAAACCGTTCTGGGATTTGTAAACAATCAGAAGGGTTTTAAAATCTATTCTGTGACTGACTGGAAGCCAGTGTAAAGATTTCAAAACTGGTATGATGTGTTCAGATCTCTTAGTTCTGGTTAAAACTCTAGCAGCAGCGTTTTGGATGAGCTGCAGATGTTTAATGTTCTTTTAAGGAAGTCCTGTTAAAAGACCATTACAGTATCCAGCCTACTGCAGATGAATGCATGGATGATTTTCTCTTGGTCTTTCTGGGAGACTAAACTTTTAATTCTATTGATGTTTCTGAGCTGGTAAAAAGCTGTCTTAGTGACAGCTTTGATGTGGCTGCTGAAAGTCAGGTCTGAGTCTATCAACACTCCAAGGTTACAAGCTTGGTCGGTGATTTTAAGAGCCCGAGCCTCCAGATGTTTACAGATGCTGACCCTCTTCTCTTTGCTACCAAACAGAATAATCTCAGTTTAGTCTTCATTTAATTGTAGAAAATTCTCCCTCATCCAGGTGTTTATTTGCTCCAGACACTGACACAATAAGTCTATTGTACTGCAGTCATCTGGTGACAGACACACATAAAGTTGATTATCATCAGCATAACTTTGATAATTAATGCTATAGTTCTGTAATATTTGACCCAAAGGGAGCATATACAAGTTGAACAGAAGAGGTCCAAGGACTGACCCCTGGGGGACTCCACAAGTTATGGCCACTCGCTCAGATTCATAGCTGCCGACAGGATTCTGTGATCTACAGTATCAAATGCAGCACTGAGATCCAACAAAACCAGGACTGATACTTGACCAGAATCAGTATTCAACCTAATGTCATTTAACACTTGGACCAGAGCTGTTTCAGTGCTGTGATGAGGTCGGAAGCCGGACTGAAATTTATCAATTTCAAACAGCCACATGAATGTAAATAAATAAATACTCAAGCCATTGTACAATATTAAAATTAAATGTGCAAGCTGAAAGGTGTGTAAGATTATTGAGAGTGTGAAGATTAGTCAGGACAGCAGTCTTTATTATTGCACAGTCTTTATTATTGGTTGTGTGATGGGGGGAGGGGGTCATGTTTTCTCTTTACAGCCATGAGGAAGAAGATGTGTTTGACCCCCAATTTCCACCAGGTGCGTGTGTGCTGCATTACGCCCATTTAAGTCAATGGTTTGGTTCATACCAGGCGTGTCAGAAGCGTGTCAGAAGCGTCCCAGAAGCTCTTCGCTAAACATTTAGTCTATTTTTGATGGAGCAAGCGTCCAAACGCATCAAACTCAGCAGTTCAGATAGGGGCAGACAGGAAATTAGACACGGGAGTAGTGTAAAAACCTCTGGTAATTTTCAAAATAAAAGCCCCAATGCAGATTTGCGCTTGCTGAACCATGTAAACATTACGTCATTAATCGGTCAGGGTGTCTAAGTGTGTTTTTTTTTTTGTCATGGATGACGATCACAAGATTCTCCAATTCTCCTGTGATTTTTTGATCTCATGGATCCAGCTAGGCGGACTGCATTCATGGGCGCGCCACACCTGACATGCTCCCAGTGTGGATTGATGTGCCACAGAGGTCCGAACCCAGCACCCAGTGGAAATTGGGGGTGAGTCTGCTGGTCTGAGTTTTCATGACTTTATATTTTGATTGGCACCCCATGTAGCCAGTCACATGTGAGGAAAAACTAGGATCATACCATTATGTGAAAGAAGGAGGAGAAGATTCACAAAGGATAAGCATTATAGTGATACAGGCCATTACACAGCATTACTGGATTTAAATACAGGTGTGTTGGGGGAAAAACATTAGATATTAATGAATCTAAAGTGTCATAATGTTAAGATTTTGACTTTTTAATTTTTGATTTGTTTGCTGTGATTATGAGTTCAGTTGTTAAATTAAAGCATGGGTGTCCAGCTCCGGTCCTCAAGGACCACAGTCCTGCAAGTTTTAGATGTTTCCCTCCTCCAACACACCTAATTCAAATTAAATGGCTGTCTTCAACTGCTTATTGTCAAGTCCTGCCTAAACATGTTGACCCATTACTCTGATTTATGTGTGCTGCAGCAGGAAACATCCAAAGCCTGCAGCACTGATTTTGGACACTCAAAATTGAAAGGTCTGATTAAGTATTAAATAGTAAATTGTTACCAACATACAGAGCATCTGTAATTGCCAAATTAAGCTAAAATAGAAGCTCTGTGTGATACTAAGGGCGCATTCACACCAGCCTTTTTGATTTGAATCCTCCATCCATTATCTTAACCGCTTATTCCATTTCGGGTCGCGGGTGAGCTGGAGCCTATCCCAGCATTTTAACAGGTGAGAGGCAGGGTACACCCTGGACAGGTCACCAGTCTGTCGCAGGGCCAACACAGATAGAGACAAACAACCATTCACACGCACAGGGAGAATTTTAGAGTGTCCAATTAACCTAACATGCATGTCTTTGGACGGTGGGAGGAAGCCGGAGAATCCGGAGAGAACCCACGCATACACAGGGAGAACATGCAAACTCCACACAGAAAGGCCACCACCCTCAAGGTTCGAACCTCCCCCCAGCTGAGATTCGAACCGGCGACCTTCTTGCTGTGAGGCTGCGGTGCTAACCACCACACCACCGTGCAGCTGGCTCACAATTAGACATGGAAGAATTCTGTAAAAGTTCTAAGAGAATTCTGAAAAACCGAAAAACTGCTAGGATCTGATGCAGTTCCACATATACAATTTTTTTTTCTTCGTGTCTTGGCTTCTCCTTCAGTAAATCTTGGAGCAGAGCCGCCTCTGGCAGAGAGTCAAACACATTATTGAAAAGGTGTGATTCGTTTAAGAGGTGCAGTGTGAATGCAATCGCGGTCCAGAAGAATATTGCACCCCTCAACTGAACTGAGTCCCAAATCAAACCAAGTCTAGCAGACAATCCTGGTGTGAATGCACCATAAAAGAAGAGCCATCTGCAGGTCAAAATAGCCAGATCTTCTAAGGAAACAATCTTTGAAAAGAGCCAGACTTTCCATTATTGGGTATGAATGGTGCAATTTTACTATAATGTCACACTCTCAGGACATATTTATTACTGTTTTACATAGACTTTAAGAATGATCTGTGGTTCATCACTAGACATAAATAAAAATCCAGAACCATTAAATGACAAGATGATAGAATTTAAACATTGCTCATAAAGAACCAGATTTAAGCTTTTTTCAGCTTTGTGCATCGTGCATAATGGTTTCATGAATACACACCAGGTTATATGTAACTCAGATGTTCATTCCTACATTTATTATGTATCACCACAGGGAGGCGTCTGATCAGTTCAAATTTACTCTGCAGCAGGGCAAGTCCAAACATACACCCAGAGTTTCAAAGATCACTATCTTCAGACACAACAAGAAGAACAAGGAGTCCTGCACCATTATGGAGTCAGTGTGAGATTACACGAGACAAAAAACTGAGACAATCCACTAAAGAACTGTAACAAGTTCCTAAAAAGAAAAACTACTTACACCAAATACTGGTCTGATTAGGTACTTTCTCATTTTTACTGCCAATGTATACATTTAATTAACACTGGATTTTAGTTGTAGCTGTTGTACAGCTCTGTATGTGATCATCATAAACAGACCCAGATGCACTATCTCTCCCACTTTACGTGGATTTGGTTTATGAAAAAAAATCACCATATAAATGGCAGAGGAAAAAAATCAACAACACACTGCTGCTGTTAGGAAAATTAGGAACAGCTGTAAAACAATTATTTGGACTTGTATGTCTAAAATTCATAATAGGAGTTTAGTCGGTGAACGCTACTTTCTTGTAACTTTTTGTGGTGTTAATAATTTGGTACCAGTTTATTACACAGGACACCAAACAATAAAATTGGACATGCACTAAAGAGGGTTAACTGGAAGAATAAAGGTGGATCTTAGGACTCAGAATGAGCTATTGTTGCTGGCAGATGATCACAGGACATCTGAATGTTTTTTTTGTTTTTTTTTATTAGAAAACCAGAAACCAACAAACAGACCAAAAAAGGTGCTCTGCATTGTGTGTTTAAGTACTGTAAGTGTTTAAATGTCAGTGACTCATTCATTCCTGGGAGTTGCAGTACAAATCATCCCACCCTGAATGCACTCACACCCACACCCACACATTTCCAAAACTTCAGAGGACACCTACACTGACTGACATTCACTTAGTAGTTGCTACCTTGACGCTCACCCAAATCTGAACCCTTCTTCTCTTAATCATCACCTTAAGCTTAAAACAAGTCTTCTAAAATATTTGTCTTCATGCCACAGACTTGAGTCAGAAAGCTACTTGCAGAGCAGGACAGAGGTGTGTTTGGCTGCATTCACCTCTCTTGTCTCACCTGTCCACTCCATCTGTTGTTTAACTGCTGAGGGACGGGACCCACCCTGAATGGTTGACCGAGGGACAGACAGTCCTCACACTGAAAAGATCCCCCGAAGTGAACAATCCCATCTAAGTATTGGTCGATAATCTGTCTCTCTTGTCGGACATCATAACGACTAAAATAAGTGGGCACATGAATCAATACATGACACAGACACAGAAAGGCATTGGTAAAGTGGCAAAGGAGCCAAACACCAGTTGCTGGTTGACAGAACTGTCGCCCAGGACAGCAAAACCAGACACTAACCTGTGCACTGCCTAGATTGATTACCAGAAAGCCTATGACTCAGTTCAAGGTTCAAGTTCAAGGTCTTTATTGTCATTGCACAGGTACAATGAAATTAAGAAAATGCCAATCTTTCAGTTGTTGAACAATAAGTAAATAAAACAATACTAAAGTAGATACTAAAAAAAAAAAAAACATCACACACGCAAACATTAACATTCTGCAGATATTGCACAATGCCTTGATACTGCACTGGAAATGTTGTTTTCCAAGAAAACGTTCAGATTTTATTTAGTGTAGTTATTGCTCTGTAGGCCTGCTGTGATAAGCAATAAGTCAATTAATTGCACGGTAAGAAAAAATGGGCGCGATGAGTTTGGCACGAAAATTTTCCTTTTTTTTCCTATCTTACTTTACCATAGACTGTGTATGACAATAGGTTTCATTATGGAGTATCTCTACTGAACACTCGTTTCTTGCAGAGTGATCTCTCTCTTGTCATACTTGACAGCAGCATGTTGCAGCACGAGACTGTGGTGAACCACTTAACCTGTGCGAGCCGGTATGCCGCATTTGTTTTACAGGGATGCCAACTATCATGAATTGGCCGTGAGACTCGCGCATCTGAGTGGCTTATCACGCTCTCGCGCTAAACCTCAGATTTCTTACATTGAAATACACATCAGGAGCAATCGAGAGGTTCGAGAGGATTCCCAGTGGGCCGCATTACTTTTGGGCGGGTGTCCCAGTTTATGTGAAAAAGCACAGCGTCGCAGCAGCACTCTGTTCACTCACTGCTCATAGATCAATCTGACACGCAGTGATGAGGAGAGATATTTCAGCTTCACAAACAGCAACAATGCACAGTATTTTCTTTTTCTATTTTTTTTTAATACAATGGAACTAACTGGCAGTTTTGCCGGTTTTCCCTGTCTGAGCACCATGTTTAATTTTATTTTGTTTTGTTTACAGAACAGAGACTTTATTTTTTTAACAGCTATGCCCTACCAGTGATCAGATATCCTGTCTGGATAATAAGCTGACCAAAGAAGGAAGTTCAGACCACAGATGTTCACCATGTATGGAGGGTTCCAAATCCTGTGTCCAGAGGCTATAAACTAAGCGAAAAAAGGAAGGCCAAGGACTAGCAAGCATCAGGGCCACTATCCACGGTAAAACATCCAAGCTCCATGAATACATCAGGAAGATGGCCCCAAGGGATGAAGCACTGAGTGAGTGTCTCGGGCATTGATCTTAGAGGAGAATGAAATGGAGGAAGCATCATGGGAAGACAAGCCCCTGGGTGGGATGTACCACCGACAGATAGCCAAAGTGGCGGATATGAACAAGTCCTACCAATGACAAGAAAAGGCTGGATTGAAAGACAGCACAAAGGGCGCTAATCATGGAAGCACAGGAGCAAGCCTTGAGTACCAGGGCAACTGAGGCCCAGATCTACCACACCAGGCAGGACCTCAGGTGCAGGCTGTGCAAAGAGGCCCCTGAAACAATCCAACACCTCACAGCAGGGTGCAAGATACTGCCAGGCAAAAAATATATGGAACGATATAACCAAGTAGCCGGCATAATGTCCAGAAACATCTGTGCAGAATATGGACTGGAGACCCCTAGGTCACAATGGGAAACACCTCCCAAGGTGATTTCCTGCGTTGTGCACAAACGTGGCCAGTTTAGTGGCTCTCTGGTCTTCTCTGTGTCTGCTCTTCTTCTCCGTCTCCCCTTCTTTGAATCATGACAGCTGACAGTAATCAGCTGATCGGCTTTTAGGTCGCCAGTACCATCTCTCTTGTAGTGTTTGTTTATCGTTCAGGTGATGAGAAGGAAACTACCAGTCCATGGTTAATACAAGCATATATTTACCCAGAAGTATTGTTTTTGGCAAGAGCTTCTGAAGCACAGTAGATGACAGGTGGTAGAAAGGATTTTTACTTCAGCAATGCAGGGGCAGACACACAAAAAAGCAGGCCAAATTGCATCACACATACGGTGGTTGACTTTGTTCTAGGATAAACAAGCTATTTACTATTTCTTTATATAAATAAATTGTTATTGGTGCTGAATGAAAGTTAAAAATCTGTATCTAATCTTTAACAAAGATTGCTATGAAGTTTTAAACTTGACAGATCTGTACAAGAAAATGCTGAAAGATTACCTTTTTTAGTATGAAATGCTATTAGGCTTCATGCCATTGATACTGGCATCTTTTTTATCTGAACATTCAAATCCAGGGTAGAAATGTGATGTTTTTATTATTAAAACGCAGACTGTAGGTGCAAAACAATTGTCCACACACCTGTATATGGAATCTACATGAAAAAATACTATTTACCAAGATACCTACTTATAAATCTGCTCCAGGATTGTTGGACTCCTGGTCAGAGCACTTTCATCCCCGTGTGAGCAGCAAACTGTGTGAGCACTGCATCCAAGATTCTCCATGACATCTCCTACATTCTGTTCCCTGAGTCTGAGTGGCTCCCCTTGGGACGCTGACTCCGCTGTCCATGCTTCAGGACACAGAGGAAGAGAATGACCTTTGTTCCCAAGACCAGCCAAATGCTCAACTCTTGTCTTCCTCACTGCACCAGAACCCACCCATCCACCCAGAAGAATGCTTGCCAACATGCAAACCAGGCAAATGCTTGGGGCCACGAGCCAGAAGGGGGCCCCTAAGGGCCAACTAACTTTGAATCAAGACAGAGCAGTGACAATGTGGAGTGTGTGCAATTACAGTGGTACTCCCTAAAGGGGCCCCACCTCCACCTCTCTGTCTTGCTGCAAGTAGCAGTGCGTAGAGCAGGTTTATAAAAGTGACAAGTTATCTATCTGTCACTGACCAAATAAAGATAAAAAACAGGAGTAAAGAAGAGACCAAGACAGTGGTAAGTAGTTCAGATAACTCCTCCACTTGGGGCAGGACCTCATTCCCGACTCGGAGAAAGCACTCCACCCTTTTCTGGCTGAGGACCATGGTCTCAGACTTGGAGGTGCCGATTCTCATCCCAGTCGCTTCACAATGGGCTCCAAATCACTCCAGCGAGAGCTGAAGATCACAGTCTGATGAAGCCAACAGAACCACATCATCAGCAAAGAGCAGAGTCCCAATTCTGAGGTCAACAAACCGGATCCCTAAACACCTCGGCTGCGCCTGGAAATTCTGTCCATAAAATTTATGAAGAGAATCGGTGACAAGGGGGGGGGCATGTCACCCTATCAAGCTGAGCCCGACCAGGCCCTATAGGAAAAGGTCCGGCCATCAGGCACTTGCCTCCGTGCTCCACCTCCAAAGGGGGACCCCAGTGACCCATGTCCAAGCAAGGGAAACCTGGATCCATCATTTTTATTATCATAGAGGTCTATTGAGCTGCGCTTTGTCTGGTCTTTCCCCTAGAGACCTGTTTGCCATGGGTGATCCTACCAGGGGCATATAGCCCCCCCAACAACATAGCTCCTAGGATCGTCAGGATGAGTGAACTCCTCCACCACAGTAAGGTTTATTTATTTATTATTATTATTTCAATAAATGTGGTTTTAATTTAGGCAAGACAGCAAAGGTAAGACATGTTTTCTGACTTTTACAAACATAAAGCATAAATCGGGCCTTCTTCTGCCTCTGGTTCAGTGAATATTGGTCATAGCGAGATGAAATTTCCAGCTTTGGATTCTGTGAGATGTGAGCTTTCAGTAGAGGAGTCATTTGTCCATGTTAATGCGTTGGGTGGAGCCATAACTTGTTTTACATATTTTTCGGACTTGAGTACCTGGTCTTTTAATTATTGTTGTCTTAAATGTGTTTAATGGTGATAGAAATGGTTTCACTGAGCTGCAGAGGTTGCAGGTGCAGAGGTGTTAAGCTAAACAGTTAAGCTAAGAATGAAAGGTCAGAAATATTATAGGTCAGAAATCTGGATAATGAAGGACTAAAGGTGCATGGATGGAAGTTATTGTGAATATTGTGAATATTTCTCTCTCCTCACCATCTAGAAGCTGTGAGATTCTCATCCTGCTTTCTGTCTGTTCACCTGATGCCGATATTCATCACATATTGTTCCTTCTGTGTTTAGAAGGAAGCAGCTTTACAGCTTTAAACTCATCCTGCTGACTTTTTACCTTTTAGTTAGTAAATCCTGAACATTTCATCCTTCTTTGTCATAAATATTTGATTTTATAAATATATATGAAGAAATATTTTAACTGTTGGTGTTTAAAGAGAAAACTGCTGATAAACCTGTTGTGTTTAGTGCAGGGGTCTGCAGCCTTTACAATCCAAACAGCCATTTTTCCTCAGCCAGCTAAATAAAACTCCTTTAGATATGCAAATGTTACGAGACTTTTAAAAAAGGCAATTTAATATATATATATATTTAATGAAGAGCCACCATAGGATATTTGTTATTTTTGAAGAACCACATTTTTATTTCCATTCTTAATATATAGATAAAACCTTTATAAAAAAAAAGAGGATAGATAGACTTTTAATTCCAAGAGATATAGGTATTTGTGGAAAATGATGTAAAGTAAAAAAAAAAAAGTCCCTGGTTTCCAACCTAATGACAGGAAAGATTTAAAAAAATATTTTAGCCATGTATTTAGAGGCATTGTGGAAGGTCCAGAGAGCCACTTGCGGCTCCAGAGTCACAGGTTGGCGATCCAGATGTAGTGTTTGTAAACCTAAATTACTGCATTTTCTTTATATAGCCATCTTCTTTTAAAGGAAAGAGACATTTTGCTTTGATTAATCGCAACATGTCATGTGATTAAAAATCCCTTCACACTGTAAATCTGGACCAAAAAATGATTCTCAAAATTTTCCAAACAAGTGTGTTTCATTCTCAAAGTTTTCCCTGTACATACACAGACGGTATATGAAAATGAAAGAATTTAAGTTGGCTTAGAATAAACCTTGGGTGGAAACAGTTGGGACTTCAGATTCGTCAGAAAGTCTACTTTTTCTCCCATTAAAACTGGATTCTCAGACCAAAATGCAATTGTCACGTGTTTTAAACTTACCACTGTTCTGTATAAATTACATCCATGTGTTCTTCCAACCCTTCTGCAGCTCATTGTTTAATAATTTGTTTTGATGACTTTTCATTTACAAACCGCACTTCATTTGTTGAGGGGTTCTTTGAGCCCTCACTTATCTGTGAGCTCTGAGTCTTTTGCTACGTTTACATGGACAAATCTTTCCAATTAAAAATAATTGAAACAAATCTAACCTGATCAAATCACTTGTAATTACATGATGGACAAGTTTAATATGATTTTAACACTTTTGACATGTGCAAATGTGCAATGCCTATTAGTTTTGAAAAAGGTTAAAAAAAATTTTTTCGAACCTTTTCACTCTTCAAATGCTCAATAATCCTTAACTCTTTCAGTTTCTAACAAAAACGTTGTATCCACCACAGTCCCATTCTGTTTTGCTGCCGCCATTTTTCAAGTCTTTCCTGAAACTCATTACGTCACAAAACCCAGATGTGGTTCAAGCATGCACAGAGACAACATACACCACAAAACAATCGGCATGATTCTATACATGCTTTTTTCTCCCTGCTGATCCCCTTGTGAAAAGGTTTAAACCACTTTCGATTGAATTGAAAATTACATGACGCATTTTTAATTTGACTGGACGTTCAGTAGGTTTAAAAGTGCTCCATGTAAACGTAGCTTATATCTGTTTCAGTGTAAGTCAACAGGCACAGAATATCTCTGTCGCAGTAGCAATGCCAACAAGCAGGCCAGGGGCAGTTGTGTGTGTAACATTGGAATCACGCACACACCTCCCCAGATACAGTAATAGTGATTTAGAGCAAAGCAGAAAAGCTGTATTCACTCGAACATTTTCACAGCAGAAGAACCGCATTCCTGCAGAGGTTAAAAACGAGTCACTTAACAGGCACTTCTGCTCATCTGGCTGTAAGGATTTACATGGAGCATGTGAAGTTCCAGCAACAAAAACGTTACTTAAACATAATTATTATTATTATTATTACCTGACTGTAAGTGTAATCTTATGTATAAGCTTACACTTAAAGTTAATCAAGTGACTCTAAGGTGGGACCTTAATGTGGATCCACAAGTTATCCCATTTGTTTGATTTAATCTGAACAATGTAAAAGTCAAAAGTTGCACTTTTTTTTGGCCACTTCCTGTAACCAAGATGGAAATAAACCTGTATGTATTGCATTCCAACCAGGAAATAAACCTTAATTTTTTTAAGTCAAAGTCAGTGAAGGGCCCCAGGCTGGGCTTTGAACCTGCACTGGCTGCATTGAGGAGCTGCATCCTCTGTACATGGGATGCCTATTCATCACTTTTCTAAAGCATCATTGCAGCATTAACAAGGCACTCTATTTTCAAAATCAAGTAGAGCAGAAGATGCACTTTTATCTCCAAATATATACAAAGAAGCACTAAAACATGTTTCAACCCCTGAGAAAAACTTCTAATGTGAACAGAGTCCAATGAAACTGATACGGAGCAGGACGACTGCTACCATAACTGAGTACCAATCAAGATGATGCTGTAAGACTGCAGATACTGCTGGAAACAAAAGCAGGAAATGGTTGCCTACAAAAACCAGAAATTATCTCAATCGGATCAATATCTAAACCTTTTGGAAAACTACTTAGATAACTAGAAATAATTTTACCCCATGATCACCCAACTTCAACCTCACAGACCTTTATGCACTTAAATACACAAAAACTAAAAAAAAATAAGCTCTTGGCAACATCTTATTACAGTGAAATAAAAGTGCACCATAAGAAACTGAGCAGAATACTTAAAACATTAACTTACTCATCTCCCGCCACTGCAGAGCTTCAACCTCGAGCAGTATTTGAGTTTAACAAGAAATTAGAGGCATAACACACCAAACTGCTCAGGCCAGTTTGAGTAGAAAAACTTTGTTGAAGACACACTGTGATCTTCAAAGACCTGTCAGGACTCAAAGACATAGATAAACCTAGAAGTGCAACCACATGTGATTAGGGCTACCTTTTCAAAGGTCAGATTTGGTTTTGAGACATTTGTGAAAACTATGCAGCAGACCTGATTCAAAGATCGGTTTCTGGTCTGAGTTTAGGTTTCTGATATCTGCATTATGGGAGTGGGGGTCCTCACACAGACAGAAGTGCAGTCACGTGTCTCTGTGTGTTTACACATGGCAGGCCACTGAGACAAACTTGTGACTCACAGGCAGCATTAACCCTTCGTTTCTCTCTGATGTTTCAGCCTCAGAGTGTTGCATAGATTATTTAATGTTTCACATATCTTCAGAAAGAAACACACAGGCCGGCGGTGAAAGAGTTAACTACTACAATCCACTCTTTTAAAACTTTTAATGCATTAACTTCCACAAAAACTAGAAACATATTCTCACCTGGAGCCCCGCTGACATCCATCACCTGTCTGCATCGGACTGCAGCTCCTCCCAAAGAGCCGAAAACAGACCCACAATCGACTGATTCTTTCAAACAATAAAATAAATAAACCAGCTGTTGCCTCACAGGTGGAAAAAAATTCAAGTTTTCCCCTTCAAAGACGACAAAAAGTCAAAGTTCAGCGCAGTAGTTCGGTTTAACAACTTTAAGAGTCGATGTGATTTCTTAATCCTCTTTCCCTCAACAGTTCAACCCGCGTGAGGAGTTCTGTTTCCGGTTGCACCTTCAAAATAAAAACTCGATATGCTCGTGTTCAAAATGTATTAAAATCAGACATGACAGCTTTTAAATGAGGAAATCATTTTACTTCTAGTGCCACATTAATAACCTATAAACAGTAGCATTTAGGAAATCTAGCAAAATGTTACTTTTAGGGTTATTTAGTTTGCATAGAAAGCAGTCAATTAACAGTGGTTTTTTTTCACATCTCACTATAAGTTATATGACAATCATTATTGCAGCAAAAGCCCAACAAATAGCACAACCCTATTTCCAACTAAAATATTTCTCAACTGAAAATTACTGCACTGACTCAGGAACAATTCTAAAAATCACTATCTGAGAGCCCAGTTCATCGTCACTTCCATAAATGCAGGTTAAAGCTCTGTTCTGCAAAGAAAAAGTCCTATGAACATGAACCAGTAAAGTCACCTTTTTTGCTCATGGCTAAAGCCCATTTAAATTTATCTGAGACAAAGTGGACAACTGTTCTTCTGTGTTCAGATTAATTAAAATCAGATTTTTTTTTCCCCCCATTGGAATCTGTGGATCCTTTTTCTGTGGACTGAAGAGGAGATAACCCATCCAGATTCTTATCAATGAACATTCCAAAAGCCTGCATCTTTGATGGTATTGTGTTGCATATGCACCTATGACATGGGAAAATTCCACATCTGTGAAGGCTCCATCAATGCTAAAAAAGTAAATAGTAGTTTTAGAGCAACATTTGCTTCCATCAACACGTCTCTTTATAGAAGCCCTGTGGATGTGTCCAGGTGCTGAACCGGCCAGCCTGTAGCCCAGACCTTTCACAAATAAAAAACATAAAAAATTGGCAATGAAGGCCCAGGACTGTTGAACAGCTAAAATCTTGCATCAGAGAAGAACAGGACAACATTCTCCTCATAAAAAGTCCAGCAACTGGTCTTCTCACTCCCCAGATGTTTGCAGACAGTTGTTAAAAGAGCCAATGCTACGCAATGGTAAACATCACCCTATTCAAACTTTCTGGAGATGTATTGCCCCTATCAAATTTAAGATGAGATAATATTTTCCAAGAAATGGTAAAACTTCCATGTTTTAACATGATTATGTTCTTCTCATTCTATTAGTTTATATTATACATATTAATAATGTAATAGATGTAAATATGACCAATCTGATTGCACTTGTACATGAAAGTTTATAATTGAGACTCTGAAGACAGTTTAGCTTGCCATTTGTTGAACAAAGGACTGCAGTCTACTACAAAGATTTACGCTTTTATTTTGAAGGGAAATCTTTTCCGGTTTGTCTGAATCTGTGCTTTTGCGCTTCAGTGGCCTCTGTTGTTTTAAGCATTGATGCCTCACAGCTCTCACACTATAGAGCTGTCTGCTGGTTTTTCTGTCAGAGGAGTGTTTTCCTTAGAGAAACTAAAACCTGTTGGTCAGCCTGAAGCAAATGGAGGATTACCACCAGTAAAGCTGTTCAAATACATAAAAACGCTGGCTGCAACGTTTCCCATCCATGTTTTGTCTTCATACATTTATTCTTTTAATAACTCTCGAATACACTCGCGGCCAGGTTTAGGGATTTTTATATGGGGTGGGGGCCAGCATTGGGACAGAGCTAGAAAATGGTATCACATGTAATGAGACCCTTTAAAAAGTGTCAAGATTTCTAGATTTTTAGGAAATATTTAACTAATTATTACAACTAGTGGTCCTTCAGTCAGATTTTAGGGATGGCCCACACCCCCACCCCTCTGAAACAGCCCTTGACAACAGCTTTGTACCCTTCAACAACTAAAATAACTGTGCCTTCAACTACATCAATACTCTGCACTGATTAGGGAAAAGATAACAAGAAACTTTATGAAATAGATTTATTTGTTTTCTACATTAAGGTACTATAAAACAGTACATTTCTAGAAAAAAAAAATAAAAATAAAAATACTAAAATCACTAACTATACAAAACTGAAACAGGTCAAACATTTCCAGGGAAAATAAAGATATATATTTACACATTGGAAATGATAAATCTTCCCTTTTATGAAACACAAACCAGAAACCAAAATAACTGCAACTGTTGATTATGACCGACCAAATGACTGTCAACGTCTCCTTTGACCATTATGAAACATGAATATAAAGGAGCAGTAACTTAATCATGTGTAGAAACCCAATTCGTTCAAAGAAAGATGAAAAAAAGAATACTAAAACAAAACAACATATACACAAGTAAACGTTAGTATTCACTTTCTCATTATTTTGGCTTTTAACACTTCACTTAGTGTTGACAGGCATGGACAAAGCCCATTCTGATATAATGCCCTCATCTTTGCTGCTATGTGCCACATGTGAAAAACAATATTATAAAATATTTAGAAATATGTATCTATAATTGCAAAATAATATTTTGGACTTCAAAAGCTAGTTAATAAAACAACAGTAGAACTACTGCAGAAGTGAATTTATGGTCTGAATTCCTTAAACTGCAGAGAACAATAAAAAATACTTTTCACATAAATTAAAATCTTACATCATATTTCCTCTTTCCTCACATCACCAGGTTTTGGTACCATTTTAATCTTCTTGGAAGCCTTCTTAAGTAAAACATTTGAAATATAAATTTAGTTTTGGTCAGATAAAACTGCTTCCCTTTATACGATAAAATGACACATTTAAATGATAAGTTTTAACACCTGAAGTCATGAGATACACACCAAATTATTGCGTAGTTTTAGTTGCAAATGGTGTGGATAACACACATAATATAGCAAACACATCTTGTTGCCATAATATTGATCAATGTTCAGCAGATTATTATTATCTCGGGCTGCTTTTGCTGCCTACACATATGTGTTTCTCTGTTGTTTGCATATTTGCATCCACAATGCAGGAATCAACAGGTTTGTCTCTGCATCATGGTTTGGTGCTGAAGATCAACTCTTAACACAAGGCAGTCTTTGGTTTGAGCCAGTCTGCTCTAAAGATCCAAATCGTCCATGGAGGAATGTCAGTGGGGTCAAAAGAACAACTGAGAGAACCAGAGGAAAAGCTTTCTGGATGCTGTGGTCACCATAGTTACCAGGGTATAGTGTAGAACTCTGTGCTTTCCACAGTTATTGATGAGAAAAGTTCTGTAACCTACTAGTTACCACAATTACCCGGGCATAGTACTTCTATAACTTTGTGGTTACCATGGTTACCAGGGACCTGTACTTTTTATATAAACAGGGGACCAAAATTATGTACTGTTGTTACAAGGCAGAGTGGTTACCATAGCTACAGAGAACATTACAGGACTAGAGTCAATGGTTAATATAATTACTAAAAAGTGGTTTAACCACAGATATACAGGTATCAGTGTTCTAGACTGCAAACGTTGACATAGTCATCCAAGACTATACCTTAGCAACCAGATAGTTACCATAGTTACCACAGATTTAGTGTTCCAGGACTCTGTTTTTCTGTTTTACTACTTAAATGCATTTTTAATTCTATTTTCGTTACATGGATATCATGTAGCAAAAATATCATGGCCCCTGCAGCTCTTAGACCAATGCTTTGTTGGTCTTGTGGTGACATTATTCAGCTCGTCCTCTCTTGATAGGTTGGAAGCATCCCTTACAATGATGCTGCACGTGTCAGTGCATCATTGTGCTCCAGGTGGTGATGGTGGTGCAGCTCAGCTTTGCACACTGTTGTGGCGCTGCAGCGAAGTGATGCGATTACAGATGGCTCCTCATCCCCTGAAAGACATGTAGAAGTGAGTGAATAACACATTTTATTTAGGATGTTGTTAATTTTTTCTTTAGAGAGAAGTCACAAGAGAATAATTTGTCACATGCATGTTCCATGAAATGAAAAAGTACTTTATTAATCCCTGACAAAAATAATAAATTAGGTTAGTATCTGAAACAGTCAAGCTTACCCAACCCAGATGAAGATGATTCACTTTCTGTCAGGGAAGAGGAGTCTGCATGGTCATGTGACAGTCCCTCCATAAGGGGGATGGAGAGTTCTGAGGAAGGGACAGACGAATCATAGATGCCTGAATCACGAGGAGGTGGAACCTCTGGAACAGAAGGATGGTCCTCTTCTGTATGGGTAGAGGAAGCACATGCTCCATCCTGTAGGATGGAGGGAGCTGAAGAAGAAGACGAGGTGCAAGATTCTTCAGGCATCTCTCCAGGGTCACCTCCAGATATTCCAGTAGTGGACCTGAACAGACAAAAAGCAAATGCAGTCAGTCTGGTGAGTAGTTTTGTGTTACTGTCTTTACAGACTAAGTTACAGGCCAGAGAGTTTAAAAAATGGCCTTATTGATCAAAGTAAAACAACAAAAACAACACAGTAATGAATGTTTGTTTTACCTTAAAGATCCCAAAGTGGATGAAGAGCAGTGTGCCATTTCTGGACTGGGACAGGGTCCAGGACTGGGAATGGGACTCTCACTCTGACCAAGGTTGGTCCCAGGACTAGACCCTGGCGAAAGCAGGAGCATATTCCGCTTTGGGACTCCATCAACTCCCTCCAGCGATGGTGTCCTCACCATCACCTCATTCAGCACCAGTCCTGAAGCAAACCGCTGATTGGAGGAGCAGGCAGGCTTTGGAGGAGGACTTGGAGCTGTGACAGCAGAGTGAGAAGGATGTTTTGAAGTGGAGTCATTGGAGGCTGAGGATCCTTCTGCAGGAGCCAGCTGCCTTTCAAACCAGTCAGGATTCTGGCAGATGTGCTGGTGCATATTGCAGATTGAAACATAGAGCGAGCGTCCAGACTTGCTCCTGAAGTAGTTCCTCCTAGAGACGTTCACAGGCTGCTGCTCATGGTCAGCCAGACCAGACTGACTCGAATGGAGCCGACTGAAGAGCTGAGGCAGCTGGTCCATCAACTTAAACCTAAACACAAGAAATTAAAGGGATAAATCAGAATGCTGCTAATTAGTATTAATGTGTTGTCGAAGATTGAATGTTGCTTGAACTCTTGTGTCTGCACAGAGCAGTGCATCTACCTGGGAGTCAGACTGAGCATAGTGGGTATGTCATTTTCTGTTGAATAGTCAAAGTACACCGCCATGTAGCGGTTCAGCTCCTGATCCCCACCCCCTTCACTCTGCTTCGTCAGACGCAGCTTCTCTGCAATCATGGACACGGCCACAATGAAGAGGTCACTGCTTGATCCGCTGGTTGGAAAGCTGCTGCTGCGGCGACTGACTGGCGTCTTTCCTTTTCGGCCCTTTTTCTCAACATAGTATCTGCAGGAAAACAGCCAAGATGTTAAAAACAGAACACAATCAAAGTAAAAGAAATTGGTCAAATGCATGTTAGGAAAAGAGGTGGAGAGCCTTCGGAATGACTGATAAGTTTAATGAGGAGGTTTTAATGGCTGGGTAGCTGTAGATCGGGCATCATCCATGTATTCATTAATCAAATTTGATTTATTTAAAGATAACTTGCATTTGTTTAAACAGCAATAGCAATATTTTACCTTTTGCTCATCTTAAATTGTAATATCAGAATCGGGACATGAGTTTATTACAAAAATCAATATGCAAACAGTTTTAAAAAGAAAAAGGAAACAGAACACTGAGAGAAAGACAGAAAAGAGAAAGAATCAGTACGAAGGACAACTTGGGAGGCTAAAAAGGAGGGAAGCAAGAATAGAAGGGAAACCATTAAGACCTGTGACAGAAGAATGGGAGGAAAGGACAAACAGAAACAGAAGAATAGGATGAGAAATGAAAGTGAAGAAAAAGTTTTAAAAGTAGCCAAATAACTTAAGAATGAGCAGAATATGATTTTAAACATTTTTTTTTTTAATCAAAGAAGTGACAGACAATTTTGACTTGTCGATACACATTAATCAAGTACAAAATCCCAAAAAATGTTTCTCTTAACTTTATTTTTAATAATAAGCTTGTAACATACAAATATTATGTAGCTCTTTCTTATGCACTTTTTTCAAAAAGAAGGATTTAGCATCATCCAGTGGTCACTAGTGGAACTGCAGATGAGAGCACCTCAAATGTTATATGTATGCTTTTAGAGAGGAGGGTCATGTGAGCTGGGTCAGATGGCTGTTCACAAGACCACAATAAATAAAAACCTGTCAAAGAGGAAAATAATATGGATGTTTTTGAAGGTAGCTAAGAGACTTTGTCAGGCAGTTTTCCTAAATTTTGAGGGATCAAGCAGAAAAGGTCAGATTTTACAGACATGGACAAGATGATTAAAGGCTTTAAATGTGGGAACAATTTTTTTTTTAATCAATGTGAAATCTAATAGAAGTGCACAAATGCACATACACAGATGTGTTTTTTTTCTTTCACTAAAATAGCTGAAGCATTTTGAACCAGCTAGAGAAGATGGAGGAAGCCCTGACTGAGACCTGAGTAGATAAATTCCTGCATAACTTTCTGCAAGTCATCAGTTACAATAAATGATCTGGATCAGGTCAGCTTTAGTTTTTTAGACACACAGCACAGGAAGGGTTTACCGTAGGCCTTTGGAACAGACGATGATGATGATATTTGCTTCATCCAGCTGTCTGCTGAGCCATGACATCTGACCCTCTTTACACATCTCCAGGTGTTCCCACAGGTCCAACACAACCTGAGCATAATTAAACAAGGACTAAACTTCCATCATTTTCCCTTTATTCTATACAATATCTTCTTTTTGTCTGCATGTATCTCACCTCGCAGCCGCAGAAGTCCTGCAGGAAGTAGGCGAAGCTCTGGATGACACTGGTGTGTTTGGGGCAGTCTCTATTTGAGTAACAGATGAAGACTTTGGGGCGGGGCCACGGCCGATCGCTGTTCAGGGCTGCACTTTGATTGGATGACTCACTGCTCTCTTCGTCCAGCTGACTGTAAATGTTTTCTAAAACACAATGAAATCAACATAAAGAAATGTATTTACAAACGGAAATTACAATGGCACAAATCCCCCCTATTATGTTTCCATCCAGCTCTGTCATGAACCTGAAAACAAGCTTGGGCAGTGGAAAAGCAGGTCCAGTAGTTGCTGATATTTTTTTCATGGGCCCGATGTAAATAACTAACAAAACACTTAGAATCTGTTTAGTGCAGTATAGTTTTACTGTGAAAGGCCTAACAGGAAGTACTGAAAGTGCCGAGCTCTAACTCTGGGGTTATGTGAGAAGTTTTGAGTATGATCAAGAGTTGTAATGAATCGTGTTCAGTTGCTCTACAACGCTTGAATCTTTACACTCAAGAAGGCAACACCACTCATTGTGTCTACCTGCATTAATCTTATGCCTTGTAATAACACCACAGATTTTTGGTCCCCTGTTTATATAAAAAGTACAGGTCAACGTCATCTCAAAAATAAGAACTGTGAAAATTAAGTAGCTTAAATCAAGCTTACTTTATGCAAATGTATGTAGTCCAAGCCTGCTCCCATGTAAAACTCATTTACAATAAAAGATTTAAAAAAAAAAAAAAATAAATAGGATTTTTACTGCTCACCTTGCTGCTTCTTGCGACACATGACAGTGAAGAGGGTGGCGAAAGCAGACATGATGACCAGAGGAACTGTGATGGCCATGGCTCGTATGGGTCCCGCCCAGGGGGAGTGGACTGGTGATTAGAAGAATCCCACCCAGCATGAGACAATTAAATATGAACATGCAAATTTGAACATATGTTTTATTTCAGTCAATCCTGATAACATTTTCTTTCCATTTTTACATACTTATTATGTACTGAATGTGTACAGACTAATTAGAAGCAAAGTAAGTCATTTGCTGCAGCTTTAGACAGTTGCGTGGGTGTACGTGTGTGTGTGTGTGTGTGTGTGTGTGTGTGTGTACCTTGGCTGACATAGTACTGAGTTTGCCTCCTGGTTGTGTTCCCATCATCTCTTAGCTGATACAGGAAAAAAAAACCAGGAGAGGGAACAAGACAGAAAATATATAATGTCAATGAGTGTATTTTAACTACACTAAGACAAACCAGTTTAACCAGTTGACAAAAGTTCAGTGCTGTGCTGCATTTATGTACCTCTATAGTGTAAGTCCCTGGGGTGAGGTCCTGAAGGATACAGGTTGTCCGGGCCTGATTCACATCCTGCAAACAATTATAAAAACCCTGAATAATGAGGTAAAAAGTCACATTATACTCCATTGGTCTGAATCAGAAACGTGACTGATAATGCCTACGTTTTTGAGGAGAGGCTGTGAAAAAGGTGCAATGTTATCCCATCTGTGCGCGTCATGGTGTTGAGACAACAAAGAAATGAAAAGAGCTGCTGGAGAGACATCAAGGAGAAAGCAGCCACAAGGGGGCTGGAACAAAGGGCTTTTAAAACCCTCTTCCAGTGCGGACATGAAGAGGTAGAGGTGCTTGATGTGGTTGAATATTTAGGCCAGATTTTAGTTCCTCACAAAAAGATAAAAATCAAAAGTCTTTACAGTCGTTCCAAATGGCCACTCTGGGTGGAGCAGAAAGCTGACTTTCATGGAGAGTTTGGGAGAGAAAAACTTGAGCAAAGCCACATGTTTGCTGACAATCTCCGCAGGGAATTACTTGAAAAGTTTCCGTATAAAAAGTAACCAACACATGAGAAACAACGTCAAAAAGAGGGGGCTACAGGCTTATCAAAGCGTGAAGTGGGTGTGAATTAGAGAACATCCGTTTTGGAGAGCTGCAGTAAATGGCCAACAGACACCTAAACGAATGGATGTTGCAAAGACAAGAGGGAAGATCACGTGTCTGAGTAGAAACCGATTTAAAAGAAACACTCCCCGTCTGTTTACCACAAGTAAATTTCAACCTGATCCACAAAGTGTAGGAGGATGAGACAGGCGTGGGTGACTTCTGAACCTGCTGACTGTATTCAGCATAAAATGCAAACTTTGTGATCTGACAACAATCTTAGAACCTGGCAAGATCTAGAGAATGTGGTCTTGCAAATACAGGAAAGATGAAGCAACCTGCAACGCTTTCTGATGCCATCTAAAAACCAGTCTGAGCAGCAGTTCTGCTTGTGTATGACCTGCAGTTCTGTGCAAAGGTTCTCAGCCAACCTTCATTTCTTTATATTTAACATCCAAGCAATCAGGCTTTCCTATGACCAAAGTAGTCTTGAGAAATAGATATCCAGACTTTCCTGTTGCAAAGATATATTTTTTCTTTAGTTGCATCTGAGAAAAATGATAACGATAACACATGAAGAAGTCTTTTGCACCAACAGACAGGGTGATTCCCAAGGAGGTACTAGCTGAAATCTGGCATATCTGATGGTGACTGTGACAAGTGGAGACCAAAAAAAAAAAATCTGTCAGGCCTGAAAATCTATCTGCAGCAGGTGGAAAAAAATCTGAAAATGACTTACTTTAGAAATGGAAACAAATTGCTGAGAGCTACCAAACAAAAATATTGTTATTCATATGCATAATGGCAAGATTTATCGACTCTTGATTCAAATCCAGCAAAGACCTGAGGCAGGACCTAAGAGACGCATCTGGACCTTCAGTTGATCCATTTACTGTTCACTGAGGCCTCAAAGATGGTCTCCATGGATGGGTGGCTGTCAAGAAGCCGTTCTTTAGGAAGGAAAACAGAGTGACTCAAGGACTGGACTGAAAATCAGTAGCAACGAGTCTTATGGAGTGACAAATCCTCCCCAGGGCCTGGACCTCAACATTGTGCTTGCAGTTTGAGATAGTCTCAACAGAGAACAGAACAAAAGAAAGCCATCATCCAAAGAGGAGCTTTGGGAAGTCAAGAAGGCTGGAGAAATAATATTTTATAAGACTCAAGTATTTAAACATTTATGTCTTTGTTTCAGAATCTGTATGTCACACAAAAAGACTGCCCCCGATGACGACCAGGTAAATCTAAAAAAATAATGAAATTTTAAAGTAGACTGTTGATATTTAAGCTGGTACAATGTTTAATGTTGTAAACACCATGCAGAAACACACACAGAGCCTTACTGGTTTGCAGCGCTGCAGCCTGACGGGGCCGTCCTGCCGCAGTTTGTAGTACAGGTAGTAGAAGTGGAAGCCGAAGGAGGCCGGAGCTTGATCGAAGACCACGTGAAGGTTCGATCCGAGCTGAGACATGTTCAGGGTCTTTGGCTTCCAGACTGCAGAGACAGAAACAAAACCAACTCCCACTCTTATTACACATTTACTGATGTTAAGACTTTATTAATGCAACAACGGAGCAATCTGCAAGGACAGTTCCATCTAGATTAGATATTAAAATAGGTCTGAAGTCTCTGCTTTCTATCCTGTTTATATTTTAATGTAAACTCCTCTTGTTAACATGCCATACTGACAACTTTTTCCTTTTTTACCACAAACACAAGGTTTGGCATTAAAGACTGAAGTTTTTTAATCTATTTATCATGTAAACTCGTTGTGGTGAATAAACCTCGTCTTTATCTCTACAGACTACATACCATCGCTGATGCTTATAAGGCTTTTTTTTTATTATTTAAATCTAACTTATGGGAAGCAGCTGAATTATTAACTTATATTCTTAATCTATAGGTTTTCTTTTTTCTTTCTTCTCTCATTCATAGTGGACTGTTGTGAGACAAAGCCAGTCCACCTCTGCAGATAAACTAGTGCAGCCTGATCCTGACTATCTACATGTGGCTTTGCTTATGACGAAGACACTGAGGAACTTACATGGTTTGCAGACCAGGTTGTCTGATCCAAGCAGGATTTCACATGCTGTTAAAAGAGAGAAAAACATGAAGAAATTATTACACAGCTCATCTTGTCATGGGTTTACAGAGCAGCCTCTTCTCCGTCTAAACGGATGTCACGATGCTGTCTTCACATTTTGGCCCTTGTACTTTGTTTTCCTTTTCTCCATATGGACGTGTGTCAAGTAAAGAAACAGGTCAGAGACGTGTTCACCTAACTCATTAAAGTAGGACAAATATCGTCCTTATAGCTTCTAAAGCATTTGCATGTTGTGTCCTATTTAACAAGCTCATAAGCTCGCTATGAACGAGGACTGCCGCAGTAATTAATAACCCGCAATTACAGACCATATTTCTTTAGTCTTTTTTAATCTTGCTGTTTTACAGTAATATTTAAAGTGGCAACCTCGGCCGGTGAAAGTGAATCCTATGTGGAAGTGCAAAAAATTGCAGTTCGCCCCTCATCTGCTAGGCGCTGGCTCCAAAACAGAGCAAATCCCCAGACTCCCATGTTAAAAAGACCAACTTCACAGCAGAAATAAACATGTTTAAAGCCTGGTATAAAAACACATTTTAGGATTAATAGGTCACGTTTACCTTCATGACATATGTGAAGGGGATGAATTTTTTTCTAATTCATCCATTTGGATGTTATTTAATCTTAAAAATCTAGCATAATTAGGGATGTGTCCTTTTGATTGATAGGTATCCAATATCTGGGACAAGAAGGGGGAGTGCAGCACAGCTGCGGTTTGTAGCCGGCTAACAGCACACCTTAGCTTTAGCCCGCCTACCTCCGTTAGCTGGTTAGCTACAGTTAGCTCTGGGTTAGCTCGGTTAGCTCTTAGCTACAGGCAGCTCGGAGTTTGATGGGTGTCAATCATCCACCCCCACCTTCACAGCCCCCCTCTCAGCTCCACCACTTTGCCCATTTTTGGATTTTCTGGGAATAACAAAACCTGCATGATGCTGCCAAGATGGCGACAGTGGGAAGCTTCACTTGAGCTCTTCAGAAACCTATGAGTGATGTCACGGAGGCTCCGTCCATCTTTTATATACAGTCTATGATTACAACACATCTAACTGTATTAATCTAATTCCACACGCTGCAGTACATTTATCCTCTTATACACACACACACACACACACACACATACATTGATGATCCCACTGAAAAATTGGGGGGTTCTGTTGTCTGATGACCCCTCAGCATGCAGGAGGATGGATGACTGCTCCACCTTCAGTCATTTCAAAGTTTAGTAAAACCTTGGAAAAGTTTGTCTCTGCTAAAAATGTTTACTTTGAGCCATTTTTACCATTGAAGTGCACTATTTACAGTTTATTCCTGTTTAGTCTTTATAATTTACCCTTAAATAATAAGGAATTTTAAAGAAACAATAATAAAAAAAAGAAGTTGGTGAAATTAAAACAATGCTGTGCATTTCCTCAGATTAATCTCCTGAGAGCCTGTCAGGATTAAGATTACTATTTAGGAAATGAGTTCTTATGATTCTAAAACTCAGATTTAAGCCACTCAATCCAACTAAAACAATAAAGTTTGCTTTGTGTTCACGATTAAAATTACATCATTAAGAATTACATCATTTTCTCTCAAGCAGATAGCGTTTCTGTATAAAGATCTGTCAACAAATCTGCTGGAGACCCTTGAAAAACCTCTTTAAATAACTGATTAATCATTAAAGGATCTGGAGGAGACTTACAGTTGGTCCTGAGGAAAGATGGAGGGAAAAAACTCTCGTTCATCAGAGATGGGAAGGGAACGATACGGACCATGTAGTCAGTGTCAAAGCTCAAACCGCTGAACGGCTGACTGCTCATCTTCTGTGTGGGAAAACAATTATAAACAAATCAGCTGCTTAGAAAAGTCAAATGGAAGAAATATTTCAGGGTAAATGAAGTACCAGTGCCATCATTTTTTACATCATCTTTTACATCATATTAAGGAGGCAGTAATCGCCTTAATCACATCACATCTTTGTGTTGAAAAAGTCTTAAAACAACATAAATATGCAACTCGAGCAGCTTACTGTGACGGGTTTGTAGATACTCAGGATTATACTTTTTGTTCTTACTGTATTCTTGTAGGAGAAGTTGAGTTGTCTCGGGTCTTTGAGGATGAGGTGTTGACACTGTTTCCCCTCCGGATTCTTGTCCTCCAAATAAACTCTGAAGCCCCTAATGTGCTCAATACCTGCAGAAACATGGAAAAGGAAGTTCAGCTTCTTCCATCCTTTTCTTCCCCTTTTCCAAAATCTTCCATCTTTCCTCACCTACTTGTTGCATTACCTTTCCTTCTCTCCTTCCCACATTCCTTCCCTCTTTTCCCTCCCTCATTCCAATCCTTCTTCTTTGGCCTTCCTACCTCATGGCTCCACCTCATCCCCTTTCCACCCCTCCACTTTTAGTTTCTTCATTTGAATTCATTTCCTCCTGTCTGCTCCTTCATTGTTTCCTGTCCTCCTCTTTGCCCATTCCACCTTCCTCTATTCCCTTCACTCCCACCCTTGTAACTCTTCCGCCTCTTCTTTGAAAACACATCTGTCCTGTAATTACACCTTCAGATGCACCGGACATGTTTTTCCTATTAGCTGTGAAACAGAGACAGAGTGGTAGAACAGGTTTTTCTGTCTTGAGGCAGATTTCTGAACACATCTCTCTTTCTTTCTCAGACGCGAGGATAATTAGCATTTTAGCAGCAGCAGTGACATCAGGTGTGCCACAGCTTGGTTTCAGGAAAGTTTTTCCCTTTTTCTTCAATCCTGGCAGTTTTCTGTGTGTTTCAGCTTGTTTGACATGATAAATTATTCAAATAATTCAACAGTGTGCTCAGAGGTTGAATCACAACGACTGCAGATGGGTTTTAAAAAAAAGGAATTTAAGAAATAAAATAATAAATCAATAAAAATGCAAATTGGAGTCGGCTATCAGAGTGTCATAAATCTACTGCAGGGAAGGAGGGGCAAAGAGATGACAAAGCTTTAAACTTGAAATAAATAAGGATTATGATAATTATGTTAGTTTCTGAAACTTAGTAACAGCACTTCACACCTTTTTTTTCTAGCATGACAGTGGTATTTTGCTTTAAGGAACTGCATTACTATCAGATATCAACAATGGCTGCTTTAAACGGGCACCATGGCAAATAAATGCAACAAGTCATAAGAGGAAGAGAGGAAAAGAAAGAGAGAAAGTGACAGATCATGGGATAAGAGTCAACATCGGGCTGATATTTACTGGCTTGACAGAGTTCATTTTAGAGACAGGATGCACAACAGATGCCAAATATTTCTTTAAATGGAGCCAAAGTGTGAAAATCTGCCCAAGTTTAGCAGTGCCGCCTTTAGAAAACAAATTATTTTCAGTGTTTTCACAGAACAACTTTGTTATACTTAGAAGATTAAAAAAATCTAGAATTTAACACCAGCAACACAGTCAAAAACCAAGTAGGGACAGGGTTATGTTTGCTACGGTGTTGCATCACCCTTCTTTTCAACTACACCTTTAGTAACTGAGGACATGAATTACTGGCGTTTTACATAGAAGTCTGTTTCCATTTATGCTGAATACAAGATTTCAACGATCCATGGTCATTTTTTTCTGGTTCTGCTCTTCATGAGGCTCCACATATTCAGTAGGAGACAGAAATGTACTCCAGGTAGGACTGTGAAGCACACACACTTGTGGCTAACTGGAGAGATTGGAGAGATGGTATGAGGGACATATCAGATACACTTTAGTTTTTTTTTTTACTTCACACTACGTGGCAGCTCAGCCAAGTTAAAGCAGCACCTGATTGTGTAATGTTGTAATGATTTCTGAGAGGGCACACCTGGCTTGTTTATTTGTTTTTTACTAATTTATTTGTGAGTGGGCAAAGAGGGGGGCTCATCATCATAGTCATATGGAGGAGCTTTGGAATCTTCTGAACACAGACATGTCCACTGTTTCTGCCCATCTGAGATGAGACCACATCTAGAGATCACTGCTATGTTTTTGCAGAGTTGGCTTCCTCCTTTTGTGACAGTTTCAGGTTACATTTTTGAATTGTGAACTTACTGAAAGTTCTACGACAGAGTTAAAGAAAGTTGTGAACCACAACCCACAAGTCTTTGCTGGGTGTTCCGTTTATACCCAATCCTGACACCCTCACATGTCACCATATATTCTGATTTTATAAACTTTTCTGTCCTTATTTGCCTCTCTTCCATCTTTCCTTCTTTTGGTGTATTACTGGCATCAAATGTTAATTAAACCAAGGGTAAAACAAATTAACAAATTACAGATTAAAGTTTCATGTGCATTTTAGAAATCTAGTACTTTGGTTTTTGTTTCATTGTACTGTACTAACATGCTTTAACAGCTTCTTCTTGTACAACCCTGCTTATTAAACCCACTATAAATCAGATAAACCATTCTGGTCAGCCTGAGTCTCACTGGTTTGGGTGGACGTCTGTAAGAACAAAAGGAATGCCAGGAACACACGAGGTGAAACATGAACTCCCATCTTTGTCTGGTTCTCAGGCCGAGAGGAATGTTGAACTTCACTGTTCTACAAAGATCTGATTTTTTCTTCTATTTTTAATCTCTCTAATAGAGCATAAGCCTCAGTGGTCTCTTCATGTCTACCATAATCCATGTGCAAATACCACATCATTACCTTTTGCTTTAGTTGATTTGCCAACCTTTCCACATAAAGCAAGAATTAAAAAACATTTGCAATATTCAGCAAATTAATCAAATATAAAAGAAAAATTCTGTATTTTTCTTCTTTATTTCCTTGTACTGACCTAGATGCCTTCACTTTCATTTTGCACCATGTAGCAATGTAATAGCTGCCAATAATGTAACAATTTTGACCATTTTAAATGTTATAAAGCCAATAGCATGATCAATTTTATTTACCAATAACATATAAACATTTTGCCAATAATGTGATATGCTGTTATGCTATATGTTGGTTGGCCTAGCACAAAAAATAAAATCTTGTAATAACTGCATGATGTGTAACTTAAAAATGTGAAACCTGCAGCTTTTGCCCATCAAAACAAAGGTAGGATTACATCATTGGAAAATTATTGTTATTGACTTTATTACAGCTAACATTTTTTACGTTTTTATTTCCGGTTTGTCCAGCACCACAGGTGAGATTTCAGAACCACAAAACAACAAAAGTGAGAACACAAAAGGTCTATATTACATAGCAGGTCCAGCATATCCAGGGTCTCTCTAGGTGATTTGGGTCAACTAAACCTAACAATGGAGATCTCATGAAGTTTTACAATGCTGGTTATCCACTTAGTCAGTCCAGGTTTTCTGACATGCTAAATTTACAGGAAGATTATCAATCACAGGTGTGTATTCCCAACATGCTGAAACCAACACGGCTCCTACGAAACGGGGAGGAAACGAGACAGAATGCACAGATCGAATGAATGAACGAACAAGCGAGCTGATATCAGCGTCATATCACTAAAGGCCTCAGGGGTATTTGATAAAGGTGGACATTCATCACCACACACTGATTTTACTTTACTTGGCTACGTTTTATATCCAAACAATCACATGCCATGAAACACAGAATTAAACTCCACTTTTAGATTTCTCTTAGTTAGGTTTCTGTAGCTAAACAACACAAGAGAGGTCATGTGACTCTTCAGGCAGAGACATCTGGATCGGCAGGACAAATAAACCTCAAGTGATACTAAAAGAGAAACCATCCCCATTTCTGAAGAACATTTAGAGGTCTACAGTTAATGTTGGTCTGGTTCATAACTTGAATTAACTTGACATATTCAGTTTCAGTACGTAAACATAAATAAATAGCAGCACTCGTCATATTTTCTCTTCTTTTAAATCTGTTAAAAGTTTTGTGCATCAGTTTGACTAATTTTAAGTGATTACTTAGATATAAAACCAAGTTTAGGAGAAATCCTTGAATAATTAAGTGATCACCTTTTAGGTTTTATAGGTTTTTACCTAACTCTATCCATTTTAGATGAACATTAGGATTTTAATCCCATCAGGGTTGATTTAAAAAATATATTTAACTTTCAAGCCAAATGTGATTTCAGTTTTGCAACATCAAATCAAAATCTTTCAATACACGACACACACGAGGACATTGACACAGACACATTAAGTATATTATAATGAAGCATATTAAAATAAATAAGTAAATCAATAAAATAATAAGTACAAAATCAGCACGAAAGTGACCGAGTGCTTGTATGACTGCAGTGTGTACTAATAAAGTGCATGGGGTCATGAGTTGGTTATTGTTTGATTGTTTGATCAGTAGACTGATGGCAGATGGATAAACGATCTCTGAACCTGGATGTCCGTGCTCTGGCAGTTGTGTGGTGTCTGCCGGAGGTTAACAGTTTGAAGAGGTGGCGCCAGGGTGGGAGGGGTACTTTATGATATTTGAAGCTCTGCTACAGGAGCGTGATGTGGCGGGGTTATCTGGGGGGGCAGGGGACAGCCAATGATCTTTCTTGCTGACCGTATGACTCAGTAGAGCCTTTCTGTGTGCAGCTGTGCAGCCTGCATACCACACGGAGATGCAATATGTAAGGATGCTCTCAGTCGCTGGCCTGTAAAACGCCTCCTGCAGCTCCCTCTCCACGCTGCTCCTTCTGAGCAACCGGAGAAAGTAGAGTCCTTGTTACGCTTTCTTGGTGATGCCAGAGATGTTTTGTGACCAGGTGAGGTCCTCGGTTACATGCACTCTTAAGGAATGTGAAGGACTGCACTCTTTCCATTCAGAGAGGGAGAGGTAGTGCATCGCACTTGTTCCTGAAGTCTGATATTATCTCTTTTGTTTTGGTGGTGTTAAGGGTCAGATTATTTACCACCAAAAAAAAAAAAAAAGGCTCATCCGTGCTATTAGTGTACAGTGTAAACTAAAGGTTTAGTGTCAGACATAGTGTGCAGATAAACAATTAACTTAATAAAAAAAAGGGGTGGCTCAAAAAAGAAAACACCAGTCAAACATGGGGGGGCTTGGGGGGGGATCCTGAGGAGAGCTTTTTTTCCAAATGGCAGCTGGTCACATTCAAGTATGGCAGTATGGCATGGACAACAGAAGGTTTTGTCACAGAAAGAGAGAGAGGGAGAGAGTGAGGTTCACCTTACACTTATCTCACACACACACACACACACACATTCCTTCACGGTCAAATCGGAGTATTGTTGTGTAAGATGTGATCCTCTCCTGGTCTGATCAAAGGGACACAGTGCTGGGTAACCTTAGCACTTTGAAGGTTTTACCTTCTCATCTTTCTTCCCTCAACTCTCAATTTTTGTTTTTTTACCTATTAATCTGCCTCTGTGTAAAAGCATGTAAACATATAGATAGACGGACAGGTAAGCAGACAGGTGAACAGACTCTACCTAGCGGACTTGCAGACCAGTGGACGACCACGGCGGCCTGGTCCTCACAGGCCAGATGGCTGAAGGAGATGTTGGAGACCTCGTGGATCACATGCTTCCCCAAGGGGTAATTTAATGAGCAGTCTGCAGGGGGGGGGGAGGACATGGACAGAAGAATAGAGACAACGTGAATAAATGAAACTGTGGCAAGTTATTGCATATTTCACATCATCATCTCTGCTTTGGCTAAGAACATCTCTACAAACATGCAGAAGCTAAAATAGTTTAAAGCAACAACTCTATCAATTCACTTTTTAATTTTCCATCATTTTAGATGATTGTTGTTTTTTTTTTTTAAAGAGAGGTAAAGTAAAAAGAGCGGGAATTCCTGACGGTCACATCCAGTTAATTTTCACAGAGACAATCTGAGGTGACTGACGGCTGCACATGAATGTCTCTTTGTTGACTCATAAATACAAAAGACGGTGTAAGAAAATACCTGATGCTGTAATACAAGGTGGAGAGTAGGCGTCTTTGAATTTTCCGGCCGTTTTATAAAAACTGTAATGTTATCGCAGTTTTTGTTAAAAGTTTTGGGTTGTATTGTGTAAAAACAGCTTCTAAGATTCAAGCCTCTGGGTGGGAGCTTCCCATGAGAGGAGATAACTGACATCCAAGAGCCTAAGGTGCCAAGAAATGCACCATCAATTCCTGCAAAGCTCATCTTACCTCTTTTTTCCAAAAGGTTCATGTCATATTAATTTAAATAATAAACATTTACGTTTATAGTGGATTTACTGTGACAGAAATTGGTAGCGAGGCCTTATATGTATGGGCCTCAGTGCACCCTGATTGGGGTGGCTCCTGTGGCAACACCCTCTGTGGTAGCAGGGTGGGGAACTCTGTGTGGACAGATCTCTGGGATAACATTTCTTCACCTGCAGTACCAGGCCATATTTTTATTTATTTTCATAGTTTTATGTTCAGATTTAGTTAGAGACAGAAACTGGGTGTGAGAGTTTGTGTAAAATGGGGTTGGAAAAGTGTATGTGCATGCAGTATGACCAGGTGTGTGTTACAAATTTATGTGTGAAGGCATGTTTTTAATATGTAAAAATGGGTATTTTTATTACGTAAAGCACTCTGTGCTGCTTTTATGTAAGAAAAGTGCTATAAATAAAATCTGATTTGATATTCTATTTCTTTTTTTTCCATTCAGTTGGGTCCTTTCCTCAGTCTCATCCATTTCAACCACAGGAATTAGGGACAAAATAGTTCTCATACAGCTCCTCTAGTTTTCCAAATGCACCACTCAGGCAGCAAGCAGCATGTTACAAATATTGGGAGGTGAACAACCTGAAAAAACATCACCAAAGCACCCAGCATCTTCAAAAGACTGAGAACAACTTTATTTTCACAACTGCTAAGGTGGCTTTTTGCAGACATTAGGTGTGTAAAATGGATCTGATTAAGAATCCGAAGACACCTCACACCTTTTCCAGGTAAAACTCAAAGTAAAGTTTGACTCTATGACATTCATGCAGAAATCATATGTAACATTTATAACAAGTTATTTTAGTAGGACTGAAAGACAAACACTTCAGGTCCCCCCCCCGGCCCGCTCATGTCACTATGGTAGCCTAGGAGGGTCAACCAAAACACTGGCTATGGAGCAGGACTGTGTAGCAGTGGGGTATTTGGTGGGTTTATTTTATCTCACAATTAAATCTCACTTAAATCTCCTAATATTTTATTCAAATACAGCTGCAGTCATGTCCCTCTTTGTTCATACACTAAATGGGCATTTCAACTGAATGCTAGTATATTTTAGCAGCCTAATTCCTGGTAGCACAACCTGTTATGCAAATTAAACCAGTGATCCCTAACCCTGGTCCTCAAGGCCCACTATCCTGCAGGTATCAGATGTCTCCCTTCTGCAACAGACCTGAGTCAAATTAAACGGCTCTCTGACAAGCTCTGAACAAGTCTGCTAATGAGCCAAAAACTTTGAATCAGGTGTGTTGTAGCAGGGAGACATTGAAGACCTGCAGGATAGTAGGCCTTGAGGACCAGGGTTGAGGACATCTGTTATAAATCACTTTGTGTTTAGTCACCAAACCTCCTCCATCCATCCTCTTGTTTTATCTCAAAATCCTAGATGGAGGGCCAAAGAAGGATGAAGAGCAGCCAGCCATGACGTGAGCGGGATCGGAGGAGAAAAGATGGACTTAAGATGCAGGAAAAAAAAATAGAAAGGGGGGCGTGAGCTCAGACACGACTGACTGCTTCCCTTTCCTCCGGCCAACCGACTATTGATGAAGGTGAGGATGAGGGGGATGAAAACTGGATAGAAGAGAGGAGCTTATAAAGCATGGAGATGACAGGGGAGGTTGGACACAAGTCACTGGTCCTCTTCCTCTTGCCTCATCATCCTCATCTGAGAGCAGTCATGTTCAGGTCTAAAGGAGAAGGTCACGGCTGGTTGCTCCTCTTCCTCCTGCATCTTCTATAGGATGCAAGAAAAAAATGAAGGAGTTTGTTACTCCTCTTCCTCCAGCTCGTCTTTGTCTTCAAAATTTATTTATAAGACAAAAAGGTGGTATGAGACTAAGGATGAAGACGGGGCAAAGTTCACAGCTGGGTGAAGGGGAGAACTCCTCTTTCTCCGTTTATCCTTACTAGGAGGTTGCAACGTTCACATAAATTCAGGAGGGAAGAGGATGCAGGAGGAGGCAATGACAGCTGCTCTTCATCATTGTGTTTGTCCATTTTCCACCTTCTTTAAAATGCAGAGAAGGAGATTCTCTTCATCATCTCCCAAGGACAGCATGATTCGTGCTCAGTGTATATGCTTTACATAAAACATTAAAAGCATTACAGCAGAGTGCAGAGGAAGCATGAACAGTGCATTAAAACCTGGACAGTTAGTTACAGTCTGAGGAATTAGTCACTGCTTGTAAAAGGCAGCAGCAAACAAACATTTTTAACCCTGATTTAAAACTAAAGAGAGTTTCAGCAGACCTGCAGCTTTCTGAGTTTGTTCCACATGTGAGGAGCATAAAAGCTGAACGCTGCCTCTCCACGTTTAGTTCTGACTCTGGGAACAGAAAGTAGACCTGACCCTGATGACCTGAGGGATCTGGTTGGTTCATAACGAACCAGAAGATCCTGAATGTATTTTGGTCCTAAACCGTTCAGAGGTTTGTAAACTACCAGCAGGATTTTGAAGTCAATTCTTTGACAGACAGGAAGCCAGTGTAAAGATCTGAGGACTGGAGTTATATGATCTACTTACCTGGTCTTAGTGAGGACTCGAGCAGCAGCGTTCTGGACTAACTGCAGCTGTCTGATGGACTTTTGGGGAGACGTGTGAGGACAGCATTACAGTAGTCCAGTCTACTAAAGATAATTATTAAGTGAAATTGTCTAGTCTGAGGCCATGACTTCTCCCAGATCTCCGGCTTTGTTGTTGGTTTTTAACATCACTTATGAAGCTACCTGCTGACTTTTAATCTTTCTTCTTTTGCTCCAAAAATTATTATTTCAGTTTTGTCTTCATTTAACTGAGGGAGGTCCTGGCACATGATCCAATCTTTACGTTGATCAATGCACTTGATCGGTGTTTGGATCAGACTATAGTCTCCTGGCGAGATGGCTATGTTGATTTGTGTCATCAGCATAATTATGGTAACATTTAGTTGTTTTTTCATCATTTAAATGAGTGGAAACATGTTGAACAACAGTAGACAAAAGACGGAACCTTGGAGAACTCCACAGGTTATAAAGTATAACCAAGTATGGAGAAATTAAACAAACAGTGTGTTTTAACTGGTACTGCAGCATTAAGTCATCCAGAACAAAAGGTGTTTTCGGACAATATTGTCCAAATAGGTTTCTAGTTAGCAAAAATAAAAACTAAACCGATCTCTATTTTTGGGCTCACTGATCTCATCACCTGTCATCAGTAACTGAGCGGAGGTCAAAGGTCTCCCTGCTTTTTATTCCCCATCACTACAAACGCAGAGGAAGCCTAACTCTACTCCATCCTCCTTCATCCTCCAACCAGCAGCAGATGAGGAACCACTGAGGTGTGTCACCACCCCTCCTACCACAGCCTCCTCCCCACACACACACACCTATACACATGAACAGAGCGCAGGCTCTGATTGTCATGCTAACATGCTTCAGCGCTTTACTTAAGCTTAAAGCGTGTGATTTTCCTTTCCCGTTTTCTCAGAAGAGGATGCGCAGCAACACTTAAAATCACATGACCTCCTGACCCCCCCTGACCCCATATCATTCCTTACATTATGCGCATTTAAATCAGATTAAAGGAAAATGAATCAGCTATGCAGAGTAAAGGAGGTAAGTTAGCGGTAACCAGAACACCTTCAGTGGACAGGACCAGCCATCTGTGTGTTGATGAGCCGTGTTTAAAGAAGCGCTTTGAGGAAAAACAGATAAATATGAAGCAATCAGGAGTATCTGCAGGGAGGGATGGGAATTTTTGGGAATGGTGACTGGTTAGTCAACTTGAAATTATTTAAAGTGTCAAATAATGAAACTTAGAAATATGCAATTTAACATTTTAAATAATAAAAAATGAAACATGAAATGTGCTACATAACCTGCAAACAATCATTAAAAATGCCAAGATTTTAACTCAGGATTCAAGTCAAATCACATTTGTCCTTTAGATATAAATTCTGATAAAACACGTTTAGATTTACAGATTTACTGAACACAGCCAACACAAGCTCTTTCTCTCCATCTCTTTTCGTTTTTTTTATACACACACACACACACACACACACACACACACACACACACACACACACACACACACACACACACACACACACACACACACACACAATGACACACAAAGAGGGATTTTAAAGTGCTTCCTCGCTCATGGTCACGGACAAAAGCAGGAGGCAGGGATTGGCCACGGCTCAGGAACTTGACTTTAAGAGTGAAAAGAACAAAAGAAGAAGAGCAGGCAGAGGATGGTGGAGGAAGAAGAGGGTGATGCGGGATGCTGGGGTGCAGAAGTGAGGGGGGTTTACAGATTTTATGCTAGATACAAGTCAACAAGCACAATTTATATGGCAGATTTCTGAAGAGCATTAGATTTTTCTGGGAACTAAATTTTGGATCTATGAATCTAGTCACCATTTTACTGACATGTTAGACTAATTACAACTTAGTTCAAATAAACATGGAGTTAAGCTTTTAAGCAATTTTCCTGCAGAAACAATCAACTTATTTAGATTTACAGAGAAACTCACTGTCAGCTCTGAAAGTGGCGGCCAACCTGCGACTTCCATCTGCACCACTCAGCACCTGAGAGAGAGAAAAAAATAAATCCATGAGTCATATGTGGGTAATCATTCCATTTCATAGTCAAGTTGCCTCCAGAGAATAAGAAACATAAAGAGTGTGATTATTTTTTAAAGATTAACTTGTGCTGACTGCTGACAACATACCATGTCACAACATTAATATAACAGGTGGTACAAGGCCAAAAAACAACCAATCAGAGGGTTTTAACATCACTAATCCTTTCTTTTTAAATCAAGATTATCCAACAGAGAGCAGGGTATGGAAACTAATTAAAAGAATTCTGTGAATGCCCCCTAAAATACTTGTTTAAATACATACAGATTTTGGACACAACTGACATCATGCTGACCTACAACATTGTATACAGCCAGAGGTGTTCACACTGTGTTCCACCAGTTCTGTTTAACACAAAAGGACAGCAGATAGTGACACGTAACGTGCACCAAGATAAACTAAGGTGTGAACACTCGTCCCCCGGTGAGCCACAGTTACCCAGAATCCCTTTCTTCTTGTCCCTGCACAAAGATTTGGATTCTCGCCAGCCATGCTTTAGCAGAGTCTTACAGTTTTACAGCTTTCATCTTGTTTTCATGTTGCCCTACACACACACACACACACACACACACACACACACACACACACACACACACACACACACACACACACACACACACACACACACACACACACACACACACACACACACACCTTTATGCTTGTTACAGAGGTGTCAGACTGTGGTCACACGCAAAAACCACACATATAAACCTGTAACCAATCAGACAGACACACAACTCTGTCAGTGTGTGTGTGTGTGTGTGTGTGGGTGGGTGTGCTATTGGACGTGTACTATGCTGATTACCAGCCACTGTACCTCAACAACCCATCCATACAAAACACACACACACACATGTTGTCAATTATATACTTGTGAAGTCCCTCATTGGCAAACAACATTCCTGAGCTTTAAAAAAAGCCTTAAAACAAACTTTAAAACCAACTTTTAACCATCAAACAGCCTTTTGAAGAAGTGATGACAAATATGTCCTCAAAATGTTTCTGGAAAAATTACACACACGCACACACACATTTTCACCTCACACTCTTTTTATACATTTTGCCTTCAGTTTGCCTGCACTGCTGACCTTTGACACTGGGGGCTTTACATACTGCTGTGTGCTCAGATGTCCTGCTGGCAGCACGAACTGAGAAGCAAATTAAAATTATTGGAAGTATTTCACTAAATGCAAAAGCAAACTTCCTCATATCTTGGTGGGGGAAAAGCTGCATGGGCGAACACAGATTTGGGTTATACCGGACATCAGAATCAGATGGAGAGATGATCAAATAGGATATTTTTGATCCCTGTGATCTGTGGTTTAGTTCAACTCCAACATGCTCAACTCTGATTGGTTGTATGTCCTCCATGGAGAAGAAGAAGAAGAAGAAAGAAAAAAAAACAAACAAACAAAAAAAAAAACAACAACTGGAAACTATATAGGCAAAAACCTAAAAAGAGACTTTGGATGCCCAGTGTTGTGTTGACGTGTTGTGCATTGGTGTTCTGCATCAGCTTCCAGTCATTGGACATGAATTATTGCAAACTAAGTTTAAAAAGGTAAAAAAAAAAAAAAAAATTTTTAAAACCCTAGCATTGATCTTTCTTCTTTCTCTTCAGAATTCTTTTTTTTTTTTTTCTCGTAATAAAAAAAGGCATCCCATGTTTCTGCCACCGTCCATATTGTCAGTTTTGCGACAGCATCCCATTCAAAGGTTTTGGTGTGCTTTTGGTTGGAGCCATGTGTGTTTGGATCCCCACTGGGCCAACAAGGCTGCCTCATTCATTTGCAACGCTGTTCTCCATCGTACAGACAGGACTCCTTCCCCCCACACCAATTATCAGTTTCCTGCAGACTGATAATGCTAGACTGCATCGCAGTGACTAAGTGAGAGGACAGGGAAGAGAGCAGGGCTGTTTGAACTTCTCCTTTAACGGCCATTCCTCATTTCTCTCTTCAAACTTTTTAAGTTCTTTTGTTGTTCTCTTTTGCAAACACCAACATGCAACTCCAAGAAAGACACACAACTGCATCTCTTCTGTGTAATGACTGGATTTTCAGTCCGGCTTTGAGTTTCACCTTCTGGATTAGTTTGGGCTCTACACACATTGTGTAGTCTTTGTCAATGAGTATATACTTGTTCATGTTGTAGACACCCAACTTTTCAAGTGAGTTAACTGCTGGATGTTTTACATGCAACCTTTTTCTACCACCATGCAGGCTAAATGTTTATACTGCACACACGAAAAGAGGGAAAAATAGACTTTTTGTTGCCAGGTGTTTCTTACCAGTAATTATCATTATGTTAACTCCATACGTCCAGAGTCTGAGGACTGAACAGACTGAGACACATCAGTAAACCACTGAGAATAAAATGAAAGTTAATCAAGAAAAAAAATATGGTACACCATTGCTAGTTAAGGTAAATGGAAGGAAGAGCAGCTGTCATGTGTGTTAAATATCCAGCACACAGAGTTTCAAATTTTACTCTCTGCTAGTTATTTTCTTATTAGAACGCATGCAGAAAATTCTATAAAAAACAGGAAAACAAATAAAAAAGGAAACATTTGAAGAGAAAGCAGAGTTTCCCTCGGGAATCCCCAAACCACACACTCGCACAACCTCTCCAGTTCCTGAGCTAATCAGACAGCTAATTGCAGGCTCAGTTAGCCGAAGAAGCAATTAATCAGAGCAAAGAAAGGAGGGACGAAGGGAGGGAGGGAGGAAAGGATGTGAGGGAGAAGGATTGGAGGATACAGAAGGGAAGAGTAAAGGATGGTAATCACCGAGCCTGAGGGGGAAGAAACGGGAAGGAAGGTGGAAAGAAGAGAAGGAGGGATCTGATTAAACAGGAACTCCTTCAATTACGGCTTTCAAGGTTCACGTAGCAGACTTCTCCTCTGCCTCATTTTGTTTGGAGCGACCAGACCAGTTCCAGATGTCAGGACAAACTCCCATCTGACCTTTAATCAACATGCTGCTCAAGAGCAAAGGAACAAATGGCTGGAAAAGTTCAGCCTGGAGAGCAGGATTAGAGCTAAATTAATGATAAGAACAGGACAAAACATGTCAAGAAAAAAAAAAAGACTTATGAGTCTATTAATGTACTGATTAGACATCTTTCCAATCTAAATTACACCTTTCAAATTGCATTATTCTGCTACAGCTGCTTGTGTTTAGAAAATATTTGCCTTCGTCCCCATCTGTCACAGGTTATTGTGGTAGTTATTTGTTATCACGACTGAAGCTAAGGCATGATGACCTTCTGCAGCAACACTGAAAAGTTAAATGATACCCAGCTAAAGACAGAATTTAGAAAAGTCCATCCAGCTCTCTTTCAATCAAGTCAGATCCAAATGTTTCCACATCACTTCAGTTTTGCTTCTCTGCTCTGATGGAGTCTAAAAAGAAAAGGTTAAAAAAATAAACTAAATTTCAATTCAATAAAACTTTATTTGTCCCCAAGGGGCAATTTAAAGTCACAGTGCAGCAACATGAAAGGATGGCATTGTGATTTAAAGTGAATGAAGACAAAAAAATTAGATAACTAGCTATTTTTAATATTTTTAAAATAAAATAAAAACACTATATTATATATAAACACACACACACACGCAAGGACTGAACACAGTGCAATAAAGGCAAAATGATTGTGTAGAGAGGCAGTAAGGTGCATATTTCCATGATGTTTGATCAGTTTGCTGCCAGGATTCAAAGAAGCGTTGGTGATAAAATGTAGACTACCTCAAGTTAGAGCATGTTAACAGCTGAGGCTGGCTGGTTGGTTGATGAACTGGGCTGTGTGCAAAACCAGCAATCACATATTCACGACTGCTTCATGCAGTGAAATTAAAGTAAGAAGAACTTTGTCTCCTACATCTAGCTTACTTTTCTTTATGTCTTACACACCACAGGTTGATTGATTAGCGTATGCACGAGTCTGACCTCATTTAATTTGCACAAAAACAAATCAGCCTGGCTATTTTTCAGTTGTTTTTTTTTTTAAAACAACTGTGAGTCTAAAATTACTGCTGAGAATACCTTCTGAAGCCTTGTCCAACATACTGCAACTGACTAAGAAATTTCAAACTTTTCATTCAACTCTGCAGTGTGTTTTTCTTGTATCCAATGCTACAGCAACACAAACGTTTAGAAGTGCAATGGTTCAAACTATGTTAGTTTGTGGTATTATATCTTTGTTTAAAGTTACATTACAAGTGCTACCGTTGTATGATATACCGTATATCAGATCAAGATGTATAGGATATGATAAATCAGAAATGTTTGTACCCTTGCATGAGGTGGGTTCTGCCCATTTCAAAGACTTGGTGCACGTTAATGGGAGGAAACAATTTGGTAAATAGCATCAGACCTAGCAAAGACTAAAATGAAGTAATTTCCCTGCTGTTTCCAGTCAGAGTTGGCTAAAAAATAACCCAATGTGGCCCAGCAGTGTCTTCCTCAAAAAAACATCCCTGATGAAGAACTCTCTCCATCTCCAACAAATGAAGCCACTTGCAGTTCTTGCTGTGTATTTCCACCCTGAGATTCTTTTTCTCTAGTTAAGACAACTTCTTCTTCTTCTACTGAATAACATTCACTGGTAACAGAGACCACCATCCCTATACTGCCAATCTTTGCTAACAAAATCATGACTTCCAGCAGGAATACAGAATAGTATTCAGTACAGAAGAGCCAGGCTCTGCAAAAGTGTTTTTGCTATCAAACTTTTTAACTTAGAAACTGTGTGCACTTGGTACCAACATCCTACCTGGATGAGCCAGTCACAAGTGGAGAACACTGTATTTGTACTAACAACTTACACTGCAATTTGTTCCCATGTGTTCTGAGTGACCATTTGTTATTGTATTTTAGTTATCCAATAAACATGAAAATTAACACATTACATGTTAGGTGACCAATAAGTAGATTAGCATCATCAAGACACCACAAGGAAATGTAGACGGCTCACTGGCTGAGAGTCATCTTGTTACTACACGACTCACCTATATGCCTATATGCCCATGTGTCATGTAGAATTGGTTCAAATAGTTTCAAAGGTGAAATTCTTGTGGGAATCTTATTACCTTGTGGTCAATTTTCTGACTATATAGTTCAGTAAAATATGTAGCTCCCCAAAAAATTGAGTTTTGATGCGCCTTTTTTTACCTAATGTATTTTTTCTGTAAACTAGAAAAACTGGCAGGATAGTCCCAGAATGTGTCACCAGAAGGACTGTGTTCAGATAGTGGCGCTATGATATCAGGAAAACAAGTGATATGCGATAACACTGTTGAAAGTTGCGATGATATGATCTGCAATAAAAAATAAAAGAAGCTGCCGTTTTCTCATATGGAGCTCCACTGGTGAAATTCTCATGCACAGACGTCTGCTGAACTTTATAGCTTGAGCTAAATAATGCTAGTAGCATTGTTCTTGTCAAAAATCATTTGGTCAGAAACACAAACAGATCATGTACTATGGTGTCACACAGTCTAAAGACTGGAGATAAAATAAAAAAAGGGACAGCTATTGAAGCTGTTTCTTTATTAATTTTTGATTAAACTATAAAGGGATTTGTTTTATATTCCAGTGTGGATTATCAAAAGCAGTTTTTGTCAGATGAAGCAGAGTTTACATTAATGGACCTGTTGTAGCTGTTTTTTCTGTGACTATATTTTTAATGTTCCTAGTTTTGTGAGTGATTTATTTTTCTATGCTGGTATAGTTCTGTGTTGCAGTAGAAATTATCCAAATTTCCCTGAGGACTCTCCAAAGGGATTAATAAAGTATTTCTATTTCTATTTTAAATGAGACTTTTGACCAGTGACTAATGACTTGTATATTACTGATCTGTTAATGGCTGTTGGACTGAGATGATGAAATCACCAGAAAAGTAGATCAGAATTCACTGAACCTTGGAGCAACAGTCTTTTGACCTTTTCACCTGACATTTAACAGTAAAAGAAGAACTTGGTTTTAAGACTTTTGCTTTCCAACGTGTGTGTGTGTGTGTGTGTGTGTGTTGAGTGCAAAGAACTTTGAAGTCCAAGCTTCAGCAAAGCCAGCAAGCCGCTTTAATCTGACTTTATATACAGTATCTAAAAACTCCACTAACAAGCTGCACACAGTCACTGTGAACACTAAAACTGTGTGTGCTTGTGTAAAGCTGATGAGAGTGTTTGTGCAAAGGCCTCAGGGCTAAATCTCAACCCTGGTCCTCTTAATGTCTTCCTGTCTTTTACACACAGACACACCTCCAAATGCTACCATATGGGAGGACATTGTTGCACCGGCATCCAATCAGTTGCTGATAACAAAACCCAACAAGACTTGGGTCTTGTAGGCTCCAGCAGTCATTGTGTAAACTAAATGTTTTTGCATCCAAATGGATAAAAAAACACATAAATAAATGACTGAAAATAGATGGCTTAACTCACATGCAATTGGTCTGCGTGTTTCCTGACCCCTACAGTGAAGACTGCAAAAGTTGCACCAGTTGAAAACAAAAACACCCATCAGATTTGATGTTTTAGCTCCTGGTCCATATGGGACAAGTTCTGGGTCCAGGTCTAGACCGCGGTCCGTTAGTTAGTGACCTCTGCCTTATAGGAAGCTATGCTAGAACTGACTGTAATAACATGGTTGCTAAAGATTTATAAATGTTATCAAAAATTATATACATTCAAACATTGTAAAAACTAAATTAACGTAGTGAGCAAAGCTGAGAGGCTCCCATCAAACTGTTTATTGATATTTAGAAAGCAGCAATATTCAAAGTTCTGATCGCATCTGGTTTGATTTTCTCATTGATCAGCTGATCCCAGAAGGAGGTATAACAATGCAAATCCTGGGTGTGTGTTTGGAAGCAGCCAACCAGAGATTTCCCACCATAGGAACAAAACCTGCAGCTTCCTCCTCCTGCATGACTGCTCCTCAATGACCCCCCCCACCCTCATCCTCATAACTCCTCCTCCTCACTCAGGAGGAGCTACTTCCCTCCTGCTGTGATGGCTTGTCCTTTAAAAGGCTTTCCTTCACTTTTGCTACAAAGACCAGAGCAGGACAAATCCTGACTTCCTCAGAAAAAGACAGAAACTGGTAAGTCTGGGAAACAGTCATGTGACCATACTTAACCCATGAGCTTATCAAAAACGGGAAAAAAAAGCAAAGAAAGGTACCAGACATGTTTACCCCAAATACTGATTTGAATATTTTTTCTGTTTATTTGTATCATATTAACTGACTCAAAAAAATACTTAATAAGTAATAAGTAAAGCATCCTCACTCTGGCACAGTGACAATCAGGATATCTCCTGCAAAGAAAGATGGAAAACTTTTTTTTCCTGCAGAAATCCACAGACGACGTCAATTAAAAGTATTTCCTTCTGTTGTTTTATTAAGATTGGGAGCTCCAAACTCCATCCTCCACCTTCTACCAGTGTTGGTCGCCACAAAAATCAGAAAACACACGTGTTTCACATCGGACGCCCACCCAGCCGTAACGCCCTCTGAGGCTTTCTAATGCCAAAAACACACCGACACCCTGGAGGATGACGGGATGTGTGACATGGCTGCAGAGTGGAAATCTAATTTAAAATGATGGCAGGTTTAGACAGAGAAGGATGAAGAATCCAGAGCAAGGAAGAGGCTGAATGACTTCTTGATTCGTCTCCACTGACTCAAAGGCAATTGCTTCAGCAGATGTGTTTCAGAGAGCTATCATTCTAGCTTCTTCTACCTGCATATGCATAACTGCATATCCTCAGTTCTGCAACAAAGCAAAAGACATCTCCAAATCTTTAGGGGAAACCTCATTTATCCCCAATGTAGACAAACTACACAGATTTTAGAGATTGCATCCTGTTGGCTGTGTTTGTGAGTATTACTCCATCTGTTGAAAAGACTTTAGGAAACATTTTGTGGCTCCATAGAGATGAATTCTGATGAAATGATTTGAAGAACACAGGTTAAACAACTTGAGGTTGAAGTTGGATCACTCCTGCATGTATATCAGCTAGGTTTAAATGGGCTTTGCAAAAGCACCCTGCACAATGTCCAAAGTTCCATCTTTTTGGCACATCTTAGTGCATTCAGTAAAATTTAAATTTCCAATCAAACTTCTCTCAATCACTTATTTTAAGTTTCTTTTTCAGATGGACAAAAGCATCCGAGATTTTCTGAAAAACAGTGCATTTATACTACAATTAAACTCACACCAGATTTGCTTTAGTCTGATGAAATCCTCATTTTACAGCCACAACATTGTCTGACAAAAATCACCATTTTATTAACTTAAAAGAGCAGATCTGTACAGCGATTTCAGCTCAACTTGCATGTAGAATGACTTCCTACTGATAGGGCTGGAGGTGGCACAATGCCTTTAATCTTTTCCACACACAGTCCACAGAGGCATACATACTTCAGTCATTAACCAAATCTCTAACATGCATGTATAAGGATCCAGTGAAATGGCCAGGTAAAACTGTTTACTGTACCTCTGCAAGCAACACTGCCCCCCTTTGCAGCTGTGTTCATAAAAACTCCTCATTTGGATACGACAATCAATATTCACAAACAGCCCATGCTGCTTCCAACAGCATTTATAAACTGGACTTGCGACATTATGACATCCGTTTGCAGGTTAAATGAGACAAACACTGATCTGTACAGATAAACTGTCTCCCTGCACCGTTGTCCTCCCCAGAAATTGAGAATATACTAAAAAGAGGTTCAAAGGATTTGGCACTTTAAACGATGAGGCGGCTCCATGGAAAAACATGTTGGTTCTGATTAGATTCTAAACTTGATCCAACTCTGAACTGCCTCTAAGGCCAGTCACCAACACGTGGTTGAAAAAATGTTTTTTCCTCTGTTTTTTTACATATTAAATATTAAAACTAGTTCTAAATGATAAATCATACAGTTTCAGGAGATGTTAGGGACAAGCAAGTTTTCATGATTTTATTCGACAAAGTTATTGAAGATGCTAATTTTAAAACACGGTCAAAATGACCCTCTGGGCTGTTCTAGTGATAAATGAATATCATACAGTATTGTTTTGTATAGTATACAAAATAAAGATATAGCACAAAGATACATTTATCACTAAAAATTTCAACTCTTTTCTGTGAGGTGCAGAGTCAAAAGCCTGTGTTGTGTCTGCTTTCTGGGTCCGAAAACTTGCCTTAGTACCTGATTTGAATAACATTAGGTCAGTAAGTGAAGTGAATAAGCGAAGTAGATCGAGGATTCGGGGGGTACAAAAAAATATATTACGATAATATATATCGTGTATCGCGACTTAGGTAAAAAAATATTGAGATATGAAATTTGGTTCAAATCGCAGAGCCCAATATTAGCAGTGGAGCATCATAAGGATGATGGTACTTAATAATGGATTAAGTGTGTGTTGTCTGATCTGCAGCATCAAATATTTTGTAGCTTTTAGCCCAAAATCTTGACCCTTTCCAAACTTAACAGCAAGACAAAGCTAGCACATGCAGACATTCACACACACTCACACAAAGAGCTCTAATAACCTCACACCTGTAGCATAGCAGGTCCTTAGACCCCCATCCAGCCACCTTTGATGTGTGTGTTTCTGAAAGGAAAGGAAGCAAGAGCGAGGGGGAGGTGACACAGAGAGTGTGTGTGTGTGTATTTGAAACGGTGTGTGTGTGTGTTTGGGGGTGGGGTTGCAGGAAGGAATGTTTCAGCAGAGTAAACAGTGTGAAGCTTCCTGTAGAAAACACTTCAAAGCCAGAGGGAGGAAATCGGGATAACACACACACGCACGCACGCACACACACACACACACACACACACACACACACACACACAAAGAGCATCAAAGACAGGTAGGAGTCATCTATCAACATGGGAAAATTAAAACCTGTAAAATGTCTGCTCACATACAAAATCAAACTGACCACATGAGAAGCGAAATCACAAACTTAGAAAACAAAGCTTAAAACATACTAAATCTTTCTGTGTGGAAAGATGAATCTGTTAGCTGATGAGCAGAGTAGTGACCGTAAGCTACTTTTCTTATTAATAAATCACTTAGAAGTTTCTTGGGAGCAAATATGTCAAACATTATCTGGCTTTAACGTCTCCGATGGGACGACCTGTTGTCCTCTTTGTAGTATGACATTAAACTGAGCAGCTGTTAAACTTGTGTCAGTAGGCAGACAAAAAACACTTGAAGATTAATAATGAATCATCAGTCAAAAGAGAAAATCAATAGATTATTTGCTCTACTTTGTATTAAATGGAAAAAAAAAATACTAATTTGTTGCCTTATGGTTTGTCTCTCAGAAACAAAGAAAACATGACTTTTTGTAAGTTTTTATTTAGAAAACAAAAAAACTTTGCAAACTCAGAATATGACAATGAAATAGGTCAGGTCCTAAATAATAATAAAAAAAGACTGCCCTCAGGGTATCATAATAGGGAGAAAGCAAACATAATTTTATTTCAAACTAATCACAAATAAATAAATAAATAAATAGATAGATAAATAAATAAATATCAGCTTGCTACATCCAGATACAAAATAGATTGTTTGGATTTGTTTGGACTGTAAAAACACTTTCCACCTTGACTGGTGAAGCTGGTTTTTCTTTAGATTTTGTACTGTTTAAAACCAGATTAAAACAAAGATAGATTAATTCCTGATACAGCGCGAGCAGTCTGCAAACATTACACTGTTATCGAAAGTATATTTGCACCTCTTTTTATGCAGGTATTTTTGGTAAGATTATACAACTCACTCGCTGCCCTTATCTTTTAATTTTTGGATATTTTGTTAAACAGCTACGGTCCTTAAAATAATAAGCTGTTTAAATTGATTAAGGTTTTTCTAGGGTTAGCGAGGGATCGGAAAATGAGCAGATTATACACGAGACCTTGCTTCGTACAGTTTCCTAAAACTGCAGCCCCACACAGGTAAGAAAGGTAGCCTGGGTGCCGCAAGCGGTGTTTTTACCACGAAAATTGCAACAAATGTAGGCGTATTTTCAGACTAACTTTTATTTAATGTTTAGTCTTACCAAAACAGAGTAACTCTCCATCTGCAACACGACAAAAACTACTTACAGTCTGAAAAAAACTCTGAACTTTTTACAGGAGTGAGACGGCGCAGGAGCGTCTTTACAGATAAGAGAAAAGAATCGGTGGAGGTTGAGTTTTGTGTTTTACCTTGTAACCACATCGATCTTGGTTGGCTCTCCTGTTTCCCGGGGTCGTAGATCCATAAGAGAAGTATAAAACCAGAAATAAGCCGCAAAGAGAGATGAAGAAACTCCGAGGGGCCGCCATTCCTCTCTCAAGTCTGAGCAACTCTGATCTCGAGGAGGACAGGACAGGAGGAGGTGCGTGCGAGCACACGCGGGCATGTGTGTTTCGCTGTGTGTGTTTCTCTTTTTTCCCTTTTTGGGAGGACCTTTGAGACAGACAGATCCTCGGTTCTATGATGGGCCTCGAGGGTGCAGATCTGGGTTTAGGCTGAGGTGGGGAACCCTGGTCCTTAAGGGCCACTGTCCTGCAATGTTTCCCTGCTTCAACACACCTGGTTCAAATTAATGAGTAACTGAGTAGAATTTGGTAGTTTGATGAATCCATTTAATTTGAATTAGGTGTGTTGGACAGGTAAAAACTTAAAACCGGTTGGACAGGGGCCTTCAGCGAGGACCAGGGTTTCCCACCCCTGGTTTAGCCAGTCATGATTGCCCCTAGAGTAACACAAGACAACTTGCAGTAGTCCTCATAAAGTGAGTGAGAATATTTCAAATAGTCCTCACTTCAGGATAAACTTTCAGGGATTTGTTTAAGGGTAAAAGACAGGGGCACTGCAAAGCATAAAGCTTAATGGGGGTGCATGCTGGATTTATACTTACTTGTAATTAGTCATTTTGTGAATATGTACTTCTGGAGCTTCTTGCTGAATTTGTTCAGTAATCGCAGAAGAAAAACTGCAACGCACCGCTCAAGTGTGAGAGCACATTTCACCAGCATCCGCTACACTAGCCTTAAATTATGCATAAAAGACACATAAGTATAAATCCAGCTTTACACTCCCTCATAATTTAGCATTTAAACTTCATTTATAGTGAGTTATGGCAGTAACAGCGTTAAATAAACAGCATTACTAACTAACTATATATATATATATATATATATATATATATATATATATATATATATATATATGCACACCAGAGCAGATTTCAACTCCTTCAAAGTGTGCTCAAAAAGTTTTTTTCTCAGCATTGGACTTAATCTTTTTCCATTAGAAAAACATACTTACATGTTATCTCTCATAAAAATAATCTCCTTATGCCTTAAAATGGCTTAGATGTAACTCTACACTACACCATTCATTTGACCACACAGTCTTGTGTCATACTCCCCCCTTGTGGCAAAGACTAGACTTCTTCAGCATCTTGGCAGTTAGGGCAACTTCAAATTTATCTTCAGAACATCAAGGCAAGGCAAATTTATTTGTATAGCACATTTCATGTACAAGACAATTAAAAGTGCTTTACATAAAGCCATAAAAGCATTACAGCGGGGTACAAGAACCAATACCAAGTACATTAAAAACAGACTTTAAAAGAAATTAAATAAAAACAGAATGAAAAAAAGGCCTAAATAAAATAGATAAAAGCACAAAATAAAGTTCCAGTGTGAGGAAAAAGAAGCAAAAAGAAAAGTTTTTAATCCTGATTTAAAACTGCTGCAGTAGACCTGCGGTTTTCTGGGAGTTTGTTCCACATGTGAGGAGCACAAAAGCTGAAAGCTACCTCTCCATGTTTAGTTCTGACTCTAGGAACAGAAAGTAGACCTGACCCCGATGACCTGAGGGATTTGGTTGGTTCATAACGAACCAATGTAATGGTGGTACAAAAATATCAGACAAAAGTAACCAGTAAAACTCAACCTTACATTGCTGTCATGTCAAACTTTGCCGAGTGCATAAAAGTAATATCAACAGAGGTAGTTTGAATAAATAAGGACAAGTTAAGTTTTAACAGTGATTCAATCTCAAGGCTGCACGATGGTGTGGTGGTTAGCACCAGAGCCTCACAGCATGAAGGTCCCTGGTTCAAGCCTCAGCTGCGGGGAGGTTCGAACCCGGGGGTTGGTGGCCTTTCTGTGTGGAGTTTGCATGTTATCCCCGTGTATTCCTCCCACTGTCCAAAGACATGCATGTTAGGTTAATCTAACTTCTCCCTAGGAGTGAGTGCATGTGTGAATGGTTATTTGTCCCTTTCTGTGTTAGCCCTGGGATGGACTGGTGACCTGTCCAGGGTGTACCCTGCCTCTCACCTGTTAAATGCTGGGATAGGCTCCAGCTTACCCGCGACCCGTATAGACTAAGCGGTACAGAGCATGAATGATTGAATGTGATTCATTCTAATAAATTTGTACCATTGTCTCCTGTAGTTGGATGGTTTCTAAGGGGTTGAAGATATATGGTCTGGCAACTGACACTGGTTGCTGCTGTGTGCTATCGTAACACATAAGTTTCACATGTGTCTGTGAGAGGGTAATTCTGAATGTCTCAAAGGCCCCTCATAGTACAGAGCAACAGAGCAGCAGATAGTCCTGAAAGTGACAGAAAAGAAGAAAGTGGATTAAAGTGGCTGGTGTCAGTAGTCCATGTTGTATGTGTTATTATTAAGAAATTAAATGAATGGAAACATGAAACCAAAACAGAAAAAACTGGGAAAAGGCATTTGAAAAGGCATCACCTTCTCTCTGTTTAGACTTTTCCCCCTATTTCATTTTAGTTTTTGACATTTTGTTGCCCAAATAACTTATTGACTAATTAGAAAAATCATTAACATTAATTATGAAGATGCGCCTCTAATGGCATGAACAAAAAGTTCACTATAAAGACCCAGTTCACATTAGACTGTAATTATCTGCTGACAATTGAGATGTTTACTGATAACTGTTCTTTCATCCAGTCATTTCATGTCACTGATGATAAACTAAATAAAACACATTTTGTTTAAATAGTATCACAAACTACTTTGATATTAATTACACTAAGTGATTAAACAAAAACAGAACTACAATATTCAAATTTTTAATATGCAAATCAGCTGCTGTGATTCTGATTCCGTTTCTTTGAGAGTGAAACATTCCAGAATCAGACCAGGATTCCAACACTTTCAAACCAAACATCTCAACAGACCAGCACAATAGTAAGCAAACAAAGACAGCTTTCCTAAACATCTGGTAAAATGGAGAACCAGACAAGTGACAATACACTTGCAGTCATGTCCGAGCTTCGTCTGCAGGGAAAACTCTGTGATGTGGTGCTCCAGGTGGGAGATGTTAAGTTCAACGCACACAAGATCATCCTCTGCAGCTGCAGCCTGTACTTTCGGTGAGTAGATGATCTCAAATGCTTCAAACGCTGCATGGCCTGAGTACTATTTAAAGGTCATATTAGAGACACATAAAAACAGGGAAGAGTTTTAAAAATTATATGCAGATTTTCCCATAAGAAAAATTCATTTAAAAAAAATTCTAACAAGCAAATTAAATTTTTTTTATCAATCATTTTAGAGTGGATGTAACTTTTATGTGTTTCCCCTTTTAACATAATGCACCTGTGTGAATGCTAATGCTAACTGCTGTATGTATGCACAAATTAATATATGTCTAACCCCCACATATAAAATCTTGTTCCACAGCACTCTCTTCACCGGGGCTTGGGCAACTTCTGTAAAGCAGACATACACCATCCCTGGAGTGTCACCTGAGATGATGCACATCATCATCAACTACGCCTACACCCACTCTGTCCCTGTGACAGCAAAAAATGTGGTGGCTGTTTTGGCAGCTGCAGACCAGTTCTTGGTCCCAGGGATGATTCAGACCTGCTGCTCCTTCCTGGAAGGCCAGCTATGTTTGAAGAACTGCATCAGCATCTGGAGGCTTGGGAATATCTACAATTGCCCTGAATTTAGTCACAAGGTGTTCTTCTATGTTCTGCACCACTTTGAGGACATAGTTTCCATCTCACAGGAGTTTCTGGACCTCTCAGCGCACCAGATAGCTGCTATGATTGAGAATGATCACCTCAATATAAAACAAGAGAATGTAGTGTTAAAGATCGTCCTCCAGTGGATAAACCACCTGCCAGACCAAAGACAAGATCATCTCTTCATGCTGTTATCAAGGGTAACTTGACAGCAAGCCAGCTATTATTATCATAGGTTTTCTGACATAATGTTGACATCTTATTAGTCTGTGTGTAACTGTTGTCTTTATTTGTCCAGGTGCGTTTAGGCTTGTTGACTGTTGACTACCTCAGGAACAAGTTGATGAATAATCCCATGATCAAAAACTGCCCTGAGTATGCGTCCATCATCAATGATGCATGGGAGGCACATACTAACTTTCATATCAAAAGACATCGACATTCTCTCGCCAGCAACCGAATGTGCCGCCCTCGATTGCCTCCTGTCAGTTTACTGGTCACTGGGGGCAGAGGAGACACCTTTGCACCCAAAGGCTTTGAGCTGTATGACACCAGATCTGACTGCTGGGCCAATCTGGGCAAATATATTTCAATAGCTTACCACGGTGCTGCTGTCCTACATGGCTACTTGTATATAGTGGGTGGCTGCGGACCACGAGCTCACTTGAATACTTTGCAGAGGTTTGACTTCAGCACTTACACATGGGAACATATGGCATCCATGCATATTTCCCGTAGCCACCTCAGTGTTGCTGTGCAGAATGGTTGCATTTATGCCATGGGGGGCTTCAATGGATTTGTTTACCTAAACACTGTGGAGTGCTACAATCCTAAGTACAACCAATGGACCATGAGAGAATCGATGCATGCAAGGAGATGTGGGGCCAGTGCAACTTCTCTTCATGGAATGGTATGAAGCAGGGATAAGAGATATAAAATAAATCTTGATCTCATTAGGATTTTAATCAAGTTAAAAATCATGCTAAAGTGACACTTTGTTGTTCATCCTGGTATTGTTGTTAGTTGCTCTTGTATCAGTGGCAGAGCCAAGAGTTTAGTTCAATACAGCCATTATGACACAATATAAATAGCAGTTGATAGCATATTTAATTTTGTTTTTAAGTTCAATATTAATTATGTATTTAATTCATATATCTGGGATGAAACCAACATAAAATACACAATTTGAACTTAAACTTATTTTTCTTTTAGAATGTTGGCAATTTCATCCATGTTTTAAATTATGTGACCAATTATATTTAAGGAGCATCTGTATTGCTTGCAGATACAGACTGATAATAAATTTACCTGTTTAAAACTTGTCTGCAGGTGTACATTTGTGGAGGTTTCAACGGGTTTTACAACATCGCCACAGCTGAGTCATATAATCCAGAGACCAACCAATGGACTATGATCTGTCCAATGCACAGCTGCAGGGCTAACCTGGGGGTTGTTGCCTATAAAGACAAAATCTATGCAGTAAGTGTGTGATGGAAGAATGTAGCTCAGGCTGATTTATGTTAGTAATAATTTGAGACTCACTTCCAGCTATACCATGCATATTCATTCTAGTCCAACACAGCTACAAACCTGAGAAAATTTCACTTTTGTTTCAGGCATCACCCATGCTGAAGGGTAAATTCAGGTTTTAGAACACTGATGCTCCCATCTACATTGTATTTTCATGGAAGTCTTTGCATATTTTAGCAAGACCATGCTAAACAATATGGGATCTGTAACATCATGACTCTTAAGTGGGGGGTGGTGCTGTATTTATTTTGATAGTATTTTTTCCTTCTGCTGACTCTGCTGCTCCATGTCCTTTCTCTCAGGTTGGGGGCACCTATAACTGGAACGCTCAACTGCGCACTGCTGAGGCCTACAACCCTCGCACCAACAGGTGGCACATGGTGCCATCCATGTACAACCACCGCAGCAACTTTGGCATTGAGGTGGTCGAAGATCAGCTGTTTGTAGTCGGAGGAGAAAACAGATTTGGCTGTTTATCAAATGTAGAGTGCTATGATGAAGAGGCCGGTAGGTGGTATTATGTCTCTCAGATTGAGGCACCCCGCCGTGGCCTAAGCTGCTGTCTCCTGCATGGACTTCAGAACCTGATGGAGGAATTGTTTCCACGTGGCTCCCTAATGCTCCCCAGTAGGAAGAAGTCTAAAAGAGGATCCCCAGTTTGATCCCCAGCAAAATTCCCACATGTCATTTAACATGGGATTTTAAATAAAACTTTATTGCAAAGATGATTCCTTTTATTGTCCCATAACATACTTTTGTTGTTGTCTTTCAAGGCTGTTCGAGGTATTATAAACACCCTTTTCTGGATAAATATATTATAATTAGTCTTTCTCTTACCAAAGCAACTACATTCACTTTATTTGCACCTATAGGGTTAAAGAAATATTTCACTGTTTCAACAAACTGGTATTCTCAGTGTCAATAAATGATAAAACTTTCATTGATGTATCAAAGAGTAGTGATCAACAGGCACTTCCAGGGCACAGAAGACATTTTGGTGGGAAAATGATCAGTGTTTCTTGGTCTACAGGGCTCCTTCCCTATACTCACAAGAACGAAGCAAACATAAATAGTTGCAAAGGGCCTTCCGTTGTAGTACAAATCTATACTACCTGAAACCCTACCCTTAGTACAGCACAGTATGGATACATGCACATGGATATTTATTATAAAAGATAAATTTGGGCATTGACAAGGTAAAACGTCCTAAAACACGAATGTATGTAAAAATCTCCACAAACCACATTATCTGGAGCAATTCCAGTCCAGTCGCCATTGCGGCTCTTTTTGTACAAATTTGTAACGGTAACGTGAGCGTGGTCAGAGCCAAAATGGTGCGCATAAACGTTTAAACAAGAAACCAATCGTAATCGTGTAATTTTTTTCTGACCAATCAAAATCCGCCTTGAGGGCGGGGCACGCGGAACCGGGAGGAGCTGTTTTGGGGTGTTGTGTGTAGCCAAGAAATCTTGAGTGGGAGTTGTCGGGCCGATTTGTTGTGTGTTTTGTCCGCTGAATTGCACCGATTACTAACGCACCTGCCGCAGCTATGCCCGGGATAGAGAAGCTGCCATTAGAGGAGACGCTGGAAGACAGCCCGCAGGTAACAGTTTTCTTACCTGGAGCTTTAAGTAGCATGCTAACATTAGCTGCTCACTTGGCTAGGCTAACTGTCTTTGTAAGCTAAGTATTTGCTTACATCCAGTAGAAAGAAACCAAGTTGTAGCTGAACGCTAACCGCTAACGGCCCTTTTAACCACTTGACAGTCGGGCAGTTCAGACGTGATACTCCATTTGTGATGTGGTACAAGTTGACGGGTGGACAGATCAGCTGGTCGAAGTTTCCGCCAAGCCGTCTTGTCAATATAGCAGGGGGAGGTCACACCATTCAGTGGGTAGCACGTAAATCAGCATGTTGTAAGAATTGTTAGCCGACCACTTCCCTAGCCGCTGGTTTAGTCGTTTCCCTTCTTGTCAGGGATAACAGTCTTTTTGGCCAAGCACTAGTGCCTTTCTGCTCCTTTTTTTTATAATAGTTAGATGCAAATGCCTCATATTTCCGAAGTCTGCAGCTTTATTGTTTTAGATGAGTTGATACACATCCTATTTAATGATGTTGTTTACTGCAGCATTTCCAGAGCACAACACCTGCTATGACATCACGGACAGGGGTGTGGCCAGAAAGTGGTACCTACTTTCATACGGGGGTAGATATTGTGTCACTGTTTTAGTTTAGTTCATTTTCTTTCTAACTTTTTTCAGTAATAATAATTATTTCACATTACTGAGTTTACATCCTTTTTATTTCTGTCCTACAGTCAGTGGCATTTTGGTCTTGAATGTGCCAAATAAATGTAAGTTGCTCTGATATGATCGATGATGTTGGTGATAGTTGTGGTGGAAATGTAGGGTCTGTTTTATCAAATTAACACCTTTAAGGACAAAAAGTCATGTCACCTCAAGCTTTATTGACTTTCAGGATTCAACAAAGCACAAAGCCACCAGGAATACATCATATTTTTAAATCATGTGTAATCTCTCACATTGACTGATGAGTTGAAAATGACAAGAACCTTAAAGATTTGCTGAATAGGTAAAAGCACGACATGCTACAGAGACACAACTTGAATCCACAGCTGAACTGTAGGAACAGGTAGGCGGTGTGGGTGTATATTTGCATAGGTAGTGGGTGAGGTTTTTGCCAGTTGCACAAAAGATAATTTAGGTCATTTACATTTGGAGATTAGTCCAGTGATTAGTTCTGACTACATTTCCACCTTGATCATTTTGTGCATTTTGTTTGTAGACACGATCTCTGCTGGGAGTCTTTGAGGAGGACACTGCAGCCATCTCCAACTATTGCACACAGCTGTATCAGGCCATGCAGAGGATTTATGATGCTCAGGTACACACACACATTGCTGACATGTACTGGTGGTGCTTGTTTGGAGCAACATTAGAAAGTGGCTACTGATTACATTGTTTGTCCCTTGTTGGTCAATGCTGCTGTTTTTTTCTTCTTCTTCTTCTTCTTTTTAGAATGAGCTGAGTGCTGCAACACACCTGACCTCAAGATTGCTGAAAGAGTATGATAAACAGGTAGAGCATGTATTTGGCACCAAGCCTATGGCTCAACTGTACAGCCATGCATTTTGCAGCTTCAACTGTTCCTATCACCTGCATTTGAGTCTCCTTCTGTCTCCCTTTAATTTGTTTTTAAGAATAATAAACTAAATACAAATTCAGTAATGAAACACATTAATGCATTAATAGAATTTGCACATATGTGCGTAATCCTCTGGATGCCATGTTGCCTGAAAAATTGGAAATTCTGACTTCTGATTACAAATGAAAGGCACAAACATTCAGTAGCTTTATAGCATTAGCCACTTGCCTTTATTACACATTATATTAGCATCATAACATGAATACTATCTCAAACCACCAGCCCTGCCACCAAAACAATGGACATTATAACACCCTTCATCAAACCTATAACCCCAGGCTTTAACGGTTTAACAATACAAACCAGCCTTATCTGTTTGGCCACACACATTTACTTTCACCAAATCTTTTTATGTGTTTCACTGTCAATACTTTGGTCTAAATCAAGACACCTTAACCATTTTGTATTCATTCTTTTGATCGCCCCTTATCTTACGTTTAGTAACACACTCAGGTTAACATGAGTTTCATCACAAGTTCTCCAGCTGTGTATTTCATGATGTAAATGCATTTTCCTCCTAGCACTAAATCTGTAATGCATTCACTGTATTGTTGCTTTTCTCGGCAGAGATTTCCTCTAGGAGGTGATGATGAAGTGATGAGCTCTACCCTGCAGCAGTTTGCAAAAGTCATAGATGAGGTGAGAGCGACTATAAAGCAGAACTGTTAGGGAAGTTTGATTTGTCCCTCAGGATGTGTTGCACAGGTAGATTTTAAATGAAAAGACACAACATTAGTATCTGTTTACAAAGGCAGGACTTCAGGTAGTTGATGATTAGGATTTCTCTCAGCTTCCCTTCTCTTTCTCTTTCTAGTTGAGCTCCTGTCATGCCGTCCTGTCCACGCAGCTTGCAGATGCCATGATGTTTCCCATCACTCAGTTTAAAGAGAGAGACCTGAAGGGTAGGAAACAAAGCAGCATTAGGTTTAAATGAGATGCAGTCCTACAACTTGTGTTGATAAAGAGAATCCACAAAAACTGAAATGGGAATTAATATCTCTCAAAATTGTTTTTCCCTCTCTTGCCAGAGATCCTTACCTTGAAAGAAGTCTTCCAGATAGCAAGTGATGGTAAGATGATGTTTCTGAATTCCATCAGTTTGGGTTTTTTTCCCCACAGCCTAAAGAGACATCTTTGAATTGCCTGATTCTATGCTCCAGATACTCTCAGCTTCTACTCTGCTTTATGTTAACACTACTCATACCACCACACTGACTATCCAACCTCTGTAAAGTAAAACTAAAAACATCAGTCCTAAAATTCTGCTTTAAGCTGCAGTGGAATATTCCAGTGTCTGATGTCTGTCATAGATTTAGTTATTGAAGCAGCATTTTATGTCAGTACATTAAGCATCTTTCTTCTAGTATGTTTTAGTTCCTATGAAGACTGTATTTTGCAGAGGGTAGAATCTGTTTAATTGTAGTATATTACCCGCTGATTAACCTTCTCCTTTCACATTCTTAAACATTTTTAAAAACTGTTGTTTATATTTTTACGTTTTATTTTTGTGTGTGTGTAGATCACGACACAGCCATTAACAGATACAGTCGCCTGTCCAAGAGGAGGGACAATGACAAGGTAACGGCCTTTGAACCAAAATTCTTCCATAAATCAGGTTTAGAACTTATTGATTAATGTGATAAGTCAGAGCTGCTTATTTAAATTGAAGTTTCCAAGTAGTTTGTATGTTCAGCTGGTTCAGTCACTGACAAGAAGGTACTTTATGTTATGCTAACAAATATTGTGGAAAAATGTTGCTTCAGTTGAGTTGTTTTCTTCCATGCAGCCCTTTTTGTTCATCTCTGTCAAAAATAATCTTGCTGAGGCTTGAAACCTATCCTCAGAATAAACAGTAGGTTTGCTATACATTGAGTTATTTTCCAGTGCTTATTGACTGTGTCAGGCTACACAGTCCATAAGCAAAAAAAAAAAGGTCTCAAGCAAGTTTCAGGTTTATCAAACCAGCAGCTTCCTGAAAGCAAAGTGATTAACTGGACCAAATGATATGATCTCAGCATCTCAGCATATGATATGACCTTGCAGCTGCGGGCTGAAGTGGTGGAAGACGTCTACACCTCCCGTAAGAAACAGCACCAGACCATGATGCACTACTTCTGCTCGCTAAACACACTGCAGTATAAGAAGAAGACAGCTCTGCTGGAGCCGCTGCTCGGCTACATGCAGGCTCAGGTACACCACACACACACACAGAAACACACTTTTACTACACACTGGAGTTTTTTCAGCCATGATAACCCAAATACCTGATCCGACCCAGGTCTTGGAGCCATTCTTTTAAATCTAAAAGTTACTGATTTAACACCTTTGTGGGCGACACTGTGTAAATTTAGATTGTCCAACAACAAAACTGCCAGAAATTTAAGACTCTTTTTACGTCCTTGCGGGTGCTGGATGTCCTTAAAATGTCTGAATGTTATTGTGGTGTTACTGAAGCTGCATTACTGTAATAATATGCCACTATCTTCCAAAGTTTGCAACTTAAATAGAGATACAGAATCAAGTGTGATTTGCTTCAAGCTGTACAGTTATTTCCACTTCTACAACTTGCAGTGTAGTAACAGGCATTGTCTCTCTGCTGTCCCATTTTGCACTTTTCATGATTTAATGCACTTTTTCGTTAACCGGAGTTTATCTTCAGTTTGACATATTGGACAGTTGCATCAGCTCATGATATTGGTGGTTTGATCCAAGGAGCATTTATTGATTACTCAGTGTGTTATCTATGCTGTGTTCAGGGTTCAAAATGAGCAGTGGGCAGATAAAAAGACGCATTTTTTTGTTTGCTTGTTTGTTTTTAAGCTATAAACAGCACTTATGTCAAAATCGATTTCTGTAGATTTTGTACAAAAATGACTTTTTGTCTTTCATCTGCCTTCCTCTTGACTAACGTTTTTATATCTCAGACACTTTCAAAAAAGAATTAGTTTCTCTTTCATTTGCCACATTTTGGTAGAAATGCTCTCACAAAACAAGATATTGGTTCTTTATACGACATTAACATCTAATTTCATGTGATGAGGAGATGAAATTATTATTATTATTTTGAGTATAAATGTAGAATTAAAGTTTACTATATATATCATTAATCACCAGGGTGAGCTGTGTTGGACATTCACCTTGAAAATGCTTGAAAAGTTAGATATAACTTTGGGAGAAGGGGAAGAACCCTGAACAGTCACAGTATTACCCAAGATTTAGTTGCATTTACAGAATGATAGAAAAGTAAATTATTTGTTTTGTTCTTTGTTATTTTTATTAAATTTATTAAACGTTTTTCTTTCATAAATCTATTAGTATTTATATCTGACATTAATTGCTTTATGGCACCGTGTCACATGCTAGATTAGATTAGATTAGACTTTATTATCTCACAGTGGAGAAATTCACTTGTTACAGCAGCTCTTGTTATAGAATAGCAACTGAATAACAACACTCTGGCCATTTGGAAGTGCACCGTGGCAGGTTCATCAGAGAAACTCACAGGGACATGATGGGAGAAAGTGAGGAATAGAAATGCTGATAGTGACAGAACAAGAGATTAGACAAAAGTCAACATCAAACTGACTTTTACTGGCTGAAGAGAGCTCAGAGAAGAGACAGGACGCAAGACGGATGTTGATTTAGCTGTTTTTAGGGGCACTGAAGACAGAAAATCTACCCTGTTGTGCTGCTGTAATGGTGGTTTTGTTGTGTGGTGAGCTTGAAAGCTGTCAAACTGAATTGCCCTCTACTTATAAAAAATGTTGGCTGAACTTGACTGAATACATATTTGAAATAGAAGACAGCTCTGTAAAGAAGCAGTCACTTCACAGCATGTCCCAGAGTTCGCCGCTACAACATTGGATTAACGCCATGCTGCTTATGTAGAGGTATTCATTCTTATATTCCACTGTGATCCTTCTCCATCATGTCTTTTTCTCTTTCTTTCTGTACAGATTAGTTTCTTCAAGCTGGGGTCAGAAAACCTCACCCAGCAGTGGGAAGACTTCCTGTCAACTATAGGAACCAGCGTCCAGAAGTAAGATTCCTACATCCCCATCACCGTCCTCATCCAAGCTGTCTTCATTTAATTTATAAACACCTGCTTTGATGAGCATGTACATCTGTTTACAGTGTACGTCGGGAGATGGAGGAAGAGGTGGGGCAGATGCAGGAGACTATTCAGCAGATGGAACAGTCATGTGACCCCTTGTATGCACCATGTGACCCTGATCCCACCCACTCACCTGTTTGCCGCAGCCTGACCAGAAAGCAGGGCTACCTGTACATCCGCAAGTATGAAATGCAAACACATCACTTGCATTATAATGTATTTATTCATTTTTTTGTTTTTTAAGCTTCTGTGAGAATGTTTTTGCATCATGGTATGGAAGTTGGAGATCCATGAGCCCAGCTCTTCCTTTCAGTCATGTTAGCTGGTGACCCAAAAATTTATTTACAAGCATTTTTATTACTTTCATTTTTATTATTTTACTTTATTTTTTTAATTTATTTATTTATTTTTTTGTAGCTTTCGAGCTTGCGATCACTTTCCTAGACTGATAATTGGTAAATTTTGTTTAGCAAGTAATTGATGAAGATTTTTGCCATTGTAAATAATGAAACATGAATCTGTTGTCATTATATACTGGCTGTTTTAATCAAATCGGCTTTCAGATTGCTTGATAACTTACAACTGATTTTTAATTCATTTCAGTATGATATCTATTTTAACTGAAAAGAGCCCTCTAGAAAGGCTGAGTCATTCATCAGTCGGTGAAAGACTGATGCATTAAGATCCACTGCTGTTTCCTGTGGGAAGTGTAGATATAATTCAGCTACACAACAGTGCATCTAACAGCTGTAGGCCTGCCTGCTGTCCAGATATCTAGAGCTAACAATTCGTTCAACCTGCTGAGCTGCAGGAATTCTGTTTAAATCAAGAACTTAAGCTCATTTTGGCCTCAAAAGTTAAATTATTGTAGCAAAACTGTTAAAATCATGTCAGCATTAATGTTACGAAGTTATTATTTTAGATTATATAGAATTATAAACAAAGACACAGGTTGTGAAAAGTAAAACAGCTTAAAATCAGAGGTGTAATAGATTTGAGTAAAGGGTTAAGAAAATGTTTTCAGCGACTGTGGTGGATTTTCTTACAAAGAGTGAAATGTGACTCACTTGAGCTGTGCCAATAACTCACTAATGTTTTGGAGAGGCCAACACGGCACACAAAGGCCAATCACAGTGCACACACAGCAAGTATTGTTTACTTGTGGTTTTCAGGATCCTTAGATGGGGTAAGCAGAGTGAATGCAATCAATTGTGTTTTCAACTGTGCAGTTTTGACTCAGCAATCAAATAAAATGGTTACTCAGTGAGGCTCCTGCCTCCTGTGTGATGTGGAGGTTCACTGTGAGCAGTTAGCTCCTTACAGGCTGATTCCTGTCAGTGATGCTTCATCAGTTATTTTCATCTACAGGGTCAGTGTCTTCTTTTTCTTTTGATGTTTGGTGTTTTAATTTCTTTTTTATTTCCACAACAGCTCTTGTTTAAGGAGTCACAGATGTCAGACCCATGCCACTTCTTTTGTTTCTCGGTCCTCATGAAATCCTTATGAAAATATTCTATATAAAACCTTCATTTATAGAGATTTCCCCTATACGTGTGTCACCAGGATGTTTTAGGAGAGTGGTTTATCATAAATGTATGACTTTGGGTGTGTGCTTACTATAGGGCATGCTGATTCTGCAGAGCCATATACTTTGATTTAGTTTTATTACTTCTGATGGCACTGCTGTGACCTTAATGGACCTTTTTTACAGCGGCCATTTTGCCATGATAGTAAAGCCCCAGGTGGTGCACACAATATACTCTGTAAAAAGAGCAGAACAATAATAAGTGACCCTTAAGGATCCTGATCCAAGCTGTGAAAGACTCCTTTTTCCTGTAATAAATACAAAAAGTTCATGTAAAATTAGTTACATCATCTTTGTTTTTCTTTCTGAAGTATTTTGTGAACACTGTCCTGAAATTCTGACTTTGTTGTTCTACCTGTCCTGTCTGTCTTGCAGTAAAACGGGCCTGGTGTCGTCGTCCTGGGAGCGTCAGTATTTCTTCACACAGGGAGGTAACCTGATGCAACAGGGTCGTGGTGAGGTGGCAGGCGGGCTGGTCACAGACCTTGACAACTGCTCCGTCATGGCCGTGGACTGCGACGACCGCCGATTCTGCTTTCAGGTCACTTCGTTTGATGGGAAAAAGTAAGCACTCCGCTTCTCTCAGCATCCTTTAATTCTGCCACCATTTTCAGGTTTTTAGATATGTGGTTTTAACGCATTTTTTTCTCTCATTCTTTGGTCTGATAGAGTTGTGACACTGCAGGCAGAGAGCAGGAAGGACTGTGAGGAGGTAAAATGCTTTCCTGCCATGTAATCTGCTTCATGTTAACTCTTAACCTCATGCTGTATTTCTGATGCTTCCTTTAACAGTGGATTGCCACAATCAACAACATTTCCAAGAGGATCTACCTGAGTGAAAATGCAGAGGTTTGTGTCCATTTGGCAGATTTTTTTCATATAGCAGCTAAAGACAGGTCCTTTAGAGTATTTAGAGTAGACATTTTCAAACAGGCTGTTTAAGAAGAGAGTTCGACAGAGATGCAAACCCTGATTTCTTTCTTTCCTTTACACAAATGGCCAGTCTGTGTGAAAATTAAAGAAACATATATTTTTTTTTTGTTTGTTTGTTTTTTTTTTTTTTTGTTTTTGTTTTTTAGCGCTTTCAAAAATAATGCGATAATAGCGCTAAAAATGTAATTAATTGCATTAAAATCTTTAGCACAATTAAAGTTACATTAAGTAACGTTAAGTATATTACATGCTGCATTTAATGACCCTTGGGCATCAATTTTATCCAAGGGAAGGTCAGTTAACACTAAATATTTGTAAGCATTGGCTCGCTCGTGTTGATACAACACAGTAAAAATTTAGAATACAGTAAAAACGGGCAAATTTCAGGCATATCAAAAAACTTGCTAATGGTGGTTAATCATGATTAATTAATTTGAACGCTATGATTAATCTGATTAAAAATTTGAATAATTTGACAGCCCCGTTTTTTTTTGTTTTTTTTTATTATTATTTATAGATTAAATTAATTTGACCATCTCACAAGCAGTGCCAGTGTTGCAGTGGAGTTTGGAGGCTCTGAAGGCTGCTACAGAGGACACACTCTTTGAGGGACACAAAAATATTTGAGAAAAAGTAGCAAATATCCACTTATGCACCCTTCTTTCTTTATGTTGTGTAAGCAGAAAGCCACAAGACTAAACTTCTTCATTGCTGAAGAAGAAGAGGATTAGCTTTGTTTGTACACATACTCAGTCTTGCAAGTGCTGTATGAAGAACAGCGAGATGCTAAACCCAGTAAAAACTACTTCTGATTGGTTAATGCTGACGGTACTGTAATGTTTATAGGAGCTGGCTGCCAGAGTGAACCAAACAGCCCTTGAAGCAGTAACACCATCACCATCCTTCCAACAGAGACACGAGAGCATGAGACCCAGTAGGTAGGTGTCAATGTGTTTGAGCCGTGTTCGGATTGCCCACACACTGACTTACCCACCATACAGAGGACTCGCTAAGGTTGAAGGTAGACTCTATTTGAATAAAGTGCTGCATTACAATTATGCCCCAATATTCATGTTGGCTTGTTGAATAAACAGACGCCGGATCATCACCTAAGATTGCCAAATAAGAGCAAAACTTGTGTTTCGATGAGCAGTAAAGTTTTGTATTCTGGACAGACTGCAGTGTTAACTATATATAATTATCTTCAATATGCTAATTATGAATTAGCATATAAGTAAGCTACATTACAGCACATCTCTAAGATATTTACTATTTACACAGAAAAACTAGAAAAAAGTTTCAGATATGGTTTTAGTGCATATTTTACTCATTTTTTGTGACTAGCCATGAGATGTCTGAGGAGGTATTGTGTCCAGATATTCTGGAACAAGAAAGGAAATTAAATAAGCTGTGGACATTAGCATTAGCAAGCTCTGTTAGCTCCATAGCTGTTGCTTCCAGGTTGCAAAGCATGATGGTCTGTACAGAAGCTGTACACTACAATTTGAACACACCCTTTGACTTGGGGTGTTCAGGCCTCTTCAGCCTCTACTATATGAGGCTTCGAAAGCCTTTGTAGAGGTTTGTAGGTCAGATAGGTGGTGGTTTAGATTTTAAATGATCTGTGATACGTGTGCCTGTTATTTTTATTATACATGCTGTAAAACTAATTGCCCTCAGGGGCTAATAAAGGTTCTTGAACTCCTGAACTAGGAGGGTACAGATGTTTGAAATCTGTACCCATGTTTATACTTTTAAATTTTGGTCAAAGAATGTAATAGCTTTACATTTGGACTGGTGAGTAAACCAGGATACTTTCATAGTTAAGTTACTAGTCACGGAAATGTTAACTTCCTCAACCAAGAGCACCCAAAGTAAGTCCTTCTATGCAGCTTGTGTATTTATATACAAAACTCAAACATCTACAAGCTGAGATGAAGAACCTCGTCGTAACAGTCAGTCTAGTGAAGATGACCCCTTTGTGGCCAGACTGGTATTAAAGCTGCATTTTTCAAACTTCCATGATCATTTCTCTTTGTCTCCATTCCAGTAAAGGACGCACAGGCCGAACGAGCAGTATCAGCTCTGTGGGCTCCGAACCATCACCTGCTCTCTCCGTGCTCTCACTGGATGCTCTGGTTGCCCCGGAAACACCCATCCAGTTTGATATAATTTCCCCCGTCAGCGAGGAGAACTCGGGACAAAGCAAAACAGCAGCACACTCCGGCAGGTTGGTGTGAGTTAGTCTGCAAGAGATAACTTTACTTTTTTTTAACTTTTTAGCTGATTTATTTGGAGAATTTTCCAAATAAATGTGTTTGGAGTAAGTAGATTCATTCATAGAAATTATGGCGTGGAAGTGGTTTCCATTTTCAAGACCTTATCTTGAGGGAAACTTCAGATTATTGTTCTTCCTTCAAGAGAAGCAAGAAGCTGCTGCTAAAAACAAACCTAACTGTCCCTGTGATTCTCCAGCACATTAGCATTTGGTTTAGTTTCAAATTTGATTTTTGTTTTCTTTATTACATCTAATTAGTCTTCTGCTATTTTGTAGCACAGTTAAAAAATATTCAAAAATAGAGTTTCCAATATTTCTTTAGTAATTTATAAAGATTAGATGGATTTGTGGAAGCCAAAATCTTTATTTAAGAATGACAGCTTGTGCCCTGGCTAGTAATCCAGCTGCTGGTTAGCACCTAAGCATCCACACCTGTCTGTGTGTGTGTGTTTAACACACACCTTAGGACATTAGCCTGATGAAAGATGTATTCATTAGTTTAAGTTTTGGGTTTTGCTTTAGTAAGTAGTGTTAATGTTGTGTCCTCTGCCATGGTTGAAAATTGTCTGCTTGTGTGACCGTAGAAGGAGTAATCCATTCGGAGAGTCGGGAGAGAACACACCAGAAGAAAGCGAAGGTATGTTTATTTTTTTTCACTAATTTACCTCATTAATGTTTTTATTTTGTTTGTTTGTTTGTTTGTTCGTGATTAAAATCTGTGTTTCATGTTTTCTTTTAGACTTTTTTAAATATTGCTTTATGACTGTAAATTGTAGTAGCAACAAACTTTTATTAATTACAGTATATAAGTAAAGACCATTTACCATTAAGATTTCAACTTTACTTTAAATCAGTTAATTAAAATAATGTATTTTTTGGTTTATAAATAAAAGGATGATATGGATAAAAAGTAGTTTATCTGGTTTTTGCAAAAAAATATATCCTGACCTGTCCAAAAGTAAGTTAATGCATATAAACTAAATGTGCACATGAGTCATATTTTCTGTTGTGTCAAACTTGTTTAGTAGTTTTTATGGACATAAATACTGTATGTCCTCATTTTGTGATGTTTTTCCAAAACTTGTTTTCTGAGTATAAACCACCACCAGCTCTTCATATTAGTTTTTTTTACTTAATTATTTAGTTTTTTATGTTGTATCGTTGTGTCATTAGATGGGCCTGAAAATGTTTTCATATAATTCATACAATCCTCTCCCATTTCGTCCATTATAAAATAAAGAAAATTAAAATCAATAATGATAATCTGTAATAATCAGTAAAAAAAAAATCCATTTATGTCGAATAATGATCAGACATGAGTAGAACAGCGGGTTTGTGATTTTCATTTTTAATTTCTTCCATTCATCAAGACTCGATCCTCCACCAACTCTTCATCGTTCGCTTCCTTGGCTCGATGGAGGTGAGGAACACCGAGTCAGCGGACGTCATCTCTGAGACGATGAGGCAGATCCTGGCTGCCAGAGCCATCCACAACATCTTCAGGATGACAGAATCACATCTGCTGGTCACCTGTGACTGCCTCAAGTGAGGATTAAAGCATCTGTTTGTTTTGTTTTAAGTTGTCAGTGTGGTACTAACATATATGTTTATGTGGGGGTACAGCAGTTTCACAGCAGCCATTCTGTCCTCAAATATTAATGTATGTTTTGTTTTTTAGACTCATTGATCCTCAGACACAGGTCACTCGACTCAGAGTAAGATGATCCCACTTTATCTGGTCAGACATGTCTGCAGGTTTTTAGGCTTTTCTTGTTCACGTTGTCCCGTTCTGTCCTCCTACAGTTCCCCCTGTCCAGCGTAGTCCAGAGTTCATCCCATCAGGACAACAAGAGGCTGTTTGGTTTCGTTCTGCAGACAGCAGGCGGACGGAGTGACAGTCGAACTGTCTGCTACATCTTTGAGTCCAACAATGATGGAGAGAAGGTTGTGTGTCATCTGTTTATCTCACACTCTGAAACTCTTGTTTTTTGTGTCTTAACGCTTCTGTCTTCTTCACATGTTTCAGATCTGTGACAGCATCGGACTGGCCAAGCAGATAGCCTTACACTCCGATATGGTGAGACTACAGCTGCGATGCTGTAGTTAATGCTCAAACTCAGCTATTCACATTTTGGTTGGGATTTCAGCTGGTTCAGATGTGCTGTGGATGTTTGTTGTTGTGCAGGACCGTAAAAAAGCAGAGAAAAGGAAGGAGCAAGACAAAGCCAAAGAGAAACAGCAGGAGGAGCTCAGCAAACAAAAACAAATAGAAAAGGTAACATCCCACCTTCTAACTAAACCTTCTTTTTGTGCTTTAATCTTAATATCGCTTTTATTTCTCTGTCTGACCTGCAGGATCTGGAGGAACAGAGTCGTTTAATCGCTGCCTCGAGTCGTCCTCCCAACCCGCCTGCCTCTGACGGACAGTTCCTTGTGCTCAGCAGCAGCCAATCAGAAGACAGCGATGCTGGAGAGGAGGGGAAGAAGAGGGGTGAGTCTGAAGCCTAATGACACTTGGAGGATGCATGTTTTTGGCTCCCAGGTGAGTCCCAGCTGGCATCATTGAGACAGCTGCTCAGGAATTGGAGGAGGGAAACACCATCCACCAGCCAGACTGCCAAGGACTTAGAAACGTGTTTCCTCTCTGCTGGACTCCGAAGTTTTTAATGGAGGACGTCACTGAAGATGAAAAAAAAGACCTAAGGCACCCTCACTAAGAGGAGGAATGGTGAAACAAAGAAAAGTCTCGTCCAGGACTTTGACTTGTTTTATTCTGTACAAAAAAACAAACAAAAAAAAAAAACCCGCTGCTTTTATACCGGCACCACTATCGAGGAAAACATCATTAACTGTAGATTAACCTGTAAGTTTCAGTTTTTTTACATTTATTTTATAAGCTAACAATAATAATGGAGGATATAAAACAAAACAGGACCCAAAGGACACATGCCAGAAAACCCAGAAAGTGGATTTGGACGGTTTTCTGCCAATCAGGACATCCCAGACGGCTACACGACCCTCAGCCAATGTCTTTATAAGTAGCTAAAAACAAGACCGAGATAAAGCACAGAGTTTTATTTTCAAGAGAGATTGTGAAAAAATGTGCCAGTTTTTGTTACTGTGGCTGAATGTAAACTAAAGAACAGGAAGTTTTATGCAACATCAAGTGAGGGAAGATTTTGCAATCCTCCAAAAGTCTGCTTGTGTGATTAACTTTCAGCAGCATTCAGTGGCAGGAATTTATCCGTTACCATTAAACATCGAAATTCTCAGCCTTTTAACTCCGTTATGTCACACAAACTAAAGTTGTGATGTTAGACGCTGTCCCTGAAAAGAACTGGTGGAGTACTTTTAGTTTAGCTGATCCTCTCAGAAAAACTCAGCCCGTTCATAATACAGCGATTGTGACCTTAGTGAGGGTCACTGCACCCTCATCTGTGTCTGTCAGGCAAAATTTAACCAAGTTTAGTTGAGTGAAGTAATTAATTAAAAGAAAAACTTCCCTCTGTGAGCATCCATGTCGGCACTGTTCAAACCTCTATAGTTTACTGAACTATTAAATATGTAACATGAAAGACACTAAAGGGTAAATACCTACAAAGATATGTCAGTGTAAACATTAAGGTCACAACCATACACCCACAAACTCGACACTGCAGCTCCTTAAATTCCCTCTTGGTATTTTGGTATTTGATGCACTTGTATTGCCTACTGGTAAATATATTGGCTTAATGGTTTAAGTCCTGCAGCTCTGGTTAAAAGGGTCAGCTCTGAGTGAAAATGTTTAAGATGACGTTTACACCTTTGATCTGCATATTTTGCTCCATATTTCTGATGCTACATGCTCACCAGGAGATTTCTGATGCTACATGCTCACCAGGAGATTTCTGATGCTACATGCTCACCAGGAGATTTCTGATGCTACATGCTCACCAGGAGATTTCTGATGCCACATGCTCACCAGGAGATTTCTGATGCCACATGCTCACCAGGAGATTTCTGATGCCACATGCTCACTAGGAGATTTCTGATGCCACATGCTCACCAGGAGATTTCTGATGCCACATGCTCACCAGGAGGTGCTACATGTGAACTGAAGGACAGATTTTCGACCTAAGCTCCTTGTTTTATGTTCCATTTTTCTGGATTTGTTTGGGACATTTTTGGAAAACACTTCTTGTCATATGGGGTCCAGCATCCCATCATTTTAAGTTTTATTTTCTATGTTTGTGTTCATGTTGTCATGGCTACAGGCTACATGAGCAAATGCAAACCACATTTTATCTTGTGTGTTTATCTCTTCCATTATAAATAGACGCATGAAACCCTCTGTAAGGGTCATGAATTGCTGTACGGTGTAGCTTTGAGGCCACAGTAATGAGCCAAAAGTGCTTTATCCTCCTCTGTTGATCAGTTTGAGTCCTGAGAAGCTGGTCTGAGGTCTGTAAAACACAAGCACAAAGTTCTCTAAAGTAAAGAAGGCTCATACTGATGCTTCTCTGATATTCTGGTTTCTGTAATTAATTCACTCGAATGTGAGGACATTTCTTCTAAACTATCATGTAGTGTTAAAATGCAGAACAATGTGTCATAAAACTGATTCCATCTTCACCAAATAATCATCTGAGTCAGTGTTTCTCCTCACGCCATGGTATTGATCAGATGTGCGTTACGATTTGGGTTTTTTCTGTTTTAACAGGTTTTATTCATCGATTTGTGTTCCCCAGGGATTCATGGTTATTATATGCAAAAGAACAAATAAAAAAAACTCTTTTTTGTTAAAGACTTGACATGTTGGGGTGTCGGTGGTCACACAGTCCTGACAACAAACAGTTGTGGGAAACTTCACGTGGCAAAGAGGCATTTTTAAATGCCTAAATCAATAGTTACTGATGATGAGTTTTATTTTTCTTGGGTTCTTTGGGAGTTTGTTTTCTTGCTGTAACCAGGTGAAGAACTTATGTTTATGAAGGTGCACTTTACTGATGCGGGAAAATGTGACAGGATTGATGATGACGAGCTGTAAATATGTTTCAGTGATTAATCTTCTGGTGTCATGATTAATAAAAGGCTTTTCGGTGATTCAATAAAGAACTAACTCTACCTTGCTGAGTCAGTGTGCTGATGTTCACCTCAGCAGCTTCTGAGATTAAACGGGTGTAAACATAAAAAAATCATTATTAGTAATTTATTATTTTGATGTTGCAATGGTCTGTTATATAAAAAAACCCTAAAGATTACGGCTTTAAATAATACAGTGAAATATAGTTTTTAAAAGGATGTTGTAATAAATGTGGCATTGCAGGTGCAGTATGATTAATCTCTTCTGGACTAGATGCTGCTGCACTGAGGCAAGTGAAGTATTGACTCTTCATATACAGTCTTGGGGTTCACTTCGTTCTGGATCCTTACAGTGTCTCTAAGGTGAATTTGGGGGCTATCACTCTATTCTCCTGACTCTGATTAAAGGGGTGTCAGTTATCAACATCAACTGATGGGTTTGAGATATTTTCTGGTGTAAAACCTCTATTAAAACATTACTGTAAAACTGCTCTGATTCATGTGTTTAGCCTATGTTTTTACACAGTTCCTCAACAAAACATTACTAATTCCTAAATTTATTGGGCCACTTTCCTCTGGGTTCATCTGAAAGTAATGTTTTCATCTAGGGGACAACTATTTACCTTTTCTACTGTAGCCCAGGTGAATTTACTCTGACGCAGTAATGCGTATCTAGACTATGATGTGTCAGGTCTCAGCTGTCTTTTGAGACCAAGATTAAATAACAGCCCTTGTATGAAGATATACGTCATTTATTTTGGGTATATTATTTCGGACAGGAGGCAGAGGAAACAGGCCTTGTCAACAAAGTAAATAGAAAACATACAGAGGGAACATCTGTGATTGGAAATGGTGAACTTTTTTATTTGGTTCTTCAAAGGCTTTTATTTTTTTATTTTTTTATTCATTAAAATTGTTATTTCTGACTTCAAATTTCCTTGTTTAGCCCCAAAAATGTTTATAAAAGTCTGTCAAAGAAAAAAACAGCATGACTGTTTGCCGTAACAGGTTTATTTTAAGACATATTTTCAAATTTAAAATAAATACAAAGGAAATAAAGATTAAATACATTTATTATTCATAATATGAAGTATGTATAAATCAACATTTTCAATTATAAAAGTAGCTGAAGGGAGAAAAAGAAATACAAAATAATTTTATAAATGTGCTGCAGGATGAGATGTGTGTAAATATAACAATCAGCACTGAGACATAAATACAGCATACATACAAAAATCATGTATTAACCTTTTTCTCCACAAAACTGGAATTCATAAAAGATGAACCACATCTTTTTCCTGTATATAGTGAAGAAGAAAAGCTACAATATTAAAAAATAATTGCAGTGGTAAGACAGTGATTTGTTTCAGATTAAGTTTATTAGTGTTTCGAAAGCTACTCATTCAACTATAGGCACTAGAAATCACTGCAGCCGTGCACTGAGGTTGTGACTCTGCTTTACATTCATTTAATCTGTTCTTTGTATTGCTTTCAATGTCTTTTCATTATGGTACAAACAGAGTTTTTAAATATAAATAATGAAGTGAGGAGAATCCCCATTGATTGATGACTAAAAACAAGAGAAATCGGGTTTTTGCATAAAAAGTTTTAGTCATCAGTTTATGCATCTGGTCTCAGCTTTGTGAATTTTAAAGCTATAAAATAAAAGAGAAAAAAAAATCAGTGCAGTTAAATGTTTGTATGTCTGGTTTCAAACAAAGACCTTAAGAGAACCAGTTATTTACAGTATGTAAATACCCGGTTTGTTTTCTTTCTTTGAAAGAAAAAAGGAAATCTTGTTCATTTATAAGTCATGATTTGTAGTATAGGTAAATAAAAAGTATAAGCAAAAAAAAAAAAAGGCACAATATGCTCCCTCCTATAAATGTTTTTTTAATGGTTTTAAATTTGAAACTTTATTTCCATTTTCTTCATTTAACTGTGATATTAGTGGTGAAACATAGAATTCAAACCTCATAGTTGTTTACACCACACATCTATGAGAAAAGTAAAAACATAAATTGTGACTGTCTTAAATTCAATTTCATTTAAATGTAATTATATAGCAGATTTAAAAACAAGAAAATCAGTTAACTAAAGTGCTTCACAATAACACCTGCAATTGCAGAAACAAAGAATCCCAAATAAAACTAACGAGCCGAAGTATTCTCCATTTAGCCAGCATTGAAGGCCAGGAAGAAGAGGGGTGTTTTCAGTCTAGACTTAAACTGTCCTAAAGACTGAGAGGACCTGACAAACAGAGGGAGACTGTTCCACAGAAAAGACTATCACCCCTGGTTTTTAGCCAGGGACAGCTAATAGCTGGCCAGCTGACCTCAGGGCTCTGGGTTTAACAACCCACTCAAATAAGTTGGGCCCATAGAGTGCAAACCCTTAAAATTCACAGGAAAGCAGAAAGGGAGCCAGTGTAAGGTACACAGCTCAGATGGATCCACCGGTTTGGCTCACTTTGTAGATTAAAGACTCCGCTTCAGCGTTCCAACATCTGCTACGATTTCAGGACCTGCTTGGACAGCCAGTCCAAACCCTCGACCAGCCCGGCACCACTGACCGCACAGGAGGACTGAACAAACCACTGCACACACACACAAACACACAAAAACAAAATCATCACGTGATCTCTTAAACTCAAGAGGCCTCATGCAAAAACTCGCAGTTTTCTTTGCTCTGTGAGGGAAACTCTTATAGGCTTATGTGAATCACTATATACAGAATTAGTCACATTAACAAAACCAGTGCTACTAAAATGTCTTCATGTGCCCGAGCCTGTTATGCTTCTAATGTATGAAAACTAAAGCACCTTCAGATAAAAAAAAAACATTCAGAGTACTTATCAGTCCAGGAAAGGGGCAGGCCAAGTAACGAGCTGTGAAAACTACATGATAGATACCAGAGATCCTTCGGTGGGCCAGCAGACAGTCTCTGCTGTCACTGCCACAAGTGACTCAAACTGACCCTCAAGTCAGACCGTGGGGTTACCTACCGGTTGTTGGACTCCTGATAGGCCTAGGGCCTCAGTGATGTCACCAACAGACATGGCTCTCGGCAAATCCTGCTTGTTCGCAAAAACCAGCAGGGCCACGCCCCTCAGCTGGTCTTCCTCCATCTGCAACACAAAAACACACCACTTTCTTTTAGGGAGGTCATTTCTTATAATCCAGCTTAATTTGCTTAAATGCAAATCATGTGTCTGCAGCTGAACTCTGCACTAACAACAGTCCCTATAAGTAGTTAGAAGAAGCAACTTATTCAAGGTCTTATTCTTTTTTTTGTATCTTTATTTGTTGTAGAATAAAACACCAAAAGAATTCTACTCAATTCTAAAGAGGAAATTTCTTCACCATCATGTGCAGCTCATCAGCAGCTTCTTTAATCCTCTCACGGTCGTTACTGTCGACCACAAATATCAAACCCTGCAGAGAAACACAGACAAATATGACTGCAAATGTCTTTAATCCTGCTGCTTGAAATGCTTTAAATGTACAGTAGTTTTACCTGTGTGTTAGTGTAATAATGTTTCCACAGCTGTCTGATGATAGTCTGACCACCAACATCCCAAACTGTAAAACTGATGTTCTTATACTCCACTGTCTCCACATTGAAACCTGTACACAATGACAGATGAGACAAGATAAGATAAGATAAGATAAGATGAGATCAGATAAGATAAGATAAGATGAGATGAGATGAGATACTCACCAATAGTCGGGATGGTAGTTACGACCTCGGCCAGCTTCAGTTTGTAGAGGAGGGTTGTTTTGCCTGCAGCGTCCAGACCGACTGCAACAGAAACACATTATACACACCAGTAAAAGCTGCAGCTTTCTGTACTGATTAATCAATTAATCACCACACATGTTAAAAACTAAAAGAAATTCATATATAAAGTACCACTCAGAAAATACTAACCTAAGTAAATGTGGAAAATTTGCAACTAAAAATATGACATACACATAAAAGCTATAAATTTTTTAATGTAATGCAAATGTTCAATTTACTAAAAGACATCACGAGGAAATTTATTAACAATATAATAAAATCATCACTGCTGCATTAATACATGAAGTTACTGCCATTTAACTTTCTTTTCAACATTGTATCACATTTAATAACCGGATCACATATATGGGTTGTAAAATCTTTGTTAAAGAAACTAAAAGTTTAGTGTTGTATATGTTAATTTTAAAATGTACAAAGTAAAAAGAGGCATTCATAGTATTTTATTGCAGTATTTAAATATTCAAGTAAAACAGAGCTACCTAAGATTTGTGTTTAGGTACTGATTTTCACTTATTTTTCCAACCCTCTAAATTCAAAATGATCTAAAGAAGATATATATATATATATATATATTTGTTATCAATCTGTTGGTGATTATTCCTCCAATTAACTTAATGTGACTTCTAAAATAATATTTTTTTCTAAACTATCTGAAAGGAAAATAAAAAAACTCATCTTTAAACAGATGAAACCATGATAAGATGTCAAAGAAAAAGACTTAAATTGATATATTTTATATCAGATGATACACTACAAGTGTCTGTTTTTCAAGTTTATTTTACTAATTTATTTGCTTTTTAGCGTGTGTGTGTGTGTGTGTGTTAAATATTATTAAAAGAATTTATTACACAGTGTGAAAGTAATTTTGTTGTTACTTTACTTCATGTTTACAAATCTATTCAATGTTTTTAACATGATTAAATTAACAGAAATGCAGCTAAGAGAACGTTGCACATTAGCTGTACTACACTGTAAAAAAATAAATAAATATAATAATTTAAAAATAGTTTTAAAAAGTAAAGACCTGACACAATACAAGAGAAAAATCTACCTCTAATTCTGCTTTTTGACCGTATATCAACTATTAGAATAAATATATAATTATACATAAAAAGCTATTTTTTGTGAAATTGAGAATATAGAATTAACATTAAATATCTATAACCGTGTTATATAACTGAGCTACTAAATAATATTTAAATTTCCGATTAATAATAATGTTGTTATTGCCATCAATAACTGAGAAACTAAATCTTACCCATTAAAATCCTGACAGGTGTCTTGGAGGTGAACCTGGAAAACAGCTGTGAGATGATGACGCCCATGGTTCAGCTTCAGGTAGAAAGTTTCTCAGCTCGAGTCTCTTTGCTCTCGTCGTCCTCGTCTTTTTGTGTCTCCTTCTGCCGTTCTGCCGGCTTTATAGCTGCTGTTTTAGTTGTTGGTGTTTGTGTGTGTGTTAACCGTGGTGTCATCCTGGCGGCTGTCAGCTCGGTACACGGTGGAAGGTTGGACGACATCGCTGCCAAAACTCCCGGAAACTAAAAAAAAAACACCGAAAGACACCATTTCCGCTTACGACGTTTTCTAAATAAAAGCCTGTGTGGAATTTTACTAAACTAAAATTTATTTAAATAAAAAAAAAAAGCTTTGTTGGCCAAAATCTTCATACTGGACAATTTTGTTGAATTCAAATAAAAGAAGTCACTGTTGTATTGTATTGTAAATGAAGCTAAAACCTGGCGAGGATGGGTTTAGAGCTTTTTAAATGAAGGAAAAGAAACATTCAGTGTTAACCAGTGAAGAAGCTTTTATGTAACCAAACAACTGAGATTGTAGCAAACTATGATAAGCCAGGAAAGTACGAACAGGAAACTAACAACCAGCAGTGTGACGTGGAAGTTAACCCTGTTAAACCCAAATCATACAACTTAGGCTGGATTAATATAGACAAGTTTCAAGCGTCATGGGTTTTACTGTGTTATTCATGTAGAAGAAGGGGACATGGTTCATTCCTGAACTAAACAGTTGCTTCATTTTTCTTGCAGTATAAAGTTAAACAATCAACTTTTCAATCAGATGCTCACTTTAGTTTCTTTGACTCCACTTTCTCTGAAGAAGATACAAAGAGACTATTTCAAACTTTCTGAATTCTAGTCTTCAAACCAGAAATACCAATAAGCACTAACTACATTTATCTAACAATATTAATCATTACAACTTAGTTAAAACCAGGCAATATGTGTACATTCAAATGGACATATTGAGAGTACAGATGTATTAGCAAAGACTAAATTGCAAAATGTGTTCCTATAAGCCACCAGCAGCATTAACAGAAAGGTCACAAAATGTGTCTGCAGAAGCTGTAATGATTTGTGTCCAGAGATTGCATAAGAGGAAGTACTGAGACAACAGAGTTCACAGAGGGAGGAGACTGAGCTAAAAGGAAGTAGACTTTAATGTTTGTTTCCAAGCAACAGTCATCACTGCCTTTAAACCACAAACATCATGTTTATCTAACACCAACCCCTTACGTGAACATTAATGGAGCTTAAAGGAGAACTTTAATACTCATATTATAAGATTATCTTAAAAACTGGGAAAAAAAGAAACTACTAATCTCACACTTTCCAAAGATAACAGTCCATTGGGCCAGAGTTATAAAATATATATCTAAATCCTGATTTTAAAAAACAGTAGAAAACATAATAGACTTACATTTGAAATACTAAACACTTTCTTTAAATTGTGACACATCCTTTGCTTTAATGACAAATGTTATTATAATGGTTTTGTGTCAAGATTAATTTTTGTCAGGTTTAATATTTCACTTCATACAATACTAACATCGGGCAATTTCCTGTGTATGTTTAGCCAAGTTGCAACAAGCTGATTTGCATTCAGTAAATGTTTTTATATCCTAGCATAGAAATAGAGATTAGATCCCAGAGGACTAGAAACACAGCTGGTTTCAGGAATGGGAAAAATGAAAACCAGTAACAGGACAGTTTGATCATGTCTGTGTAAAGAGGAAGAGGACTGGATCATATACTGTATAAAACTTTAAAACTGCTCAAATTCTAAGACCAATATCTATAGTTTTTTAACAGGATTATTCTACACTTCATTTGTTCTATAAATGTTCTGTCAAATGTTTGGAAAATAAAAGCACATCAAATGCTGAGGTGGCATTTGCACAATATTGTGGTGTGATTGTGGCTCAGGAAATCACAGCAAAGTCACATGGTCCTCTTTGCTTCAGACATTAATCTGACTGAATTGTTTTCCTCCATGAAAGTTGTTACAACGCTGACAAGTGTAGAAATTCACACATTGCACAAGCTCAACTGGTTTAAGAACAGATCATGCACACACACAAAACTACAAGACGTCCCAAATAAAATGACAAAGTCAGAGATGGATGCAATTTCCTTTTCCCCCCTTTTCTTTAAATACAGTGGAAAACAACACAAAACAGACAAAATACTTCAAGGTAGTACAAAAATCAGCAAAAGAGAAATAATAATGGACAAAGAACTCAAAATAGAATCCAAAACACCAAAAACCATTGATACCAGTTATCATTATGTAAAAAAAAAGATCAGAGAGAAATGCATGTCAGCCACAGAGAAATAATCAATTTCCAGATTGAATTTAAATAAATACAGAACCTGAAAAACAGTTAATATAATTCTATATATGACAAAAAGGCAAGCCATACAACCACAATAACACTACATGTAAAATAGTGGCAAAGACTCAAAGTAACAACAAAAATACCCCAAATCACTAGAAAATTAAATGAAATTAAACACAAAACAAACACAAAGGGGCACAAAGTGACCAGAAATTAGTGCAAATCAATGTGAAAACCCAAACAGATTCTAACGCCTTTAAATCGGTGAAAACGTGAAGCACAGAATAAGACCACTAACTGCAAAATAATAAAGGAACAAGAAAAGAAAAAGACTGATCAGTTACTAAGAGATTAAAAACCAGCAACAATGAAATGCAGAAAAATGCAAAGTAGAACAAAATTACAGCAAAAGAACAAAACGGATGACAAACAAAACAAAAGAAAAAACTCTACATCAGCTTCATTGGTAGCTGATTCATGTCTGCTTGAGTCATTCCTCTATAGGTGGAGATCAACTTTTACTGTGTTGTGGAATCTGGTTTTATGTTTGACAACAGTTTATTATCAGTTTTACAAATCAAATGTATTTAAATATGCATAACATAAAGGATGCATTTTGTTTGGTGCTTGTTTTCTGAGGGAATTCCAGAGCCTCTCACTATTTACCCTCTTCATGTCGTGTTTTGCAGGCTCCCACTTTAAAGTTTACTCTCATCTTACTGTCTTACAGTAACTATGAAAATCCCATTCTTTTTCTTCACACAGCACCACAAGACATGCTAACACCATACTGTATAAAGACTTTGCATTTCACAAATAAAAACTGCTGAGGAAGAAAGAGGAGGTTCAGACCCACACGAATGTTTGAGTCCAGAGAAATGAAACTTAAGGCAGCTGCTGACATCTGAACCAAGAACTGAAAGTAAACAAGTATAAATGCTGCCTGCTCATGCAGATAACAGTCAGAGAGGCGCATGCATTCACAGAGGACTCATGAGAACTCTAACCTAATGAGGATGAAAATGAAGAACAAGCTGCTTTTCTTCTCCACCGTGATGGTGATTGTGTCAACGTTGGGTGTAGCGGATTCTATATCAGCTGATTGGAAAGCTTATCCAACGACTGCGTGGACAACACGTAAGAATTTCAAATATTTCCTACATTAATGTAAGTTAAGATTTCTCAGTCTGCCAGAGTTGGGCTCTATGGAAGCCGAGAGCTGCCGTTATTGATTATTATTCTTGTTTTAATCGTTATCTCGAGTTAATTTCCTTGTTATTTCGACCGTTTTTTCATGATAACAGGATAATTTATCTTTTCATTTCGAGGAAACAAAGTTTGTTGTCTTGAGATAACAAGATGAATGAAGGTTGTTACGTATTTCCCCAGAAGCCAGAACTTTTTTCTTGTTCTTGTGGTCTCAAGAACAACAACAAAGTTCTTACTTCTCACAGAGTATGTAACAAGCTTAAGGTGGATGCAAAAATAAGTGTGTGATACCTGATTTCAATTATCAAAACACACCCCATGACAGCTGATGGGAGGGGCTAAAATCATGTTGTATATGTGTAATTATGTAAATGAATTATTGGTAAAACTTAACAGTCAGACACACAGCAGTTTCAGCCTTTGTCAGTAAAATTGGACACACCGATCAGTGATGCATGTTGCTCGATCTAGCTTTACAGAGGCATCCCAGAACAGAACAACTCTGGGATATTGTGCTGGGATTCCCCTTGGATCCACCAGTTGAGGTGTTGGGAGAGAAGAAGATAAAGGCTAAGCGAGATAATGAGATAAATGATCTGGTTATCATGAGAAAAGGATGTTAAAAAAACATGCGAGGCGGGCCGCTCTAGGCTTCTGTAGGTCTCTTCTGTTTTTATGTCCTAATCCAAGGTGTTCTGATTGTATAGATACCCTATATTTTGCCTTATTACCGTACTACACTAAATATGAGGAAGTGTCGTCTTTATTTACTTAAAGTGTAACTACACACCCTACTTTTTACATAACTCCACCCACTGCCAAATTTGAAAAATATCTGCAACTGCAAGGGTTGGGGGGGAGGTGTGGGGTGATCAGGGAGCGGAGAGTAGGTGGGATGAGGATTGGGGACTGGACTTCTCATTTTTTTCTGAGTCCGTATACTAAAGTTATGAAAAGTCATAAAATCTAAGAATGGTAACAAATTATGGTAGATGCTTTTGGCAGCATTTTAGCTTTGCCAGTGATTGTTTTGCCTACCTACAATACACAGTATGCACTATCTATCTATCTATCTATCTATCTATCTATCTATCTATCTATCTATCTATCTATCTATCTATCTATCTATCTATTTATCTATCTATCTATCTATCTATCTATCTATCTATCTATCTATTTATCTATCTATCTATCTATCTATCTATCTATCTATCTATCTATTTATCTATCTATCTATCTATCTATCTATCTATCTATCTATCTATCTATCTGTCTGTCTGTCTGTCTGTCTGTCTGTCTGTCTGTCTGTCTGTCTGTCTGTCTGTCTGTCTATTTTTTATTTATTTATTTTTTCTTCTCCAGGTGGTCCAGGATTAAATCTAAATGGGAAAATGTTCACTTTGTCTGGTTATAGAGGGGGATTATGCTTCTATTCACCTTATCGGCCTTCCCCGTGGTATTCCACACCATACCCATCCAGAAGGTTTACTACTCCCGACTACACGCCAACATCAAAACCAGGAACTCCAGACTACACGTCTACATCAAAACCAGGAACTCCCGACTACACGCCTACATCAAAACCAGGAACTCCTGACTACACGCCTACATCGAAACCAGGAACTCCAGACTACACGCCTACATCAAAACCAGGAACTCCCGACTACACGCCTACATCGAAACCAGGAACTCCCTACTACACGCCTACATCAAAACCAGGAACTCCCGACTACACGCCTACATCAAAACCAGGAACTCCCGACTACACGCCTACATCAAAACCAGGAACTCCCTACTACACGCCTACATCGCAACCAGGAACTCCCTACATGACTGCAACAACTCTCCCGCCTGCAACAAAGTACACCACCACTTACCCTCCATGGACTACAGCTCCCACCACTAGAGGTGAGTATGCTACATATACATAGCGTGTATTGTTGTTCTAAACAGATTTCCCTTAAATAAACATCTGTTTCTGTTACAGTTAAAAGCAAAAGCACAAACAACAACACATCTACAAATACCTGGGTATTTGGATTGATGACTCCCTTACATTTAAGCCACAGGTTTAAAACCTTGTGAAGAAGCTACAGCTAAAACTGTGTTTTTACTTTAGAAAGAAAGTTGTTTTTCTTTTAATACAAAAAAAAGCAGCTTATTGCTGCAACTTTCCTGTCTGTGCTGGATCATGGAGATTTGTTTATATTGAACGCATCTGCTCAATGTCTTCGAATGGCTGACACCGTTTATTATGCCTCTCTGAGGTTTATTAAAAACTGTAAAATGTCAACACACCACTGTTCTTTGTACACTCAGGTTGGATCTGTTACTGCTACACTATCATTTATGAGGCACCGCCTGGTTTACTGCCTACTATGTACCCTAATTGCTCAGAGAAGTGGTGATTATTACTCTCTCCGATCACATGATCAGTTGTTGCTTTCTGTTCCACATGCTCAGTCTGAATTGGGTAAAAAGGCTTTTGTTCACTCTGCACCTCCTACTCAGAATATGCTACAGAAAGACGGACTGAGTTAATGGCACGGAGCGCTTTTAAGTCCAAACTGAGAATTCTTTAGACCGACTCCACGGCATGCATTTTTAATTGTCTTTTGTGTGTTTTAACTAGGTAATTTATGTGACTGTGGTTTTGTATTTGCTGCTGCCTATCTTGGACCAGGACCCCCTTCTAAAGACGTTCTTAATTTTAATGGGATCTTTTTTTCCTGGTTAAATAAATAAAGAATAAATTAAACTTAAAAAATTGCAGGCTTGTCCAAAAAAAAAAAAAAAAAAACTACAATTTTCCCTTTGGAATGATACATCCTTATAAAATCGTAGTACAATATGTGAACATAATTTCTGCAAAGATCATCTCTGATAAAGTGAAGCATGACAAAGTAAGAGAGGTTGCAGTACAGACAGTTGAGGCAAAGTCTCCAAAAAGACCATTTTGGCACAATTTGGTGCCATCTGTTCTCAAAGTCCCCAAATTAGGTGACATCAGGTTATAAAAGGTTAAGAAGAGGCCAGATGAAGGTCAGAAAATAAAATTTTAGTAATAATATATCTGGAAAAGCAAACAATACTGCAGGCGCAGGAAAGAAAATCAACATTGAAACAAACTGACAAAAGAAGAGGAACCTGGATGATCTGGCACCCAACAAAGGAAACCAGGCAGGTAATATAATGAAGGGACTAATGACAAATGCTGCAGTCATTGGAAACTGAGATGTAGTGTCACATGAAAGTTCTTTAAAATGACTGTCTCTGAGCATCAGCCACAGTAAAGACAGTTTGGATTCTGTGAATTTTAAGGAAAAGAGCTTTAGCAATTTCTTTTAGTATCTCCTTTAGCATATGAAACAGTGGAGCATCCTTTATGGATGGATCCTTTTTGGATAAATAGGAGGATAGGGGAGTGACTGTGTGCAGCCTGTGACATGTTTAAATTTTTTCCTCTTAAATATGAACCTTAATAATAAAGTGATATTTTATATCTTTACATATCAATGTGATATATGTAGTTTATGAGATTGCATGAGATGAGGTATCTAGAGGCCTAAAAGATCAATAGTTTAATTGCTGCAGACATCACAGCTCAGCATAAGTGTAATTACTCTTCTCTGAAGTCCTTTATGGGTGGAGTCCAAATATCTTCAGCCACTTTTCCATAGGCCTGTTGTGTTTTCCAATGAGGTCAAAGAAAAGAGCATGGGAAAAAAGGATGGGAGCTGATCAGACTATTTGACCGTATCTCTGGTGGGCAAAAAATCCAGGAAGTAAATCTTACTAGAATGCACAAAGGAACAAGCTCTGAAAATGCCTACAGAAAGTTAAACAAGTAAAATAAGGAGAGGGAAGTTTATTTGTGTAGCACATTTCATGTACTAAACAATTCAAGGTGCTTTACATAAAACATTAAAGGAATTACAGCGGGTGTGCAGAGGAAGCATTAAAAAGTCCAAAGAAATTAATGAGAAAAAAACTTAAATAAAATAGATAAAATGCAAGATATAAAAGTTACAGTGTGAGGGATTAACAGTTGTTTTGATAAATGGCTACAAATAGGAAAGTTTTTTTATCCCTGATTTAAAACTAAAGAGAGGTTCAGCAGACCTGCAGTTTTCTGAGTTTGTTCCACATGTGAGAAGCATAAAAGCTAAACGCTGCCTCCACGTTTAGTTCTGACTCTGGGAACAGAAAGTAGACCTGACCCTGATGACCTGAGGGATCTGGTTGGTTCATAATGAACCAGAAGATCTTGAATGTATTTTGGTCCTTAACCGTTCAGAGGTTTGTAAACTACCAGCAGAATTTTGAAGTCAATTCTTTGACAGACAGGAAGCCAGTGTAAAGATCTGAGAACTGGAGTTATATGATCTACTTTCTTGGTCTAAGTGTGGACTGGAGCAGCAGCGTTCTGGACTAACTGCAGCTGTCTGATGGACTTTTTAGGGAGACTTGTGAGGACAACATTACAGTAGTCCAGTCTACTAAAGAATAATGCATAGACAACAGAATCCAGCCAATCTGAAGGTATATAGAGGCCATAAACAGAGAATAACATTAGACTCAATGAAAACAGAACCAAAACCATGAACATTTTGTCTTTTTTTTTTTTTGGTGGCTGTTTTATGTCTTGCTTTTGTCATGGTATTTTTCTGGGTCTTTTTGTTCCTCTGTGGATCTTTGTTTTTTATTGTCACTTCAAAGTTGTACCACACTCCTTTGGGGTCATTTTATGATATGATTTTGCTTGTGTGAACCTTGCAGGTGTGTCTGTGTGTTTGCGGTACATCACTGATTATCTGCAGACTAGCAGTCCCTCAATCTTCACTCTCAGTCCATCCAGCACCCCTCTGAGGCTGGACGTCATGAACGTGGTCGCCTATACGCTGACATTCAATGGTTACAACAGCATGTACCTGAAGCCCAGCATCAGGCTCAGGACAGACATTGGACAGAGCATGTGGACCAGTGTCTGCCTGACTGTGGACTCCATGAAGGGGGTTGTCCAGATGTTCAGCAACACAAACATGAGCATGAGGAAAGTGCTACCTTCTCGAGTAAGAACAATAATCAAACTGTGTGTAAAACTGTGCAAGTATGACCTCTCACAAATAAGCAAAGATATTATTTTTTCTCTTTTAGCCCAGGATCAGCTGAAAAGGTGTAATAAGTACAATTTATTACAATTTTTACAATTTTCCTAAATGTAGTGGTGCCACAACAAATAAAAGATGGAGTGTATCCCACAGCAATTATTTGTGTAGGGCAACATCCATATGACAAAGAAATGATTTGCACAACAGAGATGGCATCCAACTCCATGTCAAAACACTGAACAAGCACTATGTTTGACAAGAATTGTCCTTTGCCCTTACAGATAAGCTGCTAATATGTTTTATGTGTACCCACATTCTGGCTAAATGACAATGTTTCATGTGTTTCTGCATGATTAAATCAAGGTTTTGCCACATGATAGGTTACGTACTGTTGATGTGCTTCCTAATGAGAGGAGGAAAGGATTATGGTGTGTGTTAGTCTGCAGTTTCTCATGCAAGAGATCTTGTCATCAAGACCTGTCTGACACCTTTTCAAGGTCTTTTTACGTTTTCACTTTATTGCTATGTGCATATAAATAGGGCTAGTGTTATTATACAGTATTGTGTTCGGCTATTACAAAATACACTTTCTGGCTACTATATTGGGGACAATTACTTATTGTAGTAGTTAATCAGCCAAACACATGGCAGGAACTCAATACATTTAGTCATGTAGACATGGTCGAGACAACTTGCTGAAGTTCAAACTGAGCATCAGAATGAGGAAGAAAGAGAATTTAAGTTACTTTAAATATGGCATGATTGTTGGTCTGAGTATTTCAGAAACTCCTGATCTGCTGGGATTTTCACTCACAATCATCTCTAGGATATACAGAGAATGGTCTGAAAAAAGAGAAGATATCCAATGAACAGCTGTTGTTTGGACCAAAATGCGTTGTAGGCAGGCTGGTTAGAGATGATAGAAAGGCAACATGAACTCAGATAATCACTTGTTTCAACCAAGGTATGCAGAACACCATCTCTGAACACACAATACGTCAAACCTTGAAGCAGATTGGGCTACAGCACCAGAAAACTATGCTGGGTGTCACTGCTCTCAGCTAAGAACAGGAAACTAAGGTTACAATTCACACAGACCCACCTACACTGGACAATAGAAGATGGAATGAATCTCCAGCTGCAACATCCAGATGGTAGGGTCGAATTTTGGTGGAAACAACATGAAAGCAGGGATCCATCCAGGCTGGTATCAATGGTTCAGGCTGCTGGTGGTGTAATGGTGTGGGGGATATTTTATTGGCAAACTTTGGACCCTTTAGTTCCAGCTTAGCATGGTTTGGACACCCCAGCCTACCTGAGTGTTGCTGCTGACTGTGTCCATACCTTTATGACTACAGTATACCGTCTTCTGATGGCTACTTCCAACATGATAATGCACCATGTCACAAAGCTCCAATCATCTCCAACTGCTTTCTTGAACATGATAATGAGTTCACTGTACTCCAATCGCCTCCACAGTCACCAGATTTTAATCCAAAAGAGCAGGGATCCCCGACTCTGGTCATCAAGGCCCACTGTCCTGCAGACTTCTGATGTTTCCCAGTTTCACACCTGACTCAATGTTTATTTGCAGACTTGTGCAGCGCTTGTAAGAGAGCCATTTAATTTAAATCAGGTGTGCTGCAGCAGGGAGACGTACGTATACTACCTGCAGGATAGTGAGACTTGAGGACCAGGGTTGGGGATCACCATAACAGAACACCTTTGGGATGTGGTGGAACAGAAGATTTTCATCAACCGACAAATCTGCAGCACCTGTGTGCTGTCATGATAATATGCATAAAAATCTCTGAGGAATGTTTCCAACACCTTGCTGAATCTATGCCATTAAAGAATTAAGGCAGTTCTGAAAGTAAAAGAGGTCCAACCCAGTACTAGCAAGGGGAACCTACCAGTGAGTGTGCATGGTTAGGATTGCAAAAATATACATGGTTTATTCTTTTACACATTTCAATATTCGTGGCTCGCTTTCAGGGTTGGGTCACATGGATGTTTTCTTACACAAAACAACAGCCTATATGAACATTACCATCTCTGAATTGAACTGACATATCTATTATATACAACAGCTTGATGAATTAGAAAATAACTTTTCTAGTCTTTATTGTATGTAATATCATGTGTGCTTGTGTGTGTGTATGCATGTGTGTGTTCAGTATGTGTGGTCAGGTGAGCCTGTGATTGATTTTACAGGTTTTGAAGGTCAGGTGACAGACATTGAGGTGTGGGATTATCCTCTCTGCTATAAGCAAGTTCTCTACTATATGAGCAGAGGCACCTATGGGTAGGTGTCCTGCTATGTTTATCTGTCTTTTTATTCTGGGTTTTATCTCCTTTTAATGCCTTTTTTCTAGAGCAATCACTGACCTTTACAGAAGCAGTAGTCATTATAGGTACCATTCTCTGTTAGTTCATGATGCGATGTATTTATCTCAGTAATCCAAACAATCCAGGAACGCATCTATAAATAAACGAAAGATTGACAAGAAAAACACTTGGAGCTGAGCCCCGTCCTCACGCAGCAAATAGAATAAATTCTCCTTATAAATATTAATATTCAAATATAATAATTTGTAATATATTTTAATAAATTCTTTGTTACATGTAATGAACAGATAACTTTACATATATTTCTGGAAACTATTTTATTTTATTTTGGCTTTTAAATCAAGAAGTTTTTTTTTCAGGTCAAACAATATTTTACTGAATACTGATTTCCTGCATAGTTTTAGATATGAAATAACCATAACATTAAATTAAAGTTAACTGTCTTTTGCGCACCAAGAAAGCATAACACACATTAAGCTAATGTTTCTGTTTTTAGGCCTTACCAAGGCTCAGTGCTGACCTGGTCCAACATCAACTACTCTCTCCGTGGAAACACACTTTTGGAGGACTCCTATGAGCAGCAGATGAAGCAGCCGGCCAACAGAGGGGCACGAGGACGTCGTCTGAAGGGGAGGAAGATGGATAGGAAGTTTTTCAATAATGGGGAAATAAATGAGACAAAGACACAGCTAATTTAATGCAAATATAACAAAATAAGGCAAAAAGATGATTGAAAAATAACCATTAAAAAAGAAATTAATCAATACCCTAAACAATGATATAAGATGATAAACAAGTCTCATTCACAGCTTTTACACAGCAAGCTAAATCAGCTAAGTATAAAAATCTCCATGCATATTACTCTTTTTTATCCTTGAGCATTATCAAAAGAATAAAATTTCTGTCAGAAAACTCTCATTACTTGTGATTTTTTTATCCTTTAGTGTCACACTTACTTTTAGGTACTTTGCCAAATGTACTTAATTATATTTTATCTGAGAGATGATGAACAATAGTTTAAATAGAGAGGACATTTTTGAAAGTCATTTCAGTGATTTAAATAGTTTGTCTTGCTAAAAAATAAAATACAGCCTACTTAAGGTTACAGGGTGGGATACATATGTCCTGCAGGGGTGTAAAGAACTCTGTAAACACACTGCTCCACATGGTCCTGCAGCACCTGGATGGTGTCAGTTATTTTATTTGTTTGCTTTTATAGCTGCTTCTTCTTTTTTAACTGCATACGACCTAGAAATGGGATTTATGGCTCTTTAAAGGGAGCTGGATCTTGAGGAGCTGTTCCTTTCCGTGAGCCATTCAAAGGACTGGCTCGTTCTTATTTTTTTATTTTATTTTATTGTTTAGAATTTAATCAGGGGTAGCTCAATTTTTTATCATGAAAATAATCACTGGTGGCAGTTAGAAGATAAGATCTGGATCAGAAAAATTCAAACTTGCGCACACTACCAATATATACTCTGTTGGTGAGATTTATTCTCAAATATTGGTCATAATTTCATTTGGCTTGTGTTTTTTATAGTAATCTTTCCATAAGGTGGCACTATATCCCCATGTATTGACAATGAGATCACTATTTTGGATTTCCACCTCACCAAAAAACTCTGTAGCACAAGGAAAACAAAGCAGGCCACAAAAAAAAACTTTCATGCAAAATAACTTCAACATTTTCCACATATTGACATTTTTGTAATGCAAAAAACTCACAATATATAAGAACGTAAATAAATAAAATATGTACCTATATAAAATCTAAGACTTTTTAAAAAATATATTTAGGAAAAATATAAATAAAAAAGAATAAACTTGAGCGACATCGGTGCAGATTTTAGTAAATGTTTCTGATTCAGCATTCAGGATTTGTTATCAAACAATACTCTCATGCATCATAGATGCATCACATGAATGGAGAATGCTGGACATCAGACTGATGGCACACGTGCAAATTTTTTATATTAAAAAGAATGGCTCACAAATGAACAGCTCACAGCCGTTCAAAAAAAATCAATTTCTTCATGAACGTCACATCTCTCATACAACCTCATATTTGTATACTATCACCTTGACTCTGGCCTGATTTATTGGCTCATTGACTTTGTAACAGACAGACCTCAGAAAGTGAGATTTAATGTCTTTTTTCAGATGTTTTTTTATCCTCTACAGGCTGCCCCCCGTCTCTCTCCACTCTTGTGTTCTTTATAAAAATAAGTATCAGAGCAGTTATCAGGATAGACTCATACTTAAGTCTGTAAACGACTGTAAAAGTGTCTCTATGATGAAAACTGTGATCAACATGGCCCAGTAGTCAAAAAACTTCACACAATGGTGCAAAAATGCCTTTTAGAAGTCAACGTGTCTAGGAGGAAACTGATTTCTGTCATAGGACTTTTCTTGTTTCCTCTCTTTGAGTCCATGGTGAGGCAGTAAGTGGTGAATGTGGATGATGCTCCAATGATCTTTCAAACTCTGTTGTTTTAATTTAAGTGTAGTGTGGAGTTCTTTTGTTGTTGTTGTTTTTACCTGGTATGAAAGTTGTGTAGAGCTAGGCTGCCAAACAAATCCACTCTATGGATGATAGAGTTTATCTTTATTTTTATTCTGATAAAAAAATAAATAAATAAAAAAATTCCAATATGATACTGAATAACTAATCCTTCCTCCAAGGTGTTAGTATATACATGAATATAAAGAACAGGAGTAAGCAAAGCACTGTTTACAGCTGTTTACATCCTGGTAGAAATAAACCAAATATAGTTTGGTTGATATCCTGTCTCAGAGTGATCCAGAAAAACTAGTCTATGCTTTCATCACTTCCAGATTGGACTACTCTAATTCCTTTTTAATGGACGGTCCCAAAAACGCCCTGAAAAGTCTCCGTCTGATCCAAAATGCTGCAGTGAGGGTTCTGATGAGAACTAGCAGGAGATCATCTTTCTCTAATCTTCTCTTCACATATAAAGCTCTCCATGACCACACTCCAACGATATCATAGATCCATATATGTTCAACAGAGCACTTCGCTGTCATACTGCAGGTCTACTTGTGGTTCCCAGAGAGTACAATTGGAGGCAGAGCCTTCGATTATCAGGCCCCTCTCTTATTAAACCAGCTCCAAGTTGAGGTTGGGGAGGCAGACACTCTGTTTTTAAGATCAGATTTTAAACCTTCCTTTTTGATAAATCCTATAGTTATGGGTGGCTCGGCATCTTTTAGTTATGCTGCCACAGGCTTAGGCTGCTGAGGAACGGCTGATGATGCTCTGAGCTCTTCCATTTCATCTCTCTGCTCCTTATCTTCCATGTAGAAACATATGACAGTATTGGCGTCATAACATATTTGTCCTCTCAGCAGGTCTTCCTGGCTAAAAGTTGCAGTGTCCATTGTTTTCTCTTTGCTGTCCTCTCCACCCCAACCAGTTGAGGAAGATGGCCGCCCTCCTTGAGCCGGGTTCTACCAGAGGTTCTACCTTCCTGTTAAAAGGGAATTTTTACTTTCTACTGTCACCCCTTACATGCTCAGGATGGAGGATTGCATTAAAGTCAAGATTCAATGCAATCTGTTGGTTTGGTGGCTGTTCATATCAAGCTCAGGTCCTCTATCAGAGTCCTGGAAGCTTGAGGGTCCTACACAGAATCTTAGCTGCTCCTAGGGCTGCACTCTTCTGGATGGAGAAGGTATCTGTTGGAGCCACTTCTCCAGCGTGGGGGAAACAGCCCCCAGTGCTCCAATGAGAATGTGAATTGGATCATTTAATCAAGAAATTATGAACTTCTAAGGTTACATGGGAGAGATGATCAAAACTTTTTACTCTTCCTTGTGCAGGAGTCAACAATTTATATTATTTCTCCAGCTGGTGCTTGATTCATAATTGATTTTATGGAAACTAAAAATTATTAATAATTTATGAAATTCAGTTTTTCTCCTGTATAGTTCAAAAACGTTTATTGCAAATGTGTCTTAAGACTTTTATTTTAACTGGTGTATTCAGAAAAGAATGTTTTAAATCGGATGATTATATTATTTGGCATAGGTGTGGGGCATTGAGAGTACATCATCACAGTTTTTGACATTAGTCTCTTCATTATGTTTTAATACCACCTTTACAGGTTTGCATACATATCCAGTTGACACCAATACCAATCCATTACACCAGTAAACTAGACAAAGCAACAATGCTGGTGAAATATTTCCATGATCAAAATGAAGAATTTACATTCCTGTCATGTGTTTTAGGGGAAAAAAAATAAATATAAAACTCAAAATGTGCCTCAACAGCACTCTAGTTGTTCTAAGCAAAGTAAATTACACGGAGTAATTCTTATTAATATCTCTGTATTTAGCAAGACATCTGTTTAAAAAGCAAAATACTTCCACTTTACATATTTATGTACAAAACTTCTAATTTGTTAGATATTGTACTCCATAAAATTAGTTTTAAAACAAATATAAAACTTAAATGGTTGCCCAACAACCAGGAGTCACAGGGTTTTCCAACCAGTAATATATATAGTTTTTACATTTATCTGCTTAAAAAAAAGAAAAAAATCTAAGCATTCGTAAAACATTTTACTTGAAGTCAACAAAACATTTTTAAAACAAACATCAAATGACTGCAAGTGCAGAAAATAATAAAAAATCAATGATTTACTCTCTGGAAATCCAAAAATACACAAGTTGACCTGTTAAACATTTATTTCTTGACATTAGGTGTCCAGGAACGTTGATGAATTCAGTTTTAACAAGCCTGAAGATATTTTAAATCATTCTAATATTTCAGGCCAAATGTAAAGTTTTGTTTGCTTTTGAATTTAAAAGTTAACATTATCTCTGTTTTTATAAAGCTCTTAATAAATGACCAAAGTTGTCCTTTTTAAAATTATTCAGTTATATTTGTTGAGAGGGTTAAATCTTACAGCCCAAGTGATGAAGACAACAAAACTTCACTTAACACATAAACATTAAAAAACAATCATACACAGGTTGTTGTTAACAGGCTTTAACATGAAGCAGTGTGATGTCTGGACAGATTCGGCAGTGCTCTACATCCCTTTGTTTCTTTAAGTCTTCACTTTGATGGTCTAAACATTTAATTAACATTTCTTTAATAATATTACACATCTTATTTGTAGATTTTTTACACTAGGCTTCGAGCCCTGAACTCTGATAATATTGTTCACACAGATGTGGCTCTGTAGAGGATTTAATATTTTCTAGCTTTAAACAAAAAGCACAAACTGTTCTTCACATTTCTCAAAGAACCAGTCTGGTCTTTGGTTCTGCTCACTATTCTGTAAGGCACCAGGTCTGATTCATTTCTAAAATGTGCTATTTTCTTAGTTAAAACAATACATATTTTCAGTTAGCTTTCAGAGTTTTACGGTTTCTTTAACAGGTATTTAAATCAGTAATGATGGGTTAACTGCTGGTCATAATAACAAAAATACATTACATTACATTACGGAAAACCACATTTCTGTTGGAAAAATTAAATAAAATCTTTATGATACCCTGATTTCTTCAAGATTTGCTTAAGCTTTAAAATGAACTTTTTTTCCTAAATGATCAAAATATATTTTTCATTTAATGACTTAGTGTACTGTGGAAAAAACGAAGCTTCAGCATCTCTTATAAAATTGGAAAAAAATTCCATTTTTTTTTCCCATCAAAATACTAAAGGGGAATATTTTTGGGAAAACAAAACAAAACAAAAACACCTCACCTGCTAGAGAATATATGGGTCTTAAGTCATGAAAACCCAAAAACTTGGAAGCTGAAAATTCCTATTTTACCATTTGTCACTGAATGCCACATTTCATTAGAAGACAAAATAAACTCATAACATCAGTAAAACTTCATCTGACCCTCTAAAGCCGTGAAGCCAGAGTTAATAAATAATGAGCAGCATTAGTCATCAGTGGTCAGACCAAGAAGAAAAAAAATGATAATTTTAAGAATGAAGTTGCCAATCAGGTATTTCTTTTTCACCCTGGTGTGTTAGTGTTAACTAGCTATTAGCTACATGCTCTATATGCCGCAATAGTTATAGAGTGTTATGGACCTCTAAAGAGGTAAACCTACTCAGATCAAAATCATCACTATTAAAATACGAAATAAATCATAAAAAAAAGTTGGATTTAATTTCTGTGGCAATCTGAGCAAACCATGTCCCAGAACTTTTATGAAGATGGGAAACTGTCAACAAATACTCCTTCAATAAAACGCACCGTAATGAGGAAGTTAAAACACAGTCCAAGTCAAATAATAATGAAAATAAAATAAGAGAAAAAGAAGATGAAGAAAAAAAAAAGAAAGGGTGCCTTACTGAGTCAAATAAACAAATAACCCAAATTAAGTTAATAGATAGACTTTTTAACAGTTATTGCTGAAGATATTTTTTCTGGAAGAAACTGGGTTCCACGTTTGGTAGAAACATTTATTTTCTACAAATATGTCGTCAGCATGTCTTTCGGCCAAAACTAAAACATTTTACTGTCACATTTTGCTTGAGTTGAAATTAAACAAACTGTGACCACAGCAGCAGGTTTTTGCCACCATAATTACTGTCAAATCAACATCGTGGTAAAGAATAGAAGAAAAGGATGCTGAACATTAGCCTCTTAGAGACTTTAAGGCTCATTTAAAAACTGTTACTAGGCAACAGAATATTGTCATCTTCAGTCTGTGTTGAACTGAGGCCATCAGTATGTTTGCTTTTACATTCGTTATTACATATAACACGTTTTGTTACAGTTCCTTTTTTAACTAGAATTAATCAACCATCCAGTCACATCACCTGTAACACCCAGAATGTGTCAGTTTTACATCATTTACAAAATTAAATGAGTCTTAAGTACAAATCAGCCATCATTTTAGTGTGTTCATCTGCTAACATTATTTCTATTTTAGTAGTTTCTACTGCTGGTGCCAGTGAATGAGTTTGATGCTTCTGCTTCTACAAGTCGACAACCCACTCACAATAAATGATCCTTTTTAAAACACATGACTTAAGAGAGCATTTAACTAAGTTTGAGAATTTTTAACATTGTGGATGTGCTGGATTTTTTCATTGAAATGCGTCTCCTCGCCTTCCATTGCCGACCAGTCGAAATGAAAGGATTATTGCATTAAGCTCAACTTTCATAAGGTTTCCCTACAAAAGCCCATGAGCACAAGGAGGGAAAAAAGAGCAGATGAAATTAAAAATGAAAAAGTTCTTTAAAATTAACATTTCTAAACATAACTTTAACCCAAACCTTTTGAAAATTTCAATCTCAATATACGTCATGAACGCTCAGGATACGATCACAAAGCAGGCAAAAGTGGCCCAAATCTGACTTTTTTACCCACATGTGGTCCATGTCGTTAGCCTCATAGCATCATAATAAAAAAGTCTTTTTTAAGGTTAGTTTAAGTAAAGTCAGTCAGCATGTTAGGAGAGTACAGTTAGATATCATTATTAAGCCAAAATATGATTTTTAAATGAGTCTAAACATCAAAAACCAGACTTAGGCCACTTTCATATGTGGAACTGAATCAACTACAGTTCACACGTTTTTCAAAGCAACCTCTTAACTGTCCTGGTGTATTTCATCCAACTTAAACAAATGTCACAATTCTGAGCCAGAGGAGGTGGCAGATCAATGTAGACAATGGACAAAATAATATTATGTCATCATTTTGTTGGTTCAGATTGCACAAAAACTTAAACTGATACACACACACACACTGTGGACATGTGCAGCCTCCATATTTACCTCCATAAACACAGTGTGCTACGTGTGATTTAACATCTCCTTCTGCGCATGTGGGTCACTTAAGGGTTGTAGATTGTTTACAATAGAATATGATAAATTACAATGTGAACCATACAAAAAAATGAAAAAAGTCAGAAGACCTGCAGTGTGAACGCGGCCCAAGTCTGAGTTAATTAATGTTATTTTATTTGCCCTGTTTCTATAAAAGTGCTTGACAAATTTATTAGACCACCACCCAATGCTGTTTATGCCACAGCTGCCCTTAAAATAAAAGAGCAAAATTATTTATGTGTTTCTGTCATGGTTTACACATCCGTATGTAAACGCTGCTTAACCAAAAATATTTTTAATATAAAGATTGAATTAAAAATGAAAAAATAGTAAAACACATTATTATTTCAAATTTGACCGGAACTTTTTTTTATAGGTGTCCTATAACACAGCCAATCAGAGTATTCACCCAGACCATGGTATAATTACCTGCATTCATGACCAGAAAAACATTGTTTTAGTGGATGGATGCTATGCGTGATTAATCTGACTCAAATTTTGGTTTAAAAAAAGTAAATTCAGTTTGAAATTTCTCATTTCTGTTCAATAAAGGTGAAAAGAGTTTACGTTAAAGCTCTTCATGATACTGGATGGTCTCTGAGAAAAACAAGGAAAGACAGGTTGTCATAAAAATTTGTTAAGCACTATATTTCATTTAACTTCTCTTTTTTTTTCCGATGCACGTGGGCTTCCAGCAGGAAGAATATTTTCATCAACCCTCAGAGGAGCTCAAATCTATCAGTTGAAATAAAAACAGGTTTTCAGACACATTACTGACACAGGAAAAAAAAGAGTTTTCTATGAACACAAGTATAACTGCATCCCATGTCTGAACTTCTGTGCATTTCAGGACAACTTTAAATATCTCCTCAGGCTCTTGTGATAGGCTACAGGGAGATCATGTGACATGAAAACAAAAAAGACTGACTCCTGAGCAATATTGCACAGCGACAACACCAGAGCTGTATAGCTAGTTATTATAGGGTTGCTGGTGCTTAATGCTCTGTTTGTGATGTTTTAAATATCTTTTTTTTTTTTAGTAAAATTTAAAAATAAAGCACTGCTTGGCTCTGCTCGGTTCAGTTTTTTGCATAAGTGTTTGTGTGTTTGTTTGTGTGAGTGTGAGAGATTAAATGGTGGGCACTCTGGTCCAGGTAGCAATGAAGTGCACTTCTTTTTTTTCTTCTTTTTTCCTTTCTATTTAGTTTTTAAAAATGGATGAAAACTCGTTTTCCTCCATCAGACTGCAGCAGCCCAGCGTCAAGTTAAAAAGTCAAAATCAAAGCTGTTACGAGGTAAAAATACTGAGGGTCAAAAGTCAGCAGTGGTCATGTTCCTGTTCTTTTAGCACACAGGCCATCACCGGCTCAGACGGACCTTTAGCAACACACCATGTGACCATCTGACGAATCAAAATGCATCAAGCAATCCTTTTGTTGTCACGTCCTTGTGATCAAACACCTCAAGTTTATTAATGCTGTGTCAGAAGGCTGTCTGGCAGGTCCAGCTCATTCCAGCTTGTTGCTTCAAGATTACAGGATCACCAAGACGTCAGCGTTTAGTCCAACTTCCACAGATCCGCCACAGTGGAGGTGAGGCGTGAATGCCACTGAAGCTGAAAGTACATTTTGTGCATTAAAATTGCTCTGTGTGCTCTCCATGACAGACCCAGCAGACCTAAAACTGGGATCCAGTCTCAGTTACTGGAGGTCCCACCAGCAGCTGGTTGAAGAACCATGAATCCCCCAGTAAGCTTTAACAAGGTCATACTGGGGATAGCGTTGCAGTCAGGGTGTGGGGGGCTTGTGAAGGATGCCCTGCAGGTCCTCTGGTAAAGCCAGGATGACGGCCTCAATGTGGGCTCTCAGCTTGGCCAGGGTCCCTGGGCGCACCGGGAGCTGCTCCCTCTCCGCCTGGCTCTGCAGCAGAGAACATCATCAGCACAACAACTGTATTATCAGTTGATTTGCATTCAGAAGATGTGTATTGTATATAGAGAAAAAAACAAATGTAAACAAACTCCTCTAATGTCCATAACAGTTTATTCTACTACATACTTCAGGTAGTTTTTGCCTGTTTAGAAGTTTGTTTTTTGTTTTTTTTTCTTCTTGTTGAAAGGTCTGGTTGAAAGAAAGCACATTTCTTGTGACATTCAGAAGATTGAACAAAATAAAGCAAGAAATACTAAGGCTGGCAAAATTGGCGTGGTGGTATCTACACAGGATCCCGTGCTCCGGTCTGTGCCTGGCTGCCTACGTCTGTTGCTGTCATGGATGTCTAAACACAGACAACCACACACCGCCGCTGCTAAACAACACCCGTGCCTTTTAAAAATGTCCACTACACCCAAAACTCCACCACGTCCTCAAAAGCCAAAACGCTTGCCAAAGTACAGCCGTGAGTGGGGAGAGGCGCATCCTCGGCTACAAAGCGTCAGTGGAGATGATAACAAGGCAAACTGTAAAATGTGTTGGCGAGTGTTTTCAGTGACGCACGGTGGGCCGTCTGACATCAGGCAGCAAACATCAGGATCATGCAGAAGACCCAAGCGTCAGTGTCACAGTTCTTCATACCCCAATCATCTCCGGAGACTGATACGGCGTGGGACATTAATGAGAGGGAAACCAATGGACTGTTTAAATCTGGTCTAGTTTCTGATGAACCCAGGACTGTTGAGGGAAGGAGTGTTTTGCACTTTCTTTTTTTTTTGTTTGTATATGAATAGGTAGATAAACAAGTTTACTTTTTTTGTTTTAAATTTTTCCTCTTTTGGTAAAAATGTCTCAAGGTTCACAAAGAGAGTCCCTAAAGCAAGAACAGTTTTACACTCTAAAAGTTACATTAAATTCTCAATTTACTGAGTTCATATTAAAAGTTCATTGTTGCACATTCCATTCAAACAGATCTCCTTTAGGTGCTAGTGCTGCTGCCATGTGGTAGATCATACAGCATCACCATGGTCCAACACAGAGGTGAAGACCTTTTTGTGCTTCTTGGCTGACGAAAAAATCCAGAGCATGCTGGACGGCGCACGTAAATCAGAAGCTCCACATCCTCTTATGTTGTTGTGTGTGTCGCAAACAAATGACTTTACAATACTTACAAGCCGCCTTGCTAAGACGACCCCACCCACACTTCAATTGCCCTCTATTGTAATGGGAAGAATCGAAACCTGGGTGGTATGGTGTTGGCTGAATTAAGGTAGGGTTAAATGGGTACTAGTTGGAAAGGGCCATTAGTCAGGCGTTTGGCAGAAAGCGCTTCTTTCTGTTGCCTAGTTGCACACAAACCTCTTTAACAATGATGCACAGAAACCTGTCTATAACAGCTGTATTATTAGCAGGGGTAACAATGTCAAACCTCGCTGGAGGGTGACAAGATAAATAAAGGGTGATAAAATACATTTCTAGTAGTAGTGACAGCATTTCAAAGACAAGAATATGTTTATCTGGTATTCAGTTAGTACTAACCAGTTTATCTTTTAGCTTTAGGACCAGATCCACTGCCTCCACCTCTGTGTGCTTCTGGATTCTCTGCTGAAGATCCTGCAGAGACAGACGATTAAACCTTTTAACAAATGACATGTCATTCCCTCTTGTTTTAAACTTTTAATAAATGCATCCGTGTCACAAAACTTAATTTCTCCCATGTAGCTACTGTCAATAAATTTGTGTTTGATGAACTTCCTGGGTGATTTACAAACTTTATGGCGCTTTACTAGTGTTGTAAAATTTGACTACTCAGTTTTATATTGACATCTTTCGCAGACGTCTCTCCCCCTGAGGTCAACAACAAAACTATGATGTAATTATCACCAAAAAATGCCACTAAGCGAGAGAACAGTACAACTGTGACTCTGTACGATGTTAACTTTCTTTCATTAAACTGTGAAAAACTATGGATGAAAGTAAGGATGAAACCCTAAGCTATATAAAAACACTAACTGGCACTTCTTCCCTCGTGAAGCTTTCTTTTTTATTTTTCCTCCTCCTCACCTCCTCACACAGTGCCTCGAGGTGCAGAGCCTCCAGTTTTTGCGTCATCTCTCTTCTCCTGTTACGGAACCAGCCGTCAAAGTTTGGAGACTTGAGGAAATGCCTGAAACCCCCACAGGAGACCACAGGATGCTGATTCCAGAGACACTTAGTCATCCTTACATTTATCTGCTCATTTTAAGAGTCTACAAGGATGATTACATCTCTGCCCTCTGAGATTAAAAACATGGAAGTGCTTCAATAAATTATAATAAAATGAACTTGTATAACTGTACCTGTAGAGTCCAATCCAGTCTCCCTTCAGCCTGGATGTGAGCTGTGGTCCTGCTTTCTCTAGTGTCTTCATGAAGTCCTGCTGGATAAAGGGCCGTAGCTGAGGAGGACTCTTCCAGGGACTGATGGACTTCTGGAGAGGCATCAGACTGGCCACATACCGCTCCTGTAACACACACGCACACACACACACACACAGATCTGTGATTGTTTTTTTCAAACATGTATGATTTCCAAGCAAGGCTCAACAAACAACTTACAATGAAAAAAATGCTTTTAGATTTGCAAACAAAAACCTGTAACACAGGGTTCTGCACAAATACGCGTCATAAATAAAAAAGGTCGCTACCAGTGGAATAATGAAGCTTTGAGTCAGTTCTAAAAAGTATCGTCTAAGAATTGCATTTTGGGCTGCTGAAGGTCTCTTCTGCTGAACTCCCTGAAAAAAAAAAAAAAGACAAAAGATGACACAATGAGTCACGAGCTGTTCAGAGTAATAATGCTACACAGATTTTCTTACTTACAAGACACTTATCTGACTGGATCAGGAGGGGTTTTCTTGTTTTTAATCTCATTTGAGCACCACAAACCACTCAAAGAAAAATAAAATACCACACTAGTGCTCCTCAGACTGAAAATGTGTCCTCAGCTTAGAAAAGCAAACCTCTCTTTTCCCATAAATATGAAACATTTAATGGAAGTCATCTGTAAGTGTTATCAATGAAAGGATTCAAAAATAATGTTCTTTTAGGATTTTCCTTTAATGGACAGCACATGTGATGATATTTACACCGTGGAGAGGGCTTTTCTCACCTTTTGAAGCTGCTTGATAATTTCTTCATCTTTATTGAGATATGGCTTATATGCAGTATACACACCTGCAATAAGCACACGGTTAATAGATCAGGGAGCAGAAACTGGTTTCATAAGAACTAGACCGCCCCCCCCTGGAGGAGAGTCTGCAGTTCAGTAGATGTCAGTCATGGCTACTGTATGTTTTGGGACAGTGTGACATGTAGAAATTAAACAAAAAAGGAGAAAGGGAAGAAACAGGAGGACAACGAGCAGAGGAAAAAGACAAATAGAAAGTGTGCAGCATTTACCAGGTTTAGAGTCCAGAGTTTTGAGGTTTTTTAGTTTTTTGACCTTCATCTGTTTGGCCATCTCTCCTGAAAGAAGAAGACATTTCACACAAAGTTCAGGGTTTTTTTGTATGTTATCTAAACTTTTACTGTAAATCAGGGTTTATTCAAAATGATACAGTTCCCTAACCAAATAAGAAAAGAACAAAAGTATGTGGTAAAGGGTGTCCATTCGCTTGTTGGCCATTGAGCTTTTAAGCTCATTTATGAAACAGCACTTTCTGTTGTAGTTGACTTCTTTACAATCAAAAACAGTTTGGTGATTTGTTTTATTTTTACACCAGTATCTGGTTTAACCGTCAAAAGTTATTTCTGAAAAGATAATTGGTCATTTCTGGGGAAGCAATTTCATAATGCACACCTGCATTTACTGCTATTTACCAATTCTGAATCCAATTAAATGTTTTTTTAATTAGCTTTTTTTGTTTTTTGCTCTGTCATTTCAGGGGACAGTCTGCCTTAATGTCTGATTTTACAAACAAAAGAAACCTGCAAATATACAAAGGCCTGCAGCACCACTGCAGCTGTTTCATGGGGACTTTATTGAAAGATATGCGGTAGATTGGACTGCAGCGGTAACATTTACCTGCTTGCTTCATGTCTCCGATGCGGATGATGTGTGGCCAATGCTGCAGAGTTTTTGCAAAGAAAGGATTTGTGACTCCCAGAATGACTGATGGCCTGCAGAGTAACAGATCATACATTACATTCATAGACTCTCTCAGATACAATTACAGGAAAAAGTAACCTGTTCTTTTTGGGTTTTTCTAAACAAGAGGTTAAACTGCTGCCAATTTACCCCTTTATGGTAAGATGTAGAGTCATGACTACAGAGGTCCATTTACCTTATTCCTATATTACAGTCAGGATATTGTTGGATAAGTTTAACACTTCAATGTACATAACTCAGTCTTCATTCAATTAACAGTACAATTAATTTGACAGTAAGCTGAAAAAAAAAAACAAAGGTAAAAATGGTGCTCAGGACAGCTTCAGGTGAAATAGAAGAGGAAGAAGAGAACTGACATCTGCTCAGAGAGCTTCCTGCATTGCTAAGTATGCATTTATATCAACTAATGGTTCAATTTAGACAAAATATATATCTATTTTCTTACATTATATCCAACAGGAGTGAAACTGAAACCAAGACAGCTGCTCATTCAGTTACAGGAGAGGAACCCCCTCTTTCTCTCCTGGCTACGATCAGCTAATAACTTCCCACCTTCAGTCAGCAGAACATTTACAGTAGGCAATAAAAAATGACAACCGCTGGTCATTTTAGTTGATTAACTCCTCTTTCCAAATAATCTGTTTCTATTTCATCCCATCGCTTTAATGCTCTGTCACACCTCTTCATACTTCTTTTACAACATTAATTAACCTTCCATGTGGTCTTCTTCTTTCCTCCTCGCTGGCAGCTCTATCTTCAACATCCTTGGTCTAGTATAGCTAATATTCTTCCTTTGCACATATCCAAACCATCTCAGCCTCTCTAAGCTGGATTTTATAATCTCTTAAAAGGTAAACAGTAATATGATCACTTTGAAAGGATAAAGATTAAATAAGTTAATTTAATGTTTGTTCTATATTCGTGTTACAGCCATTATGTCCGTTTTTATGTTGGCAATAAATCAGCTGGGTCTTGGAGCATCAATATATGCCACCATGCTGTTTTCCAGACATGCAACCCGAACACCTTTTCTTTGCTTGTATGGAGCATTCAGTATCAAATGACACAACAAAGCTGGTGTGTGTTAACGCTCGGTCTCTAAGGATCCACCAGCCTCTTTTCTCTCTCAGCCACAATACAAGCTCTGCAAAGAGAGCTGCTGGAGAATCCCAGCAGTCAACAGAGCATAACCGTACACAAGTTTGTTACCCAGGGACATCATAGTGAAAGCTGCATGGGCGCATTTTTACTCACGGGGCCTGTGTCCTGGTTGTATACTCCTTAAACTCACTATCATGGATGGTGAAATATGGCCTGAAGTCGCTGCAGTAGCGCAGGGGAGAAATACAGCTGCAGAGGGAGGAAGACAAATTCATCTTAATACTCAAGAGTCTGAATAAATTATGTAAGAGGATTCATCAGTCTCCTGCTGAGAGATATCATTACAGAGGGCAAAAAGGTTCAAATAAAACATGCAGTTTAAATGAGCTTCTATCAGAATTTATTCCAAACAGTTTAACATGAAATATGAACAATTTCAAAGCTTTCTAAGGTATGAAAAGCTGCACTGTAAATCTATTTATATCATAGTTTGCATATCAGACTATAAAACCTTCAGATTAATCTGGCACGATGAGCTACTGTTAGCCCTCTTTGCCTCACCTGACCAATGCCAACACAGTATCCGATGACTCTGCAGGTGATGGTGCCATGACAACAAGCGCTTCCCCAAGCAACACCAACTCCCAAAGCATCTGGATGTGGAAAAAGACTGGGTAGAAACACCTGGTCAGAAGGGAAATGTGTAAAGGAAAAGTTTAAATTCATGCAAGACACATAGTCACCAACTAAAAACAGTGACATTAACTGGGTGTGCAAACGTTATTTGGAGAAATATACTCGTTTATTATCATGAATACTAATAGTAGCTTAAACAATATGTCTACATATATATCAAAGCAAAATCGGCTGTTAAATTAATCACAGATTTTGTTCTTAATAGTCCTGCTAACATCTTACAGCTCCGACAAGTTTGTTTTCACTTGTTAAAATTATCTGAATTATGTCTATTGTGTCTCTCTTTTGGATCTTTTGAGGGTTGCCTGTCAAGATAAAGAAATAGAGCTTTTATTTTAAAAAAAGAAATAAGTGTTGGAGAGTGTGGTAGCGGCTGCAAAAGCTCCATCACTTTTAGCTTTGAATTTAGTTCTTAGCGACAACCAAAAGCAGCTGGCTGGAGTGTAGAAATGGAGCAGATTGGCTTGTTAGGATGTTGCTAGTCCAAAAATCAATTGTGAGGGAGATCAGAACTGTCAGCTGATATCTATCCATTATCTATACTGCTCAGTCCAATTCAGGGGGAGCTGGAGCCCAGTCCAGCAATTAGCAGGCGAGAGGCAGGGTACACCCTGGACAGGCTGACAGTCCATCACATCCATGTCAGCAGACAGATTTTAGATTTGGCCTTAACCTTGGTTATGAGTCTAAATTGAAGTACTTAGACCCAAGCGAAAATGTAACAACATAGATCTGCATTTCAGGTCAGAAAAATGATCATAACCATCGATTACACTGTTAAAACCTTAATCTGTTGCAGTACCACTACCGACCAGCAGATGGAGACAATATTCACAGAGATGCAGAGTTTAAAAAGAAAACATGGCACAGGAAGGTGACTCACCTGAAGAGGTCAACTTCATGGATCGTTGGGAGCACGATGGACACCTGACTGTCACTCTACAAGGCAGACACACTTCTTCAACTTTATAATTCACATGATTTTGGTTGTATTGTTACTGATATCTTGTAAAATGTAAACCACACTAGGTACTGAAGCAACACAGTGTATCCCCTAGGTTTTTGGCCATTGGGAGAGAGGGTTGTTACCTGAGCAGACTGGACCAACTGTGAGGTTCCTGGTTTGTCGTAACAGGTTGGGATGCGAACCTGCAACACACCAGTGAACAACGTGACATGATTTCATTGGTGCTTCTGCTTGGGAATTAAAAGTTAGATGATAACGTTCATGTCATGACTGATTTTGTTCAAATATGTCCTTTTACAAACACAAAAAATAAAAATGGCCCTCAAGTCTGTTATTTTAGGCATCAGACTAGTTTTAATGTACTCTATAGATACAGCACACGGTCATATAATATGTGGCTTTGTTTTTGGCTCATTGAAGGTTCACAAAGACAATAAGACCTGCAAACACCCAAACCAATGAACATGATCCCATAGTAATATAATACTAGCAATCTAAGAAAATCTGAGTCTTTTAAACAGAGAGAAACTGACTTGATTTGCAGGAAATGAAATGGAGCCGTTACTAATATCCTACAGCACATCAGTTTTTGACCTGCTGTGACACGCCATTATGAAATCTAAGTTTGTCTCCACCTGTTAAAAAAATATGTGCATGTACCTTGATGACAACGCCCATTATAGGGAGGGTGAGAATACGCCCAGGATGAGGTGTTGGCCAGCGGTCTATATCATTGCAAGCTGTGAAAAACACACAAAGTGGTGATCTAAAGGTTCAGTACAAAATGTCACCTTATCTTTAAATTTCTGGACTGTGTAAACCATAATCATCATCATTACTTCCATAATATTTTGTATTTTGGCAGCTACATACAACCTTTGCATAAACACAGATAAAGATATAAGTAATTAGACTAACCCGCCTCCAGACAGGGCTCCTGTTTTTCAAAGTATTCTGGAGCCATGATCTTCAACAGTGAGTGGAAGAAGGTCACATAGGGCAGCTTACTGATCAGGACCAGCGACTGATCAAAGACACAAACACACAAATATAATCTTCTTCTTCTGTGGGGGAGGGACAACAACAACTATAGCTCATGTTAGCATTGAGCTAACATGGATTGCACAAAGACATACGTGTATGTCTTTATTGGGTTTCATTTACATCCTTCCTAGTAATTGATCCTTATCATTTGTCTTTTGTCATTTACATATATCCATCCATCTGGCTGTATGTTCAGAATGGGAGGTGGATCGGAGGAACGTGGGATAGGACTCAGAGGTAGGAAATTACCAAGGGGGAAAATGAAAACGCTGACATCTGTAATGATAGGTTTCCTGTATTTGCTCCTCTGTTGAACAATAAAATATATAGAAATTGTGTTCAGATAATTCAAACACACATTCAGTAAGATATTATTCTGCCAGGCTGTAAAAGGAGCGAAGCAAGACGAAAGAAAAATAACCTCAGACTCTACAACGAAGACGACACCAATGATCCGTCTCCACCTTCATCATAGTATATTTAATAGACTGTCAGAGAAATGGCCTCACAGACACATTCATGTAAGAACAAATATTTCTTATTTAAGAAATGATCTGGCTGCTCGTGCAGTTTGACACTGACCTTCTGGAAGTATCCTCTCTTCAAAGATTTGTCCCGCACTTGGCGGAAATAAACATAACCGTAGTAGTGGCCTTGTTCCCGCTGCAACACAGTCACACACAATCAGTGAATTGTTTCATTACTGTTGCAGAGCCCTCATGTGCATAATGTTGCAGAGCAACGAGCCAAATCATCACGACTTACACCAGATGCAAGTCTTACTTAAAATGCCTAAAACAAAAACACAGTAGTGTATTATTACAGCTTTGTGTGAGTATGCGTCCTAACCTTCAAACAGGGCGGTGCATCTCGATCTGTGTTTTCCAGGAAACAGCCCATAGACGACTTCCTGGTGGATCCTTGGCGAAAGCGGAAGCAGAACTGTGTGTCGCCAAGGCAACCTGGGAACACAGCAGAATGACAACAAGAACCTTAAAAATTTTGCTGATGGCGTGGGGTGCCTGGTGGCTGCGGGTCCTTGGTGGTTTCCCGTGGAAGGGATCTGGGCTGCTCTGCTGTAGGGGTGGGTCTGTGTCCAGATCTGTAGGGGGCTGTGGGGGGGTCTACAGTTGGGGTTCCCTCGTGGCGGTAGGGCGTGGCCACTGCTGGGGCCTGGATTGGTGGGATTGGTTTGCTTTCATGTATAAGCTGTAGGAAATCCTCTCTTGTGTTTCTGTACAGGTGTAGCAGTTGGCTGTGTGGTTTTAAGTTGGATTGAAGGGTCGTTGCCATTTATCTGTAGTGTCTTTTTCTCCTCTTTCATTTTTCTACTTTCTATTTTACCGTTGTTTGCTATTCTCCTTTTTTCTGCCCCCTCCGGTCAGGTTCAGTAAGACTATGTAAATTCCATCATTCAAAATAAATATGACCCATCTTGTTACAGAAAATATCCAGTCAAGTTCAATCCCAAGCAAAAAATATGGGCATATTAATAAGATTCATCAGCTTAACCAACAAGTTCAGTCTTACATCTGATTGTACATTAAGAACATTAAGAAAAGAAAAAAAAAGTAAAAGCATTTTCATCTCTCCCTTGCTGGTTGTGGTTATCAGCCACCTCCCATTAATAGATATTAAACTCAAATTTTTCTTCTAATATGATTTTTGTCATTACATTTTGTTAAAGTGTCCAAGTTTCAGCAATATTTTTATTTAATGCTATAAAAAGTCTGTATAATATTGTGATTTTCCTCTGGGATAAATAAACTATTTTTCATTCAGTTCATTACATGATTGACAGCTGCTCTGAATGTAGTCATGGAAACAGCTGTTCTGGAACGGTGAATAATAAAAGTTTCCATGTACCAATGTTTTAATATGATTATGTATTATGGAGTACATCACCTACACACCAATATCTGGCCCACCAATAACAAAAAGTAAGTTTTGTGAGGATTCTTAATGGCACTTTAATTAATCATTTCTTTTTGTGGTAATTTCTGTAAATACAAGAACGGTAATGTACCCGGCTAGCTGTTTCAAGGGGACTTTAACAGGAAGGGGATGTTTCTTTGTGTTATTTATCACTGTTTGTCCAAGCCACTCCAGGAGTGGTTCGGCTGGTTGTTTAAATTTGAAGGTTTGCTAGCAGAATATAGCATTTCATAATACTTTTTATTGCTTTTGTACAGTGGCAGAAAATAGCGATGAGGTCAAATTTTTCTGCTACACCAGACACTGCGTCCAAGTATAAACCCAAATTCTGCTACAAGTCAAATTCAACTCTGGTGAAAATGTGAGTAATTTAAAACAAAAATCATTTAAATCTAATTTAATTAAGTCCAGTTTTCATCCCCTGAAGCAGTTAAAATGACAAAAGGAGTGATAGAAACAAGTAACAGAAAACAGAAAACTGATCGTTTGCCTTGATGTATTATTTGCTTTCACTCAGCACCAGTAAACTCTTACGTGTCTTCCTGGTTCCTGATATTTGCACAAACAGGAAGAGGAAAAAGAAAATTGGAAGTGCACAATGAGTCATCGCCCGGCATTTAACCTCAAAGTGATCCCTGCACATCCCCAGGCTGACAGAGTGAGGTGCATGAGAGGACAAAAGGGGGGAACCGATGAGCAGAGTCGGAGATAATCTAAACACAAACACCAGCACACACTGCGAGACTTCACACTGCATTCCACTTCACAGGACACACACACATAAACACCTACACACACTTCCAAAGACAAAGCCAAGCCTCCATGACATCATGCAGTTGAGCTGCGTTCATGGCCACCCAGCCTGAAGGAGGCCATAAGGAGCTGAAGCACATCTCTGCCTCTCAGTTGGAACTGATTGATCAGGCTTCAAACTCCTTTATTTGACTTTCTATTTACCTTCATTTAACTGTGTGAGACAGTGTATGGACTAGCAACCTGCCAGCACAATCTGAAACATTAAGGACCTCATTGATAAAAATGAATGTACAAAAAAAGGCACAGTCCCAGAAAACTGTCAAAACTTAGAAATCACAAAATGCTGGATTTCTGTTAAAGTGCCAGAGGGACCTTGTTAAATTCATTACGCAATCCTGATTGGTTCAATTCTTATTTGCCTAGACTGCAAGGCTTTCTTTTAACTGATATGCAGATTACTTAATGTCCAATGGGTCTTTAATTTTAAATGCATTTCATTTTGGATCCTACTCCTGCCTCTGATTTAAACAGCCTCAAAATACAATGTCAGCACCTAAACATCACAGTTACCATCTCATTTTAGAGCCAATGTGCTGGCGAGCAGATGCAATTCACTTCTGGAATCTGAAAAGTGGATTAAAAACAAGCATTGCCAACTGTAATCAAGACTTGAGGATGAATTATGAGACACGGAGAGAAAGTAGGCTGCAGGTCTGCAGTTTAATATCTCTCTGACAAACACCTACGGTACATTTTATATATAGCAGCTCTGAAAGCTTTTCGTCCTAATCCTGTCTTCATACTGAGGGCAGCAAATTCCTCAGCTTCACTGCCTGCTGACTCATGTCAACAAAAACACACACCTGAAGGAAAACTCGGTCTTCACACATAGCCAGGAGAAATTAATATACAGCAGTGTTTATCATATGAATGTGTACATGTATAAATAAACCAATCTTTCACTCTATTTTTCCTACACCAAGTACATATAGATAACATTTAACACATGTAAATGGGGGCAAAAGCAAATCCAGAGCTTCAAGGATGGATAGGGATAGAAAGTTTTAGAAAATCAGACACATGATAATAAGTGTTTGGTTATTAGTTAGTAGATGCAAACAACTGAGTGGTTAATTGTGTGTTTTATCATATAAGTCACCCTGCAGCATCCTCTAAATGTAAGGCTGGAAAACTGTCAAAATATTCAGAAATGAGAATAAAGTGGTTTTTGGTGGATTCTGTTCACTGCTGTGACAAAGCACCTACACCAAATAAGAACCAAAATAAGGTTCTTTGGCCGAGATAATGCCAAATTCAGATTTTATATATGGCAACTAAAATAGAATTAAATAAAACTTTTAGGTAGAGAACAAAAAAAAAAAAAGAAAAAAAAAAAAAAGAAAAAATGAAATAAAAAAGGAGAATACTAATAATGATTGTGATTACCACTTTAATTTAAAGTAGCTATAACTGGGCATAGCAAACACTGATCATCTTCAGGTCCCATTATATTTTAACCCCAAAACTAATCAAGTAAGCAGTCAGGAGGGTTTAATAGATGCTTGGATGAACTGCTCTGCCTCAGTCAAAAACCCCAGCATCACTCAGCAGTCTGCCGTCCTGCTGGGTGATGCGAAATCGGGGAGTACAGGAGAGATGGCTTCAATCCCATCTTGTGAAGGGAGGACATCACTTTCTTATATTCCTTCCTTTGGTCGAGTACCTCCGAGGAGCAGTCTTCATAAACTCTGAATGAGTGATCCTGGTTAGGCGGCGTGCCTCTCCTCCGAGCCTCCCAGACCAGCCATTCCCTTTTCTGGGAGAGGTGGAAGATAGAGGATAATAAGTCATGGCTTTGGTTTAAGAGTCGTGCTGTGGTGAGCCTGGTTCAGTTTGGGTGCAGAAGAGAAGGTGTTCTCTCGGCCTCTTGCAGAAGTTTTGAACAGAACTGCGTAGGTGGGGGACCTTCAGCTCCCTGGGGGAGCCCAATCAACCAAACACTGCAGCATCTGCTTCTCCCCTCCAGGTCAGTGAGCTTAGCGTTTAGCTTCCTGTTATCAGTTTGAAGCTGAATGCATATACGTTTTTACCTCCTCCAGCTGCTGGTGAACAGCGTCAGCATTTTCTTCTTGTGACGACAGTCTGTTGCGGTGGTTAGCGACGGTTGTTTGGACTCTGTTCAATTTAGCCATTAAGGTCTTGGAAGTGTGTCTTGAGCTGGGAGAGCCGGGCTGATCTGTGGTCAGCTAGTAGTGCTATAATGTCACGTTTGCTATGATGGGAGTCAACCTCTGACTTTTCATCTGGTTTAGTGGTTTTTGTGGTTTATGTGTGAATGCATTTAACAAAAATGCAAGTCGATTACACAGATTAATCTCTCTGCATTAGCAGTTTGACAGCAATAGTATTTTCACATTGGTGTCGGTTTTGTAGTATCGGAGTTCTGATTATTCTATATAACTGAGGAAAGTCTTAAATGCTGAAGAGGATCTCACCTGAGTTGGAGTCAGGAAAAGACAGATAGCAGATGCTTGTTTTCTGAAAGAAAAAAAAAGTTTGAACTTTTTTTTTTTTTACTATGGCGCAGACTGAACAGAGTTTACAGAATGTGTTTATTAAAATATGTGGATTTTGTGCACATCATGTAATCCTTCTCATTTAGTTGGACTCACCTCTTTCTCTGATAGTTTGGAATGATGAGGATAAATAACCTGGAAGACAAATAAACAGTTTCCACACAGTATCAGCCCATTGATAACCTGGATATTTCATTATGTCACATCAATATGGTCTGTATCTGTCTCCTCTCATTTTGACACAGATGTGAAGTTTAGATTTTGCACCCATATATATAAATGTTTAAGTTTTGATACTGATATTGGGTAATGTTAAACTTCTTTTTTATTTTTAGAACTTCAAATTGTTGACAATGTTTAAGTTGATATTAGGCTTGCAAATTTTTGTATTAAAAATATAAATAAAAGAAAATTAGCATCAAACTTTTCCACCACTAGAAATACAAATGTAAATAGATTCATAAGAAATCATTTGAGCTCTGATAATCATTGTGAGGTGCATTTTTACTCTTAGGTGTTCTATTATTGCCCTATAAATTAAGTTGATGAAAATGATAATGTAATGACTATTTATCCTGTCTGACATAGTCAAGTTTGCAAGCTAATTATGTTACCATGAACTTACAAAATCCTATCTAAATTATCTAAATCTAAATTAAAATATCAACTTCAGCAGCCTTTGTGGTGCTCACTTCACTGAAGAAAGTGAAACAGAAAGACTTGCCAGCATCAGATACCATGATACTGCATAAAATTTTATGAACAGAGTGTAGAATGAGTATTATAGTGAAAACAAATAATTAACTTGTTGATTATCTGTATATAAACTATTAATGGGACAACAGGTGTTTGTACTGGAAACTTTGGAAAGTAAAGTTGGATTCCAAAACCGCCTGGAGAAATATACCTTTTACAAGTTTAAGTGCCTAAAGAATTGTTGTGTGTCCTAAAGAGCAACGAGTTTCAAAACGATAAACTTAGACTAGAAATTATAACCTTGGAGAAGCTAAGGCTGTTGGAACAGACTAACACCAGGGAAGGCCGCCTCAGCACCGATTCATAATAGGGTATATTCAATGTTTAAGTGATTATCTTGCAGGAAAAACATTCACCAGAATTTGTGCATAAACATGTCATTTGTGTTAGGAAAATGCCAAAGAATTACTAAATCAGAACTTTAAAAAAAGAAGAAGAAGGAAAAACAGAGAAAGAGGGAGAGAAGGATGTGTCTACTCTCGTCCAGGACATAGTCTATGCCTCCAGCAGCTGCTAAGTTACACATTTGTAGCCCCAGTGAGTTTTACATGACCCAGCGATCCCCGGTGGAGCCCTCTGTCTTACCTCCACCGCCTGACCAAGCTCCAGGTCAAAGCCGACCACACAGATGCAGTGCAGCCAGGCGGAGAAGCGATCCCACGGCAGTAGGAGAGCCTCATCCGGCTCCTCGTCGCCCCCAGGCCCGGGAGGCAGAGTTATTTCCTCGGCCGGAGAGATGCTATTAGCGTCCTGATCGTCAAGATCCTCAGGCTCCTCGACCTGCTCCCCCAGCTCCTCTGAGCCTTGTAGAGCCATTGATACGGCTCGACACAGACACGCAGATGCTCTGGAGAATATCAACGGCTTTTATAACTAAGTTTACTGATTGTTCTAGTCAGTGTCCCCGCAGAACAACAAAAAGCAGACCGCAACACAACTAGCCACTTAGCTAGCACATAGTGTCTTAGCTTGAGCGTCACAACGTCCTGTTGACGAAACGTGCAACGTCATTACGTATAGACTTCAGTGGCTCTCCCTTTTCATGTAAAGCGAAGTTTCATAAAATAAAATAAAAGTTATATAGTAACTGAATTAAATCACCATTAAGAGACATTATAATAAAGATCCCGAATAACAGACATCAATAGATTCCATTGTGCCATTACATATAAAAAAAGTTCTGCCTGAAGTTTGACTATTTGAATCCAAACCACAAGATATGTAGTCACAGTTTTGGTATAAATGACGTTGCAATCTGTGGCATCTTGTTGTCCCTTACTGACCATTACAGCCGAATAAGAGCACATTGCCAGGATTGTCCACTAGACTCTGGGTTGTTTATTCTTCTGGTCTGAGATTGTTTTTACACTGCAGAAGGACCCGGCCTGTGGAATAACATGTTCCCCTCTTCACCAGAGGTGGGGAAGACAAGACAAGGCAATCAACGGAAAGAAAACTCACTTATCTATTGGTTAATGCAGGACAACCTTTGTTTTTACCATATAGGAGTAAAACACGGAGCTTCATCAGATTCTAGGGGTCTTTTTGTTGTCCAAAATTTCTGTTAGAACTTTTACAGAATTCTTCCACGTCTGTTTTAGAGTGATTTCTCCAGCCCAGAGCCACCTATCGTTCTACACACATGTATGGTTTGGTTGTGTTTGCCCAAAATGAACTGTATTGAACCCACGATGGCATTTGTGTTGTAGTCTTTTCTGTATTTGGTTAATTTGAAGCGGACCAAGACCTACATTTCTAGGCGGACCACAGTTGGCTTCTTTGATTCACATCAGTTTGTTTGCATTCATACCTCCCCAAATGAACTGGACTTTCCAAGCAAATGAATCCCAAGGGCTGTTGTGAATGCACTCTAAAATCATATTTGTTATTCAGATGCTAATCTGTTATTCAGGATCTCCAGAATTTCTCTTCACATCCACATTGCTAAGTCACATAACTGAATGAATCACTTTTTCAATTACAGTCTACCTCACAGTCTGAGTCAGGAACAAAGCAGTAAATCAGCTTTATCTAAATCCTTTAATAGCCCCATCACTGTGCAAACAGATGGATGAAACAAACTGGGGATCCAAACACACACACACACACTCTCTTTGGTATAGATATAAATCCAATCTTTTTTTTTACAAACAAAGAATACAAATAAGTAAGAGTTAATTCTACAAATGCACCTTATATCTGTACAAAAAATGGCCAATGTTGCGTTAACTATGATGCCTTTATTATCTATATATTCACAGTTTTGATTTTAACTTAATAATTATTTAAATAATATAATCATTTTGAAACAGTTCACTTTATCACAACTGTACAATTTAGGTATAAATGAACACACACTAAACACAAAAATGTACAAACTAGATAAGTAAACAAGTAATTTAATAGAAGAGTAATCAATAAATCACTTTCAAAGTAAACAACCTCACATCAAGGTCCACCTGTTACAGTTCTGCAAGATTATATCACATTATCATAAACAGCAGATGCTTGCAAGCAGCAGAAACAAATAATTACAGATGTCAATCATTTCATTGCAGTACTAGTGTGTGTTATAAGTTCACTTAGAAATAAAACTAAATATTCCTCTTCCTAACATTTGATATGGTAATAATTTCTACAAAATAGTGTCACAAAGCTCCTTATTAATCTAGAGTGGATAATTTAACAGCATTAATAAGATCATAAAACTACACATTTTTTAAAATGATGTGATTTTTAAATTAAATTATGTAATAACAGAGCTCATCTTTTGGTGTAGCATTCAACATCTGTTAACTGGACTCAGCGATGTCAAGCTGGGCTAAGAAGCTAAACACTTTAAGATGCAGTTAAATCTTAAATAATAGCCAGACTGTTGGCACTGTGACAGCTGGTCCTGTGCTTGCTCTGCAGGAGGGCTGGGGAGCCTTGGGCCAGGGTCTGTACCATGGCTAAGACTTGGACCTGGACCTGGCTAAGACCGCAAAGAGGGAACCAACTGCAAGGTCTAAATAGGTCCACATCCTGACAGTTTTTCAGTCTCTTATCTTTCACTGCGGTATTTTAGGAGCAGGCTTATAATCAGTGTGTCCCAAGTGAACCCATCATCAATACTTAGCCCTCTCAGATCTGCCAACACCTTCAACAGGACTACACACCCTTTTGTACAGCCTGACTTTTTGATTATGCATTATATCAAAGGAACTTGACACAGAAATAATGACTATTACAGAGTTACAATCCACAAGTAGCATCACTTAAACCTGACTGCACATTACAACATTTTAATGCATTGAGCTTCCTTAAATTCAAAGTCAGAGTTCTTTGTTTCATGGCAATTGGAAAAAAAAATCAAATAAATAATATATATATATAGTGGAGGCAATCGTCCTAATTCTTAAACTACAGCAACCACTTGAATTACCAAACACCTTCTTCTTAGAAAATGCTCAATTTAAAGTAGAATTTCTCAAAAACAAATTTTAATTAGTCAATTAACAAATTAATGTTTACCTTCCTGACAGGCACCTGGTTTAAATTCTGCTGCTTGGAACAACAGTAACTTTTTTTTTTTAATTATGAAAATAAAGTTAAAGTTTATGCCATTGTTTCGGTACATATCAGCAGAATTAAGATGTTGTTTTCTAAATGAGACAGACTGATCATTTGGCCTATTAATACACAACTTTACTTGCAACCTCAAAGTCAATAAAAAAGATGAGAACATTTTGTTTTAGTGACTAAATCCTCCAAACACTCCTTTGCAATTCTAAATATTCTAAACAAATGTTCTATTAAATGATGGCTGAATTAAACAAAGTGAACTACAGTAATGCCTCGCGGTGCTCCTGTTCTTTTGTCTTAACACAGCATTGATTTAGTCTCAGCTGTTACCTCACCAGAACACAGCAGGGACGTTTCTGGAGCTATAAGCAGAATTTGATCTCCTCCCGCGTCACTCTACCCCACCCCTCTCCACCCTGCTCTCCCAGTCCTTAGAGGAAGTCACCTGGATAAAGCCTTCTATTGGAAATGGCAGATTTTGTGTTATTAGGATATTGTAAGGGATTTGGGGAAGTTACAAAGATGATTTTAGCAATGTGGTATTCTGAAAAGTAGAGCTATTTTGCATACAGTGGATATATTTGGACTGCATCTAATAAATTTATGAATAGCATTTGAAAAAAATCCAAAAAGTTTTCTGTTTCTTGTTCACATTAAAACCATTCAAATAATGCAAATTCTACAAAATGTACAGCTACATATAAAAAACAATAAAAATAAACAAACACACATCTATCTATCTATCTATCTATCTATCTATCTATCTATCTATCTATCTATCTATCTATCTATCTATCTATCTATCTATCTATCTATCTATCTATCTATCTATCTATCTTTTCCACTGGCCATTAAATGTAATGAGCTCAGCGGAGAATAGAGTTGATGTGACTCGGTCAGTGAACGCACCACGCCTGTCTGCTCTCTAGTTTCAGTATGGCGGCTGGGACTTGCGGAGGAGGACAACTTCTTCTAGGTTCCTTCCAGAAAAATGTAGGAAGGCGACGGGTGTAACACAAAACCATCACGGCAAACGCAAGCTGGACTGTAAAAGACGACTACGGCGTAACTGGTGGCCTCTACTGAGGTTTTCCTGGAAGATAAACGATTTGGTGTGATGCGCAAGGAGCCGCAGTCAAGAAACTCCCCTGATTTTTCCGCGTCTGTCTCTGCTCTGACAGTCAGTTAGCCGGCTAGTTGCTAGGTAGCTCACCTTCATGCTAACGTTCGCTTGTTGTACTCTGTAGTAGCCAGACACGCTAGCTTAGTCATTTTAGTTGCTAAAGGAGATAGGGATGGCACATCGCATCCATTCGGTAAGCAAATTGGTTGAAAAGGGTGGACAAAAACATTTAAGGACCTGAATGATAACTTTGTCAGCACTCACTAGCCTAGCCTGCTGGTCCAACGCCAGAAAACGTTGGCCGAGAGTTAGCGCTTCGTCTGTCCACCAGCTAGCCAATTAGCATTTTACTTAAATAAGACGATTTGCTAATCCCCAACTCATCCCGACTGAGTGTCCTGAATGACTGATTCAGACAGAGTGGACATTGTAACTGCTTAAATTGGCGAGCATGAAATGACCGGTAATGTTTCATAACTCTGGGTTCTTCTGGCGTTCAGTCTTGCTAGGTGTCGTTAGCGATCTCGTAGGTGTTTTCTGGAGGGAGTGGTGACGTTAGGTGGCTAGTAAGGTTCCCTGTATCAGGGCAACAAGGTCACTCTGATTATGTCTGTCTTTAAATGGCACATACAACAGTAGATGACAGACCATTAAACGATAAACGTGTAAACCGACTGGAGTGTTGCATGATGGTCTGTGTTCGTTAGCTTACTGCAGGTTGAGACATCACAGCTCGAAAGCGCGCAATAATTCGATTAAATGTTCCCGTAGACGTTAACCGAGTTGGCTGATTTAGACTTAAATTTATCGGCGTGAACTACTGCTGTTTTGTAGGACTGAAGCTCAAGTTTGGTAACTAATTTGTTCCTTCGCCTTCTTCACTGCTTGAATAGTTTGATGGACGTGAGGGGCTGTTTGCCAGAGTGTCAGTGCTATACTCAGTCATGTATGTCTTGACACATGGCACCTTGGTCTGTACATAGTGTTTGCTGACAGATTTTAGTGTCGTTATGTAGCTTTAGTGGACAGTCAGTGAAAGGAATGTCTTGTGTTTTTTATACCTATTGGTTTGTTTTTTTATTTTCATTTTTCTCAAACACAGGAGTGTCTTGTTGATTCAGAGTGGGTAAGCGGTGCTGTCTGGGGTGTGTACTGTGGACAATGCTTATCAGTTAGTGCCTAGAAGATTACAGGACTTAGAATTCTGCCTACATATAGGCCAGAGATATTGTAGATTTTTCTTTAGGAATTGCAACAAAACCCTGCCAATCTGGATCAAGAAAATCTGTCCCTTGTGTCTGGTTGGAGTAATACTCTCAAGCCAAAATCAATGCCTTCAGCGCTGGCTGTGTTTGCCTGCCGACCAAACTCGCACCCATTCCAGGAGCGGCATGTGTACCTGGATGAGCCAGTCAAAATCGGCAGGTCGGTGGCTCGGTGCCGTCCGGCCCAGAACAATGCCACCTTTGACTGCAAGGTGCTGTCCAGGAATCATGCTCTTGTATGGTTTGACCACAAGACTGGCAAGGTAAGCATATGGTAAAATATTTGCAGTTTACCTTAATGATTGACTTCCCTCCAGGATTTTATATATACACACTCTACACTCTCTAACTAACCTGCTTTCTCTTTATGAAAACCCTGAATTGATTTGTTGACACTAGTAGGTTGGTAGCTTGAGCCCTGGCTTCTCCTCCTAGAGGCATGTTGAAGTGTCTTTGGGTGAGAGAATGAACATCTAATATTTTCATCACTGTGTCTTTCTGTGATAGACAAAATGTTGTATGTGTGAATGGTTGAATGAGCTTTAAAAGCAGTCTATTTACAATTGTCCCTGATAGCATTATGAGCACATTTGTCACACATCACCACCTCACAAAAATTATTAGTCAAATTGAAATAGCCAGTGCTGCTTTGATTAAAAACAGGTGTACTTTTAAACAGAAAACCCTGAAAAATTTCTCCTAGTTTTCCTTCAAACTGAAACTGGAAGTTTGGAGGGAATGTGGCATAAGAATGTTCCTTCCTATAGATATATCCAACACTAGATTTGGACGATTTATAATCCACCTTCACAACAGGGTTCTCCAAATGAAGTGTGTGGAAAGACATGCATAATCACTTTAGTCAAGCAGAACATAACAGTTTTAATCAGTTGTCCTCTTGAAAATAATGTTCTAATACTTTTTTATTAAACATGTTAGATGCAAGACAAACTCTTGTTATGTGGGGTGAACTTAAACAAGTAGAATGTAAGAAACATTTGTCCTGTCATGACAAACTGGAACTCGAGGACCTGTTGAAGGGTTTAATCCTTAGGCTTGTTTTATACTTCTATTCGATTTGAACAATCACAAAGGTGGGGATTTACTGGGGATTTATTAGGTAGCTGAGCTGTTGAACCAGTATGGGTTTCTATGTAAGATGTGATATTCACAGATTTTTAAATGCAAAGATGTTAAACATTTTGGAAAGGAAAAGAAATATTTTGTGTTCACTTTGGTAACAGACCTCCTTTTTTATAATATAGTTTTCTTGTTCTGATTCTTGTAACATGACTCCCTTGTCTGGAATATTTAATTTTACAAATAACTTGAAAACAAAGTTGCCCTTATTTGCAGCATTAAAAGTAAATTCCTAAGCATAACTCATCCTCAAGAATCCAAAATCAAATTTACTATGAAAACAGTTAACAAATATTTTCTGTCAGTCGCATGACTTATTTGATGACCTTTTGTAAAAGATCTTTCGTGTGAGGAATAGGAAGCATAAAGTATAATTTGGTGACTTAAGCAAATAGAACAAGCTATCAATTCAAACAGTTAACAAATCAAAAGAAAAACCCAAACTCTTGACTTCTTGGTAGTATTTTACCTTGCATTTTTTGGGTTCACTCCCTCAGAGAGAACAGTCAGTGCATATCAACACTAACTCGTTCTGGGTGATAATTTGTATAGGATGAAACTTTTTTATCCTCCTTATAAGAATGTGGATAAGCATCCAGGAAAGGAGTGCTTCCATCCATTGTGCATGAAGTCTGACTGGCTGGATGAGTATGAAAGTAATGTTAATCTCACCATTGCTGTCTCCAGATCTCATCTTTATTCAACACATATGGGAGACTACTATTATTGTAGTTTTCTCCATCATGATTGTCAAAATACCAAGCGGGACAACGTTTCTCTGTGTTTAATTTATTTATTTTTTTCTTGCATCCACCTATCTAAGATCAAATCCGAGCATCTGTTGTGTGTCTGTAGTCTAGAGTACAGGTTAAACAGGCTGAAACAGCATAGGGATTACCCCTGCTATGTGGCATGCAGGGACTTTGAAATACCCTGTATGCGTTTGTGTGTGTGTGCACAAAGCATAAGCTATTTATAACAACATTAGTAGCGTCATCCTTTCCTCTCTTTAGGGATAAACGCATAGCCATGGATAGGCTAAGACACAACAACACCCAGATTATTTGCACTCAAGAGTTATACAGTATCATAGAAAGTTTAGATACACCTAATTATCCTTAATGATAAGTTGTGTTGAAAAGTTTTAAATGTGCTGCATATTTTGCATTTAAAAACTGAATTAATTATTTTGGTGACTGGTTTATCACCTAAAGCTGCTTTCATTCCTAGAACAGAACAGGACTGTTAGTATCTAGTTAATTTAGTGAACCTGGTCACTGATTGATTTTAGATAAATTGCTGTGCTACCTAATGCAACTGTAGGGGAAACACTGACACCCATGCATATAACTTGTGGAAAAAAAGATGCCTTTTTGTCTAATAAAAATAAAGGAACTCTGAACATGTATGCATTGCGATTAAGTGGTGAGGCCACGAGCTGTGAACCAGAGCATCCCTGGCCCATGTCTGGTTGGGAAAGTTTACAGTATGACCTCTTTGCTTTTTGCCCTTCTTCAATTCCTGTTATCGCCCAGCTCTGTCATAAATGCATTAAATGCCACACATAATAATGAAGTTAACAAGAAGAAAAAAAATGCAGTAATCATATATTTGGCAGTAAATCAATAGTTGGTTCTCAAACTATCTATTGGTTGTGGGCGAAACAGTGGCATGGTTAATAAGTCACACCTTAGGGAACATGTGTCTTGGTGTAAGATACCACAGGGCATCTTTATAGTGGTGATAAACCTAGTACCTATTTAATTTTTATCAAGTTATTTAGTAGATTTGGCTTCTGATTAAGGCTGGGGGATTAAAACAATTTCAAAATTAGATTGCGATTAAAATTTTCAATCTCTGTGATAAGCATAAGATCTTTTCAGACAATTCATCTACAAAACAGGTAGTTAGCAGTAATGCACCTCTAAGCTGGTTGCCTGTAATATGGGAGTGGTTTGGATTCAGTTAAAAAGAACAGATTAATATAATGAGAAAACTTGGTTGTCAGTGGGTGAAAGCCAAAACAAGAGGCACAACTAGTTTGTTTACTCACCTAACAACCAGCAACTGCGCAGAAAAATTAAAATGAGGACCGATGTGACTTTGTGCACAAGTTCTCGCAGCGCAAGCCTCAAACAGAAAAGCATCAGCTCATCGTTTGTGGCCACCACCCTATATGAAAAACATTCAAAATAAAGCCAAAATATTACAAAATCATTGCATCACATCATTGTTGCAATGTTTTTTGCCATATTGTCCAGCTCTAGATCCAACCTTTCATGAGTTTTCAGGTTTGTTTACTTTGCAAACAAACCTGCTCTGGCTATAAGAGAAGTAGCATAGCATTTAAAAACCATGCATTTGAACTCCAATTAAGTTGTTTTTCCTATTTAGTGTTTTGTGTTTTGTTGTATTTTTTTCTCTTGTTGTTGTAGGCTTGGCAATTTAGCACACATGCAACAAATACATTCCTTTATGGGTTTATATTTACTATAATTCACTCCATTTTCTTTTGTTTTTCATTTCCACAGTACATTTACTACATGCATAAAATGTGGTTAAAATAATGTACTCTGTAAAATTATGAGACAGGATATTGCATACAAATAATACACAAATTCAAAATGCACAGCAGTCAAATTATGGAAATTTTGACAGCACAGATCTTGCTTGCCCAACCAGTCTCTCATAACTGCAGGTTCCTCTTGCTGTAAGAACGATGTTGTATGAGTTTGCAGTTTTGGTTAGTTAAAAAAAAAGTTTCACCTTACACACTTTCTGTTCATGAAACTATCCAATGCTTGTTTGTTACTTTTACTGTCATTACTCACATTATGTTTTGAAGTACAACTCGGCAGCCAGAAAGAGAATAAGATACGTCATCAATGTAAATTGGTGTGATATACTCTCATCAATTGGTATGATGGGTCTGTGACTGAAACTAGTCACGTGGATGATCAAGTCGATTGCTTTATTACTGAATTAATCAGGCTGTATATAAGAGTGAGGTCTGCTTTAATTGTAAAACTGGAGTTACTCCCTGAGGATAACCCAGTCTTTAATGAAAGTAAAAGATGGTCACTTTCAGAGCAGTTGCTTAAGAACTTGAAAAAATCAGGTCTGTTATATTTGGTCAGATTTGTATTTTTGCAGCCTGGCTAAATTATAATTGGAACTCAAAAAAGTAAACCTGGGCATTGTGCATGATAGCCTGCTGATTTTATAAGCTCCTGCTGAGACTTAAGCCTTGATTGTCTGCTATGAATGCAGGATAAACTGACATGAGAACAGCTGGTGTGACGGAACATTTGAGGGACTCTGAAAAAAAAATGGAGGGTATATTTTAAGCTGCAGCCATCATGAGGAGGTCAGATCAGACCCAGCTGCCTTTCTCTTTATCCTGAAGGCCCTGGGACTACAGTTTGGGAGCTGTTAAAGGAGATGTGATCCAGCACATAGTACTTCCTGCTCGCGAGAGCATCAGTTGGTTTCTCACCACAGTGCAATCGACAGTTGAAATGACATTGTCATTCATGGCTTCTGATTTCTTCTTCAAAACTTACAAAAAAAGTCCAAATATTAAAACAATTATATATATATATATATATATATATATATATATATATATATATATATATATATATATATATATATATATATATATAGACACACACTCTTTTTCCAGTTAGATTGTTCCACACCTGCACTTTTCCCGCATTCTTTTTTAAACGTGCGACAGCCCAGCTACGTTTTGCATCAACGTGTCTGCTCTAGTGACTCTCAGGTTGTCTCGGTTTGTGCTGCACGGCTGTTGGTGATCAGCTGTTTGTTGCGTGTTTTTTGTTCAATTGAGAAGGAGGAAACTAGTGGTTCACCTATTTATCCCGAAATATTGTTTTTGGCAGGACCTTCTTAAACACAGTAGTTGGCTGGTGGCAGAAAGTATTTATATTTCAGCTATGCAGAGGCGGGTGTAGAAAAGTTCTGATGCTAGAAAAGTTCTGATGGGGGGCCAGGGAGAGAGCATGGAATATGAAATATTGAACTTAATATGACAACTAAAGTGATCATCTAATGTAATAAAGTGAAGAAAAACTTGTAAACAGACAGCCAATGATCTATTTTATCAACAGCTGTTTGCTTTGGGTGATGCTGCTGTAGGACTTTTATTACTGCTGCACAAACACTCACACTTCAGTGATAAAAGGAAAAATGTGTGTTTATCCAGATCAACAGTTTTATCAGTTTCTTCATCAGTGTTGGCTGTTTAACTTCAGTCGTCACATCTAATGAGTTTTATGACAAATTATCACCATGGAGACGAGTGGTGAGATGATATATGAATTATGATCTAGAAGATGGTAGAGGTGATTTAGAACAACATACATACATTACATGCTGCATTTACTGACCATTGGACATCTGATGTTTACCCAATGGAAGCTCAGTAAATATTTGTATTATTGGCTTGTTCTGTTGAAACAATACAGTAAGAACGTGCAGATTTCAGGCATATAAAAACTCAAGAATAGTGAATAATCATGATTAATTAATTTGAGAGCTGATTAATCTGATTAAAAATTTTAATATTTGACTGTAAATATTTCAGAGGCCAAAATTGATAATGCCTGATTGTGAATTTATATTTATTTTGATTTTGTTTTTTTTTTATTTTAAAATGTGTAAATTCTAAAGTATATTGCTTTGAAACTTGCCAAAAGCATGCACGTGTCCTTATTTATTGTATTTTAAAAATTGTTTTTGTTTTACATGTTCATCTTTGAACCACAGACTGTAAGCAAGGGGGGAAACACTTCCTCAAGTAACTCGAATAACTGAATTACAAAAAAATCCTTGATGCAAAATATATTTTTTGGATGTTTTCAATATCCACACAAATGCGTTCTACTCAGATGTCACTGTACTTTTACACAAACATTTATTACTTTCTCATGTGTTTACGTACTGCACTTTCACAATTCAGAGTTTAACAATTTTGTTTTGATCTTATCAGTGTATCTTAATGACTTATGTGGTGCTACTTACAGTGGATTTATCCATTATTAAGGAAAACAGGACTTTTAGCAGCATCCCTTGTCAATATCTTACACAAGTGTAGCTGTACTGCTTGGTGCATTTCTGGCAGACCATTTTCATTCATGTAGCTATCTCTTTCATGAGTTTAAGCAGACGGAAACAAAAACAATTCATTACCTCAGCCAAGGTCATGTATTCTCTGGCATTGGTTTGTCTGTCAGTACTCACTGATGGCGTAACGAGTATCAGCTGAATGGTGTACTGTGGATACAAAAAACGCACACACCTCTGTTAAAATGCCACATTTCTGTAATGTTAATGAAACCAGAATAAATCATTTCAAACTTTCCCCAGCTTTAGTGTGACCTATAACTAATGAAGCTGAATTCACAAAGAAACAAATCTGTTAGCAGAAAAAATATATTCACTGTAAATAAAAATGATCTTGGCGGAAGCAACAGATAATCATCGGAGTTTAAATCCCACAGGGGACGAATATTAACACCTTCCAGTTGGGTTTTTAGGCAAGACCCTTATTGCTACTACTGAACCACCTCAAAAGGCAAATCACTTTGGAGAAAAGCGTTTGCTAAATGACTGTTGAGTAGAATGGTGTCTTACAGTTACTCTTAACATGTTGGCAACTGTTAGAGATGGTGTGTTAACAAATTATGGCAATTTTTTAATTCCCAGAAGATTTTTGTATTATGATTATAAAGAACCACTGCTTTATAATGTATTAATGTTGATTTTAAAGTAAATAATCCTAACACAACAGCATTAGCTATTTTCAAGGAAGTTTTTCTGTGTAGATGCACATCAGGTGTTGTTTGTGGTGGGTGAGAGAGCACATTATTGCCGGTCTAGTTGTTTGGCTGTAATGAGGACACAACTTAGAAGATGAGTCATTATATTGCTGCTGGCCTTGGGTATGCGCAAATTTGAAAATTAGTGTACCTGCTCCTTTTTATTTTAGTTTCGCTGTTGCTTTGATTGTTAAATGCAACAATGGAGTTTCACTGCAACAGAGTACCAATGCATTTTAAAGACACAGACTATATTCAGGTTTCTGTAATTTAGGCAGTGAGTCAGTTTGAGTTGGCCAGTATAGAGCTTTGCTACCTCATTTTGGATATTTGGTTTGTGATTAAAGACAGCCAAAGAGATAATTGGTCAACCTGACAGCTGGTGGAGAGCAACAGATCAGAATTTTTTGATTGGTTTCAGTATTTCACTGCATCATAATGGCCTATGCATGAATATCCATAAAAAAAGAAGTGCTGTTACACCGACTGTATAAAGCTCTCCAACACTCTTTAAACCTGAGTGTGTGTGTGCATGTGAAAGATAGGATGCTGTTGGCAGGACAACCACCCTGGCAGACTGGGATTTGGCAGTGTGTATGTGTGTGTGTACTTAGTTGTAGTAATACTGCATTCAGATAAGGAGCAGGACATGAAAATAAATAGATAAATAAATAAATTAAGGTTGCAGTATTATGCTGGATTTATAGTGGGCTAGTGTATGAAGATTGGTATGAATAACAACAATTTGGGAATTAAAGTTCCTTATGTTCATATCCTCTCTAAACTTTGCAGTCACATGTTGAGTTTTCCTGTAAAGGTAACATAGATTATGCTTTAATCCATTAAATATAGTTAATAGTGATGTCACATGTTACAGTGCTGTAATCAGCAATTAAAACTGGATGTCAGGGACTGAACAATATGTATCATTCAGGACATCAGACATTTTAAGAGGACCAGTCCTAAAGTGTCCAGGCGGCAAGGGCGACTTTTATGTTCCTGCCACACTTTGCAGCTGTGTTCTTGTCATTTAATTATTATGAAAAGTAATCGATTTTGAACATTTACACATCGTAGTTGAGTTGGAACTTGTTCCATCGCGATGAATCATTAAATAGTGAATTGACCCAAACTTGCGTGAAAGTCCATTTACTATTTGTATGTCAGTTACATCACCCTTTTTAACATCAGCTCTATTTATACACATGCTTCTTACAGGCTTCTAAATCAGTCTAAGCATCCCAGGAACCTTAGACAAGAATAACATTACAATTATGGCAAGTTCTTAGGAAGAGTGTTGTACAAAAGATGGAAGAGAAAATATTTTTCCTTTGTTCATATTGACCTAAATGAGCCGTAGTCAGCAGGTGAGCCAGTTGGTCCAACCATCCAGTGATGCAACCCATTCTGACTCTTTCAGATTTTCACAATTTCCTCAGACAGGAAGGATGATGCTGTTGACATTGTCTGCCTTACTGAGCTTATGGTCACACCAGCACACACCATCTTCTGTAATGCTAAATCTTTAATTGACACAAAATACTTGACACAATAAACAGTTAAACTTTTCAAATGTCCTGGGGAAGATTATTTATTCCATGGAGTCACTCTAAATATTCTTAAAGTTCATATGTTAGATAATGTGTTGATGTTAATTAAACCTACAAAGACTATTGGATCCTTTTTAAGCCATAATCTCAGAAATTATGACAGTGATGGTAGATTCAGCTTGTTCAGTTGTGCCGCGATGGGCATGACGCTGTTGGTGAAACATCGGAACAGGAGAAATACTCTGGCTGCTCCTTGCTGGAGCGAGAGTGTTTCTATCTTCACTTCTTGGAAGAGTTTAAAAAACGGTCATATTTGTGTCTGATAATGAGCTGGTTGACATGTTTTCCAGCGTGCGCAATGTTAGCAGAAGTGTCCTCCCTGCATTCAGGGCGAAACTCCGACAGCTCGACAGGGAGCAGCTATGACATACCATCATGTAAATCAGATCAGCAAGTTTAGATTTTAATAAATGAGCACTGTATCAACCTGCTCTAGAGGAAATTTGTCTTTAAATTACTTTTGCTGTAGGCTATGTAAAATTAGATTAAAATAAATTAACTTGACCTTGTAGTGGGGGCAGTGGGTCTTGTAAGGAGGGTGGGTGCCCCCCAATATAATGGTAGGGGAAACGCTGCCCTTGCACCTTACAAGATGTTTAACGTCCTTCAAGGACATATTTGTCTTCAATTCTTTCTTTATTAGTGATCCAAATGGTTTTTAGCCATAGAAATGTGTGACAGTTTGTACACCAGTTAATAAGCTACTTTGTGCTTTGGAAAATGCAAATTTGACCTTATAATTCCAATTATGTGTTTCGATTGAGGTTTGTCATGTGATCTCCACAAAAATAAAAGTACTGGGAGCTTCTGCTGTTGGTGCGTGCATTCACACTCACTTTTTAAAAAAACTCAGACATGTTGCAGCAGAAATATGCTCACCGATAAAACAATCTCTCTCTCTCTTCCCGGTAGCAGCTAACAGCCTCTTTTGGAAATTGTGGCAGGTGTCCAGGCTTCTGTGAGCTGGCTCCCTGCGCTGATACACACTGGGAATAAACTCTTTCCTGCTTTCTCTCCATCTAGTCTTTTTAAGAGAATCTCTGTAAGTGCTCTCCCAGTTTTAAATGCCAGCATCATGTCTGAAAAGCACTCCAGGTGAACTTTGAGTAAAAATATGTGACACTGATAAATCTGGGATAAGCTGGAAAGACAGCTTCACAGCTTGATGTACTAAACAGTCTGTCAAAAACTACTTTTATCAGCTCTTAATTCAGTTATGTTTTGACAAGATATGCTTTGTTGATCTAATACATAAATATGCAGATCTAAGTTTGTAACAATTTGCTGTAAATTTGCTTAAATAATGTTCTAAACTGATCCTCCCTTTTCTTTACTGTTCTTAGTCCAATTGGCTGTTGAGGCACAATTAGTAATAAAGATGATTTGGCCTTGATGGTCAAATTGCATTGATTTGCTGTGCTCCCTTTCCAGTTTTCACTCACCAGGAGTAATGTATAAAACTTCGACAGAGCTGTTTGAATGTACTTATAATATCACTGGTGGTGGGATATATCAGCTAAAGCTTACAAAAGAATGTTCTGTGAATGACCTGCCATCATGCTGATGTTTGCTTGCTCTGTAGGTGGTGTGTATTGTCCACTAATGATAATTTTGGTTCAGTTTCAAGATTCATAACCTTACAATTAATCTTTACTATCTAAAAGTGACTAAAGTGAACAATTGCCTCCAGTATTTGAATTAAGTACCTAATACAAAAGTATCAAAAATGATCTTTAGATTAATAAAATTTGTTTAGTCAGACATGTTGTGACATTTAAACAACGTACAATTAAAATATTTGATCCTGGCTAATTAATATTGTGGCACCGTTATCCTAGACTGAGGCCCAAAAGCAAACAGGAAAAACAAACAAACAAACAAACAAAAAAAAAAAACTACCTGAACAAAGACCTGTCTGTAAAAAGTGATCTTTTGCCTTCTTTTTCCTCTGCAGTATAACACTCTTACTGCCCCTCACACTTTACTCAGCAGCAGTGTGAGAGCAACAGATTTATCATACCAGCCATGGCATGCTTTCTTCAGCATGACAAATTATTTCATTATGAGAATATGGAGCAAATCTTGTGCCTCATTACTTTTTCCTGTGGTGTGACCAGTTCTTAGACATCCAAACTTACAAAGGACCTTTAGATATTTGCACTCTCAGTAATTATTAACAGAAATTATGGGTTTTTTTTTTTTCAATATTTGACCTTCCTCTCAACCTATTGGTGTTAACAGTTCATTTGTACTGTATTGCTGTTAGTTGCAGTGATTTTGTATAAGTATTACTAAATGCAAAATCTATTTAAGCTAATTAGAATCAACACACTTTTTTTAGTTAACGAAAACAGAATTGTTCCAAGGCAGAGAAGAATCTCTAGTTATGCAAGTAAAAGAAAAATTTGACTGCATCATCTCCCACAGTTATAACATTGTTGATGATCGGTATCACATTTGCCACTTATCTGTTTAAACTATATAGCTTTAATTATTTTGTTAGGATTAACTGCTTTGCCTTAGTGTTTTCTGGGTGGTCATGAGGGATCAGAAATAATTATCAGACCTCCATGAGAGAAATGTGTTCTGACAGGCCCAGGAGGCTGTGTGTCAGATGTTTGGTCCTGGTTTTTCTAAAGGTATTTTATCAACCCCCCCTACAGAAGGAACATATCTAATCTCTAAACTGCCATGCTGCTGAGGCTTATTTGAACCTCATACATGCAACGAACAACAAAGAAAGTTTGCAATTTGTCAATATATTTTTGTTAAGGTGTCCAAGATGAGATAAATACGTATTCAGAGAGCTAACTGTTTTCCACTACATGAAGGGATTTTCTCCTGCTTCAAAACATTATTTAATGATAACTGTTTTATTATGATCATACAACTATTTTTTTTATTTGGAAAGAAAAAAATGATAAAATATGTATGTCAATTTACAGTTCTCTTAAAAAAAAAAAAAAAAAAAATTTAAAATCTGCCGAGAAGGGTAAAAGAGAGGTCAGACTGGCATTAAATCTGGAATTAGATCAAACTAGAAAACTAGTGTTTCACCTAACATTGTCATTTCGGAAATATATGAACGTTTACTTGATAAACCAAAAAGAATTTATAAGCATGTCAGTTTTTGCAGATGCATCAGACAAATAGTTTGATATAAATTTTAACATAGTAAATATATTCATAAATAAAAAATGTATCATTTAATACATTTCCATTCTACATCGTTCTTGGTGAATCTTTTCTTGTGAAAGCAGATCTTTCTATTTTGCTAATCAGAGTCATTTCAAGATGCTGGAGAAGTCACATGTCACATGTTGAAGGTAGATTTATTTATAGTTGTGAATGTGGTAAAACTTTGTCTTTCTCCTATGAGTGATTTTTTGAACGAATTATCTGCCATATGACTGCTACTGTCTTCTAAAGCGTGTGTGTGTGTGTGTGTAGTCTAAACTGGTGTCATGTGTTGACCTCCTGACTGGTTAAGTGGTTGTTGGCTGCAAGCTGATGGTTTATGCTGTTTATGCTGGCTGAAGAATATTTCAAAACAAACATGATGTTTCTTTTAACTGACACTGAAGGAGGAAAGTGTAGAAAGACAGAAAGATAAAGGAGTGTACTGTAGTGTTTCCCAGAGAAATGTTCTGTTAGTAGATGGAAGTGCAACAAGAATGTCATGGCTGAGTGTAGATTAGTTTGAACCGTAGTTTATTAATGTTGTCCAATTTCCCAAAAGTATTTCTTTGAGAATGTAAAATCATACTTTCCAAAAACATAAAACATCCAGAAATTCAGAATTTTGTTGCTCTCAAGGACAGCAAACAAAATGAGAATACCATGTAAATGGTTTATTCCTATGATCCTGCAAATGGTGACTCAATGTAAAGTCAAGTCACTATGTGCTTCCCTAAAGGTAGCAAGAATCCAAAAATCCCCTCTGTTTTTAATAGAGTAGTGATAAACAAAATACACTGCCAACCTGAATTACCATCTTTTGAGGAAAATTTGTTGTCTAAAGAAATTTCATGAAAGATTAAGAATGAAGAGCTCTTAAATTATTTAAATCAAATCAAAGAAATGCCTCTGTAAAAGCTCAACACAATTTAAAATTGGCACAATAAGTAAGAACATTTGTGTTTGGAATATTTTTGTTATAACAGTGCTTCTTGCTGACCAGTCTTACACAGCTGGAAAGCCTGCTTATTTGCCTTCTTTAAATGATGCCACATTTGTAATGAAAATACATTTATGGGATGAGCAGCAGAGTTGAGTATAGGTCCATTTATGCTCCTTTACGTACAAAAATAGTGATGGTTGTTTCAAACTTTGTCATGCATCGCCATCCTCATACTTTTTATGCATCTTTTGCGTTGCCATGGTGAAGTCAGTTCCTAGACAAGTGGGACGTGTTCAGAGTTCACTCCTGTGAGCCAACGTCAGTTTCATACACTGTTTGGCAGCGGTAATACACTGATATAAGTTTTTTCCAGCCACTCAATACACCCTAAACTCACATAGTCTTTTTTTCAAAAGCTTGCACAATTTCTACAGTTGTTGTGCTCGTTTTCATCCTTCTGCTTTTTTCCCCTTCCTGATCCTCTTCTTCTCTGGTTTGTTTCTTTTGCTAGTCGCATGTCAGCTATTCTGCTCAGCACTGGTAAGGCAAGGCAAGTTTATTTGTATAGCACATTTTATGTACATGACAATTCAACATGCTTTACATAAAACATTAAAAGCATTACAGTGGGGTGCAGGAAGCAATAACAAGTGCATTAAAAACAAACTTTAAAAAATTAAATAAAACAGAAAAAAAAGCTTAAATAAAACAGATAAAAGGAAAATAGAAAAGTTTTTACCCTGATTTAAAACTGCTGAGAGTTTCAGCAGACCTGCAGTTTTCTGAGTTTGTTCCACATGTGAGGAGCATAAAAGCTGAAAGCTGCCTCTCCACGTTTAGTTCTGACTCTGGGAACAGAAAGTAGACCTGACCCTGATGACCTGAGGAATCTGGTTGGTTCATAACGAACCAGAAGATCTTGAATGTATTTTGGTCCTAAACCGTTCAGTGCTTTGTAAACTACCAGCAGGATTTTGAAGTCAATTCTTTGACAGACAGGAAGCCAGTGTAAAGATCTGAAGACTGGAGTTATATGATCTACTTTCTTGGTCTTAGTGAGGACTTGAGCAGCAGCGTTCTGGACTAACTGCAGCTGTCTGATGGACTTTTTAGGAAGACTTGTGAGGACAGCATTACAGTAGTCCAGTCTACTAAAGATAAATGCATAGACAAGTTTTTTCTAAATCCTGCTGAGTCATCAGTCCTTTAATCCTGATATGTTTTTTAAGTGATAATAGACTGATTTAACAACTCTCTTAATATAACTGCTGAAATTCATGTCTGAGTCCATAACAACTCCCAGTTGTCATGTCCTGGTGGTATTGCTCCCTGGAAACGGACCAAATTATGCACATAACCAACACAGAAGACGAAACTGTCCATCCATTTGCGTATCCATCTACTGCGTTGAGCATAAATGGGCCTTATGTGGGTTGTTCTGATGAAAAATTTGCCAAATCTTCTCTGCCAATGCCAAACAGCATTTTAAGTTTACAGTAGTCAATATCAACATTTCCACATGCTCAATGTGAAGTTGAGACTTCAACAACTGTGTAACCTTAAGATCTCCAAGGCTTATATAGACAAGAAAATTAGGCCAGCTGACCATCACAGTATACTGAAGAACAAAGCTTTTCTATCAAAGTTTATTTCTATAGCACCTTACAACAACACTCAAGCTGACAAAGGCTGTTCATAAATTAAAAACAAATAAATAGAAAAACATTAAAACTCATCGGTAACAAGGAAAGTGCTAAAAGTACCAAACACATTAAAACACATTAAAACAAAGTGCTACAAGCCAAAGGCCTTTTTAAATAAATAGGTCTTGAGTTTTGCCTTAAACAAAGGCAGATCAGTGTGGGTGATTAGCTTGTGGGGAAGGGTATTCTCCAGATTTTGTTAGATACAGTGTGTTCTTACTGTCACTTTTAAATTAGGTCAAGTTTAGATAGATTACCCCATTTTCTTTCAAAGAGTCATATTTTGATCTTTGTCACAGGTGTGTAAACATGATGCCATCTGAAAAAATCAGATGATCCGCGTGGTTTAAAATATATCACTGGCTTGTTGCAAACCTGTGCCATGTTTCTTGATGCCTAAAGGCCTAAAGATTTCCCTGTTTACCTCCTTGCTGTTTGATGTCTTTTTTAAGCTACTGCTGTCAAACAAGCTAAAATCAACATGTCAAGTTTTTTTGTTTCTTTTTTCAAATGATGCTTAAATGCAAATAACCTGTTCTTGCCCATCATTGAACTGGGACAAAGCAAGTAGTTTTGGTTTTCACATGTGGATGATGTCATGATTTCAGTTAGTGTGTATGAGGCACATGACTGTAGATTTAACTATCTGAGATATGGGATTCAGAGCGTGTGTGTGTTTTTGTGTGTGTGTGTGTGTTGTTGTTGCTGGGTGAAAATCTCTATAGTTAGGTCCATCCCTCCCTGTCTCCAGGTTACCATGGGGACAGAAGGTAGTGGTGTGTGTTTGTTTATATGGGTATAGTCATCATAAAATGTGAGTTGGTAGCTTTTCACAGCATACTGCAGTCGGATAAACAGGAATGTAAACCAGTCGTTCTCGACACTATTCTCTCCTTCGCAGTCTGTTTCCTGTTTTTTTTTCCTTCAGTCCCTCCTTCCTTTCTTCAGAGTCCAGTCTGTATCTCTCTCTCATCACATGGACAGCGCTCTGGTTTTCAGTCATTATGAAGAGCTAAGAAGTGATGAATGAAACTTGTGGAACGCCAGACAGGCCTCAAGCATCCAGATCAGATCACTTTGTGTGTGTGTGTGGTGTAATTTTATTTCTTCTGTGTCTGTGTGTCTGTTCTTTTGTCACCTTAATATTTGTAAGATTTGTGTTTGAATCTTGGCTTGTAGACCTTGGAGTTGTTAATGCGTTTGTTCTTTTAGGCAAGGCAAGTTTATTGGTATAGCACATTTCAACGAGATGGGGATTCAAATAGTTTTACAGAAACATTGAAACATCAGAAAATGAGAAGCATAATTTAACATAAAAACAAAAGAGAAAAAAAGAACATTGGATAAAAACAGGATGAAAACATGATCAAGTTTAAAAATTCAAGCTTAAAACATGCATATTTCGACTTTTTAAATAAAAACTATTCAAATGCAGCAGAGAATAGGTGGGTCATTAACCTTAATTTCTTTCCTTTTAGCTGTTCGTATATTTCTAAAGATTGCCGTGTGAAATTTCCCTCCGTACTCTAATCTGTTCTTATTCATTTAGAGTTGATTGACTTTAGTGTATTTGCTGAAGCATGTGAATGACATGAATGTTATTTTTTTTCTTTCATGGTGATTGCTTTCCTCTTGGGTTCCTGCTGCTGACTGCATCAGTGTCTTTAAATTGCATGAAATATCATGAAATATTGCTGTCTTATCAGTTCCATTGTATATTTCTGGACAGTGGATCCACAAAATAGCCTCAGCGTTAATTTGCAAATGCTAGTAATGAAGCCAAGTGTCCGAGTTTACAGCAGCAAGACCGCTTATAAATGGAAAAATATGTACTTTTTTTAATATATATATATATAAAAAAAAGCCAAGAAAAAAATAGAACCCCCAAAAACTAGAAATCACCTGCTGACAACACTCAAAAACTATGTTTGCATGGACTCAAGTATTCAGATTAAAAGCCTGATCAGAATAAAAATGCTTCATAGAAACATGCCAATGGAATATTCTGATCTGATCACAATCATTCGGACCAATATTTCATTACTGTTGAGATGGGTGAATTATGGTGTTCATTTTTCTGATCAGCATGCATGAAAACAAATATTTTGAAATTTGGGTAGAAATTATCCTTACTGTGCATGTTTAAGTCAGCTATACATCAACCCTGGGACCAAAACAGAAATGGTCAGTGTGTGATACAAATACACTGCTTAAGATTTTAAAAGAATTTAAAATTATTAAGGTTGAGCACTGAAATCTGAAGTAAGTGCACATTAAGCGCGCACACATATGTGTTTGTTTACGTCAGAAATTTGCATTTCTTCTTCTACAGGTGTTTACTGAAAGTGTGACAAATCTGTGGATGCCAGCTAATTTATTCCGTTCAAACGGGATGCAAAAAACTCGCATCATGATCGGAGTAACGGTGTTAGCCTTATAGAAATTATAACCTGATGAAGTGATGTATCAATCCACTTTTACCTTGTCCAAATATGGTCACTTATAACTACAAAAGATAGAGATATCAAACCTAAAGGGTGATGTCATGGTAGCTATGTCCAGATTTTATGTGCAGTTGGTGTGTACATTCATCAAAATCTCAAACATTCCAAGAAATTGACATTTATATGATCACTATATTGGTTTTCCTATAGTGACCAACATCATATCCTTCTTGCTTTCTAGATATAACATTATCTCATAGATCTAAGTTAAAGTTTATTTAATGGTATAATTACTGACTGACACTGTAAGATTTTAATTGGACTTTGCTGTATTTCAAAATTGCTGTCTGTGCCTCTACTGGTTGCATTCATTGTGTTTTTGTTTTCATCAGCCTGTTCACATCATTCTTACCTGCTGTGTTTATGTGTCAGTTTTACCTGCAGGACACTAAAAGCAGCAATGGCACATTCATCAACAGCCAGAGGTTGAGTCGTGGCTCTGAGGAGAGTCCACCCTGTGAGGTCCTGTCTGGTGACGTCATTCAGTTTGGCGTTGATGTCACAGAGAACACACGCAAAGGTTTGTGTATCATTTGAATAATTACGGACACCGGTGCATCAGAAGACACTGCAGAGACATTGTTTGCAGTTTTTTTCCCAAAATGAATTCATGCTGGAAAGGGAAGATTTTTTTTTTCTAATGCCAGCATACACAGTCATGAAATAAAAGCACTCAAGGGTAGCTGTAGGCTACTTTAGCTAAGGTCATACAACAAAACAACACACTGTTTACTTGCACGGTGCAGCACAGATATTGAGGTCAAATTTTCAGCTCCACATGCTAGTGACCCAAAGGGTATTCACATGCACAACAAATAATGAAGATATAGTTTTGACTGTGATGAAATAATAATTTTTTAAAGTTTCAAGATACAAATATAATATTTTGGTACTGTTTGAAAATAGAAACAGATTTTATAATTAACAGGAATGGAAATATTGCTCAAATTTAATGTAACAGCGTGGTTTCTTTACCAAAGCAGTGGTTATGATGTAATGATTAGGTCATTTTTTTCCAATAAACTAAAACATTCAGATACTGGATGTTGAAATGGGTATTTCAAACCTTATGATTATTTAGTTTTTTTATGTATGACTTTTTAAGATCTTAAAATAATGTGTGTGTTGTTGTCCTGTTATGACCTCTTGATTTGGGCACGTAGACCATTTGTCTGAGATGGAATACAGTGGATCGATCTAGCTCAGGTGATGGGTAATTGTTTATTGTTGGAATGTCAGTTGTAAGTAGTTTTTTGTTCTGTACGTTATAACATTTTCAAACACAACCTAAATTGGATACCAGTGCACATGTACTCATTACTTGTGCAGCTTTACTCATTGCAACAAATTTAGTATTTTTTCAGACAAACCTTTACTAGTTTCCAGTATACAGACATAAATGAGCATGTTAGAAGACAGACATTCTGTTGTTTCTTACTCTGATTGATATGTACCAGACTTATGACGGTCTGGTACTGTCACAAGTAGTTTTCTGAGACAAAAAAATGAACCTTAAAAGCAGCACAACTTATCTGAGGTGAAAGTTATGTACCCTTACATCACAATAATAAAACTTATGAAGATGTAGTCTAAACAAACAGAAACCTGCATTACTGAGCCTTTAATGTGACTGCAGTTCGTTAACTTTTTATCCTCCATGGCATGATGCATATGTGCTTTGTTTAGGCCCTTTGTCCACGCTCCCCTGATGCTGCAGGACTTGATTGCAGAAAATTATTTAAACATTTAACCTTTCCATAGTAACGTGCACTCATGCCTTCCAGTAATAAAGTAGTGTGCATTACAACATGGTTTATATGTTTGTCTCCCCAGTCACTCATGGCTGCATTGTCTCAACAATTAAACTCTTCCTACCTGATGGGATGGAGGCCCGAAGACGAAGCGAGTAAGTCATGAATTCATTAAGCATTAATATTGACTCCACATGTATGTTTAGTACAAACTAAGTCAGACTAGATGGGTACAAATGGGAGAGAATATTTTGTGCTGCCTGTTTTAGTGCAGCATTATAATTGGATAGAATTAACTAGTTGCTGATTTCTGTCTGATTGCTCTTTTGCATGCGCATGCACAAATGGCAAATATCTGCTTGCACAGTGATATGACTGATGATTGCCAGTCTAGTTGTTGAGGAGGACTGTCATTCAGTTAACAGGCTGAGGAAAATCTGAGATAGTTATTTGAGGATTGCGGCTGGCCTGGTGGTTTTTTTTTTATGCCTTGTGTTCACTTGCAATTAAGTGTAATTTGTGTGTATGTTTGTACAGTCAAACAAGCTGTAACTGACCAGCAGTTGACCCAGCATGGAGCTTCCTACTGTACTAGGAGTTCCACCTGTCTGTCTGTGTATTTGTGTTTGGCTGCTAGCGATACCATGTGGAAAATGTGGGCATGTGATCCAAGGGCGCAGTGCTATGGTGGTGAGTGCCATCTGCTGCCTCTGTGTTCAGCTTTCATCGTATAAAATGCAGACAAACATTCTGATTAGACCTGAACGATATGGGGGAAAAAAAGATGTCATTGTGATATCGCTGACCAATATTATGATCACGATTTGGTTTGTGATTTAATCTTTTAAATTCCAGCTTCTATGTAGTGTTCGTTCAGAAATATATTGTCTTTATGAGATGAAGGATTATCACAACAGAATATTAACTGCTCTTTAGTCTAACAAGGAATCAAAGTTGAGATATGAACGACTTCACTTAACAACTGCAACCTGTGGCCAAAACACTGAAGCCTGAAAGCTACATTTCCTCTAGAACAGGTTTATACTTGGTCCTTGTATTAAAAACTTAACAGTCAGATGTTATTTATCTTATTTACACCACAGTACGTCATTTCTCCCTACATGATTTCTGTACTACACACAGCTTCAGTTCAGTGTTTCACCCTGATGCCACACACACACACAGTGTGTGAATGTGCTGGTGATCACACTCTAACCAGCAGAGAATGCACATCTGTAACCGGCACTTTCTCCGCAGTTTTGCTAGTCTCAAGTTTAAAACCTAGATCAGGCGCCATGTAATTAATCTTTTCCAATTGCTAATGGCAACGTTTTAAATTGCAGTTAAAATTCTGACATGTATTAATATCAACTGGAACATTATTCCCTCTTTGAATGGGGAAACAGTGTATCTGTAATGATGATAATGTAGCTGGCTAGCAATAAAACAAGGATATTTTTAAGTTTTATCTTACTGTTGGTACTTGGTACAGGCCAACCATGATAACATAAGTATCTTTAGACATGCAGTTTACTTTATGCATTTTGCTTGGTTCTTAGCTCAAACCTGGTAGCAAACATTGACATTGCAGCACTTTTCACTTATGGGTTCCGCCCTGTTGGCACAGAAACAATACCGTCATTGCAACTTTCATGGTTGTTGGTTCACAACCTTATTTGATCCTGAAAATCCCAGATTTCCATTCTAATGCATTGGTCGCTTTGTTGCACAAGTTGCTCAAACGTGAGGAATCTGAATCTGTAAAGTGTCTCTTCCTAAGCTAAATTTATAGTTTTTGTGGTTGCTGTATCTAGATGAACTCAGATCACTGACACATCATCAGAGTAAACGGTAGCATTTACTGTTACCTTTTACCAGGCAACTTTGTAAGATCCCTACCGTATGTAAACACCCCAGAAATTCTGCTGAATTACCTACATGTAACTAGGCTTGTCGCGATAAGCAATAAGTCAATTAATTGCACAGTAAGAAAAAATGAGCGCGATATTTTTGCCGGCCGAGATAACTTTTATTCCTCCTCTCCCCCCCTAAATTTGCCTAAAGATAAACTGCATGTTTTCATGCTGAAATATGTAAATAAGTCGAATGGAGAAATAATAGCTGCTTATTGTTTTGCTGCTCCCCACAAGTAGGCAGAACACACACATGTAGCCTACGACATCAGTACAAAGCCCCCCACTTCCTGGTCTACCGTAATAACCCCTGTGATGCGTAGGCACATTACACAAATAGAGTCAGCCTGTATACTACCGTATATGACAAAGTAAACATCAAGAGCAATGCCGGCTAATCGAGAGGTTCAAGAGGATTCGCAGTTGGTCGCATTATTTTTGGGCCGGTGTCCCGGCGTGTGTGACAAAGGCACTTCGTGGCGTCGCAGCAAAAGGCAATTTTGTTTACAGAACAGACTTTATTATCCATCATACTTATTGTGTTTGGTTGTGTTTGGTTTTCATTCATTGTTAATGAGACTGAGAGTCCATTTTATTTATTGTTTTTGTTTTGTCATTTAAAATGTCTTCCAGTTCCAGTGTAAAATGTTCTTTAGAAATGAAAGTTTAGTGATCTTTGAAAGGGTGTACTTGCATTATTATGGCATTGTCATTATATTAGTTTAAAATGGTCTCAAAATGACAACATTATTGCTTTGCGCAATATTATCGTTTATTGTGATAATTTCTGAGAAAATTTATTGCCCAGCAAAATTTGTTATCGTGACAGGCCTACATGTAACATCAGATGATGTACATATACAGTTGGCTGATATGAGCTAATTTACTTGGTTTTAGTATAAATGTAATAAAATCTAAATTTTGTATATATTTTTTTATCACTCTTTTATAATGAATATAATTTAGACTGACCATGTGGACGAATAAAGATCATCATAAGCTTGTACAACAACCTTTTTAAAAACAGCAAGAGATTTATATGCAGCTTAAGCTGACATATTTATCCATAACTGAATAATGTTTGTCTTTGCTGATAACATTAACCGCTGTTATTAACATTAGCTGTTTGGAAGTTTTCTGTGTAAAGCTTTAATCAGTTGCTTAGTGTTTGCTAGCCAAACACACGTACCACAGACAGAATCTGTGTTTACTGAAAACTTGATGCAGTGATATCTGATGAATCAAAAAGGAAAGTATACCCTTTGAGGTCAAGGTAAAATCTTGAGAAAAGATTCTTGCTGTACTTTAAATCTGAGTGTAAGCTCCCTTCTGCCACTTCAGTTAAATTGTGACTGATTTAAAAGGAACACTGTGGGGACTAGCTAATATAACTGCATTTTCCATCTGATGCAAAACTCTGTGACGTTACTAGTTGGGTTTGGCCAGAAAAGTGGCTAAATGTGCACCAGCAGCAGCTTTCTGTTTTCATGATCTTGACATATTTTTTTCACATTATTATTCATGTTATGACACACAGAGACAAGAACATAGAAAAGAATTCAAAAGATTTAATACACAAGTTAGAACAGTGGTTCCTAAACTTTCTCTGCAGGGCCCCCCTTTTCATTGATAATAGGGCTGCTCGATTATGGGAAAAATGATAATCACGATTATTTTGATTGAAATTGAGATCTCGATTATTTAACACGATTATAGATAAGAGGTTGGGGGGGGTGACATTTGAAGTGTTTACTGTGGTAATGCAGACTAGTTTCTTTCCACCAGGTCCCCATAGCTATTGTTTGTCTCAGACCAGCAGCTATGTTCCGCCTGGTGTGATCTGGAAAAAAAATAGTCTGGAGACATTTCGTTTTCATGTTGAAATCCGCGTCAATAAAACGTAGCGCGACATTTCTATACGGCTCTGATGCGGCTTTACCACATGTCCATAGCGGTGGCGAAACATCGGACTGTCACCACGTCTTTCACAACACCCTCACTACACTCATCATACAGGGAAGAAAGAGACAGTCCACTAAAATGGTGTTATGAGTTTCTTAAACCCGGGTTGTTCACTGTGTTAATTGAGAAAAAAGTTTTTTTTGTTTATAATGTTTGTCTCTCTGTGACTCTGGGAGCTGGTGGATTATTTAGTTGTGACTCACAAAAATTGAACATTTTTCTATTTTTTTTGTGTTGCGTCGCAAGCCCCCGTGTGCACGTCTGCGTGCACAAACGCAGCATTTTACATGCACGACTGTCGACTGTCGCTTGGCTGGAGGAGGGCAGCGATTTTCGCTTCCTCGCGCAAGTTTACATAGAAAATGATGGAGAAGGAGCGACGCCGCCTCCCGTGTGTCCAGGTGTCTGCAACTCGTTCTGAATAAAACTAAAGCGGTCGGGGTTGTGGGAGGAGTCTGCAGCAAAGCGCTGCAATGACAGCTGTGCTCGATTTGAAAACAGCACAAACCGAAGGACAAAAAATAATCGGACCATTTCATTTTTATGATCATTGAAAACCCAGATCGTAATTGCGATTAAAATTCGATTAATTGCCCAGCCCTAATTGATAACAATAATGTCATGCCCCCACCCCCTTGAGCTTTTGATGAGATGGATGCTGCCTCAGTAAAACAACTCATCTATATATGACAGTAGGTTTATTTCTAAAGTAATCAACAGGCTTTTCTTTGTGTTCAGGATGAGACTTCCCAAAGTAGTTTTGTAACTTGTTTGGCTTCATACTGTCTGATGCTGAGATTTTAAGATAGACAACATAGTGTAGTCTCTCTTCATTACCCACCATTGACCATTACCTGATCAAGCCTAGGACAAGTTATGCCTCATCATATTTTCTTTTTTTTCTTTTTTTTTGTAGTTCTGTTGTTGATTCATCATTTGCCCATTAGTACTTTCACAAATTTGTCCATGTTTTGCTAGCAGTGTAAAAACTATAAGTTTTATTTAGCCGTGCTGCCCCTCGTCATAACTCTGTCCCCAGTTTGGTGGGAACCATTGAGTTGTAAATTAAACATCTGGTGCTACCATTCTGAACAGGTTAGAGTTCTCCTTTCTGCACGGTAGCAACACAAATTCCTCTTACACCTGGTAAAAAAAAAAAAAAAAAAAAAAAAAAAAAAAGCCAAATTAGTAAGTAAAATTCTACACAGAAAAATGAAGTCTGACCTGAGGAAATAATGCCTCCAAAGTATATCTCCTGTCATTGTTTGATTCATGACAATGGCACTTTTGTTTCCCTTACTGGTTTGTTATCACTATCTGCATTTCCTCAAAACACACACAACACTTGCACGCACTTGCGGTTATGTGGTTTAGAGAATGTGTAACAGTTTCAGGTGAGTTTTACTACTCAGGTGAGTAAAGCCTTTGAATGTTAAAATCTTAAAATGAAATGCAATTGTTCCACCTTTTCTTTATACATTCATTGGATGAGACCCTTCATGTAATAGAGGTATATAGAAGTTATACCTCCCACAAACCATAAAAGAAGTGAGGAATTGTATCACCACCAGAAAGAGGTGTGTTTCCCTACAGTTAGTTCCAGCAGGGGAGGAGCTACTCTGACTTGCACAAGTTAAAAGAAGAAAATCAGCTGTTTTGCTCAGTAGAGGGGAGGAGCAGAGTATAAAGAAAAAGGCAGTTTGTTTTATGGGATGACTTCACACTCACTGTGGAGAGCAGAGAAGAATCAGCTGCTCGGTCTGAATCCAGAAGAGAAAATGGAGTAAAAGGGAAGAGTTCATTTTTCCTAGGAGCAGCTGTTGCAGGCTGAGTTAGGCGCCGAGCTGTGAACTTTGGCCCTATGACAAATCACTTGCTGACACCCACAGGAAGAAGACCTGACAGGTAACGTCTCTGCTGTTAAGAGTTCCAGCCAGGGTTTTTAACTTCAGACGATTACAGCTAAATACTGGCATGGCCTCAAGTTAGTGTTAAACAAACTTAGATTCAGCTGTGACTCTTAACTGAAAAACACTGACAAGTCTTCCTGTTACAAACATATCTGGAAGTCTACTCTGGTTTTTGTTTGTGGTGTGTCTTGGGTTTATGAGTGCAGGTAAAACACTGTAGACTTAAATTTAAGATGCAGTGGTTTTGGCAGCATGCTTTGTTTTTGGATGTGCTGTTGAGTAATCATTACTTCAAGAAAACAGGCTTATGTATATTCACCAAGTGGGCTTCTATTAGTCTGCTGCTCACATCTTCCAAGAGATCTCCACTTCAAGTCAAGTCTATTGAGAGATTAAAATGACAAATAATTTTTCGCTGACAAATTCACTTTAGCTTTTATTTTATTTCTAAGACAAACAACAGAATCTGCTATATGTGTTCTAGATCAAATTTTGAGTTGCACCGTTTCTAAAACTAATTTGGTTTTTAATAAGACTTGAGCACGGCTCAGATGGAAACTGTTGTCAATGTTTTCCATCATCAGTCTGCTGTGGACTGCATGCAAAACACTCCAAGTTAGATCTGATGTGGATGATTGATTTCTGTGGGCCAGCCGCACTTTCTGTGCTTGTGTAGGCAGGCTTGATGTTCTGGTGAGCTTCTGTTGAAGATCAGTGAATTTAGGGCATGCTATGTTTAAAAAAATACTTTGGAAGTTTTGGCAGCCTATACTGGCTGATAATGAGTGGTTTTCTTGATTCAGGCAGGGCATGCTGTGATGATTTAACCTCAAGTTAATTCTTTAACATCATGAAGTGGAAGACTTCTCTCCATAGGGTTCTCTCCATAACCCCATGTATGTTTGCAAGACATTTTCTCCATTTATTATTGTAGCATTGTAAAACATTTGCATGCAGTGTAGTGCCTCTCTTTGCTTTTATTGTATTAAAGTTGTATTAAAACCACATCTGATTCTCTAAGATCAGATTTGTGTGAAATTTGGCAGTAAAAGAAAAACACACATTTTTTGAGTTTGCTTGTTGCGAAGATGGCCTCCAGCTGTGATGATGCTGTTTGAGTGACAGAACTGTGGTCGACTTAGTCATTTTGTACGGTGGTTGCAGCAGTGATAAGAATCTGAGTGTGATCTATTGCTGTGACTGAATGAATGCAATAGAAACCAACTGTGAGCAAAATGCAGTAAGGAAGAAGGGACAAGTATGGAAATGAGTCCTTCACTGGAAATGTCAAAAGTCTCCAGTGATCAGAAGGAATTGAAATGTATGAGCACTTGCTCTCCTCTGTTGTAGCACCTTGTAAAAGGTCTGGCTGTATTTATAATAAACATTTCTGCTGACTGTGTTCCTAAAAGAATTTACAAGCAAGACCCTGAGTAGAGTATCCAGTATTTCTGGCAAAACCATGGTGGCAGTAACATTTGTTGTGCTACAGTTTTAATCTGGGAGACCTGTTTTGAAACAGGTTTGGTCACATCAGGCTCATTTAAGCAACTGTTATTTACTTCTAAACAATCTATTTTATTTAGGCAGAAGAAAAGCTGACAGTTTTTGTTGGGCCTTTTCATCTCAGTTCTGCTGTTGTGATGGAGCGGACACTTGCAGGACTAAGCACACAGAAAGGTGCTCAGCTGAATGCTTTGGTCTCCTGGCCAACCTTCTCTGTCAAGGCTGCTTGTCAAAACCTTCAGCTTTTGTAGATTTCTGTTAACTTCTTGATTGACTACAATTTGTAATCATACAGTAGGTAATGGGAAAAAATCTCTGTTGAATGTACTACTCTTTTCATGTTTTACTTGTGGGCATACTGTCAGGGCACCGTCCATGTTAGAGGTTTTGGCTGTCATGCTGTGGGAGGTGGGGTCAGGTGCAGTTGGCAGCTGAGATGATAAATGCCTGCTTGGTGCGACATGGGGAAGGATTGGGAGAAAGTAGGAAAAGCCAGGTGTGAGGACTCCTCCTCGGTTCTCTCCATAACCCCGGTGCGGATTATTTGTTTTCGTTATTGTCTTTGTCTAATAAATGAACTGATTATGGAACGGGCGGTAGACGCTGTGAGGGCTAGAGGGGTTTTGTGGCCTGGTTCGGAGTTCCGGGGATAACCGTTGGAGAAGTGGACCAATGGGGCAAGTGACTGAGACACTGCAGGTAGGCCCTCTCCCCTTAATGGAGCTGATGGCTGGGTTTTCTTATTTGTACAACACCGAACACTGGACACTCCTAGACTGGTGACCGAGTTTTGGTAAAGTACTTGCAGGGATGATCGGCGTAGTGACAATACTAACTCACCATCACCTTTTGAAATCAGCTGTGGTAATATGAAGGCATGTGGGGTTGCTACACCTTGGGGGGTAGAGTGGTTGTACTGGACAAGATGCTTGACCCAGCCTAGTACTAGCTCGTTAACTTGCTAATATCAATATTTTTTTTTTTTTATGTGATTTTATGACTGTTTGCACTTGCAATCTGTTCACAACCTTTGCTAACCTTTGTTTTGCATGAAGCATCTTGCAGACATGGCAAGTTAGATTTCTTATGTGCGGCTGAATTGTACCATTTTAAGTAAGTATTCAAAATGAGAACAAAGTGCCACTAATATCAAATTGTTATGAGTTTCCATAAGGTTCTAGACTTTGTCATATGTAGACACAAAGTCACGCAATGCAGTACAATGAAATTTGTATTCAGCTGCTTCCCCAGTAAATTAGGAGATGCATATAAAAGATAAGAAAATAATACAAAAAGAAAATGACAAGACAAAAAAAAAAAAAATTAGAATGAATGTGCAAGTTTAAGTAAAACTGAAAATCATAACTATAATGTATTCTCTAAATGTCTAAAGTATGTTGCTCTGTTACTGTGTATAGTGGGAAAAGTCATAGGCCATGCTTACATGAGTTTTAAGTCCCTATAATTCAGAATAAAATTAAATTCTCTTTTTAAAAACAAAATACAATGTCCTTGTAAACACCTAATTCTGAATGAATATGACCACTCCAAATTAAACTTAAATCCATAGTAAGTGGCTGGTTTATTTTGATTTTAAATCTGAATTGAATAATTCCTCGATGATGTATACGGTCATTCTGCTTTAAATCCATGTTGAAGACAAAATTTATTTACTTCCGGTAGACGTAAATATGTCACGTCCACCCCCCTGTCCAATCAGAACCCTTCCCAACTCCCGAGATCTAAAGCGGAATTAAATAAAGGTGATTAAACTTGTTTTACATGTAAACCTCAATTTGGAATTACTATTTCCATGTAAACGAGAAGGTATGACGCATTCAAGTTGAATGACGTGTTAACCCTTCTGCCCTGTTCATATAAAATAATGTCAGGTTGGGACGGCTTACTAGATTTGTATTTTGAACTTTAAACTGCAATAAAATGATGAAAGATAAGTATTTTTTTGACAGTTAAAAAAATATATATATATCAGTGGGTCAAAAAATGCCATTTTATTGGAAGTCAGTCATACAAATCTTGTAGTTCACAGTCCCAGCGTAACATCTCTCAAGGTCAAAATACAGTGGATATGTATGAAACTAATGAATTACAAAATTAATAAATCCACTTCACAATTACACATATGTCCTTATAACGGCATAATGGTTAAGAAAGGTAGCTGTTTTTCCTAAAGGTTGTTTTAGTCTTTCCTAGGTCTCCGATGATCGACAGATCAGCTGCCACACAGCTCTGCGGCTGAGTTGCTGAACTCAGCGCAATAAATTCAGGAAAATAAAGTCTCTGGTGTTTATTGTGATGGATGGTGTTTCTCTGTGGAGGTTGTTGCCCTGGTCTCAGTAGAGAATCTGCACTGCTGGTGCACCATGCACCAAAGTCCTCTTAGAATATTATTACCGCTGCCAAGGCGGAGGTCATGTATTCAGCAGCGTTGGTTTATCTTTCTTTTTGTTAGCAACATTACTCAAAAAGTTAGGGATGGATATTGTTGAAATTTTCAGGAAATCTCAGAAATAGGAGCAAGTGATTAGATTTTGTGGGTGATACGGATCACTGCCTGGATCCCGGATCTTTTTTTTAAGGATTCCTTACTGTGGGAGATAGAACTTATTTAGCCATAAGAGCTTCTAACCCAAAAATAATGCCCACAGTCATTGGCCCAAAAATTGGCTTTTGGGTTTAGAAAAACTACTCTTCCTCTCCCCAGCAATTAAATCTGTCCACACTTCACCCTTTGAAGATAATTACGAAACGTCTACCTGAAATATTCAGTGACAACCAGCTATTCCTAAACTGATTTTGAATCTGGTGGCCTAATTAAAAACGGGGGGCATTTTTGACTGAAGGGTAGTTAAGAAAGCATATTTTCCAATTAATGTGACGATAATGTGCTTATCGTTAGGTGTTATGAGAAATTGGTGAATAAAATGTTTATTCTGAGTCTTAGTTGTTGATGGTTGAGTAATTGCTTTAATTTGCAATTCCCTTTGTTTTAAAAAAAAACTTGTAAACGTATTTAATTAACAAAGTTTCTCTTGATGAACTGATCAGTTTTTGTTGCCAAATTTGGCTTTAAAAAAGTTGTCAGAAGGTTTGATTATTGCCAGTTTTAGGGAGCCAACAGAAAAAAGCTTTTGCATATAACAACTTCTGCATCACTAACTGAACTACGAGGTTGAAGAAAATTGTCTTCACATTTCTTCAAAATGTGCCATTCAGAGCTGTTAAGATTTGCAGGTCAAGGTTCATCATGTAAAAGGTTTTCTAGCCAACTCCCTCAGTATCTCTTCCTGATGTCGACTTCATATAATGCTTCATTCTTTGTACCTTTGGAAGTGATATTCTTCTGCTTTTTGTTTTAACATTAACATCAAATTTCATGATTATTCATATAACACACTTACATAAATGTGGGTCGGTGTGTGTGTGTGTGTGTGTGATTACAGCAGCATTTACTGTGGCATTGTTTCGATAAGCTTCTGCAATGTCATAAGATATATTTCCATCCAGTGTTGCTTTAAATTTTCACCAAGATCTTGTATTGATGACGGGAAAGTCCGACCAATTCTCCAGCACTTCCTTAAGATTCTCAAAGAGGTTCAGGTCTGCACTTTGTACCCATGATTGGTCTCAAAATGGTTTTAAAAAATACTTTTTATGAGTAGAGAATTCCGGTTTGCAGATTCTTTTATCTTCAAAAGGGGGGGACAACAAAGTAAGAGCTTATTCAGTTTTTTTTCTTTTTTTTTTCTTTCCAGTCTGCTAATATTGCTAATTTGAGCAACATTTCTCTAGTACTGTCAAGACTCCAGTTGTTATGCAGCCTGTTAGTTGAATTGTCATTACCAACTAGACAGAAAAAAACAGTTCCCTTTTTCCATCATGCTCTCACAGGACTGAGTAGTCATTATTACTCAGCATAGTATTTACTTGGTTGTTTTCTGCATTGTAATGCAATAAAAAAGAAAGACATTTTTTTTTTTTTTAACAATTTTAAAAGCCTCTTTGTGTTGGTAATGTATCTAATTTTTTCCATCTTTGTACTGTGATTACTTCACACCACACCTTTTTTGTGAACATAGTGAGAGTTGGTTTTTGTGGGAGCTGCTATAATTCTCACCTGCCCTGCTGGCTGGTAGTTAAACATTGACAGAGTTGAGTTATTTTTTGCTCAAAGTCAAGTTTAGCTTCATTCCTGAACTCTGACTGTAATGCAAATACTGCATTAAACTGCATTAAACTAAATATAATTTGTATATATATTTTTTAAAGAGTGGTGAATCGTGCTGTGGCAAATCAAATACATTTACTCGATAGTGGAAATTCGTGATAATTTATTGGGTTTGAAAATATATTTTGCGGGGTGTACTCTGTCATTATTTTGCTTCAAGTTAAGTCTAACAGAGTGAACGTTTTTGTGTCCTCATCCAGATGAGTGACTGGCAACTTTATGCAAGTTCAGCAGCAGAATTGTTAAATGATTTGTAAAGTAATTTTGCACTTGTAAATCACCTAAGGTAAATTTCATAAAGAAGCAAATAGTATTAAGAAAACAGTCTAAAATCAAACTACATATGAGTTTGAATAAGGAATGTCGTTAGAGTTCAGCTGAAAAACATGTATTTTCATTTGTTAAACATTTCATTAACAATATTCAAATTTAAGCTCAAATTTAAACATGTCTTTAAGAATAAAAATACAGCTATTAATACAAGGTTGAATTCATATAAACCCACTGTTTCCCACACTATGGTTTGGTGGATGGTACAAGTGTTTGATTAATTCATGTATTTTTCTGGAAATTATAACATCTGTTCTGAATTTCATCTTGTTTTTTCATATCCTCTCTTTGGTCCTTTTTACAAATAGCATCAAAACGCATTTCCATGTTACATAAGTGACAAAATCCTGATTTAAATAAAGTGGTCTAAATGAAATTATGGGTACAAAATCATTTTCAATAGTCTGTTATATAATAGATTCCATATGTTATGGTACATTTTCCTTCCTACAACATTAAATCCCAGGATTTGAGGATGGGACATGAAAGATAAGACATCTATGGCTGATTCATCAAGTGCAGTTGGACTTTGTAATATCTGACAGGCAAGAAGAGAAGTAAGAGCAAACACTTGCACTTAACTAGCAAGTTCTTAAGTGTGACTCAGTTCATGTTCACGCTCTCTATGCACAGGCTTTGAATCCAAACATGATCAGGCGTAGCACAGAGGAAAAGCTGAGTTGTGTCTTTGACATCTTAACTTATTTGCTACTTTTCAGACAACTTCAGCTACTTTTTATTGAAAGAAAAGGAGCCTTTAAAATTACTCATGGAACAAACCTCAGCCTCTTCCTTTGGATGGTCTCCAGTGCTGCAGCATTGTAGATGTTAGTCAGCTTTTGTCCTCCTAGTTTATCTTTCAACCACTTTCTTCTATGATTGTCTGAGCTCCTGAGCGACTCTGTTGTCTTTTTTTTTAGTATTTATTCATCCTGCTTTATATTTTACAGTCTTGTGTTGTTTATGCAGCACATTGCCTTTGTACTGAACTTTGTTTTCCACGTTGCAGGGCAAACGGCTTGTATCATTGATCTTATGCAGAGCTTTCAGTGCAAGAACTTTATGCGTCCATAGTAACTGGTGTTAGATGTTTTGACAGTTAAAAGAAACGTGATATCTCAATATCACACATTTCTGGCGCGATGACATAATTTATCTGCGCCTCAACTCATGCAGCGGAGGTGAGCTCAGCTGAGTGAGGGAACAAGGAAACATGGAAAAGAAAAGCAGTGTTGAGTAGGGCTATGCAATATATTAAATTTTGATTTTAGTAGAGGAAATGATTTTGCTGGGTGGCTGGGTTCGCCCTCAGAGAAAAGGAGAGACATTCAGTCATCCGGGAGGGACTGTTCTTGATGCAGAGGAGTCACTGCTCCAGCTTCCTCCCACTGTCAAAAGACATGCATGTTAGGTTGATTGGTAACTGTAAATTCTCCCTAGGAGTGACTGTGAGTGTGAATGTTGTTTGTCTCTCTATGTTGGCCTTAGATTGGACTGGGGACCTGTGCAGGGTGTGACCTGCCTCCCACCTGCTAAATGCTGCTTCCCTGCGACCTTCATTGGACGAAGTGGAATAGATAATGCATGGATAATTTTTGACAATATTGACCACTCCTATACTGAGCACAATCTCAAATCAAATATTATATAACTGGAAATTCACAAATTTCTCTACAAGCTATTCTGCTTCTCTAAGAACAGGCCTGAGGCTTTTCTGTATGAATGAACGTTCACATTCATCATGGAGCCTCTCTGCATTTTAACGAAAGCCTGTTCAGCTCAATGATTGATTGTGTTTTTGATGCTCATAATCTCCCACACAACCACCACAACACACTGATTTAACACACTTAACATCCACAGCAGTGTTTCTGTTTGACTGTGTCTTTAGTCTGAGGCCAGTTATTCAGTAGCTCCTCTGTGTGTGTTCACTACTGTATCAATTCAAGCTTGACTTATAAAAAATAGTGCTGTACTCATATTTGTTTTTCTGCTCAGATTGTTGACAGTGAGCCATTTTTACTCTATTTTATAATTTTTTTATTTTTATGTGTGCAAGTGTGTGTCAGTTTTACAAGACAGGAAGCCATTATTAATTGGATTTTAATCAGATTATATAGATTTTTGCATATTATAGCATCATCAGACTTGAGGTATTTTTTCCCAGCTATTGTGCTGCAACTTAGTTGTTTTGAAATTGGATTTTTGCTAATAAGGACGTTTAAAACAAATGTCACACAATCTTCCAAGTGCAATTTTCTTTTACTTTTGTCACTGTGGTTACTTTGTGTACTTCATGTCTTTTCTCCTGACTGTTTCCATGGTGATAAACTGTTTTTCTCTTCCTCCTTTTTCAGTGTCATCCAGACTCCATTACCACTACCAATAGACAAGGTAAGAGCAGATGTTGCTTTTTTTGTGGTGTTCTGTCCCATGTGCAAATTGTTTGTCTCACATGACTACATGTTGAAGTGTCCTTGAGCAAGACACTGATCCCCAGGTGTCTTGTGTAAATGTGTGTGAAATGAGCACGTAGTATATATAACAATAGAAGTGCTGTATGAGTGCGTAAATGGGTGAATGTAGTGTTAAAGCACTTTGAGTCGTAAACATGACTAGAAAAGTGCTATTTAAGTACCTTCCATTTACTATATATATAAGTTCAGTACATTTGCATGTTCATGTGTGGCTGTACCTCAGTGAGGCAGCTAAATGTGTATGGTGGTGTCTGTTTTGGTCAAGTTTAATATCCACAAGTGTTTTTGCACACACACACTGGAACAGTCAGCTGATAGAGGAATGCAGGGATTGATGCCAGTTGGTACTGCAGAGCTAGAGAAATGTTTCTTGTGGATCAGTGTTTTCTCCACTTGTTTTTTCATCTGACAATTTATTTGTTTACCAAAGGTTAAAATATGTAAAAAAATGAGTCTTATTTTCCATGAAGACAAAATAGAAACTCTGACTCTAGGATCAGGAACAGTGATGCTCTCTGTTTGAAATCCAGCTGTTTTGTGTTGGGACTAGCTAACTGGTAGCTATGATGAACTTCAAATAGATGCATCTGTATGAGCAAGTCCTTATCTTTAACTTATCAATTTATAGAAACAAATAGATATTAATTGTAAGGGAATCTCTATGTTGCTTAGTTTTATCCTCAGTGACACTGTTGCTGTGAGTAATGGTGCGACTGTCTATCTAATGGAATTTCCAAATACTCTAGAGAGTTAGAGAAATGAACTGGAACCTTTGTGGAAGTAAAGTTTCTATCACATAAAGCTGTAGAAAGCTCACCACCTCAACCTCTAAATCCAGCATGGCTGTGAATCTCATAAAACGTGGAAATAGTCCCAGTTACAACCCCTTTTGTCTGTTTTTCTTAATAAATTCGTCACATGCGTAGAACTGTCCAACCCCTAATTAGTGAACATGTTGCTGCAGTTTGCACACAAATACAGTGCCCATGTTTACCTGAGAGTTTTAATTCCCCTTTAATTCAGAATAAAAATGAAATCCCCTTTAAAATGTTCTTGTAAACACCTAATTCCAAATAAAACATTACCATTCCGAATTAAACTTAAATCCAAAGTAAATGGCTGGTTTATTGCGATTTTAAATCTGAATTGAATAATTTCTCGATCAAGCATATGTTCATTAAGCTTTAAATGAATTCTGGTTGTTTTGTGCATGCTAGTTCCCTTGACCTGTCATGATTACTGTACGGTAGTCTATCTCCCTTCTCCTCCTCAGCTGACCAGTGAAGTGAAGTAGTATGCTAGTGTCAAGCTGCTGCTTTTTTTTTTTTTTTTTTTTTTTTTTTTTTTTTATAACCTTTATTTAACCAGGAAGTCCCATTGAGATTAAAAACCTCTTTTGCAAGGGAGTCCTGGCCAAGAGGCAGCAAAAAGTATCAGTTACAACCAAAGTATTAATTACAACAATTAACAGTTAAAATAAACAATTACAATTACTTACAAATTATGAAAACAGTTAGAGGTTAAAGAGGCTGTCTCAAGTTCTCTCAGTCTGGATTTTAAGTCATTCAATGAAATAAGTTCTGTTCATTTCCAGTCCTCTTGCAACATGTTCAATGTGGACGGGGCAGAGAAGACAAAGGCCCCTTTTCCCAATTCAGTGTGGGCAAATGGTACAGAGCAACAAATGATTATTTGATCGCAAGTCATGCAAATCAACATTTCTCCCTGTAATTAGTTTACAAATATAGAAGAGCAGTAGCCCAAGCATGGCCTTGTAGAAAAAAGTGTACCAGTGTCCCAACCTCCTGGTGGACAAAGAAGGCCAACCCACTGGAGAATACAGTTCACAGTGATGGGTCAGGGCTCTACGGTTTGTAATGAACCTCAAAGAAGCATAATAAACAGCGACAGGCTTTCTCAGACATTGAGCTGAGTCATTCATATAAAACAGATCTCCATTAAATAAAACAGATAAAAAAAGTTGCAATGACATGCTGCTTTTTCACCTCAAAAGAAAAACAATATTTGTTTTGAAAGAAAAAAAACCCCATTATTAGTTTGAGTTTCCTCACAAGATTATTATGGGGTTTAACCTCTTAAGCCCGACAGACCCACAGGTGGGTCCAACAGGTGTAAACACAAGTTCATGTGTGTAAAAAAGTTACTTTAGTGATGTAAGGATATTTTATTTATAATGTGTCTTAAAGAAGAATACCTAATGCCACTAAATCAAGTCTCCAAGTGCATTTAGTCATCAAAGTATTTGTTTAATAACAACTTTAAAATACGTATGCAACAAACAACAGCGCCACCATAACGAGTAACACCCGAAACAAAATGCAACACAACGCGTGATCCGTTCACTCCACCCCAACATATTGGGTATCAAATGAAACTAGAAAAGCTGCACTTTCATATGTTACCAAGCATAAAAAGATATTCGCCAAGCACCTCATGTCAGTCTCAAAACAAACGCAAAGCTAACCTTTGCATATCACAGCTAGCCTTATCAGATAGCAAGTTTATCACCAAATACAGCACCAAATCCCAAAGCTATTCTCACAAACAGCGATATTTTTTATTTCCTTACCCTTTGTGGTCATTTTCAGTCTATCCACACTGTTCTTCGACCAAAACTCACAGCGTAGTAATCCATAATCATGAAACTGCGTCATGTGCTAACATGTCATATGCTCCCATTCACAGCCATTTTGTTTTCTTGTTGTGGGTCTTGGCAGTGTAAATAAAGTTTGGTCGAATTCTACATCTTACAAGCTTTCCAACGATATCTTACACGTGAACGACACTTTATCTGTCAGGTATAAATACTTGCCCGTGAACAAAGGAGCATCATTGCCATTTTGCTGCAGTTACGCACGTGGGCGCACCGGAAAGAGCGAATGTCGAACAGCGTTCATGTTTTTGCTTCATTATAACTTTTTATACATTTAGAACGAAGGATAAAAGCCATAAACATGTCCAAGAAATTACAAAAAACCAAATACACTGTATTGGAAAATCTGGAGGAAATACAGACACAGCACAATTTGGCACAGTTTGAGTATCCAAGTGGCCAAATGTAGAGTCTGCCTGGTTCTATCCACACTAAAACCTGCATAAAAGCTATGAGCTGTGTTCTATTCTCATGAAACTTTGTACAGTTGTAGTCAAGGGGTTGCTGAATGCATGCAGTGGTGTCTTTATGCACATAATAATTTCTATCATGATGTTTTCATCTGTATAAAAAAAAACAATTAGGCGAGGATATTTTTTTTTATTTTTACCTATGGCTTATCTCAATTTGCACAGGCATATGAACATTCACAATGTTTCTGATACTGGATTAATATTCCATAGGGGCTTACCTATCCATTGAGACCAAGGTTATGTATATTGACCTGAAAATTACAGAGTTATTGTTGATTTAATTTTTGTAGGTCTTTTCAGGCAAACTACACCTCCAAAAACCCTAGGGTTTAAGGGGTTAAAGTGAGAGCGTCATCAAGCAGGATACCAAGATAATTTGAGGGCCCTTCTTAGAATTTGAGAACAGCATTGCTTCAAAACTATAATCAAAATCAAAGCAAAAATGGTTCTTATGTCATTTTCCATGTTGTAGACAAAGTGAAAAGTAACAGGAACTGGAGTTTATTTTCTTTTGATAGACATAAATCCGTCACGTCTGCCCCCATCTAATCAGAACCCTTCACAATTAAAAAACACCATGTAACTGGCCAGTATCATGTGTGACTAACATGTATTGCTAATAATAGATATCTTTGGCTGTACAAAAAAAGATTTTACTGTTGTTCCAGCTTCCAGGTAAACTACTCTAAACTTGGATGTGACATCATTCTCAGTTGTGAATTGATTCTCACTTCTGAAACAAATAGGAGCAAATGAGCTGCAGGATATGCTTGAATTTTAACATCTGTAACTTTTATTTTTTTCAGAGAAAAGTTGTAAATTATTGTATTTGTTTAGACTTTTTTGTTGCTGAAGTGCAGTTTTGATGTTGAATCCTGGAAAATCCAACAATTTCAATATATCCAAGGTAATCAAACAACTTTGTTTGTCTTCAGTTGCTTGTTGTTGGCTGACAAAGCTCATACGTGTCCATGTGTTATCAGGAACACAGGCACAGGAAAACTTGCGGTGGTGTCTGAGTGTCAGCAGAATTGCCATCTCCCCCCTTTTTTTTTCTAAGGAATTACCACATTTGCCAGATCATTCAAAACTAAGTTTATTATACTAAAATATAAAGTACCAGAAATGACAAAAATTTATTATTTCTACAAGTGTTGTATTAAGAAAAAATTGATTCTCAGAAACTAATCGATTCTTTAATTTAGTATTTAGTTAGATATTAATTAGCACAGGTATACTTAAAGGTCATGTTGGCGTCGGCTGGTTTGCGGAAAGGACCAGCTGCCTCCACCCATTTTAAACAGGCACTGCAGCGGGCAGCTCCGCCCCCACAATATCTCCCTGTATTGTTGACTGTGTTGTTAACTTAGCAAGTTGTCGCTATAATTAGCGAGTTTCTGGACTTCTCTAGTGATATTTTTATATTAATATTTTGCAGCACAGTGAGCAGAAAGTCTCAACACTGTTAGAGACTGTATGAAGACTGTATCGCTGCGGGAACCAATAGAGCTTTAAAATAATGCATTTATACAAATGCATTGACATAATGTTATACTTAAGTTTTTTAAAAGGAAAGCTGTAATGGAGACATAAAAATATAATTTTCTGTAATATTCCATACCATACAATGCAGTTCAGTGCCAGGATAGAAAGTTTTGTGTGTGTGTGTATACTATACCACAACGTGCCACGTTCCTCTGCTGACTCGCCCTTTTCAGTGTCTCCCTCCAGTAGTGTTAACAGCAGGAACGCAGCGTAACCCACCTGAGGAATGTAGGCTGATGTGAGTGTGCGTGTAAGAAGCTGTGATTAGATTTGAACCACTTCTCTAATATAATTAAATGCACTACAGCAGGATCCTTTCCCTTTCCAGGTCTCAGAAGACACACACTTACTTGGCTGCACACTCATAAACATGCAGAGGCTGTCAGCTTGACTTCAAAGGGCTACAATGACACAATTTTCACTTACTGTGTACAAACCAGATCACTACTTTTCTTGATCCTGACTAGGATCCTGAGTAACCCCCCCACCCCAGAGGGGCGAGTTAAACATGACATAACACAGACGGTAACAATTAAAACTGAGTGCCTCCCTATCTACCTGTGCCGCTTCAGTAAGCTGCCAATCACCCTCGACTCACTTAGCCCTTTGTACCATGGCAGATTTTTTAAGAGATGAAAATTCAGACCCTAGCACAGCATCCCTAAATTAATAGGTAAGGCAGGGCAAGGCAGTTTGTACAGCACATTTCATGTACAGGACCATTCAAAGTGCTTTACATAAAACAAAAGCATTACAGATATTAAGAAATAGTAAAAGGCAGCAACACATAGCAAGAATCACAATAAAATCATAAATTACATTAAAATGATTAAAAGCAAGATAAGTTAAAAAGTTACAGTGCAGATTTAATGCATAGGTGCATGAGAAAAGAAATGTTTTTAACCTGGATTTAAAAATGTCTACATTTGGTGAAAGTTTAATTTCCACTGGCGGTTTGTTCCACTTGTTTGCAGCATAACAGCTAAATGCTACTTCTCCATGTTTAGTCTGGACTCTGGTTTGGACTAGTTGACCAGAGTCTGTAGATCTAAAAGCTCTACTAGGTTTATATTCTCTGAACATCACAGATGTATTCTGGGCCTAAACCATTTTGGGATTTGTAAACCGCCAGAAGTGTTTTAAAATATATTCTGTGACTGACTGGAAGCCAGTGTAAAGATTTCAAAACTGGTGTGATGTGTTCAGATCTCTTAGTCCTGGTTAAAACTCCAGCAGCAGCGTTTTGGATGAGTTGCAGATGTTTAATGCTCTTTTTAGGAAGTCCTGTTAAAAGACCATTACAGTAATCCAGCCTACTGGAGATGAATGCATGGATGAGTTTCTCTTGGTCTTTCTGGGAGACTAAACTTTTAATTCTGTTGATGTTTCTGAGCTGGAAAAAAACTTCTTAGTGAAGCTTTGATGTGGCTGCTGAAAATCAGGTCTGAGTCTATCAACACTCCAAGGTTACGAACTTGGTCTGGGATTTTAAGAGCACGAACCTCCAGGTGTTTGCCAATGCTGACCCTCTTCTCTTTGCTACCAAACAGAATAATCTCAGTTTTGTCTTCATTTAATTGTAGAAAATTCTCCCTCATCCAGGTGTTTATTTGCTCCAGACACTAACACAATAAGTCTATTGTACTGCAGTCATCTGGTGCCAGAGACACATAAAGTTGTGTATCATCTGCATAACTTTGATAATTAATGCTATAGTTCTGTAATATTTGACCCAAAGTGAGCATATATAAGCTGAACAGAAGAGGTCCAAGGACTGACTCCTGAGGGACTTCACAAGTCATGGCTATTATCTCGGATTCATAGCTGCTGATCGTAACAAAATAACTCTGGCCTTCTAAATAGGACCTGAACCAGTTAACCAGTAGAAGTAAGAGAGAGGTTGGAGACAGATCTATCGTTGTTCATTATAGAGGCGTCTAGAGTCCTTTTCTTTAGGAGTGGCTTAATAGCAGCTAATAATAATGAGGAAAATATGTTGAATCAGGAGGTGGAGATCGTCTCCCCCTGAAATAAAATGGTCATGCAGTTAGTCTGGCAACTGTATTTACAAAGAAAGGACCTCTAGTTACTTAACGTACCACTGTCAGTGTGGCCCAACATTTCTGACGACAAGTAATTTGCTGACTTGATATAAAATTTTGAACATAAGACACTTGATGATGTGTCGAGAACAAGATGTGAGCAACTACGCCTGTGAGAACAAAATCAAATAAAACTTTATTTATAAAGTGCTTTTTATGCAACCAGCAACACAAAGTGCTTTTCTTATTAAAACCAAAATATACAAGTATGTAACACTAAAGTATAACAGAGCTATTTAAAAACACAGTTCTCATAAAAATTTCCTTCACACACATACACACGCACACATATACAAAAAAATAATAAAAAAAACTATTTACACCCAAGCCCCCTCCCTCCCTCTCTACCTACCAACCTATAGAAACATGAACTCTAATCCCTAGTTTTTGTTTAACTGAATTTAGATATAAAAATGTTAAAAGAAATAAGCATCTGGTTTGATGCTGCTACAAAAACAAAGTGACATCATTTTGTTCTTGTGACCTCAAGAACAAGAACAAAGTTCTTGCTTCTCGCGGAGTGTGTAACAGGCTTTAATGTTCCTCTGTTATGCATTCTCTCTGATGATATTTTTACCATCATGACCTTTAACGGATGCTTACATATTCATGAAACTACAAAGTGTTCCACTTGTACTCGATATGAAAATGGCAAACATTGAGGGTCTAGGTGAAGGTTTGTGGATTAAGGGTCAGTTATGTGCTGCAGTCACTGATAAATATGTCCTCGAAGATAGATAGATAGATAGATACTTTATTGATCCCGAGGGAAATTCAAGCATCCAGTAGCATATACATACATTAAAGGTTAGTACTTGACATTAGGGGTTAGTACTTAAGCATAACTAGACTAATTTAAAATTAAATAGAGGCAACGGTAGATAAAGAAGGCAAAATGGTAAAAACTATTGTACACTCATTGTAATGTCTACTCAGCTAGATGTGCTGTGACGCAAAACCACACTCCGAGTTGGACCGAACAAGAGTCATTATTATGGTCTATGTACATATATACTGTACAGGTGATCAAGTATGTACATATGTTGACGGTGGTAGCCAAACAAGGTGCATGAGTGAAAAAGTGCAGGATGTGCAAAAACTGCTGAGACAGTGTTTACAGAATGGGATAAGAGCAAATGTGCTTCCAAATGAGAAAAAGGCACATGTCCATAAAAACTATTCAGACTATGGTTGTGGTTGTGACCCCTGCGCCCTCAGCGAGATGTTGTACAGCCGGATGGCCCGGGGTACGAAAGAGTTTTTGAGTCTGTTGGTGGAGCAGGTCAGGGATAGTAGTCTGGGGCTGAACACACTCCTCTGCCTGCTCAGAGTTCTGTGCAGAGGGTGAGAGGAGGAGTCCAGGATGGTCAGGATCTTTTCCAAGGTCCTCTTTTCTGCCACTGAGACCAAAGAGTCCAGCTCTGTGCCCACCACAGATCCTGCCCTTCGGATCACTCTGTCCAGCCGTGCTGCGTCCCTTTTCTTTATGCTGCCTCCCCAACACACCACAGCATAGAAAAAGACACTGGCCACCACAGTCTGGTAGAACATCAGCAGCAGTTTCTTGCAGATGTTGAAGGACCTCAGCCTCCTTAGAAAGTACAGATGGCTCTGTCCTTTCTTGTGGATGGCGTTGATGGTCTCTGACCAGTCCAGTCTGTCATCCAGCTGCAGTCCCAGGTACTTATATGAACTGACCGACTCCACCTCCACACCCTCTATGGAGACGGGCCTCAGGTCTGATCTGTTCCTCCTGAAGTCCACCACCAGATGAACACATGCCCAGGAAAGATGGCTACTGTGTTGGCCTTGTATCAGTGCTAATGAGTCATGTTATCATGATAAAATCACACTGAATGTATCTGTACTCTGTTATGTGTCTGTATGTGTTTAAATATTTGACTGGAAAAATATACATTTCTTGTTATGTAATGTATCTGTATCTGCAGACTGCGTGTGTTCCTGTTTGCCTTTATTGCGTATGTTTACATAAACAGCCTATTTAATTGCGTTCTCCACCTTCATTTCTGACAAACTGTCAATATGTGTCCACGTTGTGTTTGTCTGTGTTGTCCAGGTTGCAGCCAATACTCCCAGTATGTATTCTCAGGAACTGTTCCAGCTCTCCCAGTATTTACAGGTAATGCACTGATACCTAGTGGTAGTTATTTGGAGCTGCACCTAAAATGACTGGAAATGTAAGCAATAAATGAAGTAAGCATAGTTAAACATTAGAAGTGTCCAAACAATGTAGAAGCAATCCATTTTATTGTATTAAATGCATTTAATGACTGTACCCCAGTAAGTACAATTTAAAGCATACAGAAAGCAGTATAAAATCTGAATGAGAGATCAATCACAAAGACTAATATTTGCCCCTAAAAAAAACAAACAAAAAAAAAAAAGTACAGAGAAAAATGACTAATGCTAAATGTCCACATTTGACCCCCATTTGAGTCAATGAACACCTCCTTTTCTGTCCTGTTTCTCCAGGAGGCCTTACATCGAGAGCAGATGTTGGAGCAGAAGTTAGCCACTCTGCAGCGTCTGTTAACCACCACTCAGGAGGCCTCAGAGAGCAGCTGGCAGGTAGGAAATATGGCTTTCATTCTTTGCTTCTGCTCAGCAATATGAAGAAAAGTAAACCTCACGATACATCCTCTGGGGTCTTACGGTGCCGGTGTGAGGTCTTAAACACTGGCACATTTAATTAAACTAGCTTAAACAAATCAAAGCTTAATTTAATTAAACCTTTCTTACAGTATTTTTTCATTTTCATTATATTCTGGTTAGTCAGACTTAAATCCATCTTTAGCTTTAAGATACTGGGTCCTCAGAGTCAGCATTCCTTTCATACCTTTGCTAAAGTTCACTACACTTTAGTAAATCATCTAATAAGTACATTACAACTTTAAACAATTTTAAATATGTGTAATCTTAAAATTAAAGCATGAATCGTTGTAATTTTTTTCAGTAAATCAAGTATAATCAAGATAATCAAGTAGTAATAATAAGCAAACACATTTCAGGTATGTTCTTGTTTTCTCAGCCCATGTATGCGTCAGTGTAAACTGACTGTGTCTCTGTTCCAGGCTCTGATAGATGAAGACCGTCTGCTTTCCAGACTGGAGGTTATGGGCAGCCAGTTACAAGCTTATTCTAAGGTAAAACCCACAATCTGTCAGAAAAATTACCAGTAAGTGGACTTGAATTAAAGCAAAAGTTTTATAAACTTGTATCTCACAGTCCCAGACAGAGGAGGGCATCCGAAAGGAGCTCTTGGCTCTTCAGGAGGACAAACACAACTATGAGACGACAGCAAAGGAGTCCCTGAGAAGAGTCCTGCAGGAAAAGATTGAGGTGGTCAGGAAGTTGTCGGAGGTGGAGGTAGGGCACATTATGAAGTCTTTTTTTTTTTTTTTTTTTTTTAAAGACATTTGGACTTGTCTTTGTGAAACCAAAATATTGTTTTTTGCTTTTTCTCTGCTGTGCTGCAGCGTTCGCTCAGTAACACAGAGGATGAGTGCACCCACCTGAAGGAGATGTCTGAGAGGAGTCAGGAGGAGCTGAGGGAGTTGTCCAACAAGTACAACGCAGCTGTAAATGAGATTAAAGAGCTCACTGATAAAATTAAGGTACCTGAACAAACTCAGAAGATTGAACACACTGTATGCTGAAACCAATAAAAACAGAATCTTCCGTGAATATTTGAATTAATGGCCAATGTATTTACTTTCCAAGATTCTTGGCAATTTTTTTAACAAGAATCCTATTGACCTAGATGATAGTTCATTTTAAACAATTAACTTTTAAATTGTTTTTTTACTTATTGTCATTTGACATGTTGTCATTTCTCCACATTACACCTTGTACCCACTGTCCTTCATTTCATCAACCTGACTCCATTTATTGCTTGCTCCACATTCTTCTACCCCCTCTGTCTTCTCCTTTGCCGTCTTCCTTTTCTTCTCCAGACAGCAGAGGGCCGGCAAGAAGAGCTGACTCAGCGAGGAGCGACAGAGAAGAGAGAGTTGGAGATGAGGATTGAGGAGATGGAGGAGAAGGAGCAGGTTCTCCAGGCTCGCATCGAAGCTCTACAGGCTGACAACGACTTCACCAATGAGAGGCTCGCTGCTCTCCAGGGTACAAATACGGCTGAGTCATTATTTTCCACACACTGACGTAGGGCTGGGTTTACGAAAAAAATCGATAAAAAAAAAAAAAAAAAAAATCAATTCATACACTTAGCGATCTATTTTTCTTTTTTTCTTTTTTAAAGTCATTTTGTACTTTCTCGTGACCTACAGTGGATCGGCAAGATCTTAGCACATCAAATCAAACTTTATTTATAAAGCACTTTTTATGCTGGGGCAACACAAAGTGCTTCCCATGAAAAATTAATTTATGCATATTAAAAACAAAACGAGCCTTTTCACACATCAAAAGTGACTACATATCAAAAAACAGTTGCATGCACAAACATGCATATATACACACAAAGCAGATACACCCCTCACCCCCATTTTGCACACGACTCCTTGATTTCTGTCTCTGTACTAAAAGTAGTATAAAACACTAAAAGTGATAAACATCTGGCTTGATGCTGCTGTGAGGAAACAATATCATGGGGATCCATCCACACCAGGAGCCAGTCCACCCATGTCCTACAGCTGCTATCATCATGGCAACCACCCTGATCAGGGCAGACCAGGGCCCACACCGCAGCCATAAGGCTGCGGTGTAGGACCCCAGCCACCCAGACAAGGGCGATCACCGCATCAGCAACCCCCAGACTGAGCATGCTTAGCCCCCGGCATGGAGGATCCCCATATGTACACACACAACTGTTTTCCTTTGTTGCCTCCTCCCAAAATCAGCTTCTCTTGCCGAGATAATATCAAATTCAAATGTGTTCATTCACCAGTGTGGATTTCATTCTCTATAGTCTTTTGCAGTGTATTACCGCTCACATTAGCAGCAATTGCTAACACTGTGGCACTCATATTAGCAGGCTAATGCTAATGGGCGCCGCCACGTTCCACAACTGGAAGTGATGTCACCACGCACAAAGTACACCACGTACTTTGAAATAAATCCTACATGGTAATTTAAATTCACATTTCCTCTAGAACAGGTTTACACTTCATCCTTTTATCAAACAGTAAACAGTCTGATGCTGTTTGTCTGATTTACATGAGGGCATGTCATAGCTTCGCCTGCTCTCTGTGTCCAGGTTTCCGTTAGAGGATGGATCCAGTTTTCTTTGTAGGTTTTTATTAACATCAGCACCTTATTTGAGATCTGAACTTTCAGAATATTTAGAGTGACTCCACTAAATGAAACACTTTAACCAGGACATTTAAAAAATTTCACTTTTTTTTCTGTCCTGAGGGTTTTTTTTTTCTTTATTGCAGCATTTCTGAATCTGGAGAAACACTGTATTGTTCTGGCACTTTAAAAATGCATGTAGATGTGTCGGATCAGATTATTACCGTAATCTGATTACTCCCAGATAGCTGATGTAGATTGTGAAGTAAATGCTGTTAGTGTTTTATAAAAAAAAGTGTCTGAAAATGTCTTTAAATTCAAGAAAAATAGTTCTATAGTGTTACATAATTAGCTGTAAATGAATCAATACTGAATCGGATATAATTAAAATCAAATCGTAATAAACTTTTGTGAATCGAATCGATGCAGGAAATAAGTGACGGTACCCAGCCCTACACTCACATTAATTTCATGGAGTCTTTGTTTGACCCTGATTTTTGACCACCAGGTACCTAAATCTAACCATATGGAACAATGTAAATTTAAACCTAGTCTCGCACCTAAATTTTTTATAGTTTATGGCCCCTTAGTCCTGATGTGTATGAAAATGCTTAATTCCAACTTTTAGCAAGCTACCTTTTCACATCCTACACGACTTTAACTGTCTGTTCAACACAAGAAGTAGCAAAAACATGAAGCAGCTGGATCAGAGCTGTAAGATCCAGCTGGGAGTTTCTGTGAGTCAACGCTTCTCTCTGCTGTCATTGTTGTTTACAGCACGGTTAGAACAGCTACAAGAGAAAAGCATTAAAGAAAACAACAGTCTCGGTGAGTCCACATGTCTCTGGTCTGCTCCGGGACACACCTCTTCTCTGCTGCTGTATTGTGTGGCCACTAACTTCACTTCCTCATTCTGTACTAATGATGCATGACGACCTCCTGCATGATGTCCAGTCCATGTACCTTCCTGTCGCTCACTGCTCTCATTGCTTTTGTTGTTCATGTGTTTGCTATGGTGGGAAACTAGCTTTACGTCTTCTGTTCTTATTTTGTTGAAGGTGACGTGATAATGATGCTTTAGCCGTCTTCTGGTAGCAGTAAGATGGGAAATGTAGATTCACATTGATCTAAATCCACAAACATCCACATTATTCCTAAATATGTTACTGTCCAGATCTTGGATTGTTCAGTGAGAGTCAAACTTAATTTTTTAAATTAGGAAAAAAAATAGCCACCCTGAAAGTTAAAAAAAAAAATCTACAATTGTCTCAGAGAAGTTATCAATCAACCCAAATACAGATAATCCAAGGAAGAAAATATCGCACAAAACAACCAAGCATTTTGCTTTAATTACTTATTTAACCTACATGCTGTAATTAGTTTTGTTTGTTAAGCATTTTATGAAAATATAGACTAAAAACAGCTACTCCAGCTTTGAACATGGCACGAGAGGCTGTTGACCAAGCGGCAGGGTGAAGTAAGATGTGTTAACTGTAGAGCAAAAGTCATTTTGAGGATGTTCTCAGTGTATTAACTTTTTTTATGGTGTAATGTCTACAAATATGGTTAAATATAGTCTAATGTTGGTCTGAACGTATTTTGTGTAAATGCATTAGCTTTCTACCCTGAAAAGACACCAGAAACTTTAAGGTTAAGATTTCATTCTTGAAGAGTTATGTAAATATCATCGGAAAATATGCAGGATAATTGAGCTGAGATGTGGTTTTTAATAGGGTTTAAATGACCTGTAGAATAAATTCAAAAGTGCATCCAGTACACCAGTTTGTTGTAATTGAAGTTAAACACCTGTAGCATGCAAATGGTACAAAGTTTAGACGGGACATCTGGCTGCAAATGTGTTACTCTTATTCCAACACAGCACCCCATTCAGACCAGTCACAGCATTAAGTTGTTTTTTTTTTATCTTTCTTGACCAAATGTCTTAAATTCTAAATTGTAGTTTCACATTTTAGAAAGCAGTTTATCTAATTTATTTATGTTTTTAAATCCATTCTGAGCAGAAGTGTGTCGTGTTACCTGCAGTTTTAACAGTGAAACTGTGTCACAACGAATCCACCTGAGCTGTTTAAGGTTTCTTGTCCACTGAATAACACAATGGTTTCTGTAACCACTGAGTATGTTTGTTTCTGAGGTAGTTTGTCTCAGGGCACATGTTGGTACTCTAACCTGGGCTTGTTGGGTAATATGGGTTGTTTCCACAGTTTCCAAACTGCTGCTTTGTTTTTCTTCCTCTGGGTAAAAGAAGCTTTTGGTCACTGATTGACTTCTGGTGGTTGAATGACGACACTGTTCTATCAGAGCTGCAGGTGACTGTCTCACTGCACACTTTTCCACAGTAGCTGCTATTTGAAGGACACTTCCATCATTTAGACTCTGCTCTGTGCATGTGTGTGGCTGGTGAAGTTTCGACAAAACCGTATATATCTGATCTGGTCACATGACAGATGTCGACATTGTCTCCCATGGACCAGTAGAGGAACCTGTCGAAGACAAACAGAACCCGCAGACACCTGAGAGCCAGGAGGAAGAGGATGATGAGGGGGATACAGACACCGATGATGGTGCAGTTGGTGAAGATGGAGATACTGATGGTAGTTTAATTATTATAATAACGAACAGTTTGATTTTTAGGACTCTACTTTAAAGGTTTTGGTTCCTAGAAAATACACTTCAGTTAAATAATCTGAGGTCTTTGCATAGAACTGTCAGTAAAATTCATAGATGTTCTGCAGTGATGTACAGCGTCGGTCAAACGTTTGGACACACCTAATCGCACAAACATTTGGCTGGTACTTGATCTAGAATCAAATCTGAGATGTAATACAAGACAAATTTTGACCTTTGAAGGAACTTTTCTCAAGTGAGATTGAGGGATGTGAATCCCCAGTACTGAGACTGATTTGATACGCATCTCGATACGCTGCCAGCTATACGAAACATTAACGAAACAGTGAAGCCCCCTGCCGATACGATGTAATGCGATTCATTAATGATTTTAAAACAATTCGGCTTTATACGGTGCGAATCAGTTTGATGCGATTTAAAACGATTCAACACAACACAAAGAATTTAAAGCCCACATCTGGTTTCTATGTAACATCGTAATTATTTGTTCTCTCTTTCCCTATGAAGGATGTATTTAATGCTTGATTTTTTTCTATAAAGCAAACCAATAAATCCAACTTAAAAAAAAGGTTCAACATGGTACAGAGAATATTTTATTCCTAACAAACAATAAATCATATAAAATCATATATAATCATATAAAACATGCATATGCTGAATATCTCTTCCTCACCTGTTCTTTTGCGTCCCGCCATGTTTGCTGTGTTCTAACTGTGGCTGCACCACCCAGCTCCCGAATGTTTTAATAAGGAAACAACAAAAGCTAACGCTGTGTTCTATTCACCTCGAAAACACAGGTGCAGAGAAGATAAACTATGTATTAATGGATGTAAACGTGGATGTAAACACCTAAATAAAATTTGATTTGATTTGTTTTTACCGATGCGGACATCCTAAGATAGAAACATTGCATTTAGCCGGCAGCTGTATCCAATGCTACCAGTGCAGTCGCGTCGCACCACCGGTTCACATCGGTGAATCTCTCCATTCCTGCTACTTTGTAGAGCCAGGTGAAAAAAAAAATGATTAACATTTTTGAATTGACTGAATTTAACTAAAACTATATCGAGTCATAAAACTTCTTTTGTTTTTCACACTTTCCTTTCACTGGGTGACCTCTGATGAGGCCGCTTCTTTTTCTGGTTTGAAGCAGATGTTTAGCCGGTCAGCTTTCGATCCCCATGACAACTTCTCTGCACAGTTTGGTCTTGGAGGGATGCATGTTTGTTTGTTCTCCATTTAAAAATATCCTCGTCCTTTGGTCTGCAGGTGATGAGAACTTTGCAGATATACACATATGTGAGATAAAACAAACAAAAACAGGTGTAATAAATAGCTTATGGCAACTCAGAATGGGAGAACAGAAATTGATCTTTATTCAAGCAAATGATATATATTGATTTTAAAATCATGTCACTTTTTTCCTTTCAGTTATTTTCTAGGACACCTTTCTAGTGGGATTTATGGTTGTGCTGTTTTGTGTCACTGCATGTATGGTGGTCGTGCAGCGTTTTCTTCTGCTGATAAACGGACTGATAATTCTGTCTGGTTAATTAGAAGATACTAACTACAACACAGTAAAAATGAGTGAAAAGGTTTTAAAAGAAGAAACGTGTACTATCCTTCAAAGCTTTGCAAAAATAATTCCCAGCAGTTAGCTAATCAACAAGCCTGACACGACCCCTTACAAAACTCTGGTATCACCCCTTGCTTTTAGCTTCTTCTCCAGACTGGGAGCTCTCTGATCGCTGGCTACGCCATCATTTTATCAGATTTATCAGGTCTTTCTGTTAAACTTCACTTTCTCCTGAACTTTATCCAAAGTGACTTGAACGACTTAAACACAGTTCGATATTGTGATATATTGTACACAAGGTTATTTGGACACCTGACTGAGGGCATGCTAGGGCTTAAACCAGGAACCTTCTTCATTAAATGGCAAGTACATTACAGGTTTTTGCAGTTATCATTACAGGTTATTACAGGCTTGAATTATTTTAAGATCTGGAAGAATATTCTTTTCTTAAAACTAATAAGTTTGGTTTAAATTTACTGCTTATCTGGAGAAAATATAACGTGTTGATTTTTCAGCCAGTTTCACATTGCGGTCCATGGTTTTTCTGCAGAGATTTAATAGCCTTTTTTATTGTGTGGAGAAATAAACTCAAAGTTTACATCCTGACGATGGTTTGCAAAGACAAGTATTTTTGTTTGAGTTCTAAGTGACTGTGCTCAGATGCAACAAAAGCTTTCCTGATTTTTCCATAAAAACAGGACTTGTTGAGCTGTGAGCTGGCTAGTTTTATATTTTGTGATGTGGTTTGACTAAAAGGTTGTTCTTATCCGTGCCTGTCTGCACCCTGCAGTTATTGTTGTGGTGATTACAGAACTACTGTGTTTAAACTTTATCTATTATGACCACTTTTGTGTGGCTTTGAGTTGTGCCCTTTCCATTTGGCAAATGTCTATCTGCCCTTATAGTTTTTGTATGTCTCAGCACTGCTATGCTTTCTACCCGTTTATATGTGTATGTCCTTTCTCCTTCATAACCTCTTCTCTGCGACTTCACTCGTCTTAAATTAAATGTGGGGTTGGGTTTTGAGCTGATTCTGAAATGGAATCTGTTCCAAATTTCTAGGAATCGAGTGCTCAAAGTTTTCTTGATTCTGCTCATTTATTCCAGAAAATCTAATTTTCTTTTAATAGAAAGGTCAGTATTCAAATGATCAATATTCACATATTTATATTTTTATTCTATAAGAGATCATTTGTGAAAGACAATTAGGAGTTCTTTACTATGGTGATATTGTGTGTAGGTTAACCAGTACCATCTGGTATTGATGAGCAGAATCAATAAAATCAGAAAAATACCCAGCTCCACTCAGGCAGTCGTCAAAGTAATACCAGTTCTCTGTGTTTCTATCAGACAATTGTCATGTCAACAACAGTGGAGGAGACTCGACTCGAATTCAACAGTTGATTGAGTGTCCGCGTGAGTACAAACCATCCAGTCCTGCTGTGTACAGAAACACACACTGTCCCTATAAACTTCATCACCTTCCTGCAGAGGCCAGTGGCGGCCAGAATAGATTGGCAAAAAAACTAATAAAACATAAAATAACAAAACAAGCAAAACCTTAAATAAATAAATTGGTTGATTAAAAAATAGAACAAGTCTGATACATAATTTAATATTGTTAATTTAACATCGTTTAAAAAAGTATGAAGCTTTTAATGTCAAACCTGATGAGTAAAAATCTTTTATCTTTTTTCTCAAAATGTAAAAATTCTAGCATTTGTCACAATATCCTGTATAATGAATGTGATTTGTTTCCTAAACATATATTTAACCATTTTTTTTCCTTTTGCCTCTGTTTGCAAATTGCTTCCATAATTGACCCAGTGCTTCTGCTCTCTGTGAAGACCATTAGGGGAAGGGTGGGATATCTGGGTTTCAAAAGACAAATACAGACGATCGTTTTGACGAGTTTTTCATGAAACATGAAAATGCCTCTTTCTTACCTCGATGTCAACATGTGGACAGAAGCAGTTTATCAAGCAGATATTCATAAGAAACCTGGATTTTATCTATCTATCTATCTATCTATCTATCTATCTATCTATCTATCTATCTATCTATCTATCTATCTATCTATCTATCTCTCTATCTCTCTATCTCTCTATCTCTCTATCTCTCTATCTATCTCTCTATCTATCTCTCTCTCTCTCTCTCTCTCTCTCTCTCTCTCTCTATCTCTCTATCTATCTCTCTATCTATCTCTCTATCTATCTCTCTATCTATCTCTCTATCTATCTCTCTATCTCTCTCTCTATCTCTCTCTCTATCTATCTATCTATCTATCTCTCTATCTATCTATCTCTCTATCTATCTATCTCTCTATCTATCTATCTCTCTATCTATCTATCTCTCTATCTATCTCTCTATCTATCTCTCTATCTATCTCTCTATCTATCTATCTATCTATCTATCTCTCTATCTATCTCTCTATCTATCTCTCTGTCTCTCTCTCTGTCTCTCTCTCTATCTCTCTATCTATCTCTATCTATCTCTATCTATCTATCTCTCTCTCTATCTATCTATCTATCTATCTATCTATCTATCTATCTATCTATCTATCTATCTATCTATCTATCTATCTCTATCTTTGCTTTTAAAATTGTCACTACTTGTGTTTCTGAAAAGTGTAGATAGTAGGTACAACAGAGTGCTTATGTGTACATAGGCAGCAATGTTCCCATTTTTGTCCTTAATCTGAACAAGACTGGATTCCAGTTATGTTCATGAGTTGTAAATATAATATTTCATTGATTCTGTCCCAGTCTTCCTTCTCTGAGCTGGCGCTGCATGATGTTGTAACAGAAACAAGCCAAACAATCTGTGACAACAAGCCCAAGAAGTAATCGGGTTCTTAAAATTCCAAAGTCAGTTATTATACCTGACCTGACAAGTCTGGAGTCTAGGCCAGCATGGTAAAGCAGCATTAGATTTCCCAAGATGCCTTCAAACTCACAGGAGGTAGTATTTAATATTAGTGCTGAGTAAGACCTTAACAGGGCTACGAGCAGACTGTTGCTCTGCATGTGCTCCATATGTAAACAGTGTTTACCCCAAGCTCAATTTGTACAGTTCCATAGAGTTCAGATTTTTTTAAATGCAGCTATGCAGTGTTTTCACGTAGTGTCAGTTTTGTTGGAGCAGGTTGTGAGGAATTCACCTCAGATTTCTTCCTCACATATACAGTGAATGAGCCAACTTAATGTCTGTTGTGCACAGGGTTTTCAAAAAGGCTTTTAGATATCTGGAGCAGCATCTCTCTTCAGAAACAATGTTAACGATCTACAATGAATTTATGTGAAAGTTATCTGCTAGTAAGATGCACATGAGATGATCCTACTTTTTTTTTTTTTTTTTTTTTAACCCCAGGGCACTCTCTGAACATGGTCACTCTGATGCTGCATCCGATCTTCATGTTTTAACTATTTAAAGAAAGGCCATAACTGCAGAGCCAGACATGATCATAGTTTTAGAACAAACCAGATTTCCTTTGTAGTTCCCTGCTGGGGATATTTGCTGCTCAGCCATATGACTTGTTCCTGCAGAACGATGTTTATGCTGTTGCTTTGAGAGGTCTGTTAGTATGTTTCTGTGTTGTTTTTCTTTCTTTCTTTCAAACTTGACTACTACTGCTTTCCATCTCTGAAGCAGATTGTGTCTTTTTTCCCCTCTGCATGCTGCATTTTGACCTTATTCTAGTTTCTATTAGATTTCTTTTCTTTGGCCATCTCTCTTTAAGACAGTTCTAGCTGTGCTCTTTAATTCTTTTTTAAAGGGATGTATGGAGTATGTAAAAATGAAGCTGATAAAAACTTTTCTTCACTGCCTCTGTGTCTAATACCAACCACTAACTGGCTGTTACTACTCATTGCTTGTTGTCCAGTAATTCTTGCTTATCAGGCTCATTATTGGGGTTCTTTATTGTGGTTTTTATGCAGGCAGCCAGCATAGCCAATCAGAGTGGGTCAGACAGACATTGTCAGCGCTATCCTTTTTAAAAAAAAAAATATTTAGAGATATGTATTTTTCATTTCTTGTGTCTACATTTTTCTCTTTTAGTTATTTATTTGTGAATATTCTCCAAAACAACAACATAACTTTCAGGCCCCAAACTTTCATCTTAGCAATGGTGTTTTATGTAAATTTAGTTTCAGATTCTTTAATTATTCAGTGGCTTCACTGTGAACTCTTTGTAAGGGCAGCAGGAACAAGAAAAACAAGTTTCCCTGAAATACATTTACCACTTGTACTGACCAACCCATAATCCAACTTTCTGCATGTCTCCTAGCTCCTGTTTGACCAGGGTGTTGAGTTGGCCACTGGCCATTTGCTGAGTTTGGTTCAAATAAATGATGGATTAAAGGCCAGGTTTAGGGCTTGGTAACCAATTTAAAATATTTGCTTATTGATTTCTTTGGTTTTTCTTTTTTTCTGTCTGCAGCTGTCAAACAGTTGAAGGAGACTGTAAGTTCTTCCATTCACAAACTGGCCAACTTTGATGGTAAGTTTAAATAAACTTCAAGTTTGTATGAAACATTTTATGTTTTAATCCTGAAGCAGTTCAGATGACGATAATCAGATTTAAATCACAGGGACAACTACAGAAGCCAAGACAGGCTGTGCTTCAAAAAATACTGTCGTCTCAAGATCAAATTAATCTCATTATCTCAAGATAACAAGGCTTAATTTATTGAGGTAAAAGATTTCAATAAAAATGTTTCAATAAAGTCAAGTAAATTCTTTTTTCCTTTTACTTGGTCAAACTATTATCAAGCCCACAGATGCTGCCGTCTGTGCTCAAGAACAGACTTTTACTAACTAAGTTCAACAAACAATTAATGCAAGCTTTGGCTTCCTGTGATAGATCCTCCCCACCCTTCCTGCCAATGACAGTGAATGGTGAAACCAGGTGTTAATGAAGAAAACACTGGTTTTCAAACTTCCCATTATCACATTGACAAATACAAATACTGCTTTGTCAGTGTAAGCAGATAAACAAGATTCGCTGTTTTGATAACTGAATAATTGTGCTCATGAGACGATGGCATAAAGAATGAATATTTACAGGCAGGCTCTCTCTGCTTCTGTAGAAATCAAGCTGTTCATAACTGCCTATCATCACTGATGATCGAACTAAAACACAGGCCCTGATGTCTATATGTATGATTTTAGAAGTCATGGACGCCCACTTGCAGAACAACCAGACGACAGAGGACGACATGCTAGGAAGTCCTGATCGACTCAAAGGTAGAGGACAAATGGTTACAAACATGCCCACCGGTTGAAACGATATAAGGTGTGTTTGAGGTGAGGGGCTAACTGGAGTCCTGCGGATGTTTGTCCACAGGGAATCAGATGGATGCCAAAGAGTCGGACATGTCAGACACTCTGAGTCCCAGTAAAGACCGCAGCAGTGACGACACGTCAGGTCAGAAAAACACAAAGATGGTTTTTCACGTCAGTGTGTTTCGTTTACAGGTCAGGCTTTGCTGTAGTGTTTTTTTTTTTTTTTGTCACAAATCAGTTTTAATTTAAGGTTTCACTTTGAGCTGATGTTAGGTAAGGCAAGGCAAATTTATTTGTATAGCACATTTCATGTACAAGACAATTCAAAGTGCTTTACATAAAACATAAAAACATTACAGCAAGGTGCAGGGAAAGAAAACAAAGAAAGATAAACAAAGATTAAAAAAGATAAAATTGATTACATAAAAACAGCAGGAAAAAGCTCAGATAACGAAATAAAGTTAAGATTTCAGCATAAAAGAACCAAATGCAGATCTGGATTTCTAAATAAAAACTAGTGAAATGCAGCAGAGAACAGGTGGGTCTTTAACCTGGATTTAAATAAACTAAGTGTTTCAGCTGATCTGAGGCTTTCTGGGAGTTTGTTCCAGACATGTGGAGCATAGACGCTGAATGCAGCTTCTCCATGTCTGGTTTTGACTCTGGGAACTGATAAGAAACTGGATCCAGATGACCTGAGGGTTTTGGTAGGTTCATACTGGGTCAAGAGGTCACTGATGTATTTTGGTCCTAAACCATTCACAGCTTTATAGACCAGCAGCAGAACCTTAAAATCTATTCTTTGACAAACAGGCAGCCAGTGTAAAGACCTCAGAGCTGGACTGATGTGGTCCACTTTCTTAGTCCTAGGACTCGAGCAGCAGAGTTCTGAATAAGCTGCAAGTGTCTAATTGATTTTTTAGGTAGAACCTGTAAAAACACTGTTACAATAATCAAGCCGACTAAAGATGAATGCATGGACTAGTTTTTCCAGGTCTTGCTGAGACATCAGATCTTTTACCCTTGATATATTCTTAAGGTGATAGTAGGCTGACTTTGTAATTGCCTTAATGTGTTTCTAGTAGTGAATAATTAGAAGTTTGGCGGAAACACCTCCCATAAATCAAATCATTCTGCATTTGTTATGTGTGGAGCTCCTCCTGTGTAATGAATACACCATAAACATGATTTATTCAGCGGGTATATATATATATATATATATATATATATATATATATATATATATATATATATATATATATATATATATATATTTTACTTTTTTTTTACTTTTAACCCAGTTGTGTTACACTTTTTCAAAAACTCATCAGCTGACTAGAAATAAAATGTATAAAAATCAAAAATATGTAAATTAATTTTTAGTTTAAAAAAAGCAGAAGTGTTCTTCGTGCATTGGTGTGTCTGCATGTGTCTGTTTTATCAGACACTTGATTTTTCTAAATGTGTTTGTATGTTTCAGATGGTAATATGGATGACCAGGAGCTTATTGAACCACAGAACAGAGTAGCTCTGCTTAAAGGTATCATCATATTTTTAACTGTCCTCTGCTACAACTGATCATAAACCTGGACAATAATTTAAGAGCAAAACTGCAACAACTTTAATACACACTTGAGTGTCCACTAGGGGGAGCTGTTCAGTCACGCAGCTGGCTGTAGGTGTTTCCTTCATTTTTCACTTTAATTGGTAGATTATGATACATCACCTATCATGGCTTTCCCATGAAACTTAAAAAGAATATGTTAAAATATTTTTGTGTTTGTTGTGTGTGTGTGTGTGTGTGTATGTGTGTGTGTGCGTGTGTGTTTTGTAGTTGAGTTACAACGAGCAGGTTTAGAGCCTGGAGACACGGAGCAGGTCATCCATCATCTTCACAGAGAGCTTCTGGAGGCTCAGGAATTGGCAAATACTGGCAAACAAAAATGTCTGGAGTTACAAGGTAACCTTAAGCCCCTTTTCCACCACAGGAACTTTTTTCATTTACCTAGGATTTACAAAAAGAAGTAAAAAAAAACAAAAACTGTCATTTCTATTGACTGTAAAAAAAAAAAAAAAAACAAACAAACAAAACAAACACTTTCCTTTACCATGAAACTTTCCCATGGGGAAAATAAACGACACATAATCGAGTGGTAGGACTTTTCAGATTCCCCGGAGTTCTTGAGGGGTGGGGCTGTGCGTTAAAGAATTCTGATTGGTCGAACATACTTCTGTGTATAAACCAGGTTTGTGGCTGCAAATATGTTTATTTTATTTCTACAAACTTCAGTCCATATTTTGATCATTTGAAAAATGCAGCTATGACAAGTGGACGGACAACAAGTTCCAGGCTTTTTTGAGAGTATTTACTTAGGACGACATTCCAACCTGTTTAGGGTTGCCTGCTTGGCCGACAGCCAAGTAGGCAACCATAAACAACAGTGTATGAAAAGTCCATAAGCTGGCAGAGCTACATGTAGGACACACACACACAAACAAGGATCAGGAAAAGTGAGAGAAACTGAAACAAGATGGGACAAGAGCAGCTGAAGTGGGTCAGACCACTGTACCAACTAGTGACATCAGTCTGCTTATAATACATTTTTTGTAGTTTTGCAGTAAAGTGGAAATACAAACGACGTAAATAAATTTCAGGAAATAGAAATTCCTGGACATGTTGGTGGAAAACCTCCAGTAGTGTGTGATTTATGGTAGAAATGTAGTGCCACTTAAAATCACCATTTGTCTTTAATGTAACTTTTTTGTCTCAGATCGAGTGCTAAAATGTAGTTATTATGACTTTGCACCTTCCTGTAGCTCTGCTGGAAGAGGAGAGGAGGAGTAACTCTAAGTTGACTGAAGAGTCGACTAAACAGATTCAGTACCTGCAGAGTAAGTACACAAACTGAAAAATATGCTATCTACTTGTACTTGTAAGCTAACGTGCTCCCTGATTTCATGTGTGTGTATAGCTCAGCTTGGAAAGCTGCAGGCAGACATGGAGGCACTGAGGGAGCAGAGGGAGAGCACCATCTGCAGCACCAGAGAGGAGCTCTACTCAGCCCAGGAGGAGGTACTGCTTTGGTTGCACCTCACATCAACTCCCTTTCACTTACCATCTAACAAACTTCTGGTTCCTCCTAAACCCACAAATCTGCTCCTCACTCTTCTCTAAAATAGCCTTTGATGGACTCTTCCTTAACTCCTGTCTGAGCGTTTCCAGTTCTTCCCGACTTTTACGGACTGCATAAAAAATACCCAGACATCCTCTTCTACGGAGGAAGCCTCGATGTCCGTCCGTTTGTTGTAAATCCCTGTCACATGACTGATCTGTACATTGTGTTTCCCCCCCCAGATTCTCGTCCTACGACACGCCATGGAGGCAGCCACCTCAGAGCGGGAACGTGAGATTGCCGCCCTGCAGGCAGACCTGAGCAACGTACGCTCTGAGCTGGAGCACTGGAGAACCACTGCCGCCAAGTATGAAGAAGAGATCGGACGGCTTCAGGAGGCCTTTGTACAGCAGCAAGAGCAACAGAACACTGCCAACCAGCTGCAGGGTGAGCGAAGTTTGTGTTTGTCTATGAAGATGAACTAAAGCTAAACGCATAGTTTTGCTGATAATTCTGACTGATTTTAATGGAAACTAACTGTACACCCCTTCTTGCTGTGTGTCTCTCAGTGGAGTGTGTTACGTTGCAGCAGCGATGTGTGTGTTTGCAGCAGGACTGTGACAGCCTGAGAACCGAGCGGAAAGCTCTCACAGATAAACTGCAGCACCTGGAGGCTGAACTGAGCAGGTCGGCATGTTTATGTTTATTTGAATTTTGCCAGTTTTTGTGATTGGTTAGAAAGGTTTGATACTTTTACTGAACCTGCAACACAAAAATATCCAGAAAAGATGCAATACCACTGCGATTTTTCATCCGTAATTCCACTCGCAGAACTCTCATGCATGGACATCTATTAACTTTATTGCTTTTGCCTGACCCAGCAAAACGTAGCTACTAACGTTAGCACTTGATTTTAGGAGCTCTTTGTATTGCTTCTTGTGGCTGTAGTGTAGGTGGCAGTGGAGATTCACTGTTTCCCCTGATAGTTGGTAAATATTGGCTATGGGGCGGCAGTGGCTCAGGCGGTAGAGCAGGTCGTCCAATGATTCCCACTCCCGCAGTCATCTGTTGTTGTGTCCTTGGGCAAGACACTTAACCCTCCTTGCCTCCACTGTTGGCATCGCTGGTGTATGAATGTGTGGATGAATGTTCGGTGATGGTCGGAGAGGCCGTAGGCGCAGACTGGCAGCCACGTTTCCGTCAGCTTGCCCCAGGGCAACTGTGGCTACACACGTAGCTTACCATCACCAGGTATGAGTGAGGAGTGGATGAATAATGGATTCACAATGTAAAGCGCTTTGGGTGCCTTGAAAAGCGCTATATAAATCTAATCCATTATTATTATTATGTCTTGAAGAGTACCTGGATCTGTAGTGTGTCATCTCCCTTGCAACCAAAATAGTTGTAAATAGCCACGTTCACATTTTCATCGCTCCTCTCGTTAACTTCAACCACCCCAACATTCACTCAGCTGCAGCTGTTAGCATCTACATGGAGCAGGTATCCAGGACGGTAAGAGTCCCTTTGAATTGCTGTTGACATACACAGAGCATGAATGCTCAGCAGCTTTGAAACATCACATCACTTCCTAAAATGTGCAAATAGAGACTGATATTTATTTTAGTTTAGGCATATATGCATGTTTCACAGGATAATATCGTAATGAAGGTCAGTTGTTCAGCCTACAATCAGGGTTTTTAGGAGAAAGTCTAGACAATTTTATCCAATCTGTTTACATAATTGCTGGGGGGCTTTCTGCTGGTTAATGTGCCCTGCTAGCTGTAAGTGTGGGTGAGGATGTTTGGGGAAATGGCTTGCAGGATGTAGAGCGGGATGCAGAAAATATGCAGTAGAATTCACTGTTTTCTTTATAACACATTGGAAATAACTGATGCTCCTTATTGTATTGACCTGAGTATGGTATGTATCCGTAGGTATCCACAGCCGTCTGGCCAGGCCACACATCCACATGTAAACAGGAGTGGTAGATACTCTGCAAACCTTGCTGTCACATTTATAAAATATGTCATCTGCTGATGAGATTTGTACTTGAAGGTACTAATATTACATCCCTGGGTTAAAAATTGTAAACACTTCACAGATGAAGAAAAATACAAACACAGATCATTTTAAGATTTAGTTCTTGTCAAAAGGCTTCAAAGTTTTTTTGATTGCCCAAATATCAAATGAATATAAAACATTAGACCAGAAATTACAGATAAAATCTGAATGATAGTGTAAAAAGAAAATTATTATTAAGTACGACATGCAAATAATGTCATACTTACTTTCTAAAGTATTAACTTAATCTAAAGATTAATGTTATGAATCCTGGAGCACAACGAACTGTGAAAGTGATCACAAATACTGGATAACATCTATGTGTCAGCTGTGAACACATGTTTTAGTTTTGTTTCTGGACAGCAGAAAGAAGCACTGAGCTAAGTTAAGCTCAGAGTTTGGGTTCAGCATTAAACAACAGCAGAGGCTGAGACTGACGGGAGGAAATGTTCGATTCAGCCGAGTCAGGCCGAGGTTGGCAGGTGGCTGACTGAACCAGTCTGAGCAGTCAGCAAGTTAAAAGACTGAGGCTCTGTTCTCCATGGAGATAAAACATCACCTCACGTTCTCATCAGGGAGGAGGTCTCAGCAGGATTTTATCTGAGCGTCAGCTGCATTTCCAATAAAGTGATGGTGTCATTGACAGAACTTTAATGAGTTTAGCAATGCCTCACTTTGGTATGCCTCAATGTCTCCCGGCTGATGTGCATTTCAAGTATGTTCCAGGGTTTTGCAGTTTAGGCACCAGATGATTTAAAAAACAGCAGGATTTCCTTCATTTATAGAAGCACATCACAAAACTCCTCAGGATAAAATATCAGTAGCTGTTTGTCAAAGAGCAAAACATTACCTTGTATTTAGTGAAGCAACAACCTTACATATGTTATATCAGCATCTGCTCCATTGAACACTTTATGAATTTATGTTGGGACTGATTGTGTGTGTGTGGTACACACAGACTGAGGCATCCTTTTGCTTCTCTGAGAAGCTCGTTTTATTTGAGTGCAGCATTGAGAATCAGTCACAGCAGACGGCCTTCTTACTGGGTCAGAAAGCTGGTCAAGATGAGAATAAACGGATACTCAGACAGTTAAAAACAAACACCCGGGTCTCAATAAACTGATATGAGTAACTTGCATATCATTATTGTCATGATGTTTTAATTAGTTTTTACTGTGTACAAACATTAATCCATTTGAATGTGTGTTGTTTGTGTTTATAAATGTGTTTAACTGTGTTGCTGCCGTCTTGGACACTCTTAATGAGGCTTTTCCTGGTTAAAGGTTAAATATAAGATACACCAAAGTCTTTTGAATGTAATACCTTTCAGTGAGAGTGGGTTACATGTACCTTTTTGTCTTTGTAAGCTGCAGTAAGACTGCAGCTTAAAGCTGCTTTTCACTGTACAAATATTTCTAATTAAAGGTATAGATATATTTCAAATTATAGATGCTGGTATAGTTATAGTATAGTTCAATCAATCAATCAATCAATCAGTCTTTATTTATAGAGCACTTTTCATACAAAAATGCAGCACAAAGTGCTTTCCATGGTTAAAACAGATGAAGATGAAGATGTTTGAAATGCATTTGTTTTTTTGCAGCACCAGGGAGCAGAGTCTGGTCCTAAGCAGCAGTCTGGAGTCTCTGGAGAAGAGGGAAGAGGTTTTGCAGGGCAAACTAGGTTCTCTGGAGAATCAGCACATACAGGATGCAAGCCGACTGAAGAACCAGCTGGACCAGGCCCAGGCCCGCACACACACACTGCAGAAAGAGGTACCCACATGTTTGTACTGCCTCTCACGTTAGCTTCTACTAACTCTAGCAAGTGTCTTTACGTAGCCGTTTTCAGTGTCAGAAAATGTTTTTACTCTCATGTCTCAAACACAAACTAGCTCTTCGGAAACGGCTACAAAGTAAACAGCAGAGAGGTTACAAGTCCTTTGAAGCTGACGTTTCCATAAATTGGTTCCCTTTGTTTGTAGAAATGATCTTAAAGTGGTGTTTGTGTGGCTGTGTGTTCCAGTACGAAGACACTCAGTCGCAACTCTTGGACCTGCGTCAGCGCTACGAGAAAACCGAGCAGGAGAAGCTGAACATCCACCAGGAGCTGGAGCAGTGTAGGAGCAGCCTGAAGCTGCTGCAGGATAAAACCAGCTCTGTGAGTTCACACACACACACACAGGGGAGACTTAAAATTATGCAAACTGTCTAATCTTTAGTTTTATTTTTGTTGAGCTTTGAAACCAAAAAGGTTTCCTTTACAGTTGTTTGGTTATAAAGACGTCTGGAGCTATGTTACATTAAACTTTACAACACTCAGAACTGGACTGGGACTTAATCCCACCCAGTGCTGGCTGCCTAACGGGACAAGAAATCTGTAATCACTAGTGTAGTTTGAATCTAACAAAAGAAACCCATCACCGCTGAGGTGACATCATATGATCGTAGATGTTACTGCATTTTCTTCCAGAGCTGATCAATAATAAGCCTATAAATAACCTGCTAGTTTGTTTCTACCTCTCAGAAATGTCTGGATGTGTGAAAATCAGCGAGGCGGAGCAGCCTCTTCCTTTATTTTCCCTCTTCATCCGTTTCCTATTTCATTCCTGTCTGTCACCCACCTGGCCTCAGCTCTTCCTCCTCTTCAGCCATTCTTCATCAGGCATCTCTACTCATCTTCAACTTTTGTTTTGCTTTTCAGGATCACATTACTGATCCTGAATCTCAGTAGTAGTAGTAAATAAAAAAACAACAATAAACTTTGTTTTAGCTGACACCTGAATTATCAAGAATAGTTATTCCTCATTACAACTTTGGTCGAGTTGTCTTTTTTTTTTTAGTTAGTTTTAGTGCAGCAAATTATGCCTCATTGAACGATACCTAAAGCACATGCAGGAAAAAGTCAGGGTGCAGGTAACTAAATGAATGAATAGCCTAAATGATCTTGAGTTAAACACATTCAGACTTCAGATAATGTGTTACCTTTCGTCAGACGAAGAGCATTTCATCAGAAACAAAATGTCACAGAAGAGTTTTTCACCTCATTTGTGGATTATATTTCACTTCATCTTTAGATTATATTTATAGCTGCTGTGCTTTTTCAGTTAATGAAAAATCAGCTTTTCTTCCAAACATTTCACTCTTGTCTTGAATCCACAGCTGGGTTTTAATAAACCAGTGACTGAGCTGAAACTGGAGGGAGGCGTGTTGCCAGTGAAGGGTGATTGGTCTCCTTCTCTGGTGCTTTTAAGAATGTTGCTTGCCGACGTGTAGATGTAGGTGGTGTTGCTTCGTAGAAACTGCTTACAGGATACAACTCTACCTCCCCACCCAACCTTCTCTCTTTGTCTCTATCGTTCTGTCCTCTCCCCACCCTCCTGCCTCGCTGTAGCTGCTCCATCCTCCATGTCGGTTTTGGTTGATTTGCTGGCTGATTTCTTCTTATCCCTCTCCCCTCCCCCTTCCCTCCCTCCCCTCTAGCCATCCATATTGCAGCCTGTCCAAGCCATATTCATGGGCCTTGTCCTGGCTCTGCTCTACTGGTGTTTCGGCCAGTTGTGGTAGAAAGGTACACACCAACATGACATCAGTCTGTCTGTCTGTCTGTCGCTGCTGCCTCCATCCATCTTCTGTCTCTGGAAGGAGAGACGACAGAAGTGAAATTAGAGTCCTGGCCCGTGTTTGAATTCAGGGTTACTCCACCTTACATACCGTTTTTTTTTTTACAACGTGTTCCTGTAAATACAGATACAAATGCTGGTTTCTTTGATTGGTGTTTAGACTGTCAGAGTTCCTGTATAATCTGCCCAGATGTCTGCAATGATTACATTTTTCTGTGTTTAGAAATTATCCACTGGGTGTTCAATAAAATAGTGAACAAAGTCACAGGAAATGCTGATTGATATGAAAAATATAATTAGAAGCAAATGAATTAATGGCAAGATCTGCAAGTCTTGGAAAAAATATAAGCATCAGAATTGTTTTAGGATCAGATTTGGTTCCTGTTAACGAGACGGTTTCAGAACAGATGCTTGTTTTCTTAAACTATAAAGATTTTCTTGTTTTGCTGACTTGCTTAGTCTTTATAAACAAACATAGATCAACAACAGTGAAGAACTGAATTTATTTTCATCACTTTATTGTTTACATGTAGCTGCAAATTACAGCTATTTAGTTTCCTAATATATAAATGACCCTCAGATTTCAGCCTTCAAGGATGTACAGTGTTATGGCCCATAGAGTTTAGTAATGAAAGTTTAACGTTTTCTAAGTACGTTGCCGTGGTCGTGTTTCATCCATAATTTGGCCAGGCTGAAGGAGTTAAACCCTGAATTCTGATCAGCAGGACGTTCTCCTCATCATTGTGGTGTCTGGTCCTCGTCTCTTGGTTTGAACTGCTCTAACTGCATGTGTGTTAGTCTGCGTCTGCTCTGTTTCAGCTAGCACTGAACGCTGCTCTCTGAAAGGAATGTCCTCACACCGCCCATAAACCCTCCATTTAAAGCGATACCTCAGGGTGACAAAAGACCTCAGGCTCACAGTGAAAACTTTTATTTATTTATTATTGTTGTTAAAAACAATTTTTGCGTTGTGTAATAAATAGTTTCTGTAGATTTTCCACTCAGCCAACAAGCTCAAAGACATCCTCAAAGAGAAGTGAAACAATCATGGTTGATTTATTTTTGCTCATTTTTCCTATTGGCCAGAAATCTAACTTAAAAGCCGAAACACAGTGTTGTATTAATCTGTTTGAATGCTTTCTGGCTTCTTTGGTCAAAGTCCTCAGCGTTTCTGTTGAAGATGTCAGTCTTTAAAAACATGACAAAAGGCTGGTTGATTTCCTAAAGTTAGTTAATACTACTTTAATAAAAAGATATACAATTAATTTTCATGTCTTTCCATGTGAATTTGGGCTGGAATAAAGCTTTGCATTTGGTTTTCCTCTGCTTTTTTTTTTTCTTCCATAATGTGATAATTTGAGTGAAATCTGGATTTTAATGAGAAAAATCCTGCTGTGCAACATCAGATAAATACAGTTGTTTTTGACCTGGAGTTTAGTCCCAGTAAAGCCTGCGACAGGTGACCCACAGCTGTGGAGTCTTTACTATAAAAACTTTTTACAAGCAGTTTTCAATGCTCATAAATTAAAAGGATTGGAGTCCAAATGCAAGTTTCTGTTAATGAAAAGATTCAGACTCATGTTATATTTATCAAGATCAAAACACAAGAACAAGACTTCTTAAATAACTCATTGCTTTTATTTGAATCGAGCCTTTAAGTGAAAAGTTTCCTTAAATATCCAAAAATATGACGTTTATTTTGAGATGAGAGTTCAAGTTTGAGACCAGAGATGTTTTTAAATCCAGATTTTATTTGAAGGATGTCAAGAGATGACTCCACAGTTGGCCAAAATCTTACTTTGGCCAAATTAAATTATTTAAATTAGACATAATTTCCCTTGAGATCTAAAACAAAATGTTTGTGATAATTAAAAAATGAGCCAGAAGGTAAAAAAATGTCAACACATTTGAAACTCGGTATCTCTTTAAGTAGTCGGGCTGTGACCATCAGACATTCAAACTCTGGTCTGCTTCATTCTTCCGTCAGCTCGCTCTTCTTCTTCCTCTGCAGGGTTTTTCATTTTTAATTTTATGCTTGTTTTTCTCCATCTGCTGCAGGTTTAATATTTTCATGTTTCTTCTGTCCTGTTTGCTGCTTTAATCTGCTTTTCATTTCCATTTTATTCTGCCTTTATGTGTTTACAGGTTGTTTTCTTTAAACTGGAGCATGCATCTTTATTTTAATCTTTGTCTCCTATTGTTCTCTTAGTCATTGACAAATTACATTTTTATTACATTTTTTTTTATTAAACTTCGGTCATCCTGTCCATCATTTTTGTCACGTGATGTGTTTGCTGCTTGTTTGTTGGAAAATGTCTTCCCAGTTTTTCCAGTTGTTCAAGGAAAAACTGGTCTGTAACGTTTCTCTTTTTCTTTTCTGCTCGGGTAACTTTTCTGCTACGTTATGTTTTTCTTTTTAATTTATATTTTAAGGGGGGCTATTTAGTTATTTATTTTGCAGTCCCTGAAAATGTTATTTTGTTTAGCTCATTTAACATTTTTTATGAGCAAGGCGTGGAAACGACTGCATCTGCTTCTTTCATTCAGCAGTCGGATGTTTGGTTTACATGGCTGCATCCACGTAGAGAAATATCCATTGATAGAGAGTTCATGCATACTGTATCTGAAATGTTGAATGCTGCGTGAAGCAGCACATCTGTTATGTATTTGAACAAATGAGCAGCCCTGCAAATGAAAGGTTGAAGCAGACTTGAACTGTGTCCACGCCTGGGTTTGTATCTGTGATAAATTATCTGGAATATGCGGAGGTGTGGATAGATGGTTATGAAATGCCAAGGAGCATTTAGAGGAACTGGATCTTGACAGAAGATAGAACTTCTCCCTAAAGAATTAAACTAATTCAAACCTTATTTTGCTTCTAAATAAAAAATGATTTGGAAGGATGTCAACAAAAACAGATACCTGGAAGTTAATGGAGAATGTTTCAATTTTCTTTCCTGCAATCCACCATTGTGATCGTTCTCGTATTGTCATGTAGGATATACAGTAAGGACATTTGTTGGGCCGGCACCTCCCTTTTGGAGCCAGTGTGTCCAAACTCTTGATGACACCTCAAGGAAATCGGCTGCAGACTACTGTGATGATTGTTTAATCTAATCCAGACGCAGCAAGGGGCTAGAGCTCAAAAATCTGATCAGAGTACATGAAGTACACCACAGTGGCCCACAGGAAAATCACATTTAAAAATGTGGTTGTGATTCTGTGACTGTCCCGTTTTGGGGTGTTTTATACTTATTTCAGTATTAATGATCTGCAGAATTAATGGTTCTTTATTCTTTTTCTTTTGAGACATTTCTATTTGAACTATGTTTTCAGCAGTTTTATAAGGTTGGTTAAATAAGCTGTTCAGTATGTTAACATGAATGTTTTTGAGATAAAAATTACATGTGCATTGTCTGTTACAAATGCACTTTGTTGTAGTTGAGAAGACTAACTTGGGCACCAGGGGGAAAAAAAATCTTTTGGACTGATTAGACTTGCCTTTTTCCTGCAGTCCTCTATCTTTTACTTTCCTTTTCTTCAGCTTCCCTTTTCTAAACTGTTATTTTCATTGTGCTAACTTGTACCAAGAAGAATCTTCGAATGCATCTTTCCTCACATCTCTCATTTTTCTTTGCTGAGCAGAAATATGCGAGTAAGGGGGAAAATACGTTAGTGTAATGAAACATGCCTTCTCTGGTTCAACCTTGGTCCAGGTTGAAGGTTCAGACACGACTGTCCAGACTAACTTAATTTTCTTCTTCTCTGTTTGTGTGTCTGTCTGTCGTCTCGGACAGAGCGGCTGGAGCCCCTGGATGCCGGTCATCGCAGTGATGGTCGCCGTGACGGCAGCCGTTCTCTACCCCAACCTCTCCAAAAGCAGCTCCACTTAGGACACACACACACACACACAGTGTTGTAAGGAGAGCATCACTGCTTTACTTGTATAAAGTGTAATTGTACATAATTGTAGAGGGAATATAAAGGTTTTGGTTTCTACAGAGGTCTCAGATGCTTTTTGGTTTATTTTAAGTTTTTTCCTGAGAGGAGGAGTTTTGTTGTTTTTATTCTCGGCTCTCTCTCAGCTGTGGTGGGGGCGTTTTTTGGTTTTTTTCTCAGTAATGAAGCATTCTTTGGCAGGCAGAGCTTCCTCATGGAAAAAAGAAAAACTGCCCAACGTAACACTCACACTCTGTAACAGGACCGAGAGAACAGGATGCTTTCCAGCAGCCTCGGTGCAGTCGGGTGGGGGCACATGGATGTCACTGTCAGCCTTGTGATTTTCTGTTAGACAGTCGCATATTCACCTTTAATTTTACTAAACTCGTCCAACCACCTGCTTCCTTTAGATATTGAGATGTTTTCAATATATATTTTTTTTAAATTTTACTACTATGGTTAAGTACTATGGTTGCTTTGGGCTGCCAATAATTATAACTGTTTAATTTGGCTGTTTCATGACTAAAAACATGGATACATTTCTTCTTGGAATACATTTGGTCTTAATTGGCCATTTAGAGGCTGAATTATCAGCTTAGAAATTAGCGCAACACTCTAGTTGTAGAAGGTTAATCTGATTGTGTTCCTGTTCACACAGCAAATCTGCATCACATCACAAAAATAATTGGACATTATAAGTAAACAAAGCAAACCAACATGATTTAAGTGTTAATGCAGGCAGTTTGAGCACAAATGAAGCACAAACAGTGACGAAAAGTGTGCCTGTTCACCTCCATCAGTATTGTAGTTAGGCTTACCTGAGTCACACCGGTGGCTTTGGGAAGGCCTGCTCTGCTCGGATCTGTTCTTTCAGTCGGCCTTGTTGGATGTCTAACATGGCGTTCGACATCCAACTGTGGTTGAAGCCAAATTACTGAAATCAATCCAAATTTATTTTCTTTATTTTTTCTCTCTTTTCATTTTGGGAGGACAGAAAAGGGGGTCAAAGTGCCTCTGATGTAACTAACAAACACCACAGTTTTTGCAGAGAACCACACACACTTTATTGGATTACCACACTTGCTTGGCTAACCTGACTGCCAGAGGCCTGTTAGTGGTATGAGTGAGATAGAAGATCTATGCTGTACCGACTTTTTCCAGAGCTGTCAACTTCACTGACTGGAGGAGATCCAATTTTAAGTTTTCATAATTAAATCCTCCTGTAATTATTCAGCTGTTCCATCAGGATTTCCCAAATCAATATAAAGTATTCAGAATGTTTTGTAGTTATCATGAAATAATAATAAATTAAAAAAAGGCAAATAGTTTCCTTGGGGAGACAGGAAGCAACACATTTCCTGGAAAATGTGAGATAACCATACAAATATGAAACTTTTATTAAAAACTGTTCCAGCCCAAAGCTGCTAATTGTTCACTAGCTTGTGAGATGGGATGGAAAAGCTCAGGAAAAGTCAAACCTCAAGTCACAGGTTCATTCTCGCATTTCACAGCACCGCGACGCTTCGGTGCAGCTAATAGACAACCGAACATTATCGTGAGTTGGGTCAAAATGGAAACTTCTCCAACACTTCAGTCCTCTGATGTCAGCGCAAACTACACATACAAAGAAATACAGCTTTGATCACATTTCCTGATTTGGCTCTAAATAAGCTCTAATTATGAATAAAATTAACCACGTTGACATTTAATAAGTGGTGGTGTATTTTCAAAGCACAGACCTGTACTAACGGCCCTATTAATGCTCTTGAGCTGTCTGGTAATTAAAAACCATAAACAATCTTCCTCTATATCTGTCCTTCATGACATGAACACAACAAATATGCCTCAATCCACCCAACATGTTTTATTTCTGCTCAGTAATGAGATTCACAAGGTTTAAGTCTTCCATCTGTGTTGCATTTTGAGTTGTTCACTTCTGACGTCTGGAATTTTTTCTTTATTTCTTCTAAGATAAGCTCTTGGGTTGTCCCAAATGGGGGATAGAAAGCTCAGAAGAGAAATAACAGTATGATTGGATCAACACTGTCTGATACACGCTAACACTTCAGGCCTACATTGACAGGATTTTAAAAGACAAATTATAACAGTGTGTGTTGGTAAATGGAGGGGTGTGTTGGTTTACACTTTGGACTCGAGTAGCGTTTGTCATCGTCTGTGTACTCTGTCTTGTCTCCGTGTTTAAAAGAAAAAAATATAATTAATGACAGCGAACAAATATTCCTGATGTTTAAAGAGAAAAACACTAAAGTACAGAGAGAATTGTAAAATAAAAAGTTGTTGAATGATGTGCAACTAGACTTATTTTGTTAAAATTGTGTAGAGAGGTGAGCGGGGCTATGTAGAGAATATGATGTATTGAATATGCAAAGCGATGTTTGGATTAAAGTTGTAGCAAGCTGACCCACCACACCCGTTTCCAGCCTCTTCAATCACAAACCTCACACGCGAGTTCACCTCTGAATATCTTTAATAAATAATTTGAGGGGATACAACAAAAAAAGATGCGGCGAGTTGTTCTGCTAACTTGATTTTTCAAGAAAAACGTGACTTTGAAGGGTGTCAGTATTTAATCTGGCAAAAAAGGGTTGGTTGGATTTGTTTTAGACCAATCGGAGTGAAAAAACTAGTCCTGGAGAACAAGTTTTGGAATTATGATTTACATTTATATCACACATAAATCTAAATATGCAAAAGTTGAGTGTTTACAGACCTCACTGAGCTACAGCATCTGATTTAAGAAACAAAACATTGCGCCAATAAGAACTGTAGTAGAAACATGGGAAAGGATTATAAAACAACTTGGAGTGTGTCAAAAAATGCTGGTGGGAGCAGTTCCAAACAAAATGGGAAGGTTGGAAAGGAGAAACACAGGTCTACTAAGGAAGACGTTGAAGCAAGGTGTGGAATAAATGAGAAAACTGGTTCAAAGTTAACTAGGTTATAAGTGGATTTGCATTCAGAAAAGTCACACCTAGACTGTCACTGATGTATTTAAACAACTGAAATTTAAAATTTGATAACAGCAGTACAAAAAATATTTTAAATAAGCATTTTTACATTTGCGTTAAATCAACCCTTTAATGTCACTTTTTAATAATATAGGTGCTGAAAGTACTGATTGTTGTAGTACAAGATTCCAGTCTTGCAGGCCAGTCAAGCACACAAAGCCTCGCTGTTGGACGTTATTCAGAACAAACTCTGAAACTGTGCAGCTGAAATGACCACGGACCTCCAGGCAAAGAGTTGCACCCTAGATGGTAGCATCTGGAATTCCATCACCCACCTCTGCAACAATGGTACCTTCACACATATCAAGTCATCCATGCCATGGATGCTGACAAACCTCCATACCCTCACTTATGAACTGGAACCAAGCCAGGCTGTTCTCAGAAAACAACCAGGATGGTGTTTGTTATCTTTAGTATGTAGAACCAGATATTAGTTTTCCGAACATCGTAAACATGGATCCATCAGACCACAGAACCTCTACGTCTACTGTCTTACTGTCCATCTGATATGAGCTGATGTCTACAGATGTTGGAGATAAAGTAGTACAGAACTGAACTGTAGAGTTCAGTTCTGTACTACTTCATCTTGCAACTGATATGAGCAAAGCCCAGTTATTTTGAGATGCAAGCCAAAATATCTTGCGTATGCATCAATCTTTTGGCAGGAATGTGATGTAATAGCTGACATTTTTATGTCAGTTTGACAGCTGATACTAAGAACTGACTGAGGAAGCCTTTCCAATGACACTTCATGCTCCATCTATGTCTGCCACATACATGTGAAGAAAAGGTATAAAAGTTCACTATGTATTTACAATGAAATGGAAGGAGATGAAGCAGCCTGCCTCAGAAGTTGCCTACTTTTATGAGTGCATCTTGAGTAATACTGGGAATAAATAATAAAAAGAAGATTTCACCATTAAACGCAGGTCTAGACCTGTGTGGGTGTGTGCGTCCTCTATTAGCTGAATGTTTTCACACGACAAATGTGCATCAATCATCCAGCTGGAGCATGATGTCATCTTTACGAGATGGTTGAAACATGCAGAGATTTAAGGGTTCACACACAGATCTGTCTCTGTGCTGATCAGATAATTTTCATCAGGAAACTATGAAGACAAAACATTTCAGGAGAGCCTCACTTCAAATTTAAAAGGCTTCGTAAACTGAAAACAGACGTCCTCTGTAATTTACTATGAGACAATTAATGTTCACCAGATACAGAGTCACATCTGCTGCTGATTTAAAAAAAAAAAAAAAAGGTAAAAGGAAGATCCCAGAAGTGTTTACAGACAGGAAACAACGATATGTAGATCTGCTACAGCAGTCATCAGTTACTTTTTGACCAAGATAAAATACCTGCTGGTAGCAGAGTTTTTTTTTTCTTGGAAAAAGAAAGGAAAACAAAATGAGTGGAAGTAAAAGCAACATGATCAAACATCAAACAATGATGTTTTGAGCAGCTTCAATATGGCTTTAATGACGATGAAAGGTGGTTAATCTCAGTGAAGTTATAATGAATTACCATCTGAATTTTCAGGAGTTCTTAAACCTTCAATAATTTATAGTAATATTTTTTCCCATATCGTCACCCACTGAAAATAATAGCCTAAGTCATATTTTTCAAGTTTTTCTAAAAACACAAAAAACTGATTTTTGTTTTCAATATTTGGTTCAGTTTTTGTGCTTTTAGAAAAACCTGAAGAAAAAAACTACTTGGGCCATTATTTTTAAAGGGTGACAATATTTTAACATATTGTTGTTACTGTCTTTAAAACCTTAAAGAATGACTTGTCCCTTGATTTAGTTTTCAATATTTTCAGTAATGTGCAGTCCCTGTGTTGTTTTGTAGGGTTATTTCCAGAAACTACATTTATTTTTGACAGTCTTATTGCTAAAGTTGCTGTTCATATTTTTCCTCAGTTTGCCTTCTTATAGATGCTCCTGATGATTTTCTGTTTCTTACAGAGGTTGTTTCTCTGCAGGGATAGAAACTGGTTTTCTGCTTTGGTTGTACAGTTGTTGCCTTTTGTAGTTTCTGTTCTTCCAAATCTCTCCTCTCTTGTCAACACACTCCTCCCCCCATTTCTTCTGGTCAGATCCAGCATGAAAATGTAACTAAGCAAAATCCAAAAACCATCAATAATTTAAAAACATGTCTATTACTGGTACTACTACTATTTATTTAGTTTTTGTTTAATCTTTGTATCAAGTTTTTCTGTTTCTTGTTTTGCTTTCATCGAGTGAGAGCAGTGTTAAAGGAAAGAGAAAAATACATTAAGTTGCTAAAAACAAGTCTTGTATGCATATAAAGTCAATTAGGACACCTGTTCACAGGATTTTAAGTAGTTTCTGACACCCCTATTTTTTTAATAAAAGGAAAAGAAAAGAGTAAATAGGAACAGCTTTTCCAAAAGAATTAATGTGCTTTATTTTTACTTAATGTATGTATTTGTTGTAATTCTTTTGAATGAACTGTAATTAGTCTGTTAGTATGGGCAGGACTGAAAGTGTTTCAATATTATTTCTATCCGAAAAGGTAAATATTCACAAAACAGATACATCGACGAGGAACAGGAAAATGTCTCCGAAACTTTAGGCAAAAAGAAAGAAACTGAAAAATCCGAGTAACACCTGAATGCATAAAGCCTAAAGATTAGACGCTCCCATACCATAGTAATATATACGTATAACGTTTACGTGCATACGTATATATGTATTACGTATTTGTCTACGGACGTTCCAACTATTTCACACACTGACGGCGACTGCCCGCGCGGCGGCGCTGGCGCTCCGATCCGTGTCGTCGACGTCCTATAAGTCTCTGTGAGTTTGAGGCTAAACTTCAAACTAAGTTGCAACAGCTTCGAGGTAACACCACGGGAAGATAGCGCACGCTCAACGGCCCACTTTCTGTCATATTTAATCCAAGTCTGAATAAGAAGCGTTACAGATAACTAACGGGAAGAGCAGTAAAACATGCCGACCACAGAAAAAGACCTGGCTGAAGACGCTCCGTGGAAGAAGATCCAGCAGAACACCTTCACCCGCTGGATCAACGAGCACCTGAAATGTGTCAACAAGCGGATCGGTGACCTGCAACTGGACCTGAGCGACGGTCTCAGACTCATCGCCCTCCTGGAGGTCCTCAGCCACAAGAAGATGTACAGAAAATACCATCCGAGGCCCAACTTCAGGCAGATGAAGCTGGAGAACGTGTCCGTGGCTCTGGAGTTCCTGGAGAAGGAGAACATAAAACTGGTTTCCATAGGTGAGTGACCGGGAACCATTCATTTGTCTGCAAACTTTCCTTAGCTCTCCGTCTAACGAAACACGTTTGTTGGACGCTGGAATAGCTGTCTTTGTTTTATTTATTTATGTGTTTTAGTTTAGTGGATGAGCGCGAGATGACAAACAAAAGAATTAATTTCTAAAAGCTATGTTAATTGAAATGAGCTTTTTGATTCAAAATGGAAAAATGATCAACGCTGGTGCAGCTCATTATTTGCTCAATTCTGGAAAAGCCAATAAAAACGAACTCTTTGCTAGCTATTATAACAGTTAATTTATTTTACTCCAGTTTTCAGGAGTCAGTAAACAAGGAAAGAAATGACCTGGGCTTGAAAAGGTTGAATAGATCATTTTTCTTTTTATTTTCATCTAAAATTCACCAGGTCAGAACTACGTGTTATTTAATGGGAAATCAATATTATGTAGTTATATATAGTTAAATTGTTTTTCATTGAATAAATCATAAAAACAGCGGATTCAGTCAGTATTAATTTCACAAATTGAAATGTTTTTATTTTTCCTTTTTAGATGCCATCTCTGGGTGGTGGCTTTTATGGCTCATTTAGACGTAAATAGGAGTTTAATGATAAGATGGCTAAGGGAGAAGCTGGAAGGCAGTGCAGGGATTTTGTGTCTAATTTTGCTGGTGTTCACAGTTTCAATGATCAGACTCAGCATTGGACACCAACCCCTGTCTGTCAGGAGTGAAGTCTTCAAGATGGAGTGCTGATCTGATGTGATGCTTCGCTGTGGTCCTGCCATGTGTACCATTCTTTTAGTGTCTTTGTTTTAGACGTCTAAAGAAGGGAGACATTGATCTTTGGCCTGGATCTTATAGTAAATCATTGCCTCCTCGTTAGTTGATAATGAAAGCTGTCTGGTTATAAATCAGCTTCTCTGGGTGTAAATAAGGCATCTTCAGTATTTTTGACCTCTAACCAGACTTTTTTTTCCCTTTACTAATAGTATTGGATATCTATTTAATGTGTATGAATAGCCCTGAGTTTTCTCGTTAAATATATTTTTTTGACTTGTGCTTATCTTGCTTCCCAGTTCTGCTTGTGCAACAAGAGATGGGGGAAAATCAAACCTTGTTGATCAGTGTGTTTCCTCACAGTCAGGGCTGACGTAGCAGACTAAGCACCTGCAGACTTGATGTAGCACTTGACTGATGGGAGGCAGGTCTCATTCAGTTCATGCCATCCTTGACTTTTTGGCAAATGGCTGAAAATTGTTGAAAGTTGTCCAGTCTTTGTTTATCACTGAGATTGATTACCCGCTCTGCACTACATTGCATTTATTATTATTTTTTTCCTATTAAGAACCGTTTTTGAGCATTAAAGCCATCTTCAGAGCATGGTCTTGTGGTGGTGATAAGCAGCTCTGATCTGTAGGGGTGTGTTCAGGGATGTTGGAGTGGATACTTTAGGTCCTGTGTGCTGGCTGTAGCCTTTCAGTGATTGAACAGTTCTGCCTTTTATAAACAAGCTGACTCACTTTTTTTAAAGGTGCTTTACAGGTGAGCTCACCTTTCTGTGGTTACCTTGTAGGCAGAGCCAAATGTGTGAGGTTCTGCTTCCTTGCAAGTCAGTGTGGGCTTTTCTGTGATCTCCATGCACTTGAACACATCTTGGTTTGGAGTGTTTTTTAAAGTCAGAACAAAAACCGATGTGTATAATCATAGTCTAAATATGTCCCAGCTCCACCACTCTGCTGAGTTCATGAGTTTTATTCAGTTTTTGATATTCTTGGAGGGTTCTGCAGTGTTCAGTTCCCAGGTTAAGTCTGGTGGAGGAGAAAAATAACCAGTATGACCAAGAAGCTGGTGGGTGTTTGGAGATGGGAGCGAGCCGAGGTCAGAGCTCATTCATTTTCCTTTTTTTTCCCTTCCCCACACCAAAAAGGAACAGACTGACTGGGTGGGACACACACACACAAACACACACACATGTATGGAGAGTTGGGCAGAGTTGGTCTTGTTTTCAGCCTACAAGCTACAGATGAATCAGAAACACTGATTATTTAAAAGGAAACACACTTTAATATCTTTGTAACTTTATGTTCTATATTTTAAAGTTAAAAACAAATGTTTGTTTTTTTTTATTTTACTTTAATTTACTTTTGAAGAATACTTTTGGAAACTCAGTTTCCTGATCACTGTACAGGTGTGTGTGTGTGTGTGTATATATATATAAATATATCTTTAAGGTAAAACTAAAATGGTGGGTTTTTTTTTCTTTTAATTCCTTTTTTCTTTTTTGTATAAAAATAAACTGGGTATAGTGGATCTATGTTTTCTGATCAAAGATGCAGAGATTGTGCTTTCTTTAATGCTAGTATCTCTAAATTACAAGTCAATCTGTTCTCATTAGATAACGGCTTGTTTTTCTTGCGATAACGGGTTAATTTATGATATGTGCGTTTATTGAAGTGGCTGCTGGCTGAATCAGTGAGTTGGTCAGTGTGGTTTATTGTAGCAGTATTGTCTGTTCTAATAATGAAACCACTCATTTATACCTTGACTGTCGAGTTTCTGTTTCAGCTGATTTAACCAACAAGTTGTTCTCATACCTTGAGTGTAGAAATGGAGTTGGGCTTATTTGAACCCACTGAGATGCAGCATGTCCATAGTTTCCCTTTCAGACCTGCTGTAATGTTTGGGACCTTCTTCCCTCCTTATTTAAGGAGGTAAGTTTTAACAAAGTTGTAACAGAGATGGATGTATATTTAAAACACCTCAGGTTAACGGAAACATTATTATTGTTTTATTTTAATTCATGCTTCTACTGTTAAATTTTTTTTTAAACATCTGTCTCGTGTGCTTGGGTTAAATTCAGGTCTGAAACCAGGAGTGAATTTCTTTACTTCAGAAGTTAAGACTCATCAACTGCACTTCACAACAAGTTCACTAATCGTTGTCTCTTTTTGAAACTTTTACTAACTTAAAGTTGACAACCACCATTTTTTTCCTCAACTCTAGAATTGCACATCTATTCTCATTTAGTGATGTACTGGATTTTGCTTTGACTAAACCAGACTTTTTGGACGTGGACTTTCTTTTTCAAACATCTGCGTACTGTGGTGCAAAATTACGCAGATGTCACACCAACCCCACCCGGGTCATTTAAACTAAAGGAGCTGCCACACCTGAGCTTGGCTCAGCAGAAAAAGCTGCCAGATGGGTCTTCTTGCAACAAGTGTCTGACTCGTGTGTCTGCCACAGTCTGAAGGGTGTATCTGTGGTGTTTATAATGCCTGCAGCTAGAATATTAGTGTAACGTGTAACTGTGTTCTCATGTCATAGCGGCGTGGTGTTTACTTAGAGGCATGAGGGAAGAAAACCAGTGTGTCATTACAGATTCTTTTAGAACAGTTTCAGTCTTATGCACAGGTAACAGTAGCTTGACACATGCCTCACCTAAATGATGTGAAGAGCATTGCAGCCATTTAGAAAGGAGGAGTGGTAGTGAGCGTGGGAAGGAGATGTTTGCTGTTGTCAAAGTGATGTAACACCATGTGCTTTTCAGCTTGGTGTGTGTGTTTTGGTGTGTATTCATTAATGGTTGTGGTATGGGGACCCTTAGGGAGGCCCCTGGCTCTTGTCTCTATTGAAACTGTGGCAGGAAGGAAAATTTATGGCGTGCCTTCTCAGGGTTTGTACAGAAATCATGTTGAAGCATATCATTATCTGCTGGGGTTTGTCTCAACACAATGCTGCTTTCACTGGCTGCAGGAAAACTTAAACATTGGAGGTTCTGCAAAATATCAACCTTATCTGCTCCATTTTCCACTTATACAACAGCTAAACATCTTTTAAATATAAAGTTAATTGTTTATTTTTTATTTAACCTTTCTGCTGGTGCAGTCTAGTCTTTAATTTGATTAAAATTACAATATTTTCAGCTTCCACCCGACATAACATGACTCATGTTTAGGGTAAGCTTTACTCTTTTAGACCTTTTTTTTTTTTTAAGCTTTTCATTAATTTTAATAAATGTAATGTCAAGTAATGGAAACCCAAAACAAACATTTAAAAAGATTCTGGAAGAAGATGCGAGATGCTGACTGATTTGGGAATATAACAACAGAAATAAATTGTATTTGTCAGATGTTTGGCTGTTTTTAGGTTAATTTACAGCTGTGAAACTCAGTTTAGTTTAAGGATTTTTTATTTCAAGTGAGCCAGATCAGTAAAATAAGAACATAATAACCTATATATTACAAAAAAAAAATGTTTTTAGTGTGACAAAGTACAAGTATATTAAGACACCTGCATTTAATACATTTTTCTTTTAGAAAACATGATGAAAAACCTGAATTTTGTGCATTTTCAACTATATTTATCCTCAGTTTATTATTTACACGTGTTTACAGCTTAAAATCACAATGGATTTACAAAATCATAAAATTACACTGGTCTTAATACAGTAGAGTAACGTGTAGAAATGATGTTAAATGTACATAGCTGTATATTTCCACATCTGTGTAGTAATCCTGACTCACCTCAGAACACAAACTGACACCCGACCTATTAAGAAAGACATAAAAAAATTAGACCCCTTGCCTTGTAAATGTTTTATATTTATTAAGAAAAAGGAACCGTTATGTGGACTTATTAGGAATTTGTAGTTACTCGTATTTAAAAATCTTTTGTCTTCCATCTCATCTTCACCTTCATTAAGTCCCATGGATCAGGTTTGGTCCCCGCGCTGGATGTTTGACACCCCTGATTTACAGACTTGTGGTTTTAATAGGTGGCTGTCATAGAGGAGGTTCGCTTGCCGTTATGGTAAAACGTTCCAAAAGACAAACTTCTTGCACTCCCAACTTTATGAGCTGGGAGGTTTTGTACCAGTGTGTTTTCATGATGATGTGGATGATTAACAGAGGAGCCGTCTGTAAACGAGGCGCTCCAGATGGGTCTGCAGAAGTGTGCTCTGTGGATTTGGTGTGGACCCTGGGATTAGTAACTTTACAAAACGTCTACATGCATGACAGTAAAGAAAAGTCCCAATAGCCTCTTATGTAGCTGTGTCTGCCCCTACTTTAACTGGAAAGTCTTTGTCTTAAAGTAAACTGGTCCTAGAAAGAACCTGGAGTTTGTATTGGTGGGAAATTGCAAAACAGTGTGTGCTTTACCAGCCTGTTTGGACATTGGCCAGTGCATTGGGTGATGTGTGTTGTTTAAACAGGGTGTTGGCCATCCGCTTGTGCAGACAGGTGTGTTGCATCATGGCTGAAGGAGGAGTAGATCGCAAGAGATTTTAGTCTAAGAATTGACTTGTGTTGCAACTATGTGGCAGTTGGTCTGAAAGTGGATTTTTTCCTCTGTTCATCTAGATTCCAAACTCCTAAGGGGAAAAGCACCTGACTTTCGAGCTGCTTTAACTTCTTACTTTCAATCTCTCAGTGCCAGAATAACCTATGTTAAGATCAGAAATTGTAGTTCTTGATTATTTTCTCTATATTAGCTGTGTGATTTCTACGCCAGTTTATGGTAATTGTGTGTTTGCAGTCTGATAGTGAGAGGAGCCAGGTGAACACTGATCCTGTCAGGCCAGTTCTCAGAAGCTTTTAGTTGTTGTGCTTGTGATCACATTGTGCAACCTCATTCTCCAGCATGCGCACACACACACACACACACACACACACACACACACACACACACACACAGTCAACTTGCAGGGCCATCCTGGGTTGACTGTGATGATTTTTCCATCTGTTTTTAAACTGGGTGACAGTCATTCACATGTAAACTTATATGGTGCTTTTTTAACACACATCAGTATAATTTCCATGGAAACTCTACTAAATAGCCTTTGGAGGTAGAGCTGAAGCACAGCAGAGAGGATGTGAGAAATTATATGTATTTTTTTAATTCTTTTTTTCTATCAATGCATAATTGTAAGCTTTAATTAAACCAGTTTGTATACAAGTTTATCCTCCATATAACCATGAATGATGAAATTCAATGTGCAGACCAAAGCCCATGTTTTTGTGGTGGTGTAAGCATTTTTATTTCTAGAATAAATTTGAGCATTTTAACACAGAAGTCTATTTTAAAGGATCCCTACAAGTATTATGTTGTGTTTCCTGAGTTAATGAAATATCTGCAACGTGCTTTGGTCAAAATTTCTGTGATGCAGTTAAGGTTTTTTTTTTTTTGAGGATGTGGCTGTTTGGACATGTGATGTTTTTTGGACATGGGATGAAACTGTGCGTTTTTTCCATGGTACTTCTTTGATTTTTCATTTTACTGTATTTAATGCATCTCCAGTTATCAAATCTTATGGGCACGTTGCACAAGTTTGCAGTGTTTTTATAACTGAGATATATCACTACAGTAAATAAATTACTCAGTTTTGACACCAGCCTCGTCTTGATGTCTAACATGTAGAGCAAACGAGTCCTACCTTCATGCTACTTAGAAGTTTTACAGCCAGCTCTCCTTGTTTCTGTGAAATATTAACTGTCTGGCCGGATGTTCCAGTCTTAGACCAGAAACCAGACTCACACACACTCACTCACACACACACTTTCAGTCTTTTTCTTTCAGCCACTTGTTGCCATGGCACTGTGTGTAAACAACAATCTTCAGCCAGCTCTCCTCGCTGAACTCGGGCAGCTGATAGACTTGGTTTCATGCTGCCAAGCCGCAGTTTGTGTGGTCTTGGTTTCTGTTTTGGTTTCTGCCACTTTTTTTCCTCTTTGGTTTGTTTATATGTTTGTTGTTAACCAAGGGGATTTATCATTACATATGCTCACTCAAGTGTGAGTGAGCACCCCCCCCCCCCCCCCCCCTCTTGTTCATACCCATAAAGCTGTTGATGTGGGTATTTTGTAGATCTTCATTTTAAACAATATTTAATTCAAGGCCCATTTTTGCTCACTTACATATGAAAAAGCGGCGTCCTGTCATACCTCGCCGTGTTGATGCTCTTGTATGCATCAGCATTCAAATCAATATTGCAACGCACACATAGGATACGTTACCTCGCGTCAATGCGAGCGGCCTACGTGCCAAACAAACGCTAGGCACGCGTGGCAGCCATGATACATATGCTGCTAACAGCTAGTATTTCCCAGCCCAAACGCTGACGAATATGTTTTTATGCTGTGTAAAAAATCTTTTAAGCTTGGCTGTGAAGTCAGTCATATAACAAATATCTGTATTATTATTATTATTATTATTATTATTATCTGTATTATTTTGTATTATAATTTCTCTGGTCCTCTGGTTCATGTTAATTCAATTTACAGCACACACTGCAAAGTTTAAACACACCTGAAAATGTCCTTTTGTTCCATGAATAGAGTTTGAACCAAAGTGGCCTCCCTTATCCTGTTAATAAAAAAGTCCATTTTTGATAACACGTTTGTAAACTTCCGTTCATCCATTTTTTATACTGCCAGAGCCTATGCCAGCAATTAACAGGCGAGAGGCTGGGTACACCCTGAACAGGTCGCCAGTCCATTGCAGAGCCAACACAGAGACAAACAACCACTCACTCACTTCTAGGGAGAATTTAAAGTGACCAATCAACCTAACATGCATGTCTTTTGATGGTGGGAGGAAGCCGGAGTACCCGGAGAGAACCCACGCATACACAGGGAGAACATGCAAACTCCACACAGAAAAACCACTGTTCAAACCTCCTCCAGTCAAGACTCGAACCAGCGAACTTCTTGCTGTATGGCCACGGTGCTAAAGACCACACCACCGTGCAACCCAAATTGTAAACTCAGATATGATAAAACTTAACATTGTGGTCGATTTTTAAATGTGCCTCTTGTGCATAGTTGTGGTGGATGTTAAAGGGAGAAGCAGTTTTTCTGTTTTTACATTTTTTTTTTTTTTTTTTTTTTTTAAACCACAAATCTGATTTTTTTATGGCCCTAATTTGGAGGTGCTCTGTGCTTCAGTCATACTTTCATACCTTGCAGGATTAAAGTTTGTCTTGCAGTGTTGCGCTGTAAGTCCTTTCGATGGGTTTGAATTTTGTCATGCAGTAGTGGTATGATCTTGGGTGCTCCTCGTGGATGAAGCAGAACAAGGACTGGCCATCATTCATGTTATGGCCATCTCAGTTGCCCAACCCCAACCTGGCAGAACTTGCTGGGAAGAGCTTAACTGAATGGTTTTTATAAGATGTTGTATTGATGCCAAAAAAAGTCATTATTAGGATGGTCAGAGCATGCAGAACTGTGAAAGTCAAGATGGCTTATAAGTTCATTTTATTGGGTCAAAATTTCTACAGTGAAACTTCCACCTGGAAGATTTTAATAGCAGTTGTTATAGAAGTAGGTCTGACCTTGCAAGCAGAATAACTGTCTTCTCTCATCAAGCTGTCTGACTCAGTCGGCTGCCAACATGTGGAACTCGGACTGAAGTGAAGCACTTAGCTTTGACTTGTGGTTAACATTATTAGTATAAATTGCAATCTTTTCCTGAACGTAACCAGTGATTTGTGTTGCCTAAATGTCATCAAAGTGTGCCTGAAAACAATGAATGATTTTATTCAGATTTAATGGATTATATAAACTTTTAAAAGAAACACCGAATGTCCAGTAGTTGGTAAAGTTTATCCATTAAACACCTGCCACCTGCTCTGTGCCAGTTTGTTGCAGTATTTTTATGTTCTCACTTGAATAGTGAAAGCTTCTCTGGTGGAGAGGTTTCTACCAAAAGTACTTGTAGGCAAACTTATCCTAACAGTTTTCCCTCAACGTTGACAGAGAGAAAAGCAATATTTGAGCCAAAACTGTACTAATATGTGCTGTATGGTCTTTTGGATTTTTTTTTTCTTTAATTAGCTGGGGGTAAATGGCTCATTTTACAACATAATTATCTAAAAATGTAAGTGGACACTAAATAAGCCAGATCTACACACTGTACTGTCATACTCCTGCTGATATAAGACTTATGTTTATTACGTTACTGCCCCAACTCTGCAGAAATAAATGGAAAGGTTGCCCACTGCCCCGTGCATGCTAGGATAGGGGCTTGAATCGAAGTAAAGATTCGATGCAATCCATTAGTTTCCTTAGCTAGGCTGTTTTATGAACAGGCTTGTATAAATATTGAGTGGATCAGGATGAATTTGGTTGAATTAATTTTGTCTGGAAAGTGCCCTGAGATGACTTGTTGTGAATTATAAATCTGAAATGAGTTGAACTGAATGGAAAAGAGCAAAAATCAATCAGTTCCATCAAGTCATTTGTACCATATTTGTGTTTTTGGTAACTGTAGAAGGAATTATTTTGACACATTTCTAAAAGTCGTTTTAATACAGTGAGAAGAGAAGATTTAAAAACTGAGGGAATGTGAGTATAGCAGGGGTTGTGTACAAAAGCTCAGCAATTCATTGTCTCAGACATTGTTTTTGGCTGAAGTTGGTCATAATTGGACAATTTCTGTTGTCAAAGGTCTGTCTGGTTTCTTCACATTATTCATAAAAAATAAATAGTTTAATGAATTCTCTTGTCATTTGTGTTCTTTGAATTTCAGCCGCAGACTCTTACCCCCTCCTCTGTTTAACCACGAGCTGTTTTTTTGTTTTTTATTCCTTTTGTTTTGAGTCTGTTGGGTATATTTTTCTCCCTGAAGGAATCAACTTGTCAAGCATGACGATGGTGGCATTTTCATAGAAACTGAATTCAGCTGAAACTGATGGTGACATTGTTTTCTAAAGAATCTGGCCACACACACACACACATACACACGCACAGTACTGATTCGATAACATGCAGAGAAAAGCTTCTCAAGGTCAGCTAGGAGTGAGGCGCATTCCACCTGTTGTCGCGGTAACAGCAGTAAACAAAGTCTGTTATTGGCTAGAGTAAACTGGGGGGAGTGTGGCCGTGAAGAGGAAGTGTTGCATACCTTCAGAACTAAAACTGCCTTAAGAGGCATTCAGGTGCTATATAAAAAATTGGAGAAAATAAATACAAACAGCGATAGAAATGATTGAAAGCATAATCTTTGATTTAATCGTCTGCCTATAAACTGGCTGTGGGCTTTTCTTTCTGTATTGGAGAACAAATAAAGCTTTAAGAATTTTTTCATCTCCTATTATCAGATTATCCAGCAACCTGGGAAATAAATGCTTCTGTTAATCTGAGAACGTCTTGTAACTTCATGGAATTCCTTTGAAAACTTCCACATCTGATGGACTGTCTTTGATTTTTGCATGTGGTCATGAATCATAGTACTGGATGATGATCATCTGACCTGATGACTGTGATGTGTAGTGGGATGTGTACCAAAACAGAGAAGATTATCCTGAGGGAGGAATATTTTATATCTGAATTTTAAGGTAATCCTGCCAACAGATGTGAAACATTTTAATGAAAAAACCCCACAAATCTGAACCTGCAGGGGTAAACCAATCCTTTTAAAAAGATGGGGGAATGTATAAAGTGATCCATCTGAAAGTCCTGTCATCAGAAAATAAGAATCCAGAGACTCTGAATATACAAATGCAGTCATATAAATTTTCTTACTGGTCTTGCCTACATTACAAGAAGTAATTTTGTAGTTTGCAGTGCAAACGCTGGGTTTCTTAATTTCAAGTAGTTGTCTTGATTTTTTTTAAAGGTCCATCCTGATTATTTGGTAGTATTGGTGCGTTCTTTTGAAGTTGGAAATCAGATTTTCTTCTTAAAAGTTTCTCATACAGTATTATACCCAATAAAGTTGCATTTTTGAGGAGCCTAACCAGACCAGACCTCAAAATCCAACATGCTTGGTTCATGCATGAAAGTGGTGATGGCACCAGTAATAAATGTATGAGGTTTGTTTTAAATCAGTCGCACTCAAGGTTTTATTGAACCTCTATCAGTGAATGCATCATTAGGGTGTTTGAATGAAATCAAACTGGTGTTTGCTAATAACCGCTGAGCAAAACTATGAACTAATCTCAATGGTTCTCTGACTTCCAACTGGAACGGGGTCAGCTGAGGTGTGAAATGATTCCCAGTTTAGAGTTCTAACCTCCAAAACGAACAGAAAGCAGCATAAGTGTGATCGTCAGCATATATTCAGAGCAGATATGAACTCAACCATTGTTTATAATATGTATAGTGTGGTGGTCCACAGGTATCCAAAAACAGTGTTCCACGGCAGCCACACTGAACAGGTGGTCCTCAACGTCTTTGCTTCGTTTCTTTTAGTGGTTTTATGAACATTTTTTAGAAGAGGATGTAAAATATTTAGCAGATAATGTTTCAAATGTAGTCCGTCTATATCTCTAAACTGCTGCCTAAAACTGCTGACATCAACGCATTACATAAACTGTGAGAGGAGGAAATATTATCTTTATGTGGCATCACTGTTTGACAAAAATACAAGCAGTGCCTGTAATAAGACAATGTGCCTGCTTCAGGTCTGACATGTGCTTCTAGGATGCTCCTTCAGGTATGACTTTGATGTTTAGTTATCGTCAGAGAGCAGTAAAAGTTTTAAAATGTGTCTGAAGGGTCATCCACCCCAGAGAGAGAACTAAACCAGAAGGTTGTGGGTTAATAAGTCTACAAAGACTAGAAGAGTTCAGATAACCTGCACTATGTTACAACAGCCATCTTTGTTCCAGAACAAATTTCATTCATATTTGGTACATGTCAACATCTGTTTGATGTCCTGGCCTCACGTTCGAGAGGATGTGGGTTAAGGACGCACTTCAGAGACTTCATCGGTGCCAAAGGCTCCTTGGTAATGTTGGTAATTTGACTTTTTAATGTGTAAATTTTGGGCTGATATCATGTGAGCTGATAATTTAATAACTGGTAGACTGTAGCTGAGACTGGGTGATTTCAGAGGAAAAGTATTTCCGACACCACCAAGTAGCTCACATAACGGGTAGTAAGAAAACATGGCACCAATAAAGCATGTGACCTTTTTTCTCTCTCTCTTTTTTTTTTTAAATAACTTGGTTATTGTAAAGAATGGATGATGATGATGACGGGGTGTGAAGGACACAGCCTTGGAGACATATTTTATCATCATAGTGCAGCGAACATGACCCTGGTGTACTATGATTGGCTGTCAGTTATTGTTATACATCAGACTGCTGCTGCATGTTATAGCTGTGGTGAGAACGCCAATATTTACAACCATTAATTTATCGTTATTCCTGGTTTGGAAAGCCTGTGGTTTCACTGTGGATGTGTAACGATGGTGGGGCTTTCCAAAGGAGCAAAGCAAAATAATATTGTATTACAGAGTTCATGAATCTCTTTCATTTCCTTTAGAAATTGGAGCCAAAAAGACGTATAATTCTCTCTCCCATCTAAGAAGATTCTCGTGTCTATAAGTCACAGCTGGCAGGAATGTTTGAGTTGGCCATGTTTTCCCTCTCTGAAAGCTCACAACTCTTGTCCTTTTAACAGAAACACGTTTGCTTCTCCATTTTTGTTTTATCGTCTCTTTCAGAAGAAGAAAAAAAAGAGCTACACCATTTTAATGGCTCCAGTCTTCATGCGTCAGGTTTTTTTTTTAACTGTACAACCATGTCAACTAGTATAACATCCCATTCTTGGCTCCCTCTGCACTTCCTCCAAATTTAATTGCTATCAGATCAATAATCACAACCAGATCTCAACACGCATTGCTTTCAGTAAGAACTAAACTAGAAGAAGTATGACTTATTAAACAGATGTGGGTAACTTCTGCAGTTTGTTCAAGGTTCTGGTTGTCCACCATGATGTCTGCTTATGGAGTAATTAGAAAGAAATGTGACTATTGATGATGGAACAAAGAACACAGCTGCTTTCAGACCTTGCTCTAAAACTCCGTAAAGCCATTAGTGCACAAAACACAAACAAATTACCTCCATCCCTTGTGTTCTCCTGGTTTTGATTATATATTTGCTTCGGGCCTTAAGATCAAGTTACAGAAGGTTTCTCTGGATCATGCAAACTCCTCACACTGTCCTTTTTATATATCTAACTTGATTTTAAACTATAGATGTCTATTTTCTCCCCTGTAGAATTTAAAGCTCTTCCATTGGGTATTTCTTTCTAAATTGCATCTGACTTTTCATTTCCTGCCTGTTACCTGGCATGTTTTACCTGACACAATTTAATCCGATTCAGCTCGGCATAATCAACAGCATGTACAAGTAAAGTGGTGTCATTTCTGTGGTTCCATTGTATCCTAAAAAACGACCATGAATGACATTCTCCGACCAGACTTGCAGCGTCTCTGCCAAAAGCCTCATTCAGGTGTGACTGAGCCATAAACTCTCCTCTGGCTGAAGACGTAAAAAGCTGCTAAATGCTCCCCATCCTCCGGTCATTCAGCTTTTTAGGGCAGGTCAAATAGCGTGGGTTGATCTGGAATGTGTTTGATGTTAAAGATGTTTAATGTATATGTGAACATAAAGATTTTGGGGGGTTTTTACTTTTTCCTCCTCATTGTCAGCTTTGCTCCCACGCCAGCAGGCCAGAATGTGAGTTAGAGTCAGACCTCTGTGTTGCTGCAGAAAAGGTAACATGAGAAAAGTCAGGATATAGGCTTACACACTAACACACACCACCTTTCTGCAGAGAAAGCGTCTTTGTTGGGTGAAGCTCTGAGTCAAGCAGCTTTTTGTGTGTTTTTTGGTTTTTTTTTTTTCCTCAGGCTGAGGCGTAAAGAATAAATGTCACCTACAATTCACTTTTAAGAAACATTTAAGTTTTTTTTGTTTCCCAGCATCACAAAGTGAAGTGTAATATGTTCTTTTTTTATTATTTCTGCTGATTTCTGCAAAGATTGACAAGATTACGACCACAACAGCACCCATTGTGCTGGTCTCCAAGTTAGGTTTGTGGCCATTTTCAGTCCAATACAGGCAGCTGATTTAAGCAAACAAGAGCGCCTTTTAAAAAGGTTAGGATAAATGTTGCTGCAGCATCAGTCATACACAAGCTAAAGAATATTGATTTGGCTGGACGAATTTGCCCAGTTTGCTTTCATTTGTGTGTACTTGAGGCAAATCCTTGGAAATGTCCTTTCATAGAATGTTTCCACTAACTGGTCATGAACAGATAAGACTCCGGAGTAATCAGCAGTGGGAACGTTCTGCATGACTGACAGACTTCCTTTTACTCTGCCTCTACTTCTTTAGGTTATTTTTTTATAGCTGGGGTGGTGTTCTGGGAAGTTTGCCTGCAAAGAAATGAATCAGATCAGTGGGTTACTGCAGTCTATTATGGTAGGGAGTCTGATGTAAACGACACATCTAGGCAAAGGAAGCGCTAACCCCCGGTCTAATGGTTCGTGTGACCTACAAAAGCCATGAAAATGTAAAATTATACCATGTGGTTTTTTTTTTTTTTTTTTGTAATAATTTACGCCCAAAAATATGGTTAAAATAATAGAAATAATTCTTTGTTGTAACATTCTTGGTTTTTCATCGTTTGTAGCCAACAACATGCAGCCACCTATTTTATTTATTTATTTTTTGTAAAGGTGCTGCTTTGCGCTGAATAGGGCGGGTACCCATTTCTGCCTACTTGCTAATTGCACGCTTATGATATTTAGTTATTTTCTTGAAGGCATAAAGGCGACTGGTTTATCAGAACAGGTCTGGATCTGCAGAATCGAAGTCTGTAAAATATTTGGGAAAAACTTAGAATGTTTTCTTGATAATTGTCCTTCTAAACTTAATATTTTTGAGGTCATGTGAAGCCATAAAAAAGGTAAAGTAGAATTTCACCTTTTTCACTGAGGCATCACTTGAACCGGTCTATGTTGTTTTTTTTGGCTGTGAGGTGTCTGCTGGCAATAAGTGGATGAAAAAGATTTTTTTTTTGTGTCACAAAACCCTTTGTGGGGTGAAAAAAAAAAAGTGAAAAAGTCACATGCAGGTCTTTGTGTGGCTTGTCAGCAGCAATCGTCGTGTTACATCACCGAAGACGTTATCAGCTCTATTAGGCTGAACTGTTGTCATCATGTCGTTAGCAACATTGTGACTCGACACTGATTAAACAAGATGTGATGTGGAGGATGAAAACACACCTGTGTTGTCTGGAGAGGCTGCAGACAGGAAGCAGAGTTCAGGACAGTGACTGTTCACTGAATATTTGGTTGGTGATGATGAGCACACTGACGGGATAGACAACAAAGTGCACTGACTCAGCTCGGGGTGGGGGGTGTTATAAATTTAGTGTGTTTATCTTGTCTAGTATGGCTGTCCTCTGTTGGCTGTGAGTGAAAACTCGCTTTAAGAGTTCATGTTAATGTCAGGTGGTTAAGTGAAGATAAAGAATAAATATTTAAATGATTTAATAATTACAGAGCAGTGCCACTAAGCTTGTCTTCTATTTGTATTTCATAGTGCTTTGCAGTCAGTTGGCTTCACCGCTCAAGCTGAAGCTGTTAACAGAAGATATTATGGCTGGAAAAATAAAAGCAAACAGACAAAGACTCTGTTTGGTTATGGGTTCTTAGCAGACTGAACATGTTTTTTTTCTCCTTGCATGACTGGATTTCAAGAGCTTTTCTTCCTCTTCTTTTCATAAATGAAATTGCTTGAGCAGATCACATATCAAATATCATCATATATCACATATAGTATTGAGTCCAGACACGATATGTGTATGTAGATTCCTTTTAAGATGTCAATGATATCAATCTGCTTTTCAGTTTCAGTTGTTCTCAGATATTAATAGTTTCAGACTTTTCTAACAAAGATTTTAGTGATCATCTTTAAAGAAAACTCAAGTTTAATGAGTCTATCTTCAAATGATGTTTAGATTTTAGAGCAATGTTGTTAAAATTCACACTTTAAGAGCCAGAAACAACAAGCAGATAATTGGCTCTCCATCACTGACTGAGAGACAAGACTGTTGTTGATTTAACACCATTGCTACCTGTGACTGTATAATATAAATCTTCACTGTCTAAAGTGGACTTGATTTAAATTTAGAAACTAAATAAATGTGTGTGTTTTCCACAACATCTGTGCAGCCAAGGCCCCCTGCACTGCAAAGACATGTTTTTCTGGTCGAAATGTTGAGCAGATGCAGATTATAATAATATTTCACTTGTCAGTAATAATTTTAAAGATGGTTCTCTCCTGATAAATGAAGAAGCATCTTTTAATGATTCTGTGCTCTGATAGGAGGACTTTTTACCTCTACTGTAACCATCCAATCAACCGTCGGGGTGACTGGATATGTGCAGGGAATCAGAAATTAAATGTAGAGAGAGTTGAGAGTAACTGTACTCCCACACCTCTCTGCTGTGCTAATGGGCTGTTAATACATTATGTCAGTGAGGTTTGTCATCCTCCATGTTCTCAGTGTGTGTGCTGGGGGTGGGCCTGTGGTTTACTGTAATTACTCTTTTATAATCACAGTGGTGAACCTCCTGCAGCTTGGCTCAGCTACAAACATCTTATCCTCTCTTTTCATCATTTGCTTTTCTTTTATTGTTTGCCACATCCTTTTTTTTCTTTTAAATCCATACAAAAAAACGACATCCTGAGGATTAGCAAACTTTTTTTTTTTTTTTTTTGCTGTCAAATGTTTGAAAGAGTTACTTGTTTGGACTTTTTTTTTTATTTTAGAATGAGGCCGAATGCAATGAACTAAATATTTAGCATCAGGTTTGGGCACCAGTTTAAAAAGTACACTTCTGTTCTTTTTTTCTCCTTGGAGAAAAACATCAAAAGGCTTTAACATAATAAAACAAATAACATGTCTGATTTCTTGCCTTCATCCTCCTCTTCCTCACCGCATGGCAGGTCTGGTTTTAATGACATCATAGCCTGGGAACATGCAGGATGAGCTCATGCAGGGCTGCACACTCTGTGTGTATCGGTGCGTGTGTATGGTTTATGCATGTGGACATCATGCCAGATGTTGGCGTGTTAATTGCAGGGCAGCACCATGCGGGTTGCTCACATGTCCTCATATTTGTGTGACTGTTTGTTCCAGCAGACTGGTATCAGACGGCATTTTCCCTACACTGGTTATATTATCATTGTAGGTAAATTATATGCACAACTTTAATTTCCTTCCTGCTTCCTGTTTTGATCTTTGGAGCTGCATTTGACATATAGCCTCGTTTTCCACTGAGCAGTTTGGTTTGGGCTGGTATGGTTTGGAAGTTTTACAATGGTCCAGCTAATTCAGGTGAGCTTTCCCATTTCAACTGGAACCGCCACTGGGCATGCGTGGTTCAGACCAAATGCCTAGTGTGGCGTCATACTACTGCAACGACAACATGACTCTACAAACAACAATGGAGGCCATTCAGCAGCTTGTTTTTGCTCTGCTTGGGTTTAGGTTCCTTGTACGAACGATACCTGCTGCATTGTACGACCAGACCTTACTGGGTTTGCAGGCGTCTTTTTCCTCTTATCTTTCCAACGTCCAATTGAACCATGAACTGAACAGCAGCGTTGTTTGTTTTGCGCTATCTTTAGTCGTGGGCAGTGATGATTTTCTGTCCGCCAGTCAATGAATTTTATCGTTGATCCCAGTCCCTCCGCCTTAACCATACCATAGCATTTTCCTATGGACCTACAACTGAAGGGGTGCATAGGAAAATGGTGTGGTATGGTTCAGTTGTATGGGCTCATTTGATAATGGAAACACACAAAATAGCGTGTGGAAATGGGGCAATATTTGGCCAGAACATGTCGCGTATTGATTGAAATCGGATCATAAGCTTTTAAGTAGTCTGGTTCTCTTAATTTTTTTGTTTTAACCACGTATGTTCTGTGTGCTGAAAGCTGTGACACTCATTCACCTCCATAATCTGTTTCTGTTTTGTCAGAACCTTTGAGTCCAAGATCCTCTGTGGTTCACCTCTTGAACCAATCCTGGACCCTCTCCAGATTTCGTAATGCTTTAAGTGTTGTTCTTGCTTCATTCACTTCACCTCCTCGTGGAAATCTCGCAAGTGAGCTTTCCTCTGTCTTTAATCTTCCTATTACTCTTTCTGCAGCTGCTTGAGTCCGACCAAAACCAGATTAAAGAGTCAGATACAGAATGACACACTTTTTTTTTTATCTCCCTCACCACTCATTACTCAAATCCAAGACCTGCCTTCTTCTCTTTGTAATCTGGATCACTTTTGGTGCAATCACCCCCTCTGAGCTGCTGGTGCATGACTCATGTGACTCTTCTACGCTATTATTACAGCTGTGCATCATGCAGTGATGTCACCAGTAGGTGCCACAGTTTAGGAGTGCCGTCATGATCTTCAGTTTTAAATATTTGACCTTAAATGGAGGTTACAAGCATTAAAGTAATTTTAAGGCAGCTTAAACCTTTTTTGAGGCTTAGAGGTTTAGTTCACCGAAGTTATAGGAAACATTTTTCTTTGGGTCCATATTCTCAGATTTGTGTAAGAATTAACCAAATGTTAAGCTAATGGTTAGAGTATTAGAGAACAAAAACATCTGTATCCACATAAATGACTTAAATCCACAAAACATGTTGGCTGTTTCCATCAGTGGTACTTGTACATAAAAAAGTAGTTCCAGCCATTCACCAACATCGTGCTGTTTGAAGGAACATGTGATGAAGGAGAGTCAAACTGCAACACTTTTGAAGGAGAGTCCAAAGGTTTGTCAAGTATTACATCATAGAGGGCTTTTTCTTTTTTCTTTTTTCTTTTTTATGAAACTATCTTCTGGATGTGCACCCCCCCCCCCACTGCTCCTGCTGTGTATAACTACAGGACAGTACTCTAGTCTACAACAACATGGGTTTCAAAAACATGACTATCAGATGTGATGCTTGGCAACAGCCGTGTGTGGGCACATTTAGGATTAAAACTGTGGGAGGTGACAGCTGGAAATTCTTAGTGTTTTCAAGAATTTGTAAACTATGAGCTAGATTGATAGAGAAAATTAACAGAAAGGAAAACACTGAGATCTGATACTGTCACTTGCTTATCAGTTGTTTGCATGATGTGCTGAGACAGAGCTCCTTTGTGTTCTTCTTATTGATCTCTGGCAATCTTTTGAAAAGAATTTGTATTGACATGTTGCTTTCTTGTTAGCAGCAGGATCCCATGATGACCCTTTTTTTTTTTGGAGCAGATTCAAGTCAAAGTCTCACTCAGAGACAGAAAATGTGTGATGGCGGGGGGGAAATGATGAATGTGCTGACCTCATTCATTGTCCTTAACAAAAGTTCAGGTTCAACACGTTCATGTTTCTGATCATTGATGTCCATGAATCACATTCTGTGTCGTTCCCGCAGCGTTACGAATGGATGGAGGGGAAAAATGGAACTTGGGCTTTTTGACTGGTCCCACAGTTAGACAGGATGATGATTACATGTCATCAGTTCACCACTAAAAGATAATTATCATAAAATTGCTCCTCTGGAGAAGCTGAAGCCACAGAGTGTTTGGTCTTCTTGCTAATTAAAAAGAACTGCCCGTGACATTGCTTTCATATCTCTTAACAGAACACAAACGATGACCCATTTCTCATTATGTCTAGTCATCTCTGGGCTCTTTACAATATAGATGATGTCAAACACCTGGAAGAGTGTGTGTACGTGTGTGTTAGTAAAGGACATACCTTTTTCCTTGTGTGTTAACTGATAGATGTGTTGGTGACTGATATTATGGTTTCTAAAGGCTGCCTGCTAAATGAGTGTGTTTGGATGGGTGTTTAATTGTGTGTTTGAAGTATGTATAAAGTTTGTGGCCTTTGTTCCTTCGCCACCATATATTCGCTTCAGCACAATGGAGGGTGATTTTTGGGGGGTTGCTGGGTAGGGAGCTATGATCTCATCCCTTAGGAATCTGTGTGTACACAATGGTTCAAACCACACACACATAAACATGCACATCCTGTAGTACCTCCTGTCCTTTATCTTTTTCTAAAGGGCATTTCCACCAAACCCTCACTTTAGTGTCTGGTTTTGATCTCTTAAGTTTAATTAAATTAAAACTGTCGTGACATCCAAACCTAAGGGTTTTAGGCTTGTTCTTGATCACATGTTTATTGCCTCCTTGTTGAACAGGCCTAAACAGCATTGTTTGGTAATTTTAAACAACTGGCTTCTACAACCTTTTGCATTATGTCATGGCAGCTACTTACCTTAGTAATTTGGTTTGTGCTGTGTGGTGGTGATTTTTTTTTTTAAATTAAGAGTCTAGATTTACACAATTTAGTTGTTTTTGACCTGATGAATCAGGTTGCTGACAGAAACATCTGGAAAGTAGTGCATGGAAACTTTCACAATCGGATTAAAAATAAATAAGAGTTTATAAAAACTTTAAACTCGCACCAAGAGGGGGAAAAAAAAATTCCACATTTTCACTCAAAAATCTCTGAAACTTCCTTGTGGCTTGAATAAGATGTTAATTGGAGCAGCTGAATTTAGATTACCCACAATGCAAAGCTTTAAACCTGAGAAATAGTTGGAAAAAGATAGAAGGAAGAAAATACCATTTGTTTTCTTAACTGTATTGGATAAACTGCAGGTTTTTTGGGATGCTCACCAGTGTAAAGATGTTTTTGGTCAACTAAATGTACTGTACACTTTCTAGGTGGCTGTGAATCAATCCTGTTTTATTAGTGACATGGTGTTATTATTTGTTGGCACCTTTCAGGGTTATAATCATAAGCACAAAATCATCCCAAAATCCCATAATCTGCCTCCAGCAACAAGTGTTCTGTACCAGTCACCAGTAAATTATTGGGTAGGAAGCTGAATACGTGTATCTTTGAGTCATCATGACAAGGAATGGCTCTTGTACATGAGATAGGAGCAATGACGCTGAAGGTGAGACACAGAGAGCAAAGGGCAGATTCAGCCCCAGTTTAACCATAGTTGTCTGACTGAGTATGATGGATGTGTCAGCCACAGACATGTTTAGGTTTATTAGTTGTACTAAGATAAGGGCAGTGGTGTTGGAGTCCCGAAATGTCTGCACCTCTAAAGGCTAACCCTGCTAAAGCTATTGGACAGATGGTCCCAAGTGTTTTACAAGACGTCTTGGTCACAGTTAACTAGTTATTTATTGTTTTCCAAGCTCTGATACCAATAACAGATCTGCTATTGTTGTTTTTTTTTTCCCCAAAGTTTTTGAATGTCACTACCAGGATTGGTAGATTGTGATTTGTCATGTATTATTTATTAACTAAGCTGTTATTAACAATAAGACAACTTAAATTTGGAGAGAAGAAGGAGTTTAGTCATTTCCAATAACATTTATCTTCTCAGTGACACAGTGATTATTCAGGCTGGTTTTTACCTTCTAATGAATAATTATCCTGAACCATTTATCACCTACCTGCTACTTGTTGGACTGACATTATCCACCAAATACTTAGTTTTTATGTGATTTACTCACAGAGTTGATGAAACCTCTCTCCTGTGCTTTGACACAGCAAGCCCTTTTTAAATCAACTTTCTTTGTGACCACTGATCAAACTATGGAGAACAAAATTCAGCAGTAATTTGATAATGTGGATAATTTGAAAGGAGATTCAAATGTTGTCTGTCTGAAATGTTGGTAGCTTAAAGTTTAACACCACATGTCATCAGATGTGGTTTGTTGTGTACGGAAAACCCGATCCAAGCCCGTGGAGTCCCTCGTGGTTCCATTCTCAGCTTTATCTGACACGCTAACATTTCTCAGAAAAAACCAGGAATCGTTGCAGTTTCTGTCTCCCTTGGGCCCAGCTGTGTCCTGTGGTTATTGGTGCGTTTGGGTTCTCTGTTGTGAATCTTGTCATAAATCTGTGGATTTGTTGCAGGTCAGAGTTTGTCACTGATTAGTTCAGTTCAGGATCACAGGGCAGGTATTTTTGGAGTCTGCAGCAGGCTGATTATGTAACTTCCTGTGCTGGTCAGGGTGTGCCTTGCTGATAAGTGAGGCGTTTTTGTTCCAAACTGATTCACCTTTGCACACAAACACATCGGTCTGTATCACTTTCCATTTCTCCTCACACACAATCAGGCTTTCTTTGTCCCTCATATACAAACTTAAACCCACTTATATGTTAGTGCCCGTGTTGCCTCAGTATTGTTGCATCTCCATAGCAACAGGTCAACAAATCATCAGGTATCGGCAGCAGTGTTGGTTCACGGAAACGCAGATCCGGGCTGAATTAAATGGGAACTTTTTTGTGAATGGATCTGTGGATAAATAAATCTTTGAATGAGAAAAGGATGTGACTGCAGTGTTTAATGTTCCTAGGAGGGACCGAGAGTTGAGGTGAACCTCTTATACAAGTTTATAATTTGTGCTGCAGTGGGTGCGGAGCACAACGTGATCTTCAGTTCAAATCTGACCCAGAGCTGCTGTCGCTGGAAAAACTAGAGGGAGGAAGGGAGGGGGGTGCCAGCTTCCTAGCCCAGAAGTGAGTGTAGTGGGTCACATGAGGAGGATGGAGGGGCACAGAGGGGAGAAATCACGCAAGAAACAATGCAGCTGGTTATTAGAGCTGTTTAAAGCCCTCCATAATACGCTTTATCTGCCACATGCGCAAACTTTCACCAAGAGCCCTGGTTTCTGTAGATGCAACTAGCTCAACCTCTCAACCTTTTCTATTAACAATAGGTTGCCATGGCAATGGCCTCATTCCCCTCTAACATTTTGATGATGCACAGACATGACAGACAGCTTGGTGAGCTCTCAAATGTATAAAAGCAAAAATTACAGTTCATTGTTGTTTAAAAATGTTAGCCAATCATGTGTCTCGGCCAACTGGAACTACAGAAGTTTTTTCTTTTTTCTTTTCTTATAAAAAAATCTAAAGTGTTACAGTAATCTGCATTGCGTGGGGTGTTTTTGAGTGATTTACGCACATTTCCTCAAACTTGGTGGAAAAAGTTGCTGCTAGTTAACCTTTTCCTCTGATTTGTTGAAGCAGTAAAAGGAATAAAAACTCTCATTACCCAGACTTCTGTATCTGGTTGCAGAATACAAAAGGAAACTAAGGCGGAAATCAGCTGATTTAAAGTAAATAAGTGGGATTTTTATCCCTGTCTTGTGTGTAGAATTAACAGTTTATAATTTTTCCTCCTGCTTGTGACTAATCGGTCCATGAGCTGAGTGCATGAGCTCAGATCAGGGTGGAGAAAAGGCCATTCATACAGGTGTGGCAATAAAGCCTCAGAGTGAAAAAGAAAGAAAGATGATGTCATTGCAGATTTATGAGAAATGAGGCATAAAGAATACAAGCAGGTAAAGAGTGATGGGGTTAGAGTGATGAGAGAAAACTAAGGAAAGTTGTAAACAATACATGGGTTAAACAGGGAAGGAGATAAATGAAAGATTAGAAATGCAGAAATTTGGGTGTTTCAGCTTCTCTGGATATTAAACACACACACATATTCGTTTGTGTGTGTTGTGGTATGGTGTCACCAGTGGCGAAGCGGCAGCCTTCGAGAGTTCCACCTAAACCTGAGTTGCTGAAACATGTTTGGATCATAGCTGTGGTGCTGGTGATGGAGCAAAGCTGCAGCTTTACTGGGTGTATCAGAGGATTTCTCCCACTGTGGGGACATGACTTGGATCTGGTGAACTCACAATGAGCTGTGTCAGACTTGGCTTGCAGCAACACAGTTGCACAAGAGACATTTAGTAACTGAAGATGTGCTGGCAGGCGGAGATGTTGATGACACTGATAGTCATGTTCATATGTGTGTAATTATATGCAGGCATGCATTTCTTGGTTTCTTACAGTCTTTCTTAATAAAGGCATCTATCTGAAAACTAACACAACGGTGCTTTGCAGAACCTTAAAAAAACTAGAACTTAAAGTGTTGTATGTGTTCCTTGGGAAATGGAAACCACATAAGAAACAGAGGACTGAAACCACGTGTTTTTTTAACGTGTTTACCGAAAGTGTCCAGACGCAAAGATGAGTCAGCAAAGGTAAAACTCGGCTGATCTGCATCCCTCGTTGCTGCAGCTAATTAATTAGATGTGAAAATAAAGTGCAGAAAAAGTTTAGAACCAGTCAGATATTTTCTGACATGAATTTTATTTAACTCTCTGGCTTGCAGTGAGGAAAAGTAAAATACCATCATACTATTTGACTCGTCATGCAGACGTCTGTCTGGAGTCACCTCCTGTCATTAGCAGTGGTTTTTCTACCATGCCCCCCCCCCCATGTAATTTACTACAGTCATAACATCACAGGCGTGAGGAAAATGTAATGAGAAAAACATTTTCTGTTAGACCAACAGCAAGATATCTGCTCTCTTTCATCCCAGTTACTGGTTTCTCCATATCTCTCTTTCTTTTCTCTCTTCAATGCGTTCAGTAAACCTTCAAGGTTCAAGGGACCTTTATTATCCCGTGAGGGTAATTTGTTGTATAGCCAGCAATAAAAACAATCAGTCACAAACACACATACAACAATAAATATGTAAAAGGACTATGATATGTTTAAAAAAAAAAAAAAAAAGTACAGCTATTTATTAATTTAACGGGACAATGGCTGATATCTGCTCTGCAGTTCTTCTTCTTCTTTATATTTTGTTGGTGGTTGGCAAAAACAAATTGGTGCATTAATGCCTCCAAGTGTTCTGGAGTGTGGACCGAAATGTTTCCAAGAGCCCAAGCTGTCAAAACATTAGTTTGTCTGCTACATTTTCCCAATCCTTGTGTGTCGCGCTCCACTCGTGTGTCTGCAGGAGCAACAAGTTTTTGGAAAGAAAAGGAGTCGGATTAAAAATTGATTGTTTTGTCTGCTTTGTGCTGAACTTGATGTTCTGCAGCCAAAGATGTGCTAATGTTGCCTTGTCCTTGATTGTGTGTGTGTGTGTGTGTGTGAGAGAGAGAGAGAGAGAGGTACCAGCTGGTACAGTGAAGTCTGATTAATGAAAAACATTATCCAGCAGCTCTGTTCTGCACAGCCAGAGGAAGCAGAACGTTTATCTGTAGATGTTTGGGAGCAGGTTTGTCTCTGAGCTCAGTTTCCGATATAAACTCAGCATGAAGGACATGTACTGAGTTGTTCTGTAAATATGGGTGTCTGTGGTTGAATTTAGTGACTCTGCAGGATCTCGCTGAACTTATCTTAAAACTGCTTTGTATGTCTCTTTATCCTGTTGATTTGCATTAAAGCCGAATTAAGTGCCACACAACCAAAATACAGCTTCAGTCAACACCTTCAGACTTTAGTGCTGGGTTCATGGGTTTAGCTTTAATTCAATACAAGTGTATTTCATTTTTAAATCCCTACTTAAAACCCTTTTTTTAAAACCTATTTTAATATTATTTTTGGTTTTTATGTATTTTCAGCTTGTTTTTACATTGTTCTGTTATGTTTTAAAATGTATTTTATGTCATTTTAAATGTTTTATGTGTTCTTACTGTCCAATATTTTGGTCAGTACTTATTGTTTTTAATCTGCTTTATAAAAAAAGTTGTCTTGGCTTAATCCTGTCTGACCAACAGCAAACAGCAGCTGCTCGTCTAACAGATACATTAAAGAAAAAAAATGCAAAATAAATTAATCAATATATGAAAATGTGTAAAAGAGGGAGCTCAGAGATTTAATATGGTTGTTTTAAACAGGTTTTGTCCATCACAGAGCAGGCTGTGAATCTGACTTGTGTGTGTTTGTCTCTCTCGCCGTTTAGACTCTAAAGCCATTGTCGATGGGAACCTGAAGCTGATCCTGGGTCTGGTCTGGACTCTGATCCTGCATTATTCCATTTCCATGCCAGTATGGGAGGGTGAGGATGAAGAGGTAACAGCCAGAAACAACCAAAACACATCCTGAAGTGAAAATGAAAAACAAGTTCATTTACAGAAGCTGACTGTGCTGCTTTTATGTTCAGGGAGAGTCAAAGACACCTAAACAGCGTCTGCTGGGCTGGATTCAACACAAAGTTCCTGATCTGCCAATCACAAACTTCAGTCAAGACTGGAGAGATGGCAAAGCGCTGGGAGCACTGGTGGACAGCTGTGCACCAGGTACAATGCGTTCAAAGACCTGCAGAGCCGTTGCCAACATTTAAACAGCAAAATGTGGTTGTATGCATAAAAAAAAAAAAGGTCAAAGTTGTGTTGAGTTAAAAAAACCAAATGGGATATTTAAGCTTTTACGTGACGCCTGAATCAGACATTGCCAGTTTTAGGCACACACAGCTAAAATTAATTCAGTTTAATACTGCAGAAAATCTCATTTTCATTGATTGTGATGCCCAGAGATGTTGGAATATTTCTTCTCTCTGGAAATATTTGTGATGGTAACACAATTTATTGTTATGTAAACTAACATAATGTAATAGGTAAAAATGCTACTATCTATTTTTCTTCTAATAATTCGCTTTGATTTAGCTCCTGAAAGTAAAGTTCTAGAGAGCGGCTTTTTGTTTAAATTAAGGCTGGGTCATTTACTGCTAATATGACTGAAACTTTACTCACTGCTGCTCCATTTAAAGAAGAAATATAAGTAGGTTTAGGTTTAGGCATGCTGACATTTGTACACTGTTCTGTTTAAAGGTGAAAGTGAAGGTTGTCTAACAGAGCTCATTTTTCTCTTGTTGCTTGACACTTGCAGGCCTGTGTCCAGACTGGGAAACCTGGGATTCGGTAAAGCCAGTGGAGAATGCTACTGAAGCCATGCAGCTGGCTGATAGCTGGCTGGGCATTCCACAGGTTTGTTTCCATTTGATGCTGCTCCACCATGATGAAGTTAAACTTGTTTTAGCTTTTTATTAAAAATAAGAAGCAACGTCAAGATATTGAAATTTTATTTCTATCTCTCTGAAAATTGCTTTGAAAAATCATGCAGAGTAAAATGTTAATCTAAAGAGAACGCAGTGGGAATGATGGAAAGATGACATATGAGATGTAAAGGCCAACATCTGTCAACCTTCACAGCTGGAGCTGTGCCAATGTGTTCAGTCAACCACATGTTACATAAACTGACCAACCACTTTCCAGCTGCTTCTGAGATGGCTGTCTTTGGGATAGCACCTAGCTAAATTAATCTGTCCAAGCTATCTGTCTGGCTGATAAAGAGAATAAAAATGGACTCTACCAAAATACTCCTGCCATGAAGAGATTGACAACATCTAAGAGAAGAAAGCTGGAGGGAGAGTTACAAGATCTTTGATCACATCCTGTGGTCTCTGTATCATTAAGCCCTACAGAGACAGACTCTGCTCTGGTTGTTTCTCTACTCAAGGTCATAGTTGACCAGTAGTATCTTACACAGGTGCTGTTAGCTTTCCTGTTTTTCTTTTTTTTTTTAATTTTATTTTCCAGCTGAAATATTTTACAATGAGTATTGGAAGAAGAAGGTGGTTAGTTCGGGGATTATAGCCTCTGACCTGGTAGGTTTGTTGGTTTTGTTTGGATATTTTTTAGGCTGATAACAGCTCTAAAGATGCCATCCAAATGACACTCATTAGCTGTCAAAGCATGTTACAGTACCTGCATTTCTCTCCTCTGCAGTCCAGACAGAGCTGACATTGATAACATGTCTTTAAGATAAAATCTTGTCGCAAACCCCACTTTGATCTGGCCCTGGTTGGTAATTCAGCCTAACAAAGTTGCTGGCACACACCAGCATGTTTTTGCTAACTGTTGCTGGAGCATTGCCATAAAAAAATAGTCTTTCCACTGGGCTTTTGTTTCCTCTGAGGCTGCGGGGCGGGATAATGAGGGGTGGTTGTAGCTTGACAGTCGTATCCGAGCTAGCTGAAAATCTCAGCACCCCACCAAAGACCTAAGTGACGGTTGTTTATATCTAAGTTCTTGAGGCTATTTGGATGTTGAAATATAAGGTTGAAACTTAAATCATCGTCTTTAGTTTTGGTTGAAGTCAGACCGGTTTTAATTTGGCTTATTATCATGGTTGAAATATAAACTTTTATTAAGTTTTCCTTCACAGTGAAGGACAACTTTTTAGTGAGTGCTACAGTTACCACAGTGAAATAATCAAATGTGCCCAGATACAGTGGATTTCTTTCTTCTTCTCTCCCTCTAACCAGTAGGAACAGCATCCTTCCAGTATTTACCTCAATTAGGTGCCGCTTATCACCCAGGATCAGTGCTGGACATTACTAATCGTCTGCCTTCATAAGCGTCTTAATGAAGATAGGCAACTCATAGCATTTTTCTGAAGCTTTTTGACAAGATGACATCACCCTAACAATAAATGCTGTGCAAATGTAGTCTGAGGGGTATTTTGTATTTAATATCTCGCCTGTTTTTTATATGAGAGTCACATGACAAATTCCTACATGTCCAGAAATGCATGTTAGCTTCGTTAGCCCAGATCTGCTTATTTAGGCAAGGTTCATGTGATTTTGTTTCACTTTCAGTCCTTAACTTTTTGTGTGTCCACATGTAGGTGATTGCTCCAGAGGAAATCATTGACCCCAGTGCAGACGAGCAGTCAGTGATGACCTACCTGTCTCAGTTCCCCAAAGCCAAACTGAAGCCTGGAGCCCCACTGAAGCCCAAACTCAACCCCAAGAAGGCCCGTGCATACGGACCTGGTAAACTCACACAGACTCCTGTTTGTTTTTCATGTCCCCAACATGAGATTTTATTGATATAATAGATTCTCTTAATGCCTAACTGTAAACAAAATGTTAATTGGTTCCCTACAGTGACAGGGAGCTCCCTTTGGTTTGTGTGCACTGAGTTTAAAGCCTCCAGTGGGATTTTAAAAACACACCTGCAGGAACTGTCACACAAACAGTGGTTGATTGTCAAATGAGAAGGTTTGGGTAATGGAAACACTGGAGATGCTGGCCTGACAATGTGAGGAAGTGAGCTGCTTTTAGTGTGAACAATGAGCCGCACACATGCATGTACACAAACGGGTGAGGATGCTCACCAGCTCGGTAACCCTGAGAGGAAGTACAGGGAATAGTTACAGAGGCGATGCACACTGACCACAGGACCAAAACCCCCAAACACACTCATCTGCTCCATTGGTGGCAGTTCTTTTGGCTTTCTTTTTATCAGACAGAATTTAAATCCCACTTTAACAGCTCGAGCTCCACAGTATCAAAAACAGGAGGATGGTTTAGAGTCTGGTTAAACTGTTTCTTTGGCCTGGTTCAGAAATGTCACAGCTATTCAGAGCATAACTGTCTCATAACTGCGAAGACTTTTAATATGTGAGCTGGAGAGTTGAGTCCAAATGTTGTCCAAAGCCTGTTATTCAAAAAGTGTAATGCATGTAGGCAGTATAACTGAGCCAGTAGCTATTCATAACGTGATGATGCTATCACAACAAAGATGGAGGAGAAACAAATTCAGCTGACATTACATGAGCGTTAAAGCTATGTTTTCAGGTGATTTGCGAAATTCTTCTTTCAGATTTATCTAAGATTTTCTTTTGCAGAAGTTTGTGGTAGTTGTATTGAAAACACTTATTTCCTGTATAAAACCAAAGCAAACCTCCCACCATCACTTGTATCACAAAATGATTAAATCAATGCAAACATGGTTACTGTGGGAAATGTAATTAAAGCACACTTTAAGCAGGATCAGACTCGTAATACTGTTCAAATCTGATGCCAAAACTATAAATCGGGACCTGCGTTGTATTTAGAGTGAACTCCGGTTATCCTCTTGTCACTATAAATCGAGCTTAGGTCCGTTTGTAGCTCGAGCTCATATGTGCAGAGGATTTAAATGTACACTTTGAAGTTCTGTCACGACTGTCTGTTGTTGTGCAGGTATTGAACCGACGGGGAACCGAGTGTTGCGTCCCGCTGTGTTCACTGTGGACACGTTCAGTGCAGGTCAGGGGCAGGTTACCGTCTACCTAGACCACCCAGATGGCACCAGAGAAGAGGTAAACATCAGATCCTCAAGTTTCAGGCCTGCTGTGATCTCATTTATCAAACAGTTTTTAACTGACCTGTGGCGTCTTAAATGCATTTGTGCTGAACAGCTGAACCCAGAGCTTAACGAGAGCAAGAAGACGTACAGCGTCACCTACATTCCTCAAGTCGTGGGACCTCACAAGGTAAATTTAAATAATTACATGGTTCTGAATACATTGCAAGTGGAATCTGAGGTAAATTCAATGTAGATGTGGCAAGAATAAAGTCATCTTTAGCTTTAAGTCTGAACTTAATTTCACTCCTTTTTATCATGAGGTAAAAGTTTTATAAAAGGATCATTTTGTTTTGCAGGTGACGGTGCTGTTTGCAGGCCAGGAGATTCCAAAAAGTCCTTTTGAAGTGACTGTGGACAAGGCGCTGGGTGATGCCTCTAAAGTGACCGTGAAAGGCCCAGGAGTCGAACCTGTGGGCAACATTGCAAACAAACCAACCTACTTTGACATCTACACTGCAGGTGAGAAGAAATGATGCTTTTCAACTAACTGACTTCTTCTAAAAGTAGCAAGTTCCTTCACCACATCATCTTGTTTATGTAAAATTTTCTCTTCTTCGCCTCCTTTTACGTAGGGGCCGGCACAGGAGACGTGACGGTCATGATCAGAGACCCTCAGGGTCGCCAGAACAGTGTGGAGGTGATGATGGAGGATAAGGGTGACAGCACGTACCGCTGCACCTACCGCCCAACACAGCCTGGACCGCACACCATCACGGTCACCTTTGGAGGGGTGGGAGTCCCCAGGAGCCCCTTCAGTGTGGATGTGGGACCTGGTAAGTCAATCATACCCTACATCAATCACATCAGTTAACGTTAATTCTTCGAAGTTTGCTCATATGACTTCTTTCCCTATTTGTCTGACAGCCTGCATGCCAGGGGCCTGCAGGGCGACAGGCCGGGGTCTCCAGCCATCGGGACTGAGGGTGAAGCAGGTCGGTGACATCAAGGTGGACACCAGGAATGCCGGCAGTGGAGACCTGAAGGTGCTCATCAAGGGTCCAAGTGAGTAAAGTTTACATAGTGGAAAGAAAATAATCCTGGACCTGCTGTCACATAGGCAAGGTTTCCATCTGATCCATCCATCCATTTTCAGAAAATGGGTTTAAGATGTGATGTAAAAAACGTGACTGATTTTGTTTTCCATGTATTATTGTTGTGCAAAAAGGACTTTCTAATGTCATTAAAGTACTTTTACAGGATGAAGACACAGCAAGATGTCATTATTAAAATTCTCATAAAAACTCAATTAATTAAAAATGCACAAACTGAAGAGAATAGAGTATTTATTTACTGTCACTCCACTATTGTTTTTCTCTTCAGGTGACAAATAACTTGCATGATTTATATATTTGATCTGGAAAAATTTGAACACTATGTAGTTTTAAAGTACAGACTTTCTTCTTTCTGGGTATCTAGACTGGGAAAGAGTTGATAAAATGCTTAATATAAACTGCTCTATTTCAAAGGCTCAAATGTAATTGAACATATTAGACTAAAGTTGGAATCCACAAACATCTCAAAACTGGTTTCTTACTGTCTTCAGTAAGTAAAAAAGCTCAGTCAGGTTCAAATCAAGTAACCTACCTGGGTATTACTGACCATTCTACTTTAACCTTCTAAAACTCTTAAGTTACTTCCATGATGTGTTTTGAATCATTGTCCTTCTGTGCAGTGAAGCTCTGTCCAGTATGCTTTGCTTCATGTGGCTGAATCTGAGCCTACGGTGTATCTAAACAAGAATTCCTCCAGCAGCTTCTGTTGTCTGTCATTATTGATAAACAGCCGTGACCTGACGCCACTGGAAGCGGTGCATCACGCTGCCTCCACATGCTTTACACATGTTGTCCGCCTCAGACCATGACCTGTTTCAAATCTTCTCTTTACTTCTTTTCTTTGTGGTAAAGGGTGACGTCCAAAAGTGCAAAAATACAAAAAAAACCCTCTGGCTTTTTAAGATGTTTTTGAATAAATTTAATCTTGTATTGAATCTTCTGTTTTTCTTCTTTCTGGGGTTTTTTGACCATGAAGAGTCCAGTGATCATCCATCACTGTCCTCCTCTTTTCTGTCATCATCCACAGCAGCATGCTTAACATATTTGAAAACACAAAATCACTGACGTGTCCGGTCGTAAAAGCTCCCTGCTTTTAGCCTTTTTCTCTTTTATTATGCATGTACAACTTTTACCTAATGAACTGGTAAAGAAGTAGCAACACCCTTTATACTCAAGCCCGCTTATCATTTATGGAAAAAACACGCTTAATAAGGTCCTATTAATGCTAGTCTTACAAGAAGTATGAATATAGATGTTTTAAACTACATACATGTTACTCTTTTTCTTCATTCAGAGGGTGTCGAAGAGCCGGTGAAACAGATTTCCAGTCAGGATGGTGTGTTCTCCTATGAGTATCACCCCAACAGTCCTGGCAAATACACCGTCTCCATTACCTGGGGGGGTCAGCACATCCCAAAGAGGTGAGAACACTGTTTTGTGTATATATGTTCATATATACGTGTGTGTGTGTGTGTGTGTGTGTGTGTGTGTGTTTCTTGGGGTTACCTCAGCACATTACCTCATCCAATATCCAATACAGATGGATCTGCAGAGGAATGAAAAGTATAAATCATATATATTGTTTTTCTGGAAGGTTCTCTGTACAGCAGATGACATGTTTTTTTTTTTTTTTGTTTGTTTTTTTTTTCTGTGAAAGTTATTGTTCATTCAAATCATTCAGATTACTGAGAAGCTACATGTGATATTTAATAAAAGGGGCAGGGCCAGCACTGACCCATTTAGTCACAATTCAGAACCGAACCTTTTACTGGACATCAAGGGTCATAAAGTTCCCACATTTATAAAGTTCCCACATTTATTAAGTTCCTGATTTTTCTCCTGGCTGTTAGCTCACCAAGCTAATTTACCATCACAATGCTTTATTTATTTATTTATTTATTTAGTTATTTATTTGTTTGTTTGTTTAACATTTATTTTACCAGCTAAGTTCCAGTTAGATTACAAAATCTTTGTCAAGGGATCCCTGGCCAAGATAGCAGTACTCAAGCAAACAGCATAAAGCATACACTATAAAACATCCATCCATTTTCTTCCGCTTATCCGGAGTCGGGTCGTGGGGGCAGCTACCTAAACGGGGAAACCCAGACTTCCCTCTCCCCGGCCACATTCACCAGCTTATCCGGAGGGATTCTGAGGCGTTCCCAGGTCAGCCGAGAGATGTAGTCCATCCAGCGTGTCGTGGGTCTTCCCCGGGGCCTCTTTCCAGTGGGACATGCCCAGAACACAGGAGGCATCCTAACCAGATGCCCGAGACACCTCATCTGGCTCCTCTCGATGTGGAGGAGCAGCGGCTCTACTCTGAGCCCCTCCCGGGTCACCAAGCTTCTCACCCTAACACTATAAAACATATAAAATATAAATTTAAAAGGGAAAGAGAACAGGGAAAACATAGTTGGGTGGACAAGCAGTTACAGACACCGCTAACTGAGATCAGCTCCTGCAGTTTCAAGCCAGTTTGTAAGCTGTTCAGGCTGCAGGGGCAGAGTTTAAAAGCCTTTTTGCCGAGTTAGAAGAAAAGTGCAGACAATAGTTACTTGACTTTAATGAAATCAAAAAGGTAAGAGGGAAGCAGGACAAGAATGGATTTACAGATAAGATACAACTAATGTGCGTCTGTGTACGGATAGAGAAGGCCACTGAACTCTGGAGTAAAGGATGCAGTGGTGCAGTGGTTAAGGCACTGTGGTGCACACTGTACAGCGAGCGTAACGACTGAACAGAGGCCTGCATATGCAGTCAGTCTCCATTTTTTTCCCCTACTGGACAAGAAGGAAGATGGAAAAAGGTGGAAAACTTCAGAACAAGCGTTTAGTGTGAGGACATGTGAAGTGTAGTTAATCTGCAGCTGTTGTATTTTAATGGATGATGAAATTTTCTTCTACATGCTTGTTGCTTATTGAATCATCACATTTTGAAACTTGATGAGTCACAGATGGACTACATGTGTTAAATCACAATGCAGATAATGTCACAACTACTAAGTTATTAAGGTTGTGTTTCTCCACTGAGACGTGTGAATCCTTTCTTTGGTGACTGCAGCTTTGTTCACTGAAGTCGCAGTTCGCTGTAACGAGGCTGAAACTGCAAACAAAGACATAACTGACAGTGAAAAGAAATGGGAGCCGTGTTTGTCTGAAGTGCAGACAGTAAATTGCAGCAGACAGTTTTATTTGGTGTGAAGGTAGTTTCCATCTGAGGGTGCTGCATATGTACACAAACACACTCTCACACTTTTAAACCAGTAACTGGTGAATGTGGAATTAGAGATCTGCAGGGTGCTGAGTTTTCTTTAGTTTTTTTATGTGTTTGTGTAACAACCTAATATATAAATCATACTATTCCCCTTTAAACACACACACACACACACACACACAAAGCCACATATTTTCCAAACACATTGCCTCATTTCAACAGCAGCGACTCGAGAGCAGTGACTCGTATCATTTTACACATTTTGACCGTTTCTGCCTTCGTTCTCTCAGTCCATTCGAGGTGGTGGTTGGTCCTGAGGCGGGGCCTCAGCAGATCAGGGCGTGGGGCCCTGGTTTGGAGGGAGGCATTGTGGGTAAACCGGCCACCTTTGTAGTGGAGTCCATTGGTCCAGATGCAGGAGTCCTGGGTAAGTTGTTGTTTTAATGACAATTATCAGCCCTTAACTGTTGGATCAATTGTCTGCTGTGATTATCTTCATACATCAGACATTTAAAATTTGTAAAAAGTACCCTAAAATGATCACTCTCATCTGATCTGCTTTCAGGTTTTGCCATCGCTGGACCTTCCCAGGCTAAAATTGAGTGTGAGGATCAAAACGACGGGTCATGTGACGTCCGTTACTGGCCAACAGAACCTGGTGAATACGCCATCCGTGTGACCTGTGATGAAGAGGACATTGAACACAGTCCCTTCATGGCCTACATCATCCCTGACGACAACACCACCAACCCAGACAAGGTCTGTCGGACATATAATCCAGTCACAGAGACGAGCCCTCCGAACTCTGGTTCAGGCATTTGATCGACTTTGGTTTGATGCTGGTAGTCAAGTCTTTTTGTTTTTGGTTTTGTGGCTGCAGGTCCAGGCTTACGGGCCGGGGCTTGAGAAGAGCGGCTGCCTGATCGACCAGGCTGCTGAGTTCACTGTGAATGCTGAGGGTGCTGGGAAAGGACCTCTGAAAATCACAGCACAGGTTAGAGGCAGAAATCCACCTGTAAGCATCATTACACACGTATACTCCTCTTGAAGCCAAGAGGGTTTAATTTAACATCTCATTACTCTGTTCTTTCTATTACACATGGAGCTGCATGTAAGATTATTTTTCACAGCTTGTATTTGTTAATATTGTGATTTATTTGCACATTTAGCACAATGAAATATCAAGTTAAAAATAGACATAATATAGCTTTTGATCAGGTTTTTAATAGTCTTCCTGTATGTGTGTGTTCATCAGGATGGTGAGGGACTCCCTGTGGAGGTTAAAGTGAGGAATAAAGGTGATGGGCTGTACCAGTGCTCCTACACTCCCACCTCCCCTGTCAAACACACTGTGGCCGTTGCCTGGGGAGGGGTCAGCATTCCCAACAGCCCTTTCAGGGTAAGCAGCCAATCACAGTGCCCGGTTAGGACAGGAAGTAACATAAATCTACCCAAATACGAGGATCTAGTTGAGGCAGAAAGCACCAAACTTAACCAGTCTGAGCTTTTAATTGAAACGGGAAGCATCAAAGTTGTCAAATCGGAGGCAAATGTTCAGAAGGAAGGTTTGAAGAAGGTGGAGGTAAAGTGTTCAGATGCAGGTGGAAAAACTAAGAAGCCTCTGATTATAATCACTACATACATTGAGGAGAGGTACAGCTTTTAGCACATCAATCCTGGGTGCAGGCCGGTACGTCATTGTTGAACTTCAAACACAGATGGCTCAGTTTCCGGCTGCATAAAACAGATGAGTTGTTGAAGGCAGTGCTAGGCGAGCTAGCTCTTTTCCACTGTTTACAGGCTTTAGACTGAGTCTAGATAACCTTAAGAACCACAAGACATGAAAGTTAAGACAATGACCTGCAGCCTTTCTGATCCATCTATCTGAAAGATACAGATCAGTATGATTACTGGAATGTCTCAAGAAAAGGATTAAATTCATATCCAGCAATGTCAAACTTAAAAATGTTATCCGTCTAAACAGCTGTTACGTAAAGACACTGTCAGTATTAACTCTAAAATCTCCTCATTTCAGAGAATGTGTATGATAACCAGATAAATAGTTAAAATTAGCTTAACCTGATACAGACAGGAACATCAGTGATGGAGCTATCCAAGTCTGCAGACTGTTTAAGAATAAAGAAACATAATTATAATATAACTGCTGGTCATTAATGTCCAATTTTGCATCTTAAAATTGTAATTAATGAATCATTTTTGTTTTGTTTAGAATATTTTCACCATACTGATTAATGATCTGTACACTGAACCTTTTCATTTGTCCTCCACATCCTCACTTTGAAACCACTAATCAAAGACTGACAATGTTTTTGTTTTTGTTTTTTTTATGTGGAAGATTATGTCACCATATGCACTAACCCGTCATCTCTGCACTGTAATCATTTTCCTGCACTTTTTGTTATGTGTGTGTAACATGTTCTGTTTATGAGCTTCACTCACCTGAACTTTTTGCTGATCCCAGCCTCCAACCAGCCTCCAACCTTTAGTTCGTGTACTGAGTCTCATCTGTTATTTACTTTTCCTCAAGATACTCAGCTCTACTTATAAGTCAAACTCTGTGTTTAACTTGATTTAATCTTTACTTCATCCACATACCAGTAGCCTTTGTTCATGATATCGAGTTAATGGGTTTTAAATTATTTGAGGTCGATAAACTAAGACTGACTCGGTACTGAGAGGACTCTGACTGATTAAATTAATGAATATTAAAGTCATAGTCTAGTTTTTGTACACAGAAGGTTTGTACGGTGAAGGTTCTTCATCTAGAAGTGATCTTTACACTCTTTAAACAAGCTGATTTAAACTCTTTTAGATCTAAGATAAGCTAGCTCAGCTCAGCTTTATTTATAAAGCCCTTTAAAACAACCACAGTTGAAACAAAGTGTTGTACATAAACGGACAAAGCAACACAGAAAATACGACACTGACACTGATTTATGAAAATGACTCACTTTAAACACAGGCCGCGCCCCGATTATGGATTACACATTAAAAAAAAGCTGATAAAATGAATGTTTTCTGCCAAAGAAAACAATATTTCCACAGTTTTTCCTGTTCATTGTTTCTATAGTTCAAAGGACAAATACCAGTTTAATAAAACAAAACAACGAAGACAAGATTTAAACCACTTTGGCAAAATAGTTCTCAAATTTAAAAACAAGCTACAATTTAAAATAATGAGATGCAAAATATAAAATGAAAAGAAAAAGAACAACCGTATCCTTATGTACTTGTTTTCTTAATTTGCTGTTATTATTTTAAAAATTTTTCAATATTGCTTTTCTATAAATTCTCCATCAGCCAGCTGTCAGGAATCAGACTGTCATGCAACATCTCCTCGGATCTATTAAGTCTTTATTACACATTCTTCAATAATAATAATGATGATTGATTAATAACTAAAATAATTATTAAAAATAATAACTATTATTATCAATTCAAAAACAAATTGTGAGGAGGTGGGATGACCTGAAAACAACACATAGATGTAAAACACAAAGTTTATGTATCAAACTGGAAAAAAAAGAACCGGAGGTCCGTCAGGGTTGCAGAGGCAGGCAGAGATAAAAGTCCATTCATAGATGTCCAAATTCCATACAGCCAAGCAAGATGGAGTATCCAAGATTAAAACCAGACAATGCCCAAAGGAGTCGTGAATTGGATTAGAAATTCAGGAATGTGAAGAAGCAACTGGAAACTGCCTGGGGAGTAATGAGTCATAACAAACAGGTGTGCGGTGAGGGAGTGGGGAGGTTCTCTGCAGTTAATGCAGGGCTGCAGCAATGAGGCACAACATTAGTTTAAAAATAATGAAGAACAGAAGAATTTACTATGAGAAAACAAAATCCTGGAGCCTAAAAATGTATGAAATTTTCTGAAGAAATGTTCAAGGCTGCATCGCAGGGAGCTTAAAGTTCAGATGAGTGAAGATTCATCACCTTTTTTTTTTGTTTCTGACGAATGAAAACCTTTTCACTCTTTTTCTAATAATCCCTATTTTCTATCCTAATCATTCAGCATGACGTAAGAAACTAAACTAACGTCTAACATAAATTTACCAGTGTTTGTCAAAGCCTGAGTCCCACCTTTGACGCTCTAATAGATCCTCATTTATGATGATCTTGATTTCCCATTTAATGTAACAGCAGCTGTGTGATGCTCTTAGTAAAATATTTAGAAAAAAAGAGAGAAAAGGTTTTCTTTTAAGTTGATGTTTACTGACTAAACCTCTATGCACTAAATCAGAATTTAATTTTGTGCTTTTATTCATATTAAGATTTTTTTTTCTAAGTTTATCAGCTGCCTTCTGCTCTCCCTGTTAGACGCTCTGTTTCTTCTACAGTACAAATAAGTCTCGTGTGAAACTGTGTGGATATGTTTGTGCATCATTCAGGAATTTATAATGATGCCAACACAAATAAAAAGTTGGCAAAGCTATATTAATTTCTTTGTGTTGTAACAGATGTACTACCTAGACTGTAAAACTGAGGAGCTGCTCATACAAGAGGAGGTTCTGGCATTTTTAAGAGGCTTGGCGAGATGATTGTGTAAGATGAAATGAAACTGCGTTTGGATCGAGTTAGTGTTTTTGTGTTAGTGTGAATTGATTTTCTTACCTTTTCTTAAAGGTCCAAAGATCTATTTCAAGAGCTTAAGACAAGTCTGGGCTTTGTAAAAGAACTATTATATTTGGCTTTTAGAGACTTTGACCTCAGCGGTTCCTGACAGCAGCTTTCTTTGACTTCAGTGTGGATACAGTCGATTGATAGAAAGCAAACAGCCGCACCCAGCTGGTAGCACTGTTGGAAACATACAGCAGCACCACTTTTGTTATACAAAAAGAAGAAGCTTGTGGTGCTGCTGCTCTGCAAGTACACCTATCTAAGAATTTATCTGCCGATAAAAAATACTAGTTAAAATAGGTTTAGTCTGTAAGAAAATACATCGAAGCTAATCTCTGAAGTGGAAAACTATCTTTGGAGTTATTTTGAAATTACAAATGGCAATTTAATTCCATAGTTGTTAAATCTGTAGAGCAGGGGTGGCCGCCATCGGTCCTCGAGAGCCACAATCCTGCAGGTTTTCCAAATTTCCCTGCTCCAGCACACCTGACTCAAATTAAACGGATCCAACAGCTTATAAGGATCTGCACAATGACTCATTAGTTTAAGTCAGGTGTGTTGGAGCAGGGAAATTTGGAAAACCTGCAGGATTGTAGCTCTTGAGGACCGATGTTGGCCACCTCTGCTGTAGAGGGATTTTTTCTTTAACAGGAGTTGTTGACTCTTTTGTCAGTGTTTGAATCTGCAGTGAAAATACTGCCTCATACGTCTGCTTATTACAGCTGGTTAGTGCCAGCATGTTGCTCACAAGTAAACCCAAAAGTATTCATGGAAGAAATGTGCATCTTGGTCCTAAATGTTGGCTCAGGTTTGGCTTTATGTGGAGGGCAGCTGATAAACTAAAAAATGGGCTTTTTTGATTTGTGTAATTGGCTAAAATAATTTAAAATGAAAAGCTTTAGAGAAAAGAATCACTCTCCTGAATTTATTTTTCAAAATCTAATTAAGTCATTTCTGTTGCTGCATTTTTCTTGTCTAAAAATCTATAACTAACATGTTGAATTGTTTTAATTACAATCTGTACTGAAGTCATTTTATAATGAAATTGATCAGCCAATCAAGTAAACGTAAGGGTGGTTTAAAAATAAATTGACATTTTATTTCAATATATTCCTGTGTTTGGTCTATTTGTTTTCGTTTAACATCTGGATACATTATCATTCATTAACTTAATAATTCCTTTTAAAATGTTATGAGGTCTTATGTATGTATGTAAACTTTTCATATTGAATGAAGAATTTATTAAAAAGTATCTAAGAGGAGAAAACTTCCGGAAACACCCAAAATATTTGCTCCTGGTGTAATTGTGATGCTTTCTCTTTAGGCCAAATAAGCAGATAATTTTCTCATGGTTTTCTCCTATTGTAGCTGTAATGTGGGTCTTCTTGTCAAGCGAGTGAAGATTATTAAATCTTTTTTCACTTAAACAAAAAACAAACAAAGAAAAAAATGCAACTGTAGGGGTGTTTTTTTTCTGAAGCCAGTATTTTATAATTAAATGCTGAAAGAAATGTGGGAAACTACACCAAGACATGCAAATCACACTGAGACTACACTGCCTGGCCAAAGGTCACCACCCAAAAAGGTCACACATTAATATTTCATTGGTCCTCCTTTAGCTTTGATTACAGCAGCATTATCTGTGGCATCGTTTCGATAAGCTTCTGCAAAGTCACAGGATTAATTTCCATCCAGAGTTGCATTAATTTTTCACCCAGATCTTGTTTTGATGATGAGAGTCCGACCACTACGCAAAGCTTTCTCCAGCACATCCTAAAGATCCTAAAGATTAACCCCATTGTAGTAGTTTCTGCATCTCCTTACATGCTTTCTCTGCTTGATGCATGTAAATGATTTAATCTTTTCCATGACCACAGGATGTGTCTTTCCAAATGGTTAAGAACTGAGAAGCTTTTCATTGTATCAGTTGGGGTTAAATAAGTTGTTGCCAGCTGAAAGATGATTGTCTATGCAGTAATTATCCAATAAGAGGCTCAAACCCATTTGCTTAGTTAAATCCAGGTTGCAACTTATGAGGTGTAGTTACACTTTTTTAAGTTTAGTTTAGTAAATCTTTAACTTGTTTTAAATCCTCCACACAGTCACTGCATTTAACAGTTTTATGTACTAATAGCAATTGTTCATTAATATAAAATGATCACTCTAAAGAGTTGTTGGTATCTTTAGTTGGTGCTAGGAACAAATCTTTTGTTTGACTAAACGGGACTTTAAAAATGCCTGTTTGTCACTGACTAAACAAACACCCAGATACTATTGTGTAGAGCTGAAGTACTTCATGTATGCATTCAGTTGCACCAAAGTAAATATATTACTTTCATGATGCCAGGGTTTCCTCTGGAAGTAACAGAAAAAGCCTGTACCAATTAAAGATGTCCAATTTACAGATGATATGGTCCTAACTCACTGCCAATTAAATTGATTAATTATATTTAGTTTGTATCATCAGTCAACTAGAAAAAAAAAACTAAAATCTGGAAGTGGATACTTTGGTACCCATCAATAAGTTGATTCCTCGCCTGAACTTCTATGATAAACGGTAAATGGACTTGTACTTATCAATATTAAACCCATGAAGTGCTAAACACAGGCACATGTAGGTAAACAAAGTGTAGAAACTGTAAGAGCAGCAGCTGAAGCCCATTAGCTTAAAACAAAACAGTGTCTCCAGGATCGAGCTTTGTGGTACTCCATTCAGAGTTCTTTCTTTTGTAATAGGAAAACAGAAGTGATCACAGTCGGTGCCGTTTTTAACATGTCAAGATATGTGAGGAAATCCTTTTTGTGCTGTATCCGTCAGTTTTTTGTTTTTTAAATCAGAATAAATTGTCATTTCCTGTTGATGTTTGTAGGTGAATGTGAGTAAAGGCAGCCACCCAAACATGGTGAAGGTGTTTGGCCCTGGAGTTGAGAGAAGTGGACTAAAAGCAAATGAACCAACACACTTCACTGTGGATTGTTCAGGAGCTGGAGATGGTAAAACACACACACACACACACACACACACACACACACACACACACACACACACACACACACACACACACACACACACACACACACACACACAAATATTAAGCAATAAAGACAGGAAAACACCCACAACTTTATTTCCACAGTAACACATTTAGTTAAGCTGCACATTCAGCCTCACACACACAGTCATCTTTTCTGTAGACTGCGAACGACGCACACACATACATTTTTTTCCTATGTGCTGGCAATGACCTCAAGGCAGAAACATCCTAACAGGAAATTTCATCACTGGCCTTCCTGAGCAGAGCAGCGCACACATTCATACTCACATCATCCTTCATCACTTACCTACATGAAAACAAAACAACATTGTGGCTTACACACCCGCCTCCTTCACAACCAGCCAAAGAGGAAGAATGCATCAGTTAATAGATGGTATCATTTTTAGTGTGGAAAATAAAAAGCTGCATACGGTATGTACAGACAATACTGTTACAAGCCACCCAAAAAATCAGGATTTGTAAAAATCTGTTGGTGAAAAAGTTATTTTTTAAAACAGATTTTACATTAATGATGGACATCGTTATTACCTCTTGGTTTGTGTCCTGCAATAAAGCCTCAAATTTTAGTGAGTTAATGGAGTGCATAGTGTAGTTGAGATGGCTGAACAGTGTAACCACAAATTATAAGGTTTGCTTTTCATTCCACAACCACTCTACAAGTTGGTGTCCTTTTATAACACATTTGACCTAAAGTTTATCCCAGTACTTTCATTTCTTTATACAGTTGTACTAATTTTGGCTTCATAAAAGTAAGGACACCCGTGTAAGCAGCCAGTAACTACTTACTTGGCTTTTGTGGGTTTATCTTCCCTTAGATGGTTTTAAGCACCATCTTTCACAGGCTTGCCCATGTTTATATAGTCTCTATGAAACAACATGAACAAGGATATCAAGGACACTTAAAGTTCAAATCTGACACAGTTTGACCACAATACGCCCTCTTGCAGCCAAAAGATTTCAGCCTTTTGCAAATGTGGCCAGGTTCTTGAAGCACAGCCTTTAGGTCTTTATGAATTTCCCCTACTTCATGTTTTCTGAAGTCAAGGAAAAGTGTTTGCAAAAAGAAAACAAATTGAAGTCTATTAAAACTACTGAATCGTGCATACAGTCTCCCAATCACATGTTTTCCCCTTGTTCCTTATTAAAGAAGAAGCTAGATTAAAGTAGTTTTCATTGGCTTTGCTTTTCAGACCTGGAGGTGACATTTGTTTTATGTGCAGTCTGTAGTTCTCCGTAAAATGACATAGAAGGCTTTACATTAGCACTTAATGGTAACAAGCCATGGATAATTAATTTCATCCCTTGAGCATTTTTTTTATTCAGGTGGTTTATAATGAGTTAAGTAAGAAAGGTAAGAAAAAACTAATCAACTTATTTTCAAGACTAATTTCAGACGGAGCGTTTTCTGGTTTGCAACAAAGAAGACTAACTTTTTTCCACCACCTCTTAGCAATAGTAAAATTTTATCTTATGTCATTTGACGTTGCACACACGTTCTGCTCGGATGAGTATAAAGAAGCTCCGGTTTCCCTCACAAGCAGAGCAGTTTCTGTTGTCTGTCATAGTTTCTTGTGTCATTCTGTCATACTCGGAATTCCGTTGCTGGGACTGGGTTACACATTGTTATGCACTTAGTTTACAGCTTGGTTTTGGCTCGTGTGTGTTCATTTAGGTGATGTGAGCGTGGGCATAAAGTGTGATGCCAACATGGTCAGTGACACAGAAGCTGATGTGGACTTCGACATCATCCCCAATGCCAACGACACATTCACTGTAAAGTACATCCCTCCTGCAGCTGGAAGACTCACAGTTAAAGTCCTATTCACTAACAAGGTACACACACACACCTCTACACACACAGGCACAGTGAATGGTTTGCATGTTTTGAAAACTGAGCTGATATTTTTAGATTTTTGTTATAAGATAAACATGCAGGGATTTTTATTTTAAATCTGTCCCACGCAGGAAGTTCCACGGAGCCCCTTCATTGTTAAAGTGGATCCGTCCCACGATGCATCGAAGGTTAAAGCCGAGGGTCCAGGACTTGCTCGCACTGGTAAGATGCTGACATTCATTTTCTGGAGAATTGCTCTCAATGTGGGCAAACTTCCAGTTTGTTCCCACAAAAATACATTTACTACAATGAGTCTCACACAAAGCCGAGGTGATGAATTTCCAATTAAACTTGCCTCATTGTTGCACGTTGTCTCTCCTTCTCTACCTGCCCAGGTGTAGAAAGCGGGAAGCCGACTCATTTCACAGTGTCGACTAAAGGAGCTGGTAAAGCTCCCCTGGATGTTTCCTTCTCCGCTCCCGTTAATGACTTTGACATCATCGACAACTACGACTATTCTCAGACTGTCAAGTACACACCTGCACAACAGGTATGTCAAACATACACTAAGTTGTACAACGTACACATCAAACTTTTAACAAACTTCACAATCATGTCAGTGCACAATGACAGCAAATAATGCCTCAAGATTTTAGAATTGTGTTAAATATGAACCATAATCATGGTATAAAAAACTATAAAACCATTAAATGGTCTCACCAGGTACACTTGATGTGCAACATACTGTGTGTTTTCACACATCTGTACGAAAGCAGAAGAGAGCAAAGCAGCAGTTTTCATCTCATGTTACGACCCACTTTCAGCAGAATTAAAAAAAAAGAACACCACGGACAAGAGCGTCTTTGACTTGGCCTGTGCTTGTAGCTCAGCCAAAAACCTCTTTTCATTTCTGTTGTGGGGCCACTGGTCCCAGAGCTTTCCTCCAAACCTGCCCACAGCACACTGCATTGTTGTGAATGTCATCAAGCCTGTATTTTTGTATATAAATCCTCTTTATCCAAAATTGGAAGGGAAAAAAAGACATACGTGATGCCTTGTAGTAAACAAGATCATGACCTCATCTAGTATTTCATTACAATAGGAAGCTGTTATTAACATGAACCAGTAACCTCATAGTCAGACAGCAGAGTTGTATTTGTCCAGTAAATCAGGTGCATTGTACAAGGACACTTTTACTATGTCATATGTTGGATTTTTTTTTTTCATTTTCATGCCTCTCTGGGGATAGTCGAGCATCACGGCTTTGTCTGCTTGATCCTCGCCAGCTCTGCAACTTTGATTTTTATCTACTCCTCATCATGGCAGACATGTCTCCCTCTATAGATATTATCTTGTGCCCACATATTAAGAACATGCCAGTATAACCGCTCTACAGTATTGTGTTTTTCAAACTGCATTTAGCCATAAGAAATGAATGTGTGAGCTGCTAAACTTAGTTGCTGTTAAGCAGCATGTTTCTCCATCTACTGTTTCCTGTTTTTGGCCCGTTAGTATAAACACAGTATAAATGAGTGTGTGCTGCGTGTGTCTGCAGGGGGAGATGACCATTGTGGTGAAGTTTGGAGGAGATCCTATTTCAAAGAGTCCCTTCACAGTTGGTGTTGCTGCTCCACTGGACCTGAGCAAAGTTTCTGTGGACAACCTGAATGGAAGTAAGATCCTTCATCCGTCTGTGAACTGTAGAGAAAAACAAGTCCAAATAAAATTTCTGGAGAGAAATAAGCAGATAAATTATTTTATTGTCATGATTTTAAGCTGAATATTTCTCAAATACATTTTCAGGAGTGGAAGTGGATCATGAGCAGCAGTTCATGGTGGACACTAAGGGAGCAGGAGGTCAAGATCACCTGGAGGTGGCAGTGGTGAGTAAAAGTTTTATTTTCATAATTTTTTTTCCCCTGTCACTTAGATCAATAGGAGCTAACAAACTTAAAAAAGAAAAAAAATGAAAAATAAAACTGAAAATAAACCAGTTGTTGGACTATTTCTGTGTGTTTATCAGCTGAGTCCCAGCCAGAGAGCCGTGCCTTGTAAAGTAGAGCCTCAGCCTGGTAATGCAGGTGTCAGTTTGGTCCGTTACACCCCGAAAGAGGAAGGCGTGTATGCTGTCAACGTGTCCTACGATGGACACCCTATACCGGGGAGCCCCTTCCCCGTGGAGGCCCACCTGCCTCCTGATCCTAGCAAGGTGAGACACCATGTGGTCCTCTAGAAGAACATTTCTATGTTCATATAATATTGTGCTCCTTTAAGGTTTGAATTTTTATATTTTACTGGCTTATAACAACTTAAAAATGGAGAAACTTTTCTTTCTGTTCATTAACATGGAATTGTTTACTTGTGTGTGAGGTTCTTTTATTTGTTCCTTAAGTTTCTTGTTGGCTGGTCCATAAATAAAAACACTAAAATAAACGGACAAAAGTCTGTAAACTTAACTAGACTGTGTAGTTTAGTTTATATACTCGTCCTGAGTGAGATGCAGACACACATAATTGTCAGAGCCACTGAACTTTTTCTGCTCTATCATGTTTACTTGCGCTTATTAGTTTGTTTTGAGTTCAGTGTATTTTATTGCTCTGGACCTAAAATCGTGAAGAAAAGAAAGAATTTGGATAAATTACACCTTAATATTAAACAGATGAATATAAACAAAACCTCAAAGTAAATTTGGTCTTGTTCCAGGTGAAGGCGTTTGGCCCTGGTCTGGAGGGAGGTGTAGTGGGGAACCCAGCTGAGTTCACCATCGACACCACTGGTGCTGGCGCCGGAGGCTTGGGGCTGACGGTGGAGGGACCTACTGAGGCCAAGATCGAATGTTCAGATAACGGAGATGGCACTTGCTCTGTCTCCTACCTCCCCACCGAGCCTGGAGATTACCTGGTTAACATCCTGTTTGAAAACATTCACATCCCCGGCTCGCCGTTCAGAGCCGACGTCCAGATGCCCTTTGACCCCTCTAAGGTGGTGGCCTCGGGCTCTGGCCTGAAAAAAGGAAAGGTGAGGATGTGAAGACTGAGAGAGATTGGGGACTCAAAATTTCAGCAGATGAGGTCACATTTGTATAACCCTGTCTCTGCAGAGATGAGGTTTCTAAATTTATTGCAGTTTATATTTTAGCCTCTGACTTTGAGATTCTCTGTGTCGGCGCATCGACTGAAGTGGTCCAACAGAAACGAGTCATGGTTAATTGGCCAAAAGACTCCAGTGTTTTTATTCAGATGAAGCATTAAAATAACTGAAGAGGAGGAGAAAAAAGGGTTTTTATCGAGCAAAAAGTTAAGATGTCAATAAAATAAAGTCTAACTAAAAGGCATTAAGAGACTGATTGATAGATGATACATTCAATTACTTCAGAACACAAATGCCTTATTTATAACAAGTTTTACTCATTTTTTTATAACTTTGATGCTCTATGAGCTAAGCCTTTGCTGTCTTGCCAGGTTGGAGAGACCAGCGTTGTGAATGTGGACTGCTCTCGAGCTGGACCAGGCCTTCTCACCCTGGAAGCTGCACCAGACTCTTCAACCCACCCGACTGGCTCTGCACTGGGTTCAGGTAGATATATGCATTTCATGCAAGGGTCAACATGCATCTTAAAGCAAAATTATATAACTTTTCAACCTTCAAACTTCATGCTGCTAACTTAGTTTGATGGCAAACTGACAGTCATTATGTATATTTTTGGAGTCGTCATTGCCCTGCAGCATCCTGAGGCTGAGAACCCAAACTTCACAACTTTGTGTTCCGGCCCAGAACGTAGCTTTACATCTCCATTTTATTTAATGGCAAAGCATCACGCACCAACAACCGGATATCAACACGCTGGCTGTTTTGAATGTAAAAAGTAAGATTACATTATCCACGAAGCGAGTGACAGAGCAGTAGGTAAGACTTTTACTGGCTGGAGAGCACTCAGAAGAGACAAGCTGCGAAACGGGTGCTGATTTAGCTTTAGGGGGCGTCACAGTAAGAAAATCTGCTTACTTCAGTGGTGGTGCGTTAAAATCCAGTTTGACGTCTACTCCATATTTTGATATTTTGAAGAAATTCTGTTTACATGTAACGGCAGAAACCTGCAGTCACACTGTCGCATTCTTGATGATTGAAGCATTCCAGTTTTTTATCATAATTATTCTGTGGAGTCTTGACTAGAAAAGACTGAGATACTGCTGTAATACCCACAAGTCAACATGTTTTTATGTCAACAAATTCACCAAGAAGTCAGATCTCAGAGTGCATGAAGAATCCTTCAAAGCTATCCCAAACTATGTCTTATTTTAAATATGATTTTCTTTTGTGTTGAACAGGGATTTCTGCAAAATGGACATCTTTGAGAGTCTGCTGTTCTGTGGTGAAACCTATCATTTTTTTTTTTCTTTTTCTAGGTAAGAAAGTGAAGACAGAAGTAGTGGACAACAAAGATGGGACATACACAGTGACCTACATCCCCCTGACCTCCGGCATGTACACTCTGCTGCTGAAGTACGGGGACAAGCCCGTCCCCGGTTTCCCTGCTAAAGTGATGGTGGACCCTGCTGTTGATACCTCTAAGGTCAAAGTGTTTGGACCTGGAGTGGAAGGACAAGGTGGGTTGTGATCCACCTGACTCAGAAAATTATACAACTTTACCCGGCCAAGTGTGAGACCCCCCTCTGTCCTCTCCCCTCCAGCTGTTTTTAGAGAAGCCACCACCGATTTCACGGTGGACGCCCGTCCTCTTACCCGACACGGAGGAGACCACGTGAAGGCAGAGGTCAGGAACCCATCTGGAGCATTGACGGGTTGTGTGGTTACAGACAACGCTGACGGGACCTACAACATCGAGTACACTCCTTTTGAGAATGGTAATGCACCACATGAGCATGAAATACCTCATCCCAACTAAGGCTGGGCTTACACCAGAAGACTTTTAAAAGATTTGCACAAGACTAGAAAACTACCAGCTCACATCTAAAGACAAATGTTTAGAGTTTTAAGTCTCAGCCTAGTCTCAGACTGAGATTTGACAAAGACTGTGAATCTTTTGGGGTCACTATTTACAAGACTACAACTAGATTATTTTAGCATTTGTTGTGATATGTTGGACAGTTAATATCAAACAGGGCTGATCTGCCCACAGTAAAGCAAACAAGGGGAGAGTTTCACTCCGGGAGGGAATTAACACATCATCATTATTAAGTGTGGCTTTACATCTCCACCAGGTGTTGCATGACTCATCAGAATCTGGAGGGATGAATGAGTTTCTATTCTTTTCTCATTTGTTAGATCATTATACTGTAACATAAATGATCCACAGCAGACGTTTACTTCTTAATAACCATCCGCTCCTCTTTCTGGACGGTCCACATATGACGTTTTATCACCACTTCTTGTTCGTCTTTTTTATTTTTTTCCCGTTTTTGCCAGTGTTCCTGTTTCTGCTTTTGTCAGAGCTCATCTATTAGTTGTTGATCGTGTTTTGTCACTGCGACTTGCGATAATATCAAACATGTTTGATATTGTCGCAGATGCAAGACTAGGGAAAGACTGACGTAAACAGCGCAGATTACCAGTTTACACCTAACGACCGAGATGACGGGAGCGCACTGTGACTCCAGTAAAACTCCTCAGATTTCCTAAAGGCTTCCGTTTTTAGTCTGCGATCGTGAAAAGCATTTGGTGTGAGCCCAGCATTAGCTGCTGTCCTGTGAAGTCAGTTTTATTGACAGTCTTGGTCAATATTTTAGGCGTCCACACCATCCAGGTTCTGTATGACGACACTCTGGTTCCGAAGAGCCCGTTCAAGGTTTCTGTGTCAGAGGGATGTGATCCAAGCAGGGTGGTGGCCACCGGCCCCGGGCTCCAACAAGGTCTAACTGACCAGCCCAACAACTTTGACATCGTCACCAGGTACTTCACATAGTCACTTTGCAGAAACTCTACCTAAACAAATCTGAAATTATTCCTGAGCCTGTTTGATGGATGGTAAGTAGTAATAAAGTAGTTATTAGCTACTCAGCCCATGTTTGTCAACAGAAGCAGTTTGTATTTCCTGTTTTTAGGCAAAAGAGTCGAGTTATATGAGCTGGAATGTTGTTAAAGAACATGCTGGCCACAGGCTATCCTCCACCTATAAATTTAATGAGCTTAGTTTTAGAAAAAAAGACCATCTATAGTATGAAAGCAAACTTTTTTAGTATATTATATTTTAACTTTACATTTGGCTTGCAATGAAACATGTAGTCATTTTTGTATCAAGTTGCAGCTTATTTTGAATGTGTTGTTCCTTCACCAGAGGGGCAGGTATCGGCGGCCTTGGCATCGCCGTGGAGGGTCCATCAGAGTCCAAGATGTCTTGCGAAGACAACAAAGATGGCAGCTGCAGCGTTGAGTATGTTCCCTTCACACCAGGCCTCTACAGCGTCAACGTCACCTACGGAGGAAAACACATCCCAGGTGAGATCGGCTTGTCAGAGATTAAAACTTTATAAGAAGGTTTGACTGTTTTTATTTGTGTGCGAGTGAGCGGTTGAGGTGTTTTGTCTTTTTTTGTTTTAAAGATTACTTTAGGGGTTTTCTAGACCAGATTTAGCAACATGTTTAAAAATAATCACTTTTCATTTAAATCTAAATCATCAGAGAGGCTGTTAGACATTTATGACTGAAACAAAGATCCATAAATAAATGTAAAGTTAAATAATTCCCATCCACATGAATAAAGGAATAAAGTGAGCTCTCACACGTGTTTGTCTTTCAAGTGTTTTATGTAACTTTTTAAAAAAAAAACCTTGGTGGCTTTTCTCTAATTTCCACCTATAAACAGGCACTGATGTTAAAAAAATGTGTTTACAGTTTAGTCTGTGTTATAAAGATGTTGTTGATGTTTTTAAGCTTGTTATAAAAAAGACATACACACACGCCGACTGCTTTAATTTAATGTTTTAAAGGTGTTGCTGAGGTTACTGGCTCACATTAAAAAGACCCGCTGCTCGGATTAATTGACTGTTCAAAAAAGCTTGACGTGTTTCCTTTGTCAACACCTTTCATGGCAGCTGTGGGTTTGTGGTTCTGTTGCTTGGAGGCCTCAGCGGAGGTGCAGAGATTTTGCTGTTTACCAGTAATAAAGCTAAGTGCAACAGTAAATTAGCTTGCACGTCATACATCAGTAACAGATTTAAAAAGGTGAAGTTGGGACGCAGCAAGGAAAGAAGCTGTCTGCTGCTTGCTTGATTTCCCTATAACAATACTTCTTATGAATATATTTGTAACCAACATTTAAAGTAAGTTTGTTTTTGCATTAATATTTCCTCATACCAGGAAGTCCATTCAGCGTCCCAGTGAAGGATGAGGTGGACTCCAGTAAGGTCAAGGTGTCTGGTCCAGGTTTGGACTCAGGAGTCAGAGCAAATATCCCACAATCCTTCACGGTGGACTGCAGGAAGGCAGGCGAGGCCCCGCTGGCTGTGGCCGTCACTGGTCCTAAAGGAGTCAGGGAGGCCGTGGAGGTGACGGACAATGGAGATGGGACTCACATGGTGTCCTACATGCCATCTGTGGAGGGACCTTACTCTGTGTCTGTCAAGTATGCGGATGAGGACATCCCCCGCAGGTACCGGCACGCATATTAGGGTCATTTACCAGGATGCTGGCTCATCTTCCTGAGTCCGATCAATTTTAAAGATGGTTTGATCTTTTGTATCATCTTAATAGGGAATATGATGTTTGCACACACACTCTGGTTTGAGTGTGTTTGAAAGTACTAGATCAGTGGTTTTCAAACTTTTATATCACATACCACCTTAGAAGAGATCGGGCTCTTCAAACACCTTCATGACTGATATTAAAACATAGTAAAAGAGATCTTACATTTCCCATCAGGCACATTTTAGACATAGGCACGTTAGTTCCAAATAAACATTGTAAACAAAATAAACAGTGGTAGCTGTCATTGTATCACCAGAACTGATATTTAAACCTTATTAATAAGACTTAGCAAAATCCTGATAGCCCTGAGGGGTTTGAAACCTTTTGTTGTGTGAATACTTTTGATTTTTTCTGTTCACCATAGCCACGCTTGGTGTCCCTTTTTGCACCACAACTCCTGTACTTGGGCTCTTTCAAGATTTGTTATGATTTTCCTGGCAACATAGCCAAAGAGTTGTTTACCAGTGGGACCAAGGGATTGAGCTCTTCAAAACCAAGATTATCAGCAAAATAACACAACAAATCCCAAATGAGGTATAGAAGAAACAAAGAGGATGCAGGGCAGGAGTGAGGCAGAGAGAAAAACAGTGTAAATTCAAACCATTTCTTCCAACCATTGTGATGGGTAACGTGAGATCCGTAGCTAACAGAATGGATGAGCTTGAAGTGCTAACAAAGTCTTTAAAAAAATACAGGAATGCAGTATAATGTGCTTCACTGACACATGGCTGCGTTAACGCTGCCTGGACTGTAATGTGTGTGTATACTGCTTTAAAACTGCGCATGCAAGAAGATAGTCAGTGGGAAGGTAAAGGGGAGGTAGAATTGTAGTACTTTTAAACCACTGATGGTGCCTTCATGGACATGTCACTGTAAAGGGAAAGATCTGCACAAGTGACATTGAACTGTTAGCTGTGCGTTTTCATCCATATTGTTTACCAAGAGATTTTACCTGCGTTATTCTGGTAGTGGTTAATAATCATACCTGTTACTAGACACAGCCCGTGAAGTCATCAGCTCTGTCGTTGCTAGGCTACAAACACAGCATCCTAAGGCATTCGTTGATCTTTGGAGACTTCAACAACATCTCCCTCTCTGCAACATTCCAACAATTTGTCAGCTGCTCTACCGAAGAAAATAAGATGTTGGACTTATTTTAATGCAAATGCTAAAAATGCATACAATCCTCTACCCTGTCTCCTTCAGGAAGATCAGACCATAATCTGGTTCTTCTCCACCTACAAGCCCATCGTTCAGCAACTAGTCATCACACAGGATATTAAAACCAGATCTAATGAAGCTGAAGATTACCCTCTTCATAATCTCTCTCAATCCTTACTGGAAAATTCTTAATTTTACCATTGGAGAGCTAGTACCACCAGTGGTTCACATACCAGTTTGAGAACTATGGTACTAGATTTAAAGACAAAATCCCCTGATTCTTTTCAGCTCAACTGGTTGGGTGACAGATGGGTCTTAGTAATAAAACATCCATTTGTGGGACTTTGATATAGAGGTCCTCTGATAAATGTGAGGCTTTGAGTTTTCATCAGTGTTTTTTGACGTTTTATTTTACCTCTGTATGTGGCCTCCTCAGTCCCTTCAAGCTTCGAGTTTTGCCGACTCATGATGCCAGTAAGGTACGAGCCAGCGGCCCCGGCCTGACCAGCGGTGTCCTCGCCAGCTTCCCTGTTGAGTTTAACATTGATACCAAAGATGCCGGTCAGGGCCAACTAAGCGTACTGATCACAGTCAGTAACAGATAAACACACACACACACGCATAGTTGTACTAAGATACAGACAACAACAAAGGACATCTTATTTTAACTGTCTTTCTTTCGCTTCAGGACCAGGATGGTAAACCAAAACAACCTAGTATCCATGACAACAGTGATGGTACATACTGTGTGTCTTATATCCCTGACCGCACTGGCCGTTACACAATCGTCATTAAATATGGTGGCGATGACATCCCAGCGTCACCCTACAGAGTTCGTGCCACGGCAACCGGCGACGCCAGCAAGTGCATTGTGACTGGTATGAAGCACAGAGGAAATGTCTCGCTGAAAACAAAAGTAAAACACATCTAATGGAGTTTCTTTCTCTCAGGTCCAGGTGTGGGTCCCACAGTGGCCATCGGCGAGGAGCTTGGCCTGGTGGTTAATGCTAAGGGTGCTGGTAAGGGGAAGGTGAGCTGCATGGTAGTTCAGCCCGATGGTAGCGAGGTGGAGGCTGAAGTGCTTGAAAATGAAGATGGCACCTTTGACATTTTCTACACTGCACCGGCGCCTGGGAACTACGTCATCTACGTCCGCTTTGGAGGAGAAAATGTCCCACACAGTCCCTTTAAAGTCATGGTGAGAGAAAAGAGCCAAATTGTGTGTGTTAATCTGATTTCAGGGAACCAAAAAGGATCCACATAAACAGTGATATCTGTTACAGTGCAGCAAATGAGGCCTGACAGAAGCAGGAAGCACTGAATTTCTGCTCACTGTAGTCTAAGCATTCCAGATGGGGCTTTTTATTGCACCACCTGTCATGATTTATGTAAAGCACTTTGTACATGAATTTCAACTGAAATGCACACTTTAGTAAAACCTTTTTTGCAATCTAACAAAGGAGTACATTGAGATGGATAAGTGTGTTTTTTTTAATGTATGTTTGAGTGTGTGCTTGTGACCTCTATAACACCCATATTAATCACTGACCTTGATGGGGCCTTTAACCTTATGGGGACTATTTCTGGGTCTTCTTATGATTATTTTTATACTGTTCACACTGATACCTTAAGGACAGCTTGGTAAGTTTGCAAGCGTGTGCCAATGAGTGCGTCTGAAATCCCAGAATTTAGTGAATCCTACTTTAATCAGAGTTGCACATTTAAACATCTGGAATGGGACTAAGCTTGTGTGTGTTAGATTTCTTAATCCTTACTGTCAATCCTCAGGCTACTGATGAGGTACCCATCATGCAAGAGCAGACGTCGCTACAGAAACAAGCCGCTCCCCCTGGAGCTGGCTTCCAGCCATGGGTACCCCAATACACACACCATCATATTCACTCACACACTCACATACACTGAAATAATTCAGCTATTTTCACATTTATATGCTTTACTGTCACTCAGAGAGGCAGCAGATTGGCCCAAAATAAGCCGAAACGTTTTGATTGTGAATGTCTGTTTATTTCATAATTAATTATTTTGTTAATTAAGAGTCAATACTCCACGAATATGAATGCACCAGTGATGGAGTCTTAATGATTTTGGGTAGCATTACATTGACTGATATACACACATACACACACTCATCTGTTGCAGGTGAATGGCTACTGGTTAAACTTTATCCCGTCTCTCTTTATTCAGAAGTTTACTCACTCTACCACTTTGTCTCCTACATATCATCGCTTCTCTTTTTGTCTCAGCCAGTGGGATCGCAGCAAACTTCTAACATCAAATAAATGGTTTCTGGTGTTTGAGAATGTTTATTCTATAAGGGTTTTGTTTTGGTGCTCTCATGTCTTGCTCTACCCTGGTGCACTCTTTATCACTATGGCTGCAGCACCGTTTCCTCATCATCATTATAATCACCATAATCATCATGCTCTTCCTCCTTCCTGCTCCACTGCACTACACTTTCCAGGATGCCCCTGAGTGGGCAAGGCTTGGATGCAGCAGCAGCATGTTTGCAGTGCAGATCTCTGTGAAGGTGTTTTTATACTGAAGTCTGTTTGTCTTTCTTCTAGGTGACGTCAGATGGCTATAAGTCAGTCAACAGCAGTGTTAATGGTAGTGGCTTCAGACCATTTGACATGGTGATACCATTCTCCTTCAGGAAGGGAGAAATCACTGGTGAGGGACAGATGGATGCTATGTCTGCAATTTGTGAAAGATGAAAACTAGGCTGAAATTTGGGTTATAACCCAGATCATCAAAAGAAAACGAGATCTTAGGCTTTTCCTTTTCCCTAGGTGAGGTGCTGATGCCTTCAGGTAAATCTGCTCAGCCATCGATCACAGACAACCTGGATGGGACGGTCACAGTGCAGTACGCTCCTACTGAGGCTGGCCTGCATGAGATGCACATCAAATACAATGGAACACACATTCCAGGTCAGCACACATGGACACACGACACGTAATTTATTTTCCTTCAGCCAGATCTGATGGTGATGAGTTTATTAAGGTGAAATGGAGACACCTGGTGGCCATGAAAAGAACTGGCATGTTCATCCTAGGAATCAGTTTGCTGACTGTTCCAACGCTGGTCCCATAGAGGAGATTAAACAATTTTTTTTTATCAGGACTGTTTAAATACAGATTTTTTATTTTTTTTTATCTAAAGTGTTTTGTATATCTAAGTCAAGAAGGAATTTGCTATTCTTGGTAAGCTTTCAGTTTGACATGACCTCACACATGAAAACACTCGTGTCATTATGCAACAGCTGTTTGTGTTTTCAGTCTCATCCAGATTTAATCCCATTCATCCACTAAAGTATTAACGAAGACGCACTCCAAAGTTGGGTGAATAACAGTCTAATTCATTACATCACCAAGGTGTCAGCTTTTTGTAGACCAGTCAGGGTCTCCCAGTTCAAGCTGGAAAAATCCAAAGCTTTTTGGACAAACTTTGGAATTTTGATGGTCAGAAGATATGTTGGAGAAGAGAAAAGGCCATCGCTATTGAGTTAAACTGATAAAAATGTTTAGTGAAGAGGAATAAGATGTCCTGATCAGGAGCAGACCTCTTCTTCACCAGCCCTCTTCATCACCACCACTCTACTAGCTGATATGCAATATTAAAAGACCAAGTCTGCACTTGGCCCACTAACACATTTTTATCCAACCCCAGTTCTTCCCTGTGGCCCCACCCCTCAGTGTTGCAGGTAAAAGGTCCCCTTTTTCTTTTAGAGGATCAAGGAGGAGTGGTCTTTTTGTCATCCAAAAGGCCCCCCAAAGGGTAGGATGGACCTCTACACCATGTTCCCCTGAAAAACAATCTACCTTATACCTACAAAACCGAGTAGGAGGGCAATGATAGGATTTGAATTGAACCGTAGACCTCAGGATTCACTTATCTGCTGGTTGCACATCCTCATTTGGGGACCATGACTGCTTTTATGTTTTTTTAATTTTGCTTACGTTTGTATGTGTGTTTGTGTTGCAGAGTCTCCCCTTCAGTTCTATGTGAATCATGTCAGTAGTCCCTATGTGACAGCGTATGGCCCTGGACTGAGCTATGGTGTCGCTAACAAGACGGCCAAATTTACTGTCTACACAGAGGATGCTTCTGACGGTACGCTGGCTTACAGCACAGAGCAGCTAAATGCAGAAATGATCAACACATTCAAAGAATTCAAGGAAAAGTTCTTTAGATTTAAATGTTTTTTTAAAGATGTACTCTGAATAACAGCTTCCTCTGTTTTTCTGTTAAATTATCATTTTAATAATCTATTTGATTATTTTTTAAATAATAATATTAAATGTGCAGAATAAGATTTTTATTGTTCTGTCTGAGCAATTGTTTATCCATATATCCAGGAGGTCTGGACTTGGCCATTGAAGGTCCATCCAAAGCAGAGATCAGCTGTGTGGATAACAAAGACGGGACGTGCAGCGTCAGCTACCTGCCCACGTTGCCGGGAGACTACAACATCATGGTCAAATACAACGATGAGCACATCGCCGGCAGCCCCTTCACTGCCAAGATCACTGGTCAGACTCCACTCCACCACAGTTACTGATCCACAGCAGCGGCACGTTACTGATAATTAACAGATGTGATGCTAGACTGAGGTTGAATTCTTGTTTCTGATGTTTTTTACTGTACTTGAAGTTATATCATAATCTGGAACAAATTTGTTGACATTTAATTTTTTTTTCTCCTAAAGATGATTCATCCAAATATCACACATTTTTTAATTTGTGATTTCCTCCCCTTTCTCCATTGCTGAGGAATTTCTGCTCTGTATGTGGATTACCAGATCTTTTTAGTCTTATTCCCAGTAGTTTTCACATCGCCTTGCTTTATTCTCAGAGTTCCTAAACGAGCAGCAAACATCTTTCAATGCAAACCAAACTCTAGCTTTTCCTTCGAGAAAGGAGGGAAACAATCTAAACCCTATGTGCTTTATTTGGGCTTCATGTTTGTAGTTTCTTCACTATTTGCTCTCCATCATGTTTTTCCTGGTTTTGCCCTGATCTCTTTCACTTTAATTGGCTTTAGCTCCTCGCTGATAGTTAACTCAGCTCCTCCCCCGCAGCACCTTTTAAATATCAAACATATTCAGCCAGGGACTGAGATGCCTCATTGAACGTCTCTGATCACATCTTCACTCATACTGATTGATAACTGATGATAAAATTGTTAGCTTGCATCAGATCTAGGCTGTTCGTCTACAAACTCTGTTTTAGAGGTGAACACTGGCCCTACATTCCTATAGCGTGAACTGGTCTTAAAGTTGTTCTTTTGCACCTGTAAGAGGACTGCTGCTGGTGACATGACACCAGCAGGAGATTTTTTTATAGCTAACTTGTATACATCAAAATAAAACAGGCAAAAAAGCAAAAAAAAAAACAAGGTGGTGAGGAAGGGTTTTATAATACAGTAGAGTAAATGTGCATGTGTATCTTTCAGGGGACAACCAGCGACGTTCTCAGGTGAAACTGGGCTCTGCAGCAGATTTCTCTCTGGACATTTATGAGACAGACCTCAGCCTGCTGACCGCCAGCATCAGGGCGCCTTCAGGCCGCGAAGAACCATGCCTGCTGAAGAGGATGGCCAACAACCACATTGGTAACACAAATATATATTTTAAGGCAGAAAACAGGAAATGATTCATACGGTCATAGTTGTCTCATCCCTAAATTTTTCGTCCCAGGTATCTCCTTCATCCCCCGGGAGGTTGGTGAGCACCGAGTCAGCATCCTAAAGAATGGCCAGCATGTCTCCAACAGCCCCATCACTATCATGGTCATCCAGTCTGAGATCGGAGATGCCAGCCGTGTTAAAGCTCATGGTGACGGCCTCGTCCAGGGGACCACCTTTAACAACGCTAGCTTTGTGGTCGACACACGAGAGGCCGGTCAGTACAGTGGACTCTACACGCCAGTTATAATAAAGATCAAAAATAACAGCCTGACTAACATGCAGGAGAATTTTTATCTGTTAACACTAACACAGTAAATCACCAGTCTAATTTATTCTATATGTTTGTGTGCAGGTTATGGTGGTCTGGCTCTGGCCATTGAGGGTCCCAGCAAGGTAGACATCCAGACAGAGGACATGGAAGATGGGACCTGCAGAGTTAGCTACTGTCCTACTGAACCTGGAAACTACATCGTCTCAATCCGCTTTGCTGAGGATCATGTACCAGGTAAGAACATAATTCACAGCTTCCACTGCTGGAAACCACAACAGTTTCCAAGTAAGAAAGAAATTTGCATCAAAGTCTTCTTCTGGGTGACGCCAAGAGCCTGAAGGAAGCATGTTAACCATCTTCTAACAACAACAGGTAGTCCATTCACTGTCAGGGTGACGGGTGAGGGTCGCATACGCGAGAGCATCACCCGGCGACAGAAGGCGGCGTCTGTCTCCAGCGTTGGGAGTGTGTGTGACCTCAACTTGAAGATACCAGGTACACAAAAATGCACACACCATGCTGATAGGAAGGTTTGACCAGCTGTCTTCAGGCAGAGTCAGCAGAGTAATCAAAATTAAAACCTTGACGTGATCTTGATTTTCGCTGACATGATCCAGACCATGTGACGTCATGTGTGGAAACGTCCTCCATCATCAGAGCTGCTAACCTCCTTTTCTCAAAATGTTTCCTGTCTGCAGCTTCATTACTCAGCTGGTACTGTTGTTCTACTTTGTCCCTCTCCTGATCTTCTCTAACCATTTTTTTAGTTTTTTAATTCTTCTTGTTTTCCTCTTCAATCCTGTCAACATTTTATTATACTTGCCTTTTTGTTCTAATCTACTTTTTCTCCTCTTTTTCCTTCATCTCTTCTCTTTAGCTTCCCCTTCTTTCCCTTCTGTTATCCTTCTGTTTCCTTCTCCACCCTTGTCTGCCTTTCCCTCTTCCTCCTCCTCCCCCTCATCTCTCTCCTCCAGTGACTTGGTTCCTCCTGGTCTTGTCTCAGCAGCTTCTTTGTCCCACCTCTTTCCGCTCCTTCTGCTCCTTCCGGTTGTCTGGAAGATCCAGCTATCGCACAGCTCATCCTGTTGTCACCCGGGTCCAGAGCCTCTCCCCTGGGCGTGTCCGTCTTATTTCCGGCCTCTCTGGTCTGGTGCTGGCTGGAGGAGTGAGATCAGCGAGGGGTGTTTGGGTTGTTGGTACTCGCAGTGCTGGGGTGGATGGTGCGTTGAAATAAAAGGGGTTGCAGCTGATTTCACTTCATCTTTTACATTTAGATTTTTGGGCAGAGTAATAAGTGATGTATTCTGGCTCCTTCACTTACTTGCATACTTGGACAAACTGAAGCTAACATTTTTTTCTTAAGTCTACACATTAAAAAACCCACAATGACTAATAAAAAGCATATATTTATAAATCTTGGCAAAGTTAGAAAAGTTAAACTTTGGCTTTTGAAAGCAGAAATGCATCGGTCTAATCCAGTCTTTCTGTTTTTGTGGGAGTAAAGTACTGTTTTACATATTTTTTTGCCTTCCATTTCATAACACAATTTCTTGTTTTTTCATGTTCATCAAATTTTCTTGCAGCTTTATTAGCAGGATGTTTAAGAATATGCAGCCTTCCCAAGAATATGCATGACCAGTTCCACACCTACACCATATTAAAATCCGCTACCATCTGTCTCTTGCAGCGATCGACATGAAGGACATCACCGTTGAAGTTACGTCACCATCTGGAGCCAGTCAACCCTCCGAGCTGGTTGCCGTTGGCAGCGATACGTACTGTGTGCGATTTGTGCCTACAGAAATGGGCATACACAGCGTGAGTGTGAAATACAGAGGCGTCCACGTGCCTGGCAGCCCCTTCCAGTTTACTGTGGGGCCACTGGGAGAGGGCGGCGCTGCCAAAGTGAGAGCTGGAGGTCCGGGACTGGAGGGTGCATTGGCAGGAGAACCAGGTGAACAAAGTCTGTGTGTTTCAAGTCTGAGGTGATGACATAGAAATGGCCACAATAAAATGCTCTGTTTGTTTATTCATTCAGTTCTTTAAACAACTGGATACATGGGAAAAGCAAATTTGTTAAGTTTTCTCTCTGTGATTCATCAGCTGAGTTCAGCATCTGGACAAGGGAGGCGGGCGCTGGTGGGCTCGCCATCGCAGTGGAAGGACCCAGCAGGGCTGAGATCTCCTTTGATGACCGTAAAGATGGATCCTGCGGCGTCTCGTACATTCCTCAGGAGCCTGGTAGACGACACTCTGAGTTTACTTAGTGACTGCACATCAAGGTATCCGTCACACTCGAGTTACGTTGTCGTCCCTTCTCTCCAGGTGACTATGAGATTTCGGTGAAGTTTAATGACCAGCACATACCTGACAGCCCCTACCTGGTTCCTGTTGTTGCTCCGGCGAATGACGCCCGGCGCCTCACTGTTGCCGGCCTTCAGGTGAGACATGAGGAGACACCTCCACACCCAGGCTGTCCTGGTTTGTTAAAGGGCTCTGAGGCGCAGTTGCATAAAAAAGTGATGTTGTGAGCAAAGACAGATTTTGCTCCGTTACTAAGCTGATGCACCGGATGTGGGGCTTTGACTGGTTTGGGTTCATTGTGGCACCAAATTTATTGCAGCTGCTTTGGTGGAAGTTACTATAAAGGCCAACACATTCCCTCTGTGATGCTGCAAAAACACAGAGCCTTTTAACTTAACAAAAAGAATGTTTTTCTCATTTAAAGCAAACATAAAATCTAGTGTTAAGTCTGAGCGGTCTCTCTGAAAGCCCACATCGGTCCAACCTCTGCACTGCGGTTATTCGGCTTGGGCTGTTTTTTCTTTATGCAACTGGCCTCGTGGAAGTGACCACAGCCAAGCAAACTCACGGTTTCTGTGATGTTCACATTTTGGCCTGAGAGAAGTGAAATAAGGTCTAAGGTGGAAGTCTTTTCTCCCATTATAGACGGATCACTGGTTATTTTCAGTAAAAGATGAAAGCATGAAATCTTACGTGTCTATTACCAAATGCACAAGTAAAGTCTTGCATAAATTTCTTTGATCAACTGATAACTCCTAAGATGTTCAGCAAGTATCAGCATAAATAGAAATTTGAGAAGCTGGTACTAAAGGTGATCAGTACTTTTACTTGATTTATAAAATAATCTGTAAAACTTCTGTAATTAGCATGAGAATTAAATGTTCTTGATACATTTTTATCATGATAATACCACTTGAATAATCACCAGAAAAAAAATTGAGACTAAAATAATTCAAATTAACTAAAAATAAAACCATGTAAATTTGAGATTTAGAATTTATTTAGTAATGCATCCTAAACAGAGGTGGTGAGAGTAGCTGTGTTGGATATCAGTGAGGGCGTCATCTCTCTCAGCCGTTTGCCTGGCTCTGATCATTCCTCCTTTTATTTGGTGTGGAATTGTTGGTGTTTCTCTTGTGTTTCATTTAAAGGCTTTTAACAGCATCCTCATCCTCATCCTCATCAGCTCTCTGACTGTAGCTGCAGCAGACGGGTCGGCCACAGCAGGTTTAATGTAAAATATGTCGAATTTCATTATAAGCTTTGGCGTTTTGTGTAAAATTCAAAATATTATCATGAAACAAAATGATCAAAGAAACAAAGCAGAATTGGTGTTGGTGAAATGTGACCTTAGTACAGACGGACATTAAGTTTCATCACTTTGACAGATTCTAATGCATTTAGATTATTTTCTTTTATTCTCATCTCTGCAGATTTATAGCGAAGATGATAATAAAATCTGATGTTCAGCACACAGTTTACACCAGAGGTCATTTTAGATCAGGAGCCACATTCTGCACAATTTGATCGCAAGTCGTCCGGACCAGTAAAACAGCTGATAACCTATAAATAATGAAACCTTCCCATTTTTCTCTTTTTCTTTTAATACAAAGAAGTACACATGCATTATCAAGATGTTTACATTTGTTAGGAAAAGAAAAAAAAAAATATATATATATATATATATATATATAATTTTTTTTTTTCTTTTACAAATTTTGTTTTACATATTACACATTTACATATTCACTCATTTACAAATACATTACAACTAACAAATAACAGATCTAGAAATTTGCATAACATTTAATCACATCAGTATTTCACATCATGAAATACCGGATTTAAATGTACATACGTGTACATTTCACAAATGTGTAGTAAGCCTGAGAACCTGAACTGACTAGCTTAATATTGCAAACAGAAATCTGATGTGTTAAGTAAGAAAGATGTAACAAGTTATGCTCCTGGCTTAGGAATGTTTTATATATAAAGTAAGAGTGGGACTCTATTAAAAATGTATCTAATTAATTAGGGCTTTGTAATTAATCTTGTTCAATTGCATTACAGTTGCCCCCAAAAAACCAACATATCTTGATTTAAATGTATTTTAGTAGATGACTGAATCAAATAATAGACACAGACATTAATATTATAAACTCAAACTCTAGAAAAATACTGGAAAAATGTCTGGAAAATAAATTTCATTGCATTTTAAATCAAAACAGTAGAGAAAGAAATAGAAAATATTCCTAGCCAAAATTGAACAGTTAATGTACCGTTTAAAGTACTTTAACTAGCAGCTCCAGCTGTTCTCTAATTAAGAGTCTGCAACATGTTACAGAACTTTTCATTTTTTAAATGTTTTCCCCCACTCTTCATTAAGAGGCATTAATATCTGACGGTAAGCCAGGGCAAGATCAGCCAGCAGCAGCTTTGCACGTTTCGTTTTGAGTCTGGTCATGGAGCAGAGGAGAACGTCTCCTGCTCTGACTGCAGCTGAGGTGGGAGCTGGGTGGTGCTGCTGTATGAGGACCAAGCCTCTTGAGAGTCCTTTCATATTTTATCCACCAGGAAGTGCTAAAGAATCAGGTTTCATCTTATAGCCCAGGCTGCTCTGTACACATTATATCTGACAACCTATTTTACTGCATCATTAAAAAAGAAAAACGTTAAATAATAACTTATAAATGGCAGGTTGAGTACAACCGGTCAGGCTGTAGTGTAATGATGTTAAAAGTAGTGCACTGTCACTAATCGTACTTTGACTGTGGTCGTCTGACTCTGCTGAAGCTGCACCAGAGGAGTTCAGGTAAGAGTAGAAAACAGAACACATGGAGCGCCGGCAGTGTGTTTTGAAGCATTTTGATCTGATATTAAACCAAAGTATTTATTACTACATGTGTGTTTGAGTGTTACTCATTTTCTCCCCCCATTGCTAAACTATACACTCCTGTGCAATAACTGTGTGTCTGCGCAATGGCAGGAATCTGGTCTTAAGGTGAATCACCCAGCATCCTTTGCAGTCCGTCTGAATGGAGCGCAGGGCAAAATGGAAGCTAAAGTCCACAGCCCTTCTGGAGCCTTGGAGAAGTGTGTCGTCACAGAGCTGGAAAGTGGTGTGTGTGTTTTTTTATTGATGATTTTGAGGACAAACGAGTGGTGTTACTCTGATCTGCAATGGGACCAGTGACCTGTGTTGGTTCGGCTACTAACAGACGCTGTGTGTGTTCTCCTCTAGACAAGTACGCTATTCGCTTCATCCCCAGGGAGAACGGCATCCACACTATCGATGTGAAATTCAATGGCTCTCACATCCCAGGAAGTCCTTTCCAGGTTCGAGTTGGAGAAGCAGGACAGACGGGAGAGCCTGCTCTGGTTTCTGCATATGGAGCTGGACTGGAGAGAGGCACCACAGGTGGGTCACCTGTCTGCTGCTGACCTGTAACAGGTGCACAGCATCTGTTTTTGTTCATGCTAATGTGAGCTTTATAACTATTTAGTGTTTTCAGAAATTCTCCTAAATCTTTTGAGTACACAGGTACGCATCCACCATGCTCAGTTTGATTTGACTTGCAGGTACCCAGTCAGAGTTCATCATTAACAACACTAAAGCGGGTCCCGGGTCTTTGGCTGTGACCATTGAGGGTCCCTCCAAAGTAAAGATGGACTGCCAGGAGGTTCCAGAGGGCTACAAGGTGCATTACACTCCCATGGCACCTGGAAACTACCAGATTAGCATCAAATATGGAGGACCCAACCACATCACTGGCAGTCCCTTCAAAGCCAGAGTCACAGGTACAGTAATGAAAGTAACTCTAACCTCTACAAATTCCTTAAAACTTTACAAACAGGTGTAGTGATGACTCCACATTCAGCTAAAAACTAGTTGTAGATGTACTGGGCTGAGATCACACAGTAAAGGTTCCATGTTACATCCATCAGGATCTCGGCTGGTGAGTGCGTCCAACGCGAGTGAGAAGTCAACCCTGACACTGGATCCAGCTGTACGGGCATCTAGCAGCCTCGCGCAGAGTGCCGTGTCCAGACCTGGCAACTCTGATCCCACCAAGGTGACATGTCGAGGAACTGGTCTCAGCAAGGCCTTTATGGGGCAGAGGAGCAGCTTCTCTGTTGACTGCAGCAAAGCTGGTACGAAACCATTATCTTATTATTAGAATAGCTCTTGTTGGAAAATCATGACATAACTGCTGGTGCTTGGCACTAACCATGTGGGGAAAGTTTTTAATACTAATGTTATCTTTTCCTCTTTTTTCCAGGTAAGAACATGCTCATGGTAAGTGTGCACGGCCCTCAAATCCCCTGTGAGGAGGTTCTGGTCAAGCACATGGGCAACCTGCAGTACAATGTCAGTTACCTGCTGAAGGAGCGAGGAAATTACATTCTGGTGGTCAAGTGGGGTGACGATCACATCCCAGGGTCCCCATTTAACGTCACCGTCCCATAATGCAAAGAACTGCTGCCTCTCCTCCTGCACCATTTTGCATCCCTGTTTGAACTGAAGAGACAAATTCCAATGAGAAAGCTGCTAAACAAAGTTTTCTGCTCATATCAGATGATTAACTTTTTTTTCTGCCTAACATGAACTGAAAACACATCCCACATCAGCTGTTCTTGGTTGGACAGTTTTCTTTGTGCAGTGGGTCAGGGAAGCAAAATGGTAGATATATTGAAAATAGAAAAATTGACTTAATTGGGAAAGAAAATCTGTTGATTATTGCTGCCCTAAAATTGTCACTTTTTTTTTTTTTTTTTTGCACTTTTATACAAACAGCTGGTGAGAATACCCCTAAACTTGGTGTCTTTACATGTTTACAATTATTAAACTGGATTTAAAATCATTAAAAGTGATATAAAGGAATGTCTGTAAACACAACTGGAATAACGTGGCACTTTTCTTTAGCTCCTAGGGAAAAAATGGAAAACACTTGGAGTTCTGTGAACTTTCTTAGTGCTTTGAGTCCTGCTAATTGTTCAGGTTGCTTTGGGAAAGCATCCAATAAATAATCAAATCTGTGCAGAACAAAAGTAGAAGTTGAGAAGTAAGCATCTAAAAAACTGGAGGTCTTTGTTTGGTTTCATTCCAACAAGTGTCAAAGTTTGTGCAACTACTGATTTTTGTGTATTCGTTGCTCATTAGCTCACAGAATTCCATGGTTACGAAAAGTTGCCAAAAACAGTTGGCTGAGCTGCCTTCAAACTACTGTTTCCTGCACTGTAAGACGGACTACTTAATGTGCTAGCATTTAGTTTTGGGATCACGGCTTCTCTGTTGTTGATTTTTCTGTATTTTCCACATGAGCCGATTAGTTCTGATCTGTCTGGACATAACGAAAAAGGCAACCAGAGTTCGGCTTTGATGATGAATAAGTGACAGATCTGAACTGGAGGATTTAGTCAGATTTTACATGTCTCTCGTGAGTCTACATGAGTCTGTGTTCATATCATAACCTTGATTATGTTGCATTATCACTGCTACTTTTGATACTTTAAAGACAAGGGGACTTTTTGTATTTTTTTTTTTTTTTGTTTTTTGGGGGGGGTGGGGGGGTTAGGAGTAGCTTCATTTTGTATTGGAAATGGTGTTTTAATGTGAATCTAAATCCTAATCTGATGTACTGTACATTTGATAGTTAAAATAAACTGATGTAGAAGATTGACTTCAATCTTTTGTCTTAAACTTTCTTCTGCAGTTGTGCTCCATTGTTTAGTGTTGCGTTTAACTAAACACCCACACTTTGAAAGAAAAAAAAAAGTTCCAGTTACTCTAATATTCCAGCTTGAGAATATGTGGCGTTAATTTCTAAAGATGTGGACAAAAACCTAAACAAATGCAAAATATGCAGGAGCGCCCTGGTAATCACACATACATGTGTTTAAAAGCAAGTATATTTTCAGCCTTACTGGCTGCAGTGATTGTTGCTCACTAACAAGGAAAAACAGGTGTAAAAAAAAAAAAAAAGACATGAGGTAAATCATATTTCAAACTATTTATAAACTAGTTTGGCCTCTTCCCACTGAATTATTGCACTGTCACCATCTTCTCCATCACAGTGCTACCCATGTGATCATGGCTGGACAAATGTACTGACCCCACTGTGTGAAAATATTTTATATTTAAAAAAAGATAAAGCTTTTTTGGCCACAGCAGCTACAGAATGAGATTTAGGTTAGAGTTACCGGGATGTGTGTCCGTCTCATGTTTGCTTAAATTACGGGGCGTTATCTGATCCACAGCTCATTTTCACAGCAAGCAGCTCATCGTGAACACTCACACATCACTGAATCGGGCACATCAAAGGTAAATTACCGACGTTTCAAAGGTAAATTAAAGATATTTAAGCTTTAACAAATGCTAGATTTGATCTTTTGTATCTTGGACTGTGAGAAATTAGAAGCTAAAACTTAGATATCAAAACTCATCTGCAGCATAAGTCCTAACTGAATTGAGGCTTACACAAGTGGCTTTTGAGGTTTTTGGAACTGGATACAGAAATGATAAAGCTGACAGGTTACAACAGTTTTTCCATGAATATTTTGACTTACAATATCAGAACAAAATTATTATTAGTGAATCTGCAGCTGTGCTTTGCATGGTGCATAAGGGGCTTATGATTAAACAAAAAAGCATGCATAATGACAAGCAGCTACACAAAGTCGGCCTGTGCAATGATTAGGTACTGACTGTTGATTAAGGCAGAAAACTTGCTGCTTACTGTTGATGGGCTGATTCTTTCATGGTGTTTTACAATAAATAAATAATTCTCATTTGCTGAAATCTGACCCAGAAGTAACTCTCTTTGTCAAAGGGTGTGTGATTAAAAAGGTCATTTTGACGCGTTTGACAGATAAGATCCAAATCAGAGTTCATTACCATGGAGAAAGGGTCATTTATGGGCTGGTGATCCATTGCTTAAACACCAAAGAGCCAAGCAAACAAGATATCTGAGCAGAGGCCAAAAGCCAAAACCAGAACAGACAATGTACAAGCTGCATCTGCACAAGACAGCTTGCAGAGGAGGGCACCAGAATGTATGTTATACAAAGAAAACAGAAAGCCACGAAGATATTAAAAACTAAAAAAGTAAACGTGTGCTTTGTGTTTTTCAGTCATGTCCTACAGAGCTGGTCTATACTGATTCTTTGACTCTTCAGTTTCTTTACCCAACATGGTCACGCTGTTAAAAAAAGTCTTTGCTCATTTTGGAGGATTGAAGATGTAAAAAAGAAGATTGTGTGAAACATGTTGATTTTTAAGCTTCTGCCACTACTGCTGTGTATGTTCTCGTGCGCTGCCCTAAACAGCCAATCAGAGCTGTGTCAGTGGCAGCGCAGGCGACTAGCCTGGTGCACTCAGTCACAGCACACAAACATACATGTCGAGCTTGTGCTGCCTATAGTGCCAGATAGTGAGAAGGTCGCTGCTTATACTTATGAAATATAGAGGAAAGAAAACATAACTTTCCTTGTTTGTTATGAGGCAGCAGTTCAAAATGACCAAGCCTGACACCACATTGATCAAACCTAAACTTCCCTGAAATTGTGCACAATTCCTACATAACACCTGAAATTTCAAGCCCTGAAAGATCAAAAACATTGGCATCATATACTAACCCTCTGCTGCTCTGGTTTCTAAAGATCAGAACTGGCTACAAGGAAAAACTGTCTAATTACCTTTCTTTACCTGTCAGTAGTCAAAGTGTCACTGCTCCTTGTTAGGAGAATAATACCAACAGTAACTGTTTATGGATCTCATAAAGTAATTCTTAATACTAAGTCAAAATATTGATGTTAAATAAGGTTTTCTGGCAGTAGATGCGAGACCTGCTGACAACTGAGAGCCAGAACTGCTACAAGGAGAGGATCAAGAAGGAGATGTTGACTCGTCTGGCCTGGAAAGGCCGCTACGCCAGACTCTATCCATCCAGCTATAACCCTGGAAACAACAGCACAGAACAAACACAGCTGCCCCAACTGCCTGCTAACACTCGGTAAGCTGCATTATTCACATACAACCCGGCCAGGTGTGTAAGGGTTTTGATGTGCTGTATTTTCATTATGATGTGATCATCTTCTTCGACGTTATCAACAGCATGATCCCAGAGGATCACATTTTATGTGTTATATCCATTACCACACACAGATCCAAACAGAGAATAGCCAGAATGCTTATATTAATCTCTAAATATATTTGATAATTCTCTAGAGAGCTGATGCTGGTGGGAGGAAGGACAAGCTTAAATGTAGCCTCTGCACAGCACTCAAATTTTCAGCTTTTGTAATTCTTAAAAGATTTTTTGTAAAACTGTAAATGCACCACTTTAGGGTTGTTGCCCATCCTGTAACCAGGGAACCTGAGAAGCAAAGAAACCTTCCTCCTTCTCCTCCTCCTCCTCTGCCTGCAGTTGAAGGGAAGCAGCAGCTTGATGTACATCTGAAGAGGACAGTTTCTCCCCCAACCAGACAGACTCTGCATCACGACTCTTCCCATCACGTATGAATCATTGTGACACCACCTTGTTTTTATTATGCAGTTGATTGCAGATGGTTGCATTCAGTTTTACCCTGTATTTATGTATGTGTGTATATGTATGTATATGTATATATATATATATATTATTTATATAATTTTTTTAAGTAATTTGAATTAGAAAGATTGTTAAATAATCCTAATGTGTCATCTTCAGGGTACAGGGCGGAGTCTGTACCTTAAGAGGCGTGGCCACATTGTACCTGAGGAGAAATTTGACTTTCCACTGCTGTCATCCTGGGAGTACGGCTGGAGGCTGGGTAAGATGGAGGAAATATTTACTGTATGTCACTTTCAGCTCATGTGTCTAAAATCCGCAAAAGTATTAATGCTTTATTAATTACACTCTGAGACTCTATTATATATTAAGGGTGGGACTTTAACGTGTTAATTCTGATTAATTAGTTACAAAAAAATTTATGTGCTAAAAAATTCAAGTATTTAATCAAGATTTAATACCAATTAACGGGGATCTTTTTTTAATACATTTAATACATTCTTGAGCACCGATCACACTGGAACACACTTCAGAGCTTGGCTAACAACTTAGCGACTTTGGCGCAATATTTAGTGAGTTGTCAGACCGTTCTACTGACTCTATTTCAAATTGGTGCCCAGCCATAAATCTAGTGACCTTCTCTAAAGTTAATGGAGACTGACGTGAAAGGACGTGTAGTTTACTCTTCTCAAAGAGCACTGGGTGCTGCAGCAGTCCCCTCCCCGTCCAAAAGAACACACAAGATATGTTCACCTCTGCTCCGTGACCTCACTGACAGTTAAACGTGCACAGCTGCTGCTGGCTGATCCCGTCCTGGCTTACAGTCAGATATTAATACCTTTTAACAAAGAGTGTGGACAAAAACACTGAAAAAGTTAAAAGTTGTAGACTTTTAGACTTTTAGAGAACAGTCGGGCTGTTAGTTAAAGTACTTGAAATGACACTAAAACATTAGGTCTGTGCACTTTTGGCCAGGGATATTTTTTATTTCTTGTTCTACTGTTTTGAATTGAAATGCAATTAAATGCATTTTTCCAGACATTACTAGAGCTTGAGTTTACAATGTTAATGTCTGTGTCTATTATTTGATTCAGTTGTCCACTAAAATTCACTTAAATTAAAAAAATGTTGCTTTCTTGTGCAAATATTGTTATGCAATTAAAATGTGATTAATCAAGATTAATTAATTACAAACACTCTAATTTAAGGTTTGTTTGTAGCTGGGATGCTAATGGGTTTTAGCTTAACTTTGATTTATTCTACCTTGTTGTAATTGCTCCTTCATTAATGGATTACTGTGTTCTGAGCAAGAAATTAATCAAATCCCACGCTGGTCAAATGTGCCCATGGACCTTGCAACGTATACAAATTTTTATGAGATCCCAAGCAGAAGTAAAAGTGCTGCATGACTTCACGCAATCCACTTGCCTGAAACAGAAATGTTTTGATCAACTAGAGTTACAACTAGATTTTAGGTGAGATTGCACAAAATGACTATATAACGACAGGGATGACTCAACCATGGCTGATCTTAATTAGGCCTGTACGACAACACGGTTCTGGTTTGTCATTTAATTTATCAAAACTCACTTAGTTTAACAGACAGATGCTTCATCAAGTCAAATACTAAGTTTTTACTTTATTCAGCTGCCTTCATCCAAACAATCTCCTTTAATAATTTCTAAAGACAACATTGAGCAAAATGAAGCAGTCAGTGTAAGTCTGTAGTTTCTATCTTTTTTTAAAACAAAGTGATTAATATCTTTTGCTTTTATCTACAGGTGACTTCAATCTGAATTACAGGACTCCGTCCTTTGCCAGGTTGTCAGTGGTGAAAAGCACTTTCTATTCCAGGAATGGAGTTTTCAACATCCCATCAGCTACTGACACTGTGGAATAAAGTTTATCTCTCAGACAGCTGTGAGAGTTTCACTTTAATGAGAGTTAAGGGAAACTACAACTCTATCAAGTAACATTTTCACACAAGAGTAGGTCTGCAGAAGTTTTTCTTTTTAAAGGTGGTAACAAATCCCCATATTATTGTGGTATTTTGGAAGTTTTGTCATGCCATGCACTTTACACTCAGGTCTTCATTGGCATCATTGGCACTAAGGTCATTTGGTGTTGTCATTTATGTAATATTATATTATATTATATTATATCATAAACTTTTATTAAGTGGACACTCAACATTAGCAAGAGTTATCTGGGACTGTTATCCCAGATTAGGCCCAAACATTTCTGGTATCTGGGTAGACCCTTGAACACTGCTGACTGCTTTTGAACTGAACAATAGGAATTCAACATGCTGGCGAAAGTAGTATGGAGAAAATCCAGCTGTTGACAGGCTGATTGAAACAAACTTTAAGATTTTCAATCGTTTATTGAAAATAGACCCCCCTAAAAAATCACTTCCTGTAGTGATGTGTGTTTACCATCCACTTCCCCATGACGATAAGTATCTTTATCATTTGATACCATATGATTGATATTTAATGACCTCCTGGCCTGGCATGACTCAGAGAGAGTCAACTAAACCTGATACTCTGGTGTTTTTAAACAATGAGCTGCAGGAGGAAATGTCACACATCACACCGCTAAATATTTTATTCCCCATCTCCTCAAATAATATCCTCTTCCATGTGATGGGATTTTCCTTTTGTTCTGTGGACATTCAGAGTTAAAAATTAGTTGGTAACACTTATCAAAAGACATTTAATTTCCTTAATGTGAATATAAAAGTAGTAGCTAAAGCTGACAGATAAATCAAGTGTATTGCCTAACCCCATAAAAAGTTTCCACCAAACAAACAAACAAAAAAGGTCACACATGAGGTGATCTTCTCTCTGGTTCGTGATGCCATTTTGATGTGAATCACTTGAAACAGATGATGTGGCAAAAAAAGTTGCGAGGTAAAAAGAGTTTCGGATGCCAGCTTGATGAATAATAAAAAAGGTTTGCTACAAAAAGTGACATGTTAAACAGATCTGCAGACATCTGTGAGGTCTCTCAGCCAAACGTAGAGAATTCCCCTGGTATTTCAATGCAGCAATCAGAATAACATTCTCTGCATCTTCTCCACACTTTATTAAACCAAACTTGCTGCTGTAGCTCACAGGTGCTCCTAATCAGGAGCCAATCAGGCATCTGATTGTCAGCGCCTTCAGTACCAGAAGCTCAAAAACAAGAGTCAGAAACATAGCAAGTTGTTTGCCGTTGGCAGAGAAGATTTTTGTGGGCACAAACTGTTTACTGAAGTCTGCTGTCATCCCACAAATGCTGCAAATTTAGCACCATTTAAAAGGGAAATAACTGGCTTTTCAATAGTACATTTATTGCCAACCGTCATTATTACAACTAAGAACAAATTTCTTGTGCTAAATTTAGTAACTTTTCACCAGAGAATCTAGCATGTTTGGAGTTTATAAAATATTGTGCAATTTCTTAAAAATGAAATCTTATAAATTGTTTGAATGCTGGGTTTGATTTTGCCTGTTAAGCACTTATCTTTCATAACAATAATTTTTCATGTAAAAATAAGAGTTAAAGGGCATCATTTCCATAGCTTGCCTTGTTGCTTTAGTATTTTTGCCTCAGCAAAATGAATGAATACTTCTTCCACTACTGACAAATTAACATTTAAAGTAATAAGGCTGATCTGGATGACTAATGCTGCCAAGAAGTTTTACTGCCAACTGATTGACGCTACCTGAGAGGCTACGTACAGTCTGGGATTGTACAGTTTCTGCTGTAGATAAATTAAAAAAAAAAAAGCAAAAAAAAATCAGAACATATCTCTTTCAGTTCAGAACATTTTGAATCCTGCAATGTTCAGCATCTACACGCTCCCACTAGTTTGGATCATGGAAACAAACAACATATATCTCACCAGGAGACTGTGGTCCCATACAAAACTTAAATATTTCAAACCAGTATAGAAGAATAGAAGAAGAATAGAACTTTATTGTCATTGCAACAAAAAGTGCAACGAAATGACTGTATGTAAAGGTGTGGATATATCAGAATTTTCTTCAGCTAAATAAAAATAAATCTGAAGTGATTGTTTAGGAACAAGGAAAAAAATTGAAAGATCAGTACCCACCTTCAGTCAGCAATGTCAAAATAAGCAGAACAAGCCAGAAATGTTGGTGGTTTTTAGGTCTCTGAGCAAAATTTTATAAATTATAAATATTAAAACAGTAACCAAATCAACCTCTTACCACGACAAATATAACTAGGATATGGGGACTGACTGCTCAACATAATTTAGAAAAACTTTTCATGCTGTTGTTTTCAGTAAGCTTGATATATGGAGTTTTAACAAGTCCCTCTAAAAATCACTAAGGCAACTGCAACTAATCCAGAATGCAGCTGCTTGTCTCCTCACAAGGCCAAACCAAGGGAACATATCACCCAGTTCGTTTTGTGCAGCAAAGAACTGATTCTAACATGTTTCTGCTGGTGAACAAGGGTCTGATCCAACGTATATATCTGAGATGCTGATGCAATATGAGCCACCAAGATCATCTGAGTCATGTTTATTTTCTATCCCGAGAGTTAACTAAACAATAAGTATTTAGTTTTTGTGCTTCTGAAATCTGGAAAACACGATCAGAAATCCAGTCTGATCCAAACCTTAGTTCTTTTAAGTTCTGAGTCACAGCTTTTAATTAAGACAGGGAGGTTTACAGCTGCAAGCAAAAAATAAATAACCGTATGCTGACTTCAGCTAAAACATCCTACCCTGAAGCTCTTTATGAATATTACAAACTTAACTCAGACATCAGCTTTCACACTGCGACTTCAGAAGGAGACAGGAGAGGAGTTTTGGAAAATGCGTGATAGTCACAAACACTTTAACAGTCACCTTCTGTTATCAGAAACATGTCTGCTATAAAGTGTGGTTTGTGTACTGCACCTAATTTCACTCAGTGAGTCATGTATTGTAGTTTAATTACAGAGTAATATATATTTGGTCTTGTATATTTTCTGCCTCTCAGTTGTTCTTATCATGAAAGTAAAGTTAAAAAAGAAAGATAAGGAGTTATTCTTTAATTTATTTCCTCCTATATAAACAGTGATGATGACATTGATGATGATGTATTTTCCTCTGACTTTTGTTTGTTTCATATGTAACTCACTGTATGTATTCTCATGTCTGTTTTTTTCTTATCATGTTTGACACATTGGCACATGTATGAAATATACTGTATTAATAAATTTGTCCTGTCTTGCCTGACTGAACTACACTCTTGTCATTGCATTAAATTTATTACTTCCTCAAACTTTTGGAACTGATGCAATAAACTCCATGGTGCCAGGCTGAGCTTTTTGTTTGACTCAAAAACATTGATATGCAGACTTAAATGAGTCTCAGTAAGCTATTTCTTGTGGACTATAAGTGGCCTCATCATTTAGACATTTGATGAGGCAGCGGCTTTAGACATTATCATGTAACAGCTACAAAAACTTGTACTGTAACAAAAAGAGTTACTTAGATTTTTTTTTCTACATTAGAAAGTTCTATCTACACTTTTCTGTGAAGCAGCAACAGAAATCCTTATTTGATCTAAGACAATATGTCATATTACTCTTGACTCTTCTCAGCGTGTATAAAACACTGAAACTGTCTAAGGTGAAATGTCTAAGTGTATGATCTATAAAACAATGTTATTTAAGGTATTTGCATGCATATCATACAAGAAATAGATTGTGATTCAATCAAACATGAACAGACTCATTGTAGCTTGTTTAATTTTACAAGAGGTGCATCACTTTTTGTAAAAATTAAAAAAATGTAAAAAAAAAGATTAATTTGTTGTATTAAAGTAACAAAGTTCATGCGTGGGTTGCTGAATATACACTTGACTTACAGTTAAATTGTTCAGTACAGAGCCAGCCTTTATTGATCTGTTTATGTGATCATACAAGATACTAATAGCTCATTTAATCGTAACAGGCTTTATTCGGTAGGGAAAAGCAGGAAGCCGGTGAAGGTGTGGCTGGCGCTGCCCAACTTTGTCACAATGTTGTTGAACTTGGTTGCCTGCAGAGAAACTTCATCTCCAGCATTCAGCTGCAGGACCGCAGAGCCGGAGGTGACCAGATAACCCTCAGACATGTCACACAGTGTCATTTCACTCCCGCCATTCTTCACCAGCTTCACACAAACCTAGACAATCGTAATGCATAAGTACACAAACATAACCATGATAACGCTAGAGATTACTGCCCATCCTTTTCTAAATGAGGATTAGAAATTATTAATGAGAAATTTGTGATCATATGGTATGAGTATTATCCAGCCAATGAATCACTACCTCCAGGTGGCAGATAGTAATAGATGTGCCAACTATAACATCTGAAGCATAAGTAACAAACTACAGGTACAAAGAGACATGAAAACAGATATTTTGTGGGAAACAAACTTACTTTGCTCTTTGCTGATATGTGGTAACTGAAGAAATAGGTGCCTTTGACGGAACAAATGAACGATCCATTCGTCAGCAATTCTCCTCTAAACTGTGGGGCCAAGTTGGGCAAAATCTCACTGTCAGAGAGTCACATATACACTTTTGGTTAAATTGATTCTTAAATACTTTACACATTAAGTTTTTCCATCCATCAATTCACTGTCTCTGCTATACCTGCTTAATTTAATGAATATGTCAAAGATCAACAACAAAAATGATTTATGAAAAGAAAAGCTGAAACAAAGATTAATGTATGACCGTTTTATAGCAGTTTGTGTGCATGGACACTTTTGGCCACGAGGGTCACCAGAAGGTGCCAAATTCTTCAACAGATTATAAAATACATCTAACAGAAAAAGACACTGGATTTTAAAGGTTTGTCAAAAAAGAAGAATTATTGCAAAAATTCATGGCACTTGCTGCAACAAAGTCAAAATGATCACAAACCCCGCCCTATTGGTTCTATACTGTTGACTCATGATAATTGACTTAAAGTCCTGTTTAGCATACTCCATCCATTCATCCATTTTCTTCCACTTATCCGGAAGCAGGGGGCTGCCTAAGCAGGGAAACCCAGACTTCCCTCTTCTCAGCCACATTCACTAGCTCATCTGGAGGGATCCCGAGGCATTCCCAGGCGAGCCAAGAGATGTAGTCCATCCAGCGTGTCCTGGGTCTTCCCCGGGGCCTCTTTCCGGTGGGACATGCCCGGATCCCCTCAACACCTCGGCTGTGCCTAGAAATTCTGTCCATAAAAGTTTCGAACAGAATCGGTGACAAAGGGCAGCCCTTGGCGCAACCCGCACTGGAAACTATTCTGGTTTATTGCTGGCAATGCGGACCAAGCTCTGACACTGGTCGTACAGGGACCGGACAGCTCGTACAAGTGGGTCTGACACTCCATATTCCCGGAGCACCCCCCACAAGAGTGCCCGGGGGACACAGTCGAATGCCTTCTCCAAGTCCACAAAGCACATGTAGATTGGTTGGGCAAACTCCCATGCCCCCTCAAAGACCCTGAAGAGGGTGTAGAGCTGGTCCATTGTTCCACGACCGGGACAAAAACCACACCTCTCCTCCTCAATCCAAGGTTCGACTATCCGATGGACCCTCCTCTCAAGCACCCCTGAATAGACCTTACCGGGGAGGCTGAGAAGTGTGATCCCCTTACACACCCTCTGGTCCCCTTTTTTGAAGAGGGGGACCACCACCCCAGTCTACCAGTCCAGGGGAACTACCCCCAATGTCCACGCGATGCTGCAGAGGCGTGTCAGCCAAGACAGCCCTACAGCATCCAGAGCCTTAAGGAACTCTGGGCGGACCTTATCCACCCCTGGGGCCTTGCCACCGAGGAGCTTTTTAACCACCTCAGCGACTTCAGCCCCAGAGATAGGAGAGCCAGCACCAGCCACCCCAGACTCTGCTTCCTCATTGGAAGACGTATTGATAGGATTGAGAAGGTTTTTGAAGTATTCCCTCTACCTCCTCACAACGTCCCGAGTCGAGGTCAGCAGCCCCCCATCCCCACCGTACACAGTGTTGATGGAGCACTGCTTTCCCCTTCTGAGCTGCCAGGTGGTGGACCAGAATCTCCTCTAAAGCCGTCTGGAAGTCATTCTCCATGGCCTCTTCAAACTCCTCCCATGCCTGAGCTTTTGCCTTAGCGACCGCCGAAGCTGCGCTCTGCTTAGCCCGCCGATACCCATCAGCTGCCTCTGGAGTCCCACAGGCCAAAAAGGCCTGATAGGACTCCTTCTTCAGCTTGACGGCATCCCTTACTGCTGGTGTCCACCAACGAGTTTGGGGGTTACCGCCACGACAGGCACAGACGACCTTACGGCCACAGCTGTGGCTGGCCGCCTCGACAATAGAGGCACGGAACACAGCTCATTCGGACTCAATGTCCCCCGCCTCGCCCGGGACATGGTTGAAGCTCTACCTGAGATGGGAGTTGAAACTCTTTCTGACAGGGGGCTCTGTAGACCCTCACGCTAGGGTCTGCCGGGCCTGACCGGCATCCTCCCCCACCATCTGAGTCAACTCACCACCAGGTGGTGATCAGTTGACAGCTCCTCCCCTCTCTTCACCCGAGTGTCCACAACATGCGGCCGCAAGTCTGACAACACGACTACAAAGTCGATCATCGAACTTTGGCCTAGAGTGTCCTGGTGCCAAGTGCACATGTGGGCACTCTTATGTCTGAACAAGGTGTTCGTTATGGACAGTCCATGACGAGCGCAGACGTCCAACAACAAAACACCACTCAGATTCAGATTAGGGGGGCCATTCCTACCAATCACGCCCCTCCAGTTCTTGCTGTCATTGCCCACGTGACCATTGAAGTCCCCCAGCAGAATGAGGGAGTCGCCAGAAGGAGTGCTCTCCAACACCCCCTCCAAGGACTCCATAAAGGGTGGGTACTTTGAACTGCTATTTGGTGCATAGTCACCCTTTCGGGCTGAGCCCGACCGGGCCCCATGGGCAAAGGCCCGGCAACCAAGCGCTTGCCTCCATGACCCACCGCCAGGCCTGGCTCTAGAGGGGGGCCCCGGTGACCCACATCGGGGCAAGGGAAACCTTGGTCCTTGCTTTCTCCTCATCATAGGGGTGATTTGAGCCTCACTTCGTCTGGTCCCTCCCCTAGACACCTGTTTGCCATGGGTGACCCTACCAGGGGCATGAGCCCCCGACAACATAGCCGCTATGATCGTCAGGATGCACAAACTCCTCCACTACAATAAGGTGGCAGTTCAGGGAGGAGGAGCTCAGCATCAAGTTTTAAAACAAAACACAACATTAACCACCTCCCCAACTCTTTTAGACTTTAATACTCACCTGTCAAACTCGATGGCAGTGTCAACCTCTGGTATTTGTGTTACAGTCCGTTTGCAGGAGAAGAAGGATTTCTGCTGGTTAGAAGGGTTAAAGGGGCTTCCCTTCTCCCCTTTAAGGCCTGGATATCCGGTAAGTCCAGGCAGACCCTCGTCTCCCTTCAAACCAGGCCGTCCTGGAGGGCCCTGCAGACCTGGTGCACCTATTTTGCCCCTGTTGTGCTGACCAGTTTCACCTGTTCATAGAAATAATCACCAATTACATGTCATAACAAAGATCCAGTTTGCTATCAGTCTATGTTTTTTCCAGTTATGCTATTTTCATGTTGTAGCAGAAATATTCTACAGAGGAAAGTGGAGGAAAGATATGATGAAACGGATCAGGATAAAATAACTCAGTAAAAAGTGGGACGCTCTCTACAAAGAGCAGATTCCTGTTCCAACACCTTTTAAATTCAGCTTCTCTTTTTGATTCCACTGAAAATTACACCTGAGATGGCAGATATTAGTTTTTTTTTTTTTTATCAGTTTGGTTGACAACTTGCTGAGAAAACCTCTGAGTATTTTTGTGGAAGACCCCCCCAATGGAGTTTAAAGATGCACCTCAGCAGCTTAAAAAGATGTGTTACAGTATTTATTGAAAGAAAAATTTTGTCAACATGAAGACAAAGAAATGGGAACAGAACAACTACAAATAACTTCAGTTTCAGTCTCAGCTCACCTAGATCTCCTTTCTCCCCTTTCGGACCATCCTTCCCGTTGGGCCCATGGGTGCCTGGTATCCCAGGAATTCCAGCAATTCCTGCACTGCAGGATGACTGTGTGATGACAGGGGTGACATGAACCAAGAGCAGCAACGCCACAGTGCTGCAGCTTAGCCACCAGAGAGCCTGAACACACAAACCACACACACACACACACACACACACACACACACACACACACACACACACACACACAGATTTTAGTTATTAATTCTGCCCAAATTTAATCAGGTTTCATAAAAATCAAAATTTTCTGAAACTAAATTTAATGAAAGACCAACATGGTCACTAATGAACATTTATTTTAATGGCAAAGTGAAGTTGTCCTCACTCTCCTGAGTTTTGTTTCATATTTACATAAAAGCGTTTACAGCAGAAATCTTACCAGTGAAATTACTTATCATGTACTGACCATGAGAAACACCCTGAACACACCTGAATTTAAAACTGATGTTTGGAAGCATGCAGCTAAAATCTGAATACACATAAAAACTCCATTAAAACCTCTCTAAAGACTATCCTAAATCCAGGTGTAACATGTTGTATACTACTTTAAACCTTTATCAACTACACATGCTGTTTATAGTACACAAACAAATAAATGGATAAATTCACTTTTAAGGCTCCCGGGTTGAAATACTGACAGCAAGTTAGATTTGACTTCAAGAAACATTTAATAAAAATAGTACAGAGCAATATTTAATCAATTGACTTTAGACATGTCTCTTGTTTATTTAAGTTTTTTTTTTTTTTAAATTAATAAAGTATTTTTTATTTTAATTTTCATTCATTTAATTTAATTTCAAAGGATAAATAGATTCTCACCATTTGTAGAAATAAAGTTTCTTCCTGTGGTACCGCGATATGTTGATGGAGACCTGTCTTTCAAAGAGACGCTTGCAGCTCAGTCAAGAGGAAAACAGGAAGTAAAACTCAAGTGAGCAAAAAGAAGCGACAGAAAAACACTCATGCTCACTCCTAGTGAGAATTTAGAGTGACCAATTAACCTCACATGCATGTTTTTGGACTGTGGGAGGAAGATGAAGTGCCCAGAAAGAACACAGGGTGAACATAGCACCAAAGATGAAGAGGGGCATAGATTTACTACAAGCAGCAACAATTATATTCAAAATAAAAAAGGAGAAAGAAATTAATAGATTCAGGCTCACCTACAGTAAAAAGAATAGAAAAAGTTAAAACCAAGAAAAGCTTCAGCTGGGAATGGGTTAATTACCTGGAAAAATCTTCCAGCCCGCTTGAGACAACATAAAAGGTTTACTGAACACGCCACTGACATGGATCCTTACCACAATCTGCCACAGAAAAATAACTGCAAATAACAATACAGTAAGCTGTAAATTAAATGGACCATGGACTCATCATGCTGGAAAGAAATTCCAGACCTAAATCTTACATTTACTGGCTGGAATGTACTGAGTAAATAAGCCACAAACAGTTATTAAATAAACATGAATTGAAAGCAGGTGAAAAATGCAGTAAATGGAGGGCCCACTGGTTGGGTTTGCCTCAGCAACCAAAATGTCTAAATATGCCCCTGTTAGTGAGACATACTGTACAATCATGCATTCCCAGGGAATCGTCAGTCCTCACGGGCCACCATCCTGTAGGTTTTAGATATTTCCCTGCTCCAACACAAGTAATCTAAATTAAATGGATCTCCTCAAAAGCTTTTTTTCAAGTTCTGTCCAAACCCATCAATGACCCATTAATCTGAGTCAGCTGTGTTGAAGCAGGGTTATCTAAAGCCTAAAGAACAGCAACTAGCCAACTTGGCATGCTTGACTTAAGAGAGAAGACATGGAGATTTCACTTTTGTACAAAATATAATCTTAAGATCTAAATGACCCAATGGAATCTCTGTATGGACATTCGCTATTGAAAGGTTCTCTTCATGACCTTATAACCAAAGGCTATCAACCCTTCTGTTAGTTCAGTTCATGTTGAAGTTTTTTTTTCCTTTGCTGGAAATTGGTTGTACTTTTCTCCAGTTTTATCAACCAGTTCATCAGTTTGATTCCCTTTTTGCAAATCATCCCCCTCCTTCATCTGTTTGAAGAATAAAGAAGTGAAAAAGTTCAACTTGAGGTAAAAAAAAAGGCTCCATCTGATTGAGAACTGATGATTAAGCATTAAAAAATACATCTGATTAAATAACTTTGCTCCAAATCAACATTTTGTTCTGTTTTTCTCTGAACTTCCTCTTTGATTCCAGGCAGTGTGCTGCTGAAGATGTTAGTATCTGTTCCACAAAACATCTGATTTTCTCAGCAGTATCTAGGTGATGATTGTTTTTAATAATTACATCCTGTGAAATGTGCTGATAGGCATTTTTCTCCTCCTCAGATCCTCTTTATATCTCTTACATTTCATCCTGTTTCTGTTTTCTCTCTCAAGCCAGTTGAGATCCACATTGTAAAGCTTTTTATCATATTTGCAAAATGTGTCCTTCTATTACCTGACAGAGTCCACCTGGACTGAATCATGCCATTGACCCTAATTTTAAGTGATCTATTCAATTCAGGCATAAGAACTGGCAAGTACATCAGACTCATGCCATTTCACCCCTAAACTTCTTGGTGGTGTTGAACAGACCTCCTCAGCCTCCCTGTTGAGCATGACAGTGACTGAAGTCTTCTACTCAACATGCTCCTCTGTCTGGTGAATGTTCTGTTTAAAAGTAGATCTGCCATCAGATCCAGTATATATATATATATATATATGTATACTGGTATACTGCTTCTTTTTCTTAAACAGTATATGAATCCTCTACTTTTAGTCTTCTGTCTTTTTCTGTCATAACACCCACAATTAATTAAACTAACAGACATGAATCCACACACGTGAAGATATATTTGATTTCAGAATCAAGATATCAAAACAATAAGTATTTAATTAACATATTAATTTTCAGTATGATGGTGTAGTTGCAGTCGGGGGGTCATTTTCATCAGTCTGTTAGTAAAATGGTTGCGTGAACATTTATGATTAGTATTTTTTAAATTCATAACCGGTAAGAGAGCTTATAGCACTACAGCCCTTCACTGTAGAACAGCCTGCCAGAGGACTTCAAGGCTGCAGAGAGTGTTTATGTTTTAAAAAAACAGGCTCAAGACCTACCTTTTTACCTTAGCTTATAGCGGAATTTTATTTGGTTTTGTTTTAGTCTTTTTTAAATCTTATTTATTTTATCTTTTTTTTTTTTGCAGATTTTTGTAGATTTACACTTATCTAATTATATACTTTTCTATTTATTTTAAAATACCACCATATGGCTGGAGGACCTGCACTGCAGCCCTGTGGCTATGGTGTGGGTCCCGGCCTGCCCTGATCTTGGTAGTTCCTGTAGTGGCGGCCTCTGTGGTCATGGGTGGGCTGGCTTCAGGTGTAAATCGATCCACAAGATACTGTTTCCTCACAGCAGTGCCAAGCCAGATGTTTTTATTATATTAATGATACTTTCATTCAGTTAAGAGACCATAACTAGGGATGGGAGTTCATGTCTATGAACAATGGGAAGATGGAGGGATGGGGGGAGTGTACATGCACTTTGTGAGTGCACATGCGTGATTTTGTGTGAAAGAGATGACAATGAGGTGTGTTTTTATTTGCTGTTATATGCTCTGGTGTGTGAATTATTTTTAAACTTGGTTTTTAATATGCAAAATTTGTTTTCTATGTAAAGCACTTTGTGTTGCTTTGTACATTAAAAGCACTTCATAAATAACATTTGATTTGAATTGATAAGGTAATCACCTATATCTGAGACTGAAATGGGTGACAGCCCATTTAAAGGCCCATTTATGCTTGACCTAGAAGACAGCTATGCAGATGGACCGACCATTACATCCGTCTTCTGCGTCAGTTACACAGGTAATTTTGTCCGTTTTCAGGGAGCTATCCATCGCTTGACTCAGAAGACTGAGCAATATCAAAAATTGTGGGGGCAGTGCAGAGCAGAATAGCTGATATGCGACCAGCAGAAGAAACAAACCAGAGAAGAAGAAGAGGAACAAGAAAGAAAAAACAGAAGAATTAATGAAGACGAGGACATCAGCTGTAGAAACTGCGCGAGCTTTTGAAGAAAGGATATGCAAGTATTTTAGGGTGTGTTGGGCGGTTGAAAACAACGTCATACCGGTCCATTACCATCTCCACACAGTGTCTGAAACTCGCAGGAATGAACTCTGAAATTAGCACTGCCCACTACTGGTGAAATTGACTTGACAACCATAGTGATGCGAAAGTTGCATGGACGTATGAGGACAGTGATGTATGACGTTTAAAAAGGAAGTCGTTGTTTAAGTACATAAGGGAACATAAATGGGCCTTCAAACTAAACTTTTATTCGTCGTTCATCAGCTTGTAGTGATCTAAGTTATTAATTACTGCTGTTGTAATGACTCTTTACTTCTCCTGTGAGCTCGTTGTAGAAGGGACATTTCTTTCTAGTGTTTTTAGACATGTTTTTGACATAGGTTACTGATGAGAAACCTGAAAGTGTAGATAGTAACAGTATCTAGATTCCCCCAACATGGCGGACAAAGCCCGGTGATGTCATGTGTGCATTCTCTATAGCAAGGATCTCAAATTCCAGGTCTTGAGGGCCTCTACAAGTTTTAGATGTTTCCACACTCCAACACACCTGATTCAAATCAAATCAATCCAAAAGCTGGTTAAGTTCTGCACAATTATCAATTAATTTGAGTTAGATGTGTCTAAGCAGGGAAACATCTAAAACAGGGCTACTCTATTCGGTCCTATGAGTTCCGTAGTCAGGCAGGTTTTCACTGTATCCCTGCTCCAACACACCTTATTCAATTTAATGGGTCATTATACAGAACTTCAAAGGCTGTTGGATCCAGTAAAACTTCAGTCAGGTGTGTTGGAGCAGGGATACATTGAAAACCTGCAGGACTGCGGCCCTTGGGGGACCAGACTGAGTAGCCCTGATCTAAAACCTGCAAGACAGTTGGGCTTCAGGAGTGTGAGATCCCTGATGAATAGGCTCAAGATGAACATTTTCTCTGGGGCTGATTTAGACTAATAGCTGAATCCAACATAGGGGCCCACAGTTCAGCCAGTCTTGGGAATGGAATCTGGGTCCTCCAGGGCCAAACCAGCTGATTTAAAATACCTAGCAGTGTTTATAAATGTAGCTGCAAATGCTGTTCAAAAATTCAGCTGGGAATCTAAAATATTAAACAGAATGGAAATGTTCTTTCTCTGCTGCTTCGACTTCACATTCATGTTGCTCTGTTTTTGCTTTGTATGACTGCAGTCTATGCCTGTAATGATTGTTGATTCTGTACTGCAGTGCAATTTTCTATGCAATCAAACAATAAAGTGTTATATAATATCTTATCTGGACTCTGGCTTTTTAAACATGGTTGCAGGAGCAATTTAGTTAGTCTGATTCATTTCCATAAACCTGCAATCAGCATCCAACATAAGGCATTCTTTGTTTTTGCTCATCAAAGAGTTGGTGTGATTGCTGCCTTTGGGTTTTGGCTCTGGAGCCAAAAATATACAACTTGCTCCTAAAATTGAATTATATGTTACAAAGCGGGGAACCATACCAGAATTTGATATCCCTAGCCTTAGACCCATAAAGTACCTCACAGAAACAGATATCAATATTTGTTAACAGTCTAATACATGAAATGTGTTGTGTTCTCATTAAGACGATTGAAATAAAAAGCAAATTTCACATGTAAAAAGTATTTTGGTTGTTTCAGCAATAAGCTTTCCATTTGAGTTTATTGGGCACATCAGACCAAATACAATGGACTTGATTAAACCTGATAATGTACCATCTACTACAAAGAAGAATGACAACAAGACAACATTATTGCATTCATTCATTCATTGCATTTAGAGAAAAACCTGTTTTTTAGGGGTGAAATCCCTGAAATCCATTCAGAAATCCTGAAATCTGACATGGCCCTCTCCCAGTAGTACCCACTTAGCCCTATCTTAATTCTGCAGACACCATGCAATCTTGGATTTGAGTGTTCCCATTACAAAAGAGGGCAATTGAAGAAAGGATATGTGATTCAGTGTGGATGGGGTGATCTTAGCAATATCATGAAGTCATTTGTTTGTGACACACACAGAGCAAAGACTCATTTGCTGGAAAACATTCTCATTACAAGTTGTGCTGTCCAGCTTGCTCTAGATGTTTTTGTTGGCCAACAAGTCCATAAAGATCTTTACCTCTGTGTTGGACCATGGTGATTGTTTTTGAAACGGCATCACTGCTGCCGCTGCTACCAATGTTATTATTCACAATCACTGGAATTTTAAAGATGGCGGGGTCAGAAGTCAGTCTCAAGACTCATCCCATGTTGTTAAATTCTGGCCAATAGTGGCCTGATATCTTGACAAGTCACAGTTTCTGACCCGGCTCCACACCTTCAGAACCTCGACGGAGTAGGTGCTAAAAATGTACCTATTACCCCAGGAAAATCCTAATGGGAACCTACAAATCGGGAGTGTTGGTGTCGGGCTGGGCTAAGTGGATAGTGGTGGGAAAAGGTCAGTAATCATCACAAAACTCACATAAAGTCTTGTCTGCAACTAGCCATAAAAAAGTTCTATTTTATTTTATTTTTTTGTCTTGAAACGCTAAAACCAATTAAGTAATTCAACTGAACTTGAGAAACTGATTCAGTAAACTTGATATAAGTTTAGTCATTAGCTTTTCATCCACACTGACAAATATTTTGGAGTTTTCTTAAATTTATATTTTCCTTACCAGCAAATTCAACAAAATCACTACATAAAACTGTGATTTGGTGGTTATATCATTAAGAGTTACAGATACAGGTAATGAGATGAAGAAGAATAACTTTTATGTGCTTTTTTGAGGGGTGAAAGGATCAGTCATAAAACAAGTAAAAGATTGTTTTGTATGAATTTTGTGTTCTCCATCAGTGTTTCAGTGAGGGTGCAGAAGGAAGCCAGAGAAGATGCTGTAAGCACCTTGTGTTCCTCTCATCCCTCTGTAGTCTTTAGTCTCCAGCCAAACCTCCTGATCTTTTTCCAGGTGGACTGCCAGGCCGCCCGAAGTCACCTGGAATCAGTACAGGTCACAATCACATGGTAGAAACTAACTGTGTTTAGCATTTAACAAAACACCCCTATTAATATTTAGCTGAGTACTGTTTAAAATTTGTACCTGTCTTTTGACACTGACATGATCGCAGAACGATGTCAGCAGTGTGTCATCGACTTTCAACAGCACACAGAGTCTTTCATCTAATGAAGCGTGGAACACAAAGTAGTACGTTCCTGGGATCCGACACCTACAGTATAACAGTAAACTTGATTTCATTCATTTACACATGGTAGATCTTTTAGTTCTTCTGCTTGGGCTGCCTGGAAAACTGGAAATCTGGAAAAATTCTCTGATCTTGTTAAGAATGCATAGGAACTGTGAATTATTTTCCCAATAGTTACAAATGATGGCTCATTGTTCCACCTGTTAGGTTCAGACTTCATTATCCAACATTTTCTCTTAAAATGGTGTGAGGTATTGTTTTATCTGTTGTCCATGGAATATGCTTGAGATGTCTTTTGGTGTATGTGCTCTGAATACTTATAGCTAATTATAGCACAGTTAAAGAAATCAGTATGTAAACAAGTTGAGTAGCTAATATATATATCACAGTTATACTTTAGTGGAGAGATAATAAAATGTAAAATACAACATATGCAGTTAGAATACTGAATGACATAAAAGTTCAAACAAATCTTAATCAGAAAAAATGATCAAAGTGTAGCAAAAGTATAAATATAAATATATATAACTGAACAAATTCCATTAGCTTGATGTAGCAAACGTTAGTATGCTAAATCAGGATGTTGAAGTTTATGCTTGCCTGAGTGAAAACTAAACTAATTAAAACTTGTTAAACTAATTCGAATGATTTTATTTAAAAAAAAAGTGTAGCAAAAGTAGCAAAACAAACAAAAAACAAAACAAACAAAACAAACAAACACACACACACAAAATCTAAATAGCTTGATGCTAAGGAGCTAATGTTAGCACCATAGATTTGTGCTTGCCAGACATTGTATGTTAGTATTTAGCTTACAGACGGCTTAAATTTAACGGGCCAATGGTGTGCCTCCAAAGTTTAAAGGCCAGAAAGTGCTCTGATCATTGCTACTTGTTGGAGGTTTATTACCTGAAGCGTCCTGTATCTGTATTGTAGTCATTGTTGATGTTAGTGATGACTGTGGTGAATCGAATAATGCTGGATTTGTCCGGGTAATTGTTGGTTCCCCTGGCTACACTGAAGGCCGCCTTCTGCTGAGCTCCAACAGTCCTGTAGCCACAGAGAAAAAAGAAAATGTTCTGGCTTTGGAAATGTGGAAGTTGTGTTTGGGTTTTCATTCTCGCCATTCTTCAGAATAAACCATAAATGCTAAATTGTTTCAGAACATGCACAGTGTGCACACACATTATAATGCAATGACTCAATTATCCTATTTTCCAGCTTAGTATTTCAGGTATGACAGAAATCATTGAACAGCTGACTAAAATAAATTTGACTGTTCCTTTGTTTTTTTTTGTTTTTTTTTTTACTTTTTATGTTTCTGTCTATGACACAGTTTAAATTACATTTCTGCTATCAGAGCATGGAGGTTTATTTGATGACATACCCAGCTTCTCCTTGTTCTCCTGGAGGTCCATCTGGTCCTGGGATGCCTGGCTTCCCGGGTTCACCACTCTGACCTCTTTTACCCGGGTGTCCAACTGGACCCGGCTCTCCCTTTGGTCCCTTTTCAAATTGGCGGTCACCATTCCTCATTTCTCCTGGAGACAGCATCAACAGTGTTAGGTATCACTCTGTGATCAGTAGACATTCTGGTCTGGTGAAGCTTGCTGGATTAACGGCAGTCAACATGGACCTGATAAATGTTACATTGCACCTCTTACGTTTATTGATCATATCACTCGTATCAGAATATAACTTTTTACTTGTTCCAATGTAGGTTTAGAGGTATGCAGAAGAAAAATCTAAAATAAGACCCATCATGTCTTTCTCCAATCTTGAACTATTATTTTGTTAAAAGAAAAATAAATTATATATGTATATGTATAATACAGTATTTCTGCAGAGGGAACTTTAAATGACTGTGAAACAACAAACATCTTTGCATTGGCGTGTTCTCCTGACTGCATATTAAACTCTGGATTGATCATCATGGCGGCTCCTACAATGACCAACTCTTTGGTTGCAACAGTGCATCTATGTGTGTCTGTGTATTTGTGGATACCTTGATCCCCTTTCTGTCCTTTCTCTCCATCACGACCATCTCTGCCAGGAAGTCCAGGAATACCTGAGTAGAATCCCATAGATAAACAAACATAACAAAAACAGATGTACCCATCAACGCCTACAATTACACTCCCATAAATGCACACCTGGCATCCCAGGCATCCCGGTTGAAGGACATGTTTCCATGGCAACCAACAGCTGTATGGCCAATGACAGCAGAGCCCCACACACAAGAAAATAACGAAGCATGATGGAGAACCTGATGATGAGAGAAGATAGGAGGACAAAGAAAGATGAATGATTAAATGAAGAAAAGTCAGAAGGAAATAAATGAAAGATAAAGTAAATGGGGTGGAGGACGTGAGGAGGAGAGACAGGAGGGAAAATAATGGTGCACAAAGGACATACGAGAGGAGATTCAAGATTCAAGATCTTTATGCAAGATTAACAAAATTTTGAGGAGTCTCTCGGCTTAAGCACACAAAAGAAAATAAAAATATAACAGGCACACATAAATAAGTAAAAAATAAAGATATAAAATGTATAAAAGATATAATAATACCTCTATATTTACAGAAAATGAGAAAAAAGGAAGGAGGAAGAGAGAAGGAAAAACAAGAGGAAAAGAAGAAAAATATGTTAAACAGGAAATATTAATAGAAAAGAAAGAAACAATAATATGAAAAAATACAATACACATAAGAAAGACAGTAAAGAAGACGTGGTCGAGAACAGGAGGGTAGAAAGGAGGAGAAAACAGAAATGAACATTTTTCTTCAATTAAATCAAATTTCGGTTAAATTCCTTTTATAACAAAAAACAAAACAACACAACAAGAACAACAACAACGCAAAAAAAACACATTTGTTATGTTTATAAAAGGTTCACCATCAAATTATCTCAAATGTAACCTCTCCATCATGAATTAAATAACTCTGTCATTTATGTAAATGTAATAAACTCACCCCCAAAAAATAATAAAATAAAAAAAAACTGAAAGAGAAATAAAATCTCTCCAACACAAGTTGACAACAAACTGAAAAGAAGTTTAGAGTCCTGCAGCAGCCAGACGAGGAAGATGACTCAAAACCAAAGATTCACAAATGACTATCTGAGCTGACAGTAAGTAGTTCTGCTTTTCTGGGAGGTTACACACAGCCGAAGCAAATCAGAGAGAGAACAGAGCACTTATAGCAAACTCAATGACATTAAAAATGCGTTTGACTCAAGAAAGAACCTCCATTCCTGTGGTTCCAGTTTCTGTTAGATTTGTTATGCAGACTACTGGGATTTGCTCCCATTAATGAAGTAGATCTTATCCATCTGTGCTATAAAGCTTCACTTTTGTTCAAAGCTTACTAAAAACACAAGTTCCTTTGACTTCAGTGCCAACACTGCTTCCCTAATACCCACTGAAATTAAATTAAAGCACTAATGTTGACTAATTTAGTGACAGTGATCCTGACAAAACTGCTTCATCCTATGTCAATCGGAATATGTTGAATTCATGTCTGGCCTGTAAAAACAACTCAATATTACAGCAAAGCATAACATAGTCACAAAAATACAATGTATTGAATTTGTCTACGATGCGATATTTGCTGCTCTCAAGATACTTTATTAAAATATTTACTTAAAGGAGCAAAATATTCCTGCATTATCTCAAACTGTTAGTGCTACAACGCAGCCTACGTGACTTCCTCTCTTTGGGTCACTGGATGGTCTGCTTGCTTTCAAACTGCAAGTGAAATCCACCAGAGTTCATATGCAAATGAACCAAAGCTCCTGGTTTTCAAGCAGAACAGAGTTTGCTTCTCTGGTCTGCACCAGAGTGCACACGCACATTCACACTGCTTCAAACATACTGTACTATATGTGGAAGTGAACCATGTTTCATCTCAAGTGGTCTAAATAACACTAGTGTAAATGAACCCAAAGGAACTTTGGTGCTTTGTGCTGCATATCAGCTATATCTGGCAACACACTCTTATTTTAGACTGCTATGTGCTTACACTTTCTCCCTAGGAGTGAGTGTGTGTGTGAATGGTTGTTTGTCCCTATCTATGTTGGCCCTGCGATGGACTGGTGACTTGTCCAGGGTGTACCCTGCCTCTCACCTATTAAATGCTAGGATTGGCTCCAGCTTCCATGACCCATAATGGACTAAGCGGTACAGAGAATGAATATTTAAAGAGACATTGTGTAAGAATTACTGCTATCTGAAGTTGGAATCATGTATCACATTACAATGTATAGGACATTCTAGCGCCCACTTCCTCAAACACGTATTGCAACAATGGTAGCTGCAGGGTTCGAATTATGGGGGAGCTAAGGGGAGCTTGGCTCCCCTGAAAGGCAGAGGAGCTCCCCTAAAGAGATTCAGCTGATACTTTAGGGGGAGCCCTAAAATTCTTCTAAAGGATCTGTTCTGTTTCCTTCAGCACGATGGACAGCAGCATTGTTAGTCTGTTGTGTGCTGTGAGCATCCACACAACCACCTGATGTGCTTCTTTTTGTGGTTAAAGAACTCTCCGTCACTGTTTCTGATTAAACAAACTGCATGCAGTAGTTTTTTTTTTAATAGTAACCATATTTTTAACCGCGCTACGTGCACTATTATAAATGTTTGTCCACGTAATGCGTTGAGTCGTGGTGCTTGTGCGAAAATAAGGCTCCCCCGAAAGCCCCAGTGTATTTCGAGCCCTGGGTAGCTGCCATATCTCAATAAACCACGACAACATTGGTAAAAGTGTGTCATTCGATAGTTAAGAGTGTTCACTCTGTTACACACAAAGAACTCACTTCTGAAGTGGAATGTTAACTTCATTCACCGCTACCATATGCACAACGCAATTCACCTACTTCTGTTTACTTCACTATATCAGCAGCCAAACTTCCACCCCCTCCACAATAACAGTATACCCATGTGACCACCATGAAACAAATACAGATGTATTAACCAGTAACACAGTTACTATATTTCAAACCTAATATACTCAGGTGAAGACGTTCCCTCTGGATCATAATTGGTCAGGGGAAAAACATTTGGTGGATGGAAATCCACTGTCAGATATCGTTCCTCTGTGTTCAGAAGGAAGAATGTTTCTAACAGGGGGAAAGGATCTCGACGGAGAAACTGACCTCAACACAGCACCGGCGTTTTGTCACAAAAAGCCAGCTTATAAAGCCGTCCCACCGGCTTTTAGTCCGGCTTTACTGGGACTGAAAGTCGCCGTTTACTGTTACTATGAAAGTGACTGAAACCATGTAAACATACACTTCTGTACCAACTAGGCTGGTGTATTTTGGTAACGAGCAACACTGTCTAACAAAACTGAATGAAAAAAGTTAGCTTTAGGCTCATTTGGGCTGTACCATTGACTTGAAAGCTGGCAGCTTCAGCATCACTTTAAAAATCTTTCTCCTTCTTGAGCTCCGTCTACCTGGGGAAGGCTAGTCCAATGTTTTTTGTATTTGTACATTTTTTTTTGTATTGTCTGGTCACGTTGCCTTTTAAGTCCCCTTTTTTGCTTTCTTGGTGATGGTAAAAATGGCTCTCGTGACGCTGCTGCATTTGCATGGTCCTGCATTTTTGTCACTAACAATTTCACAGATTTTCCAACTTGCAGGGGTAATAAGCAGCCCTCATTTATTTTCTCCTCTCACATCTCAATAACTGTGTGCTGGCTTGCAGGGAAAGCACGTAGCTGGTGCTATTTGTCCCTTGCCAGCAGCTGTAGTTTCAAGATGGCAGACTGTCATGGCACTGCCATACTGGCCTACGCGTCATATGTATAAACAAATCTAAAATTCTTCACTTACAAGAAGTGTCAGAACATTAGCGGAGGTCATCATACACCAATGATAACACATATATACACACAGACATTGATTTTAGCCAGTAAACAACAGAACATGCTACACAATGTCACTTTAACCTAAACTGCATGATTATGGAATTTGTGAGAGGATTTTATTTTTATTTATTTATTTATTTATTTATTTATCCAGGTTCTGAAATAGAGTACCTAGAGTAACTCTACAGTTACACTGAGTTGAAAACTCAGTCCATTGTTAAAAGTATCAGGATGTGAGAAGTTGGGAATGAACAGGTTGAGTATGTTGATGCGTTGTCATGTGAACTGCTCAATTCAGGTTATTTCACAACATTTCTGTAGGGTTAAGATCAGGACTTTGACCTGACGCCAAACCATTAACCTGGTTTTTGCTTTTTGAATGTAACAGAATGTCTGCTAATCCCATTAACTCAAACCATCCAACATTCTGCACAATAAAACTACCTGCTAATCTGACAGGTTCACATACTTTTCTCATGCACTGGTAAATAATATTAGACAGGGGGTGAAAATCTGATGTCTTATTCAATATTATTTATACATAAAACAGATTCTGTTGAAGGATTCATACATTTTTAAAGTTAGGATAGGAAGAAGTCCCACAAGCGTGTGCCAAAGATGACCAAAGAGAAGAAGTGTAAAAACCAAAGTGGTTTCAATTCCTTCTAGTCACACGAGACATCGCTGCGGTGAAGCGATAAATTTGACCGCTGAGATAGAAAGATGGATTTTACAGTAAAGCAGTTCATGCACAGACATTTTCAATGTTATGTTCCCGTATCCGTGCTCTATTAGTGTGTCTGGGTTATCCGTGCATTCAGACAGAAACAAAGAACAACACTAACAAAATAAATGGTGGACTACCTTTGAACCATATATTTTATTTTAACTCAGAAAAAGAAACTTGCTGCTTGAATAGTTTTACCAGGTTGTATCAAATTGTACCCTTGAAAAAAACACTTAAGGGAAAAAAACTGCAGTTTCTTGAATGACCAGTCAAATGTGGATCCAAAAGCAAATCAGTTTGCACACACACTCATGTTAAAATGCAAACCAACAGTAAAAAAAAAAAAAAAACTTGCTCACAGGCTAATACAAATTGATTTTGCTGCAAAAGGCAGAGCTTGATAAAAAGCCAAATCAAGTGTGCTGAAGCCGGAAAACATCTAAAACAAAACAGGGCAGTGGGCCCCCAAGAGCAGGACTGGGAGAGTCTGGCCATCCAGTTTGTCCTTGTGTTTTCTTGCATCTGTTACACATCACTGCTTTTTATACAGACTGTGACTTAATGTATCACACACTGCTTCTCAGTGTTTTAAACCTTAAAGTGATCTATTATTTCAAAAATAATATTTGGATTATTATTATTGTACAACAGTGTTTTAGTTGTTCTCACTTTGAATAAACCTCTGTAAGGCTGGCACCTTGTGAAAAGTTTCCATGCTCTCGTGGTCATTTTCAAAATCATAATAAAGGTTTTCTCATGGAATTTTAACATAATAATGTTTAAACCTCTGCAGATCAAAGAGAGAATCTCAACATGTATACCATCGGTGGCACTTGGTGACAGTGTGAAGGAAAAACAGCAACATAATCAGACTTGAAGAGGGCAGTCAATAACCAGTTCCTTTATTAAAAGGTTTGTAAAACACTTTTCTCATGTCTTTTTGTAAAATCCATACTCTACAAAGTGAAGGGAACGAGATCAATAAGATAAATCCTCACTAAATCCTTTACTGTTGAGATTAATCATTGTATTGTAATTTAGTTTATTGGATTCACCTACTTTAACTACAAAACAACAAACTTAGATGGGACATCATTCAACAGCAGCTCAGCCGTGATATTGTTCCCCCTAAAAAACTACAAATCCCATAAAAATTCTGTGTACACTATGATAACCCTGGGGGGGGGGGGGGGGGGGGGACATATGTCCTATTTAAAAACCTAAAATATTATATACTGAAATGGTCTGTTGACATGATATCCTGCAATCTGATGTGATTTATCTACACAGATTTATCATAGATTACAACATAATTTATCACAACAGGACACTTCTCTCTTAATTTGTACTGAAGGTGCACAGCATGAAACAAAAACAATATGAAGACCTTAAGCAAGATGTTGATGCGTTAGTAATCCATGCCCACAGGGTAACCCCTCGTGCCATGCATTAGTAACACATGGCCACAAGTTTTTCTTTATTCTATCCATGTCACCAGGTGGGCTCTTTAACAATCAGTGCAAAAGATCATTTAATTCCAGAGTCAACATTCAGAGAATGTTTACAAGAGCCAGCATGAAGTCAACAAAGCAGATGGAGAAAAATCCAAACTGTATTAAAATACTCATGTTAGTTTAAAACAGTGATTTCTTTTAAAAAAAAATTAACCCAAATAACTCAGAACAAAAATTTGGAAGTGTCGTAAAATGAGTATTTAAACTTTATTGTGGATTTTGGAAGATAAGGAAGCCGTTGAAGATGATCTGTTTTTCTCTGTTGTCTTGTCTGTCACTATCAATTTGGTTATCCTTAAAGGACTCGAGCCAAACCTTCTGTCCAGTTCTCAGCTCCAAGACTACGCCACCCGACAGCACCTGAAACAAAACACAGTTAACCCCTCTGCTGTCTCTCCTGTCCATTATACAGTTTTTATTTACCTTTTAAGCAACCTTACAAGCCACTCTGATAGATATTTACCTGATCGAAGGTGTTCCTCTGGCTGTAATCACAGAATCCCAGCTGTTGGTCCAGAGCATCACTTTTTATAGCCAAGCAAATGGAGACCTACAAACACACATCAAAGCTTTCAAAATGCAAAATTGAAGGTATTAAAAGATCTCAGACAAACTAAGATTTTCTGTTGCTTATTTTCTTCTTAAAAGTAATGCACATTTGCTGCTGTCCAGAAGGTAGTTCAGCAAATGTGTTACCTTGACAACAGAGTGGAAGGTGAAATAATAAACACCAGGCAGTCTGCAGTGGAATTCTCCTGTTACTTGGTTGAAGTCACCAGGTTGGTTCACCACAATCTTCTGGTACTTTATTGTCTAATGCAACCACAGACACACACAGGAATATAGATAAATTAGCATCATCAGCAATAAACATAAAAAGTTTAAAGTTTCAGATTTAGAATTTATCAATAAAACTATGGTATTTATGGAAAGACATACAAAAAAATTCAATCAGAAACTACAAGTAAGTGCACTGATACGTGCGAGTTGAAGCAACCCAATTACTGAAAAAAAAGATGTGTCCTATTATTTCATTTATGTCCTGTGCATTAAATTAAAAGCAGCTGAGACAGGAGGTGTGATGTGTGTCAGATTGAACCTGGCCATAGGGAGGGTAGTTGTTTGAAGTCCTAATCACAGAGAAGGCTGAATAAGCTCCCTGAATAGCAGAGCCTTGTCCTGAAAGCAGAAAGAACACACACACACACCACTGATTTTTCCAATCATGCTGCTTTGCATTATGGCCAAACATCTCTACTTTTGCTTTGTTTATTCAAAGGACATTATTCCAGAGGTTTAATGGTTTGTTCAGATGCAAATATGCAAACCTGAGCCATTCAGCCGTGTTTTGCAGCCTGAGTGTATTGGTAGTTTTTTCTTTTTTTTTCCTCCGGGTTAAAAGCTGCTAATTTTAAGTTCCATTAAACTAAGGTAACTTCCAGTTTCCCATGTTTAATATGTTCAGTTTTATTAATATAACTTTCGTTTTCTGTGAGCTATTTACGCATGCTGTTCATTAGCTTTTCTGTAGTTGATGTGCTTCACTATTTGAATCTACTGGCCCTCTTCACTAGCATGATGTTCACTATACTGTAGAGTCACATTTGTGTCTTTACCATGGCCGACGCTCTTCCCATCTGGGCCGCGGTTACCAGGTTTACCAGATTTACCAGGTGCTCCTAAATCACCACGGTAACCTTTTGGACCCATCGCCCCTTGAAGACCAAGACTCCCTCTCTCCCCTTTTAGCTTCAGCAGGACACTTGGGTCCACCGGTCCATCGGGCATCATGGCTAGAGACAGACATCAATGATTAAACCAATAATAATTGATAATGATGCAAAAACATGCTGTTGTCTGCAAATAAATGTTTATTTACAGACATCCAACTGTTTTAGAGAAACAGTATTATTGATTTGAAGCCATATCTTTGGCCACCAGTGGTATATTAGTTAATTACTTTCCTTTTGCTTAGTTTTTTTCTCCACCAAGTCCATATGGACACATACGATGTTTCAGGTGATTACAACTCCACTTTTTCACTAGCATGTCTCTCATATGTTTGTCTGCTATGTGAAGGAAGACTTCATTAAATTTAATTACCCCTGCAAAAGCAGCAGTTTGAATTTAAATCTAAAGAATACAGCTATTCTGTGGTTGTGTATGAAGACCGATGCTACCTGGCTCTCCTTTCTCTCCCTTCACTCCAGGCCATCCATCTCTTCCAGGACCTCCTGGCTGTCCTGCTTGACCATCCGCTCCTCTGCAGCTCACATCGCATTGAACAGTTGACAGCAACAAGGCCACAGCCATCAGAACCACTTGATCATAACAACCTCCCATGGTGCAAAACACTGGAGGTGACTATTAATGATAGTGGGTAAAAAGAGTATGATGATAATAATAATGATGATGATAGAAACTGATCACTGAATACATAATGAAATAAAAAGAAGAAACTACGTTGGATGTTCAAACTAAGTTAATGTTTTTTATTTTGATAATTCAAGCACACAATCTCACAATTTCTCAATTTGTAAAGAAATTTGCTCCTTCATGTAAGTTAAAAAATATAGAGATAAACCAACAGGCTTCGTATAGTCACATTATTTTCAACTTGGCATCTGAGTTCTGTTTACTTAACACAAATTCTGTGAAATTTAAGAAACAATCAGAGTGAAGATAAGTTAAAATCCCACTTTAGAGTTTGTTATATCGTGTAGAATAAGAAACCATCAAAATATATGTTTGTACACCTTTTAGGTGAAAGTGTCTAAATGTTTGCTTTAGGAATTCTAAGTTGTTCTAATATGTAAATTAATGACTGCTAGAATTAAGGGAAAATAAATATGAACATAAACTAATTATAAAATGTTTTTCAGCGATTTTCTTCATATTTCCAACAGTTATGTACATCAGTTAATTTCCTTAACATTTAATTCCAAACATTTCTCAGAGGTGTTACAGATAAATGATTAAACAATGTAAAAAAATATTTATAACATTTCAGTTACAGAACAAAAGAAAAAAAATCCAGCATAAGTATTCAAAAATCATGAGATTATCTTACCACTTTAGCCTTTTGACGGTTGGACTTACAATGAAAGTTCAAGATTTCTTTCCTGCTAAGATGAACAAGACTTGCTGACTTATTCAAATAAAAAACACAAGGGCGTGTGCACACACATTGCACAGAATTAGAAAGGAAATGAAACCCCTGTCTGACAGGAACACTGATCATCCAGAGGAGATCTTAGTCCAGTCTTAATTTAGCTGATTAATTTATATAAACAAAGACCGCTTACAGAAAAGATAAAAGATTACCAACTTTAAATAGAACCATGAGCTACCTGATAAAGAAGATGAATCTTATAAATGTTGGTTTATGTAACAACAACAACAACAACAACAACAATAATAATAATAATAATAATAATAATAATAATAAAACTACCCAGAGTTTTACATTTAATACCATCTCTGAGTAAAAGATGACCCAAAGCTAAGATTTGTGTTTCAACAGATTACCCAAAAAAGTATACAATAAAACATGGACTTTATTGCTTTTTCAAAAGAGACACATGGACCTCATGAATTTGTAACTTGCAGTCATTTATTTGAATAACTAATTTTTTTTTTTTTAATTATATATAAAAAATCATAAGAAATCACACTCAACAAAAGTTGAATAAACAACAACAAAAACAAATTGCTCATTTATCAATAAACAATAAACAGGTGTTTAATTTTACTGCTGAACTTTGAATTTAGAATATTTTAGGTTTTCCTAAAGGAGGATGAGGAAAATTGCATATCAAATAATTGCAGTTTATTTTACTACATAAAATAAGTCAACAGTACTGACAAGAATAAGCACATTGTTATTCACCAGAGTCTTCACTAAAGGCATTAAATGAAATACTTTGGTGTCCTCATGTGGTCATTGATGTAATGACACTACAGGCATAACAGCAAACACAAAAAATAATCCTGCTGACAGCACAAAATTACAGTCTGCTTTTAAAAGTGTTAAAAATTCAGTTCCCCAACTAACCATAAGTTAGTTTTGACTTATTTAAATAACAAAAATGATTATGTGAGTTGTCCTTAAGGTCAGATATAAGACATTAGGATATATGTTGGAAATGTTAACAAATAAATAGTGAAAAATTAAATTCTGGAAAATTGGGAATGACCATAGTACATCTTCTAAGGACAATGCATGCCATGAAACAATTGGTAGAGAATATTTCAATATCCAAGATTATGCTTGCAGATACAAATTTTAACACTGTATGTAAGGCTGAAATGTTTTTTTTTTTTTTTTTAATATATATTAAACAAATTAAGTTTACAGTTGTAAGTTCACTAAATAAAAACATGAAAACAACATATTTTTTACTGAATGTAGAACAGAAATAAAGAAAAGTTTAGTTGAAATATGTACATATCTTTGTCAGACAGTTTTAGCTTGTTGTGAAATTGTTATTGGGCCATAGTTGGTGTCTGAATATAAAAATATTACTTAATCTCTCTATAAATTTATAAATAAAACCACCGTGAAGATAAAAGGCATATATTAGCCAGCTTGCTAGCTTGTTAGACCTGGCTAGCTAGCTTAAATGCAAATTTCCCTCGTCTAATTTATCCAGGAGAGTAATTATCCCTGTTAAAATATGTATATTGCAAAATAGTGCTGAATAAAACCACCAGAAAGCTTAGTTATAGCTGAACTAACATATTTTGCTAATAAGATTTGGCTAACAAGGTAAAAAAATAAAAAGAGAGTAATGCTGTTTAGGATATACTTAATCTGAAATAGAATTGATTATGTCTCTATCACTTGCTCACTTTTGTCTTTGGCAAATTTGGCATATGTGGTTGAATGCACAAGGAAACATGAACAGCAAAATATTCTTAAAACATTTTGAAACAGTAATATATCCATCCAAGATTAACCTTAAAAACAAATCAAAATATTTCCATTGCTCAAAATGACTCAGTCAATATTACCTCAAATTCTCTAAAAAGGTGAGATATACCAATTAAAGATATTTGAGTGGTAGGAGAAGTTGCTATTTCTGTTATTTATAGTCTTTTGCACATTTTTATTATTGTTTTTTGTTGTAACTGTTCTTTGGAGCAGTGATTTTTGAACTGGGGGTTGTCAGATGATTTAAAAAAATATATATCCTACATTTATCAAATAAATTTGGGAGTTTTTACCAGAGCTGTTAAAATTAAATCATTATTGAAGAGATGAATCTATAAAATTAGCACATTCATTTTTTTAACACATAAACAATGTTAGTACACATGCCATATTAAAAATCTGAATTTGACATTATCTCCATGAAAAGAAGCTGATTTTGGGCATGTAGGTGCCTTGTCACAGCGATGAACCACCAAAAACAACTTTATCCCTAAGATAATGTTAGACAGTTCGCAAAATTCTGCTTTAAAGTCATATAAAATTTTCTATGCTAATAAGTCAGTATGTGTAGAAAGAAAATAGTTATTTTAACCTATGACAGGGATTCCTTTTAAAGCCTACAACATCACTGATTACACTGCTTTACTGTTACAGAGACTTTATTTTTTAGTATCTTTAGTTGCTTTTTATTCTTGGTGCCAAAGTATGGAAACATTTTCCCAGTAAAATTGTGAGTGAAGGTGTGTATGTGTGTTTCTGTATCAGGATCAGAGAACATCACTTTTCTTCTGTCACAGTCAAGATGAACTCTGACCCTCCTGAGCGTCTTCACTTGGAGAACAATATGTGAATCTGAAGAGGAGGCAGCATATGTACCATCAGATAGCCCTATTCGCCACATTCCAGACTTGATGCCTCCCTTTCTTTGAACAGACTCTGCTGCCACACCCAGGACCCAGTCTGTGCTGTCTCCAACCTTGACATCCCAGCTGTGCGTCCCAGTGTTAAAACCCTCAGAGCCCAGAACACTTTGATGAAAATCAAACCTTTCTTGGTTGTCCGGAAGCTTCTGTCTCTCCTCATTTCTCACTCCTGTGAGATCATCAGACGGGGTGAGCTCTGGATGAGCAGTGTTTGGATCCACGATGACAGGAGAATAGTCGACCATCTCTTTCATTTTGTTCCAGATGTTGAAAGTCAGGTTGCCGAGATGTTTGGCTACATCTATCAGAGCACCCGAGACCGGTTGTGGATCATCCAGCAGGGGGCGCTGCTGAACTTTATTTAGTATAGCCTTGTAGTTCTGCAGGAATAAGATGTCTGCAGTTCTAAGCTCCTTCTCTGCAGCTCTGATTGTGTCTGAGATGGCTGCCATAGCTCTTTTCAGTTCTTCAGTCTTATCCCTCATTTCTTTACTTTTCTGCTTTTCCTCCTCTCTGAGAGCTGTGATTTTGGCCTTCTCTTCTTCTTGCAGAAACTGGTAAAGTTTTTTAAACTGGTCTTTAATCTGTCTCTCAGTGTGTCTAGTCTGGACCTTAATCTGTTTTGCTGTTTGATCACAGTTTTCTTTAACTTTTTCAAACAGTTTCATTTTATCTTGTAGGGGCCTCAGGTAATTCTGGAGCATCTCTTTGTGATCCTGCGTAGCTTCATCGACGGGTCTGAAGCTGTGGTTTTTGTGTGCTTTTGAATCTCGACAGACGACACACACAGGCTGCTGATGATCCAGACAGAATAGTTTGAGTTTCTCTTTATGCAGACTGCAGAGAATCTCGCATCCCACAGAAGTGCTCTGAGCTTTCTCCTGTAAGAAAGCCTCACACAGGTTCTTCAGTACTAAACTAACAGGTGGCTCACTCAATGGTCTTGCCTTACAAACGGGACACTCATTTATTTGTTTTTCCCTCCACCAGGCATGCACACAGCCTTTACAAAAGCTATGACTGCACGACAGGACAACTGCATCTTTAAAGATATCGTGGCAGACAGGACAGGTCAAATCCTTCTCAGTATACGAAGCCATTTTCTCTTTGAGTGAAGCTAAACACACATCAAACAAAGCGTTGTCTCAGGAAGCTTCTGTGTTCCTTCCTGGTTACTTTACCTTTTTTGTTTCAGTGGCAAAGATTAAGTCCAAAATCAGTCTCTCAAAGAGTGCATCTTTTCCAGAGAGCAGCGAATAATTCTCAGATTCTTGTTTTTCTATTATGTTAGTGAAAGGGTGGAGCTTTTTCAGGTCATTGATGTGTTTCACTTTCATTTTTAAAGGGCATGATGAAAAGAGTCTGTTATACAAACGCTGCCACAGTGCTTATTGTGTTGACATATCTTTCATGGGAGATGCAAAAAGAAAACATGACATGTTTTGTCACACAGGGATCTGTGTCACAGTTCAAATAGAACAAAAAACAGCTTTCTTTCTTTCTTTCTTTCTTTCTTTCTTTCTTTGCACATAAGCATCAAGTGACAATCAAAAAATAATTTGACAAGACAATAATTAACTCATTATTTAGTTGTCCGGATAGATGGGAAACTTGAGGTCACTCATCCCCGCTCAGTCCTGCAGGTTTTAGATGTTTCCCTGCTCCAACACACCTGATTCAAACTTAATGGCTATTCTCAACAGTTTGTTGTCAAGTTCTTCCCAAACAAGTTGAACTATTAATCTGATTCAGGTGTGCTGAAGCAGGCAAGATCTAAAACCTGCAGGACTGTGCCCCTTAAAATTCCGACTTTGCCCATTGCTGGGTTAGAATCTACTATATTATATCACACCCATTAGTGTTATTGAAATATTTCCAATTGTGTGCTGCACCACATTTACTACTAAAACTAAGAACATCAGGGATACATTTCTAAAACACTGGCTTATTTTCCAAAATGGCTCAACCTTATCAAGATATCTTTAAAGAGCCATCTTTGGAAACTTTTTAAAGGGGCAGAAATGTAAACAGTAGAGTTGTTATAGCATGTCGACAACCTAAAATTGGTGGAAAGATTATTAACAGCAAAAGCTTTTTTACTTTTAAAACAAAAACTGGGGATAATAACTGGTTTGGATCTGTCTCTGATTGGTTTGCTTGTATATTTTCTGTTTTTTATCTTTATTGTTGAGTGAGTGTGATGACCATGATACTGTCATGGTTCCTGTGTTGGGTTTTGGTCAGTCCTTTGGTTTCTGTTATGTTTTGATCTTGGTTTAGTTTGTGGTGTCAGGTTTTATTTCTCTGTTGATCATGGTTTAGCGTTTTGGTTTGTTATGTTTAGTTCTGTTTTAAACTTGGTTTCTAGTTCTGGTTTTTGTCTTATTTAGTTTTCTGTTAAGATCATTGTTTGTGTCATGTTTTTATTTTGATTTTTGGTTTATTCTGGGTTTTGTCACGTTTAGTTCAGTTTTCCTGTTTTCCCTCTTGTGTTCCTGTGGTTTCTGTTTCCCGCTCATTAGTTCACATGGTCTAATTACGCATTCGCTTCACATGTTCCTTGTTATTCCCTTTGTGCATATATACCCCATGGTTTTCAGTTTTCCCTTATCAGATCCTTTTGGTTCTCCCTGTAATGTGTGAGTTTCTGGATTAAAGCCTTTGTTACCAGCACCTTTCTGCCTCCTGCCTGAACTGCCTGCATTTGCCTCACCTCCACCGCTACACATAACAGATGAAGGCTGCAAGTTGAAATGAGCTGGTCAAATAATAAACTTGTTCTCGATAGATTCTTCAAATGTTGCTGAGGTCAAAACTTTTCCCTCTCCAAGCACCTTGAGGGAAGGTTAAGTCATCCCAGGACTGTTTTTTGCTTTTGTTTACATTTACAACAACCAGTGATTTGCACTGGAAAGCAGCACCTCAGCATGTCTAACAGGACCTGTTCTGCTGCAAACATGTGTACACACTCTTACAGACCAGTTATGTCATTACCGCCACGAGAGGCACCGATGACCTTGCGGCCACAGCTCTGGATGCCGCCTCAACGATGGAGGCACGGAACACCGTCAACTCGGACTCAATGTCCCTTAACTTACCAGGGACATTGTTGAAGCTCAGTCGGAGGTGGGAGGTGCAGCTCTGACCAGATGTACCCAGCAGACCCTCACAACACTTTTGGGTCTTCCAGGCCTGATCGGCGTCCTCCACCATCTTAGCCAACTCACCACCAGGTGATGATTAGTTGACAGCTCCGCCCCTCTCTTCACCTGAGTCTCCAAGACATGCGGTCGCAAGTCCTATAAGACAATGATACGATCATCCAAGTGCAGTCTAGAGTGTCCTGTATTTAAACTCTCAGGATAAAGTTTCTTTTAAAAGGAAAGGGAGGAAAAGGCTGTTGAAAAATAGTCCAATTTCAAATTTAATTTTTTTCCTTGTAATTAACTATTTCTAGAGGTTTTATTCAATTTTATGCATTTTCTTTTTCTGCTTCTTGTAGAGAAAATGCTTTAGTGGAGAAATGTTTATTCCTATAAATGAATTTACATATTTCTGCTGATTGTTGCTGGTATGAATACAGAGGTCTCAGTGGTCTGAAAATATTCCACTAAATCAGTCTGCAAACGTGTTCTCTAGAGACAAAGAAAGCAGTCTGTTTGGGGACAATATAGTAGCCATCTATATTGATTTTACAAAAGTAAAGTTTATTTGCTCTTTTAAACATAGATATTTGACAGCAAAGTGTGTTTTCTCTAAACAATCTAAATGCTCATCCTGGTTCTTTTCACGTTCAGGGCATTCCAACCTTAAAATTAATGAAGCAGAAATTTGAGGCACCGTTTAGATCTCCACTGAAAGTAGACTTTTAGCCCCCTTTTTTTTTTTAGTAACTGAAGAAAACAGCAAGGAGTAATTACAAAAAGTCTTTATTAGTAGCTTCCTTCTTTACAACAACAATCAGAAGCATAAGAACGTGGGCTGATTTGTGTTTCTGGTTTAAGCTTCACATGGACACAAAAGAAAATGCATTGAGGACCAGAAGGGTTTTTGTTTTTTATTTTTCCAGCTCCATTTCTAAAGCTGCAAACTTTCATTCCATGTCAGATTCAAAGACTTGGGCTGAGACACACGACTGGAGAAAATATTACAATGTACAACCTCTTATTAAATGTCATTAGGGAACTACGATGGAAATGACAGGTGACGATTAATTCTAACTTTATCTACTTGAAATAGTTATTTAATCTTCTGAACCACTTCAGCGATGGATGAGCTCAGCACCAGGGCAGTTTTAGAGTCAGAAAGGGTTCATGTTTAACAGAGCAAAATAAAGCGTACAGGAACTGAAGCCAGGAGTATACAAATGCATTCAGATACAGATTTTACTTCTTTCCTGATTTCTTGATGCCGCTGCCACCTGGTGGGGGGAAAAAAGAAGAAAAGTTGAAGAAGACCTGTAATCTGATAAATTAACCTCAAGATAAAACTGTGGCTGCATGGTTTCACTAAAGATTCTGATTCTAAAATTATAAAAACACAGAAAATTGCAAATTGGTGTGAGATCTTTTAAACTTTTGAATGTAGCAGCGATGTGCGATACAGTTTTGTCTCCTCTATAAACTAATGCTCCAATTTTTTTTCCAAAGAATTGTACTCAGAATCTGTCCAAGTGTTACAGGGACTGAGTAACAGATGATTTAATGCACTGCTAATGCATGTAAACTGCATTCGACAGACACATATTACAGCGCTTTCTTACAACAGAAACTCTCGATGAATAAAGTATCACCTGGACACAACTTGGAAGCTCCTATAGTTTTAAGTGTGGTGTCAATCAAAAGCTAACTGTATCAAGGCCCAGCTGCTGGGTGGTCTGGAATTATACAACAGCTCTCTGTGGGGATATACTGAAGAAATGATTGACAAATGTCAATGAAAAGGGTGGCGTTTGTAGGGAAAATATCAATTTGTGGTTTACTATGAGGCTACACGATACAAGTAGACTGGAGATAAAAAAGTTAAAAATTAATCTGGGGATCACACAGTGACTGAGGAACCGAAGAAATTACAGAAAGTCAATAGTCAAAACCTGAGATTCTGAAGTCTTAACATTTACAGTCAGGATCACAGGGCTACTAGCGGAAAAAGTCAGCTCGTGTCTAGTGGTATCTGTGTCATGCATGAAAATAGATGACTGCTTTACTACAGTGATTCTATGGATCTTCAGCTCTGATACAAATCTACGTAATTAGATTTTAATGACAGTAAACATCAATTACATGCGTTGGTTTTGGGTGCAGTGACAACTGTTCTGGTACAGAGTTGCACTGAATCTGCCGTATTCCTGAACTCCTGCCGTGTATGTTGGTAAGTGATACATCATTAAGGCACAGAGCTTCATGTAAAAGCACTAAGTCTGGATTTATTTTTAGTACTATCACAGGTTCATTTTTAATTATGAATACTACATGAACCAGTCAAGTATCTTAGTGTCCCATCTGCTCTCAACTGGCATATTTCTTTTTCTTTTAACAGACTGCAGATGTAAATAAGATTTTGTTCCTAATCTGTCCTGTCTGGTTAAATAAATGCAAAAAATTGTAATATATTTAGAACAGACAATTATTTCAATTGTTCCCTACTGTTTCAAGATCTAACTTTAGTCACATCCAGAAAATATTCCCAACAACTTTTTGTTTTTTCTGGTCTTACCAAGAGGTCCTTTTCCTGAAGCTTTGGCCTTTAATGCATCCATCGCTTTCTGGTCTTCCTTTTGTTTCTGCTTGAAAGCCACATCATCCTGCAAACATGAATTCAGTTTACACTCCACTGATTTCACACTTGATTCTGACTTTTCACTAATGTTTGAAATGAAATTAAACTACTTTATTATTCCCAATGGGAAATTGTAAAAAAAAAAATGTGTTTGATAAATCAACTTTGCCAGAGGTTTTCTGGGTCAAAACAAACAAAAATAAAGTTAGCATTAGGTCCATTTTACTTTTCAGTTGTAAAATTCTTTGGCTTATTTTACAAAATATTCTGATAATTGCATAGTATCCCAATCATGGAAACAGTCGTACAGTTAGAAAACAGGCCACTTACGTCATCCATGTCCTTGTTTTGTTTCTTGGGCGCCTTCAGTGGTTTCTTTTTACCGCCTGAGAAAAATAAAACACTTTCAAATTCACTTAAATAGGAGGTAATTTAACTAGTGAACAATATATCAAAATTAGTGTCTATTTCCTCTGGACATAACTTCTCATTTTATTTTTACCATCCGACTGTTAGTTGTCTATTATTGATATTCACTTCACTGGTATACGTCTTTGTAATAAAGTATCTTTACACGATGAAGGTTTAGTACCCAGGACATGCGGCACTAAGCAGCACCCATATCAATAATAACTCAACCAAATATTAACTAGCAAAAAGTCGGGAGTATTTAACTTTTTTGTTTAAAATTTCAAGACTCCTCAAAGTCGGATGTTTAGGTACATTGCTGACATTTGCTCACCGTCGAGAAATACAATTTGTCTTACGTATGTATATCCCGACAGCCAAAAATACATCAATGTGTGAAAATCATAGGAGCGTTCGTTGAAAGAAGAACGTTAAGGGGCTCGCGCTTTCTCTAGCAGTAGCTAGCTAGTCCATACAGAGTAAAACACGCGATAGAGTTTAGTTAAGTTGTGAACATTTATCTGTTACGATGGCCAAATGTAAGCTAATACAACATCTTACCTTCTCTGCCAGACATATTCAAAATAGGTTATAATTATATTGTGAAGAGAAATGCAGGTATATCTGCGAATACCACCGGCTCCCTTTCTAATCCGCGCTGCCAGGACCAGAACTACGAACCGGAAACAGAATCACCAGTATGTGCCTGAACAAAAAGTCAACTATCAGCTCGGGAGCTGTTTAATTTGACATGAAGATGTTGAGTACTTAGTTTTAAAAAAAAGTCATTCGTGAGACTTGGATGTTCTGACAACATTGAAGAAGACTGGTATGGTTATTTCCTTATTGTATTGTGTAAACTACTATCACTACATTTCTCAGAGTTTTATAACTGAAAAGTCAGCTAGCCAGTTAATGTTAGCAACGTGGAGCTAAGTAGAAATGAAGCATCTAACCTTGTAGTTAAAATAGCTATAAAACATTAAATAGAGGTGCCCGTAAGTTTTCTCTTTCTCCAGTTTTTCTACTAGTTTATTTAATGTATTATTTAGCATTAAGAACAGTGCATGCTAATAGTTTACTTATGATAAAGGCAGTTCACAATGTTAAAAATCATCATCCAGTTCTTTAAACAGAACAGAACCTATATTGATTCTCATATTTTCGCCACACGTTATAAATCATACCCTTTAAATAAAATGTCAAGCCACTGGACAATGCAGATGATATTAATTTATTTTAATATTCTCCCCTGAACCTTGAAATGGTAAATCAATTGTGTTTTTACCAATTGTTGGTTCAGATTTCGTAATTATAGTTGCATTAGGATTAATTGTTATTTGCGGCAGGCCTACCTCAGACTGACAATAACTCAAGCAACAAATTTAACCGTGGAGGTAGTGGCAAATCACAATTTGATCTGGATCAGCACTACTTACAGATTTATCTTAAATAAATTATGTTTTTAGCAGGCCTATCACAAAAGACTATTTCTTTTAAAGGTCCAGCCTTTTGGTCACAAAGAAGTACAAGTAAGCTGTTTTATACCCTCCAGTCACCTGGTGTGGCCCACAGTTTATTGTGGTGCATAATAGGTCCTTATCTTATGGTTTTAGAGTTATTTATATGATAAAATGTATGAATGGTCATTCCAAACCTAATGTTTTGACAAACTCCCAGGGTTGCAGTGACAGATTAATTTCTGATGTTTTTATCTCCAGTCTACTTGTATATCAGCATTCCACATAGCATACCTCATAGTAAAACAACAAATCGATATTTTTCCTAGAAATACCTCACCAGGGAGGCATCCTAATCAGATGCCTGAGCCACCTCATCTGGCTTCTCTCGATGCAGAGGAGCAGCGGCTCTACTCTGATGACCGAGCTTCTCACCCTATAAGAACTCATTTCGGTCGCTTGTATTTGCAATCTTGTTTTTTTTTTTGTCACTACCCACAGCTTGTGACCATAGGTGAAGGTAGGAACGTAGACCGACTGGTAAACTGAGAGCTTTGCTTTTTGGCTAAGGTCCTTCACTATGACTGATTGATGCAAAGTTTGCATCACTGCAAACGCTGCATCAATTCGCCTGTCGAGCTCCTGCTCTATTCTTCCCTCACTCCTGAAAAACATCCTAAATACTTGACATTTAAGTATAGAAATGCATTTGTAAAATAAACATAAAATAGAAAAATTTTGAAATCTTAACCTCATCTTCACTAGGCCTATTTTCTTTCTGCCTCTTGTCTGAAATGACATGCCAAAAATAAGTTAAGTACATCTTCACAATTAAAAGTGCTATATGTTTAATCTTTAATCTAACAAATATCAGATTCAGGAGAATCGATGGATAGCCCCCAAATTCATCTTAGAAGCACCACTAGGACCCAGAAAGAAATGAACCTGCTTTCATATGTCGAAGTGTTTGTGTGGAGACTGCTGTTCTCGTGTTTTTGTTATATGTCCATATTATTGCTTGGGGTTTGAACTGTGTTTTGTTTGGATGCCAATGCTTGGTAGAGTCTTTTAGCTGACAGTCTGTCATCATTTCGGTATGCTTCATGTTAGGATTGGTGCTTCCTAATGTGTGCAAAAATCTTCTGTACTACATGTATCTCATGCTCCCCCTTTTACAGGGGGCTTTCATCAAAAAGAGGTTCCTTAATTTAATCTAAATTTTTTTAATTAAACATTGTCTGTAAATTTTGTCCCAGCACTGACACAGAAGTTCCCTAAATTGAGTTTGTCTTTTTATCTTTCACCATTCTGTCCAACTTGCATTAAACCAACTTGGCTAAGCTTGAGTCTGGAAACACTTTTCTTGCTCGTACACATCTGCTGTCTTGTGCTTTTTTTCTGTAAGCTGAATCAATAAGATAAATAAGTCTGTCTTCCTTATTGCATGACTTTTTCTTAGCATTCAGACAGAAATGTATAGGACTATTATTTCTGATTATGCACTGGAAACAGATAAGTCTTACAAGTGTACAGGATGTCAGCAATCAATCAAATATGGAGCAATTGATGGAAATTTTTTGCATCACCTTTTAGCATTTAATGAAAGAAATGATTTATTAAATCAAAATAAATCCCCTTCCTCTTAATATGTATATTTATTAAGCTTATTTTGAAGACATTTAAATAAAAACTAAAATATATGTGAGTGATGTAAAATGTTTAACCAGAATTTTCTTGTTCTTCTCACAGGTGCCCTGTTCCAGCGTCAGCCCTGTAGCTGTGGTTTGAAATTCCACCAGTGACTGCTGCCCTTCTCAATGAGGTACATCTGCACAGCGTAGTCCACATGAGAGTTGTGAGAGTTGCATTTGATTGTATTTAAAATCCTGATGCTGATGAATAATCAGATTTTTCCTGGATCAGGTACAGAAGAGCTCAGATCTGTCTCTGGGCTCGTAGCTCATGTTGTCTGTCCCGCTACTGCGTGCCTGACAAAATTCTTCAGGTCCGAACCTACAGTGTTCAGCATCAGTCTGGACGGCCCCCACCCACTAATCCCTCCCCTCCTGAGCAAAAAGGTGGTGCTGAAGTGGTGAAGGAGCGCGCCCTGTCTGCTTTACAGGTACAGAAAAAATGTGATGTACATCTTCCATTCCACATATCTGAGCTCAGCCTTCTTTTTTTCTATTTCCTCCAGTATGCAGGTGAGTTGGGACACCAGTGGGGTCAGAGGTCGGCCCAGACGGCCACCACCACTGTCAACTACTGGTGGGAGAGGTATGAGGAGTTTGTGGGACTCAACGAGGTCCGTGAGGCTCAGACAAAAGTCACTGAGGTCAGCAGAGCGTAAGAACAGTCTTTGATTCCAAGTTAATTTACATTGATATACTAAATCTTTAAGGATGATATATGTGCCTCTTATTTAACAAGCATCACTTTCATGAAGTGATATGCATAATTTATAAATGTACTATATTTATATTCTTGTTTTTATCTCTGTCCTCCACTTTGATCAACTCTGGCTGTTGTAAAACGCTTAATAAACAAAATTTCATTGATTGGTTGAAGCATAAATAAGTCTTTTAAAGGCACTGCTGTGTCATGGAAATGTTCATTTCAGGCTGAAGCAGCATTCATGGTGGCCAGAGGGATTGTGCGTGAGGCACATGAAAGCCTGGAAGCCCTGCAGGGCCGATTGAAAGAGGTCAGAGACCGGCTGGACAGAGTCTCCAGGGAGGAGGCTCACTATTTGGAGCTAGCCACCCAGGAGCACAAGCTGCTGCAGGTTAGACGCAGTTAATGCTGCAAGTGAGATCTGTTTAGAGTGGCCCAGTCTATAAAATATCAGATCACCTGAATAAAATTAATTCCTAATGAACCCATCCTGGTTTCTCTTGGTTGCAGGAGGAGCGTCGTCTCCGGACTGCATACGAGAGTGCAGAGGGTTCAGAGAGAGAAAAGTTTGCCCTGTTTTCAGCAGCCGTCAGGGAGAGCCATGAGAAGGAGAGGACGAGAGCAGAGCGCACCAAGAACTGGTCCATCATCGGCTCAGTGCTCGGAGCCTTGATCGGAGTCATGGGATCAACATACGTCAACCGTGTTCGCCTTCAGGTGAGGGGGAGGCTGCTGCACCGCTGCAGGTTGAGTTGAACTCTTTAAGCATCTGACAGGTTGGCTTCGCTTTCCACTCTCACTGGCGATCAGCTGGTTTTCATTGTGCTGGTGCTTCATCAAGTCAAAGAGATTTTTGACATACAAACAACATTTCATCTAATCTTCAAAACTTATATTTAGCGTTTACTCAGAATACAGTCATCTTTGTATTGGAGCTGGGGGGCTATGGCTTTGGCTGTTTTTTTTTAATGCTTTCTTTTTAATTTTTTTTTAACATTTGTTTGTCCTATAAAAGATTTTTTCATTCAGTTTCTATGAAAAGTGCTAAACAAATCCCATTTACTTGCATCTCTGCAGGAACTGAAAAACCTGTTGCTGGAGGCCCAGAAAGGTCCAGAGAGCCTACAGGAGGCCCTCAGAGTCCAGGCTGGAAACCATCGCTCCCAGCAGAATGAGCTCCGAACGCTCATTGACAGCCTCAGGGTTGCTCTGACTCACGCTTTCTCCCAGAAGAACGGTGACCCTCAGGAAAAACGACAACCAGCCTCACCAACTGTGTCTCTTTCAGCATTGAAAGACCTTCATATTGGTAACCAGAGGACCGAGTCCATCCTGGAGTCCCTCCCGCCTCAGCTGGGGCAGCTTGAGAAAGGTCTCGGTCGGGTTGAGGACAAACTGTCAGTAGTAAGGAAGCTGCTAGAAACCAAACCACAGGCTGAAATGCAGACTGGTCCACAAACTGGTCAGCTACAGGTGGAAAGACCAGAAAGGGAGCATCAGTGGGAGACTGAGACAGTGGTGAGGAGTCTGGAGGAAGCCCAGAGGACACTGGGAGAACAAATCAGTACAAACACTGTTTATAATGCTGTGTTTACCTACACCGCTACCGCCATCACTGTCTCTGCTGTCTACCTGCTGCTCAGAGGAACCGGTTAGACATGATACCTCCAGTCTCTGCGTCTACATGCACTGTTGCTCTGGTGCTCACAGGGAACAATCATGTTAATAAATGATTATGGGAAGTTTAATTAACACATTTTCTCCAATAAACAGGGTACAGGTGTTGATTTGGTTTTACTATTGACTTCTGCTGTTTGCTGCAGTTATAAAGCAACTTTTTCACCCATGCAGAGCTTCCACGCAAGGAGCTCGCTGCCATTGAGAAGAACTCAAAGGTTCTTTGTCTTGCTCAAAGACACTTTGGCATTTGGAGAAAAAAAATTAACCTGCTTTGTAATTCTTGGACCTCCTGCTTCACAGTTTCAGCTACATCATCTCATTTCCATTTAAATAGTTGGTGCTGCATGAGTTGAAGCCAAGAATTTTGCACTTTTTCATTGTTGCTTCCTGGATCTCAGAAACATCTCAGTTGAGTATTTCTGGATTGTATCTGCAACATCTGTTAATTTTTTTTATAAATACTTAATAAAATAAAAAGCCCAAGGCAAATAATCCCTTCCACATCAACACCTGGGACCATGACAATAATTCCAATAGGGGCTGGGACATCACATTTTAGTCCTCTAATTAAAACAAAATGAAGTCAAGTGATGTTGACATAACTAAGGAGGTGTAAGTCAGATTGTAACTGATGTCTTGATTCAGCCTTATAACCATCTGCCTTGTCAACATTAGAGAGCATGTAGACAATGTAGGTGAAGGTGTCAGCTGAAGAGGAAGACTATAAATCTTGTAATACTTGAATGTGTCGTGAGTCAGTCATGTTACTGACAGTGTGCACTGAGCTGGACAATAATCACTGTTTATTAAATTGTCATATGGGAAACTGAATTCATGGTGTATAATTGTCTTTCTGAATGCCAAGTAAATGAGCAACGAAAAACATCCAAGAGCAACACAGAGATGCTTTTTTTATTACACGTGGGACAACATGGAAGCTAAATTAGACTATGAAAAAGCAGGAAGTCTTCACATTTAAGAAGAAAATCTGATTGTAGGACATTTTTACATTAAAAACCCCTAATTTGTTTGAAAGCGTGTGTATTGTGAACCAATGTATTGAGTTATGTATGTAGTTTAACATGTCTCAAAGGCAAAGCTGACATGAATTTACAGTGATTGTGTAATACCAGCAGCATCCAGCAGGGGGTCGCAGATAAATCTTTCTTTTGTTGGTTTCATAAGTGTTTCTGTTTTGCTGTTGCGTTAATTACATTTCAAGGCTGCTGTAACGTGTTCATTCAGAACAAAGACAGGAAAGTAAGACACTGCACATGTAAGAGTATTATGACACCATGAAGTAATTTACTCCAGGTGATGAAACATTGAATATGTAATATGATACCTGCGTTTATTTTAGCAGTGAATAACTGCATGTGTGACAGGTGTTATCCAGAAGTTCATTTTCAGACATTCTTACAATTTTCATATTTGGGATCCCTGTGCTAATTTGCTTTACTTTTTATGCATTAGAACAGGGGTGTCCAAAGTCAGTCCTCAAGGGCCGCTGTCCTGCAAGATATTTCCTGCTGCAGCACACCTGATTAAGATTAATGGGTCAACATGATTGGACAGAATTTGACAACAAGCTGTTGAGGAGATCCATTTAATTTGATTCAGGTGTAGTGGAGCAGGGAAACATCCAAAACCTGCAGGACTGGAGCTGGACACCCCTGCATTAGAAGGTGAAAGCCATCAGAGGCTGCTGTAGGCTTTGCTTGTAATAATCCATGGCGTTACTTCAGGTTTCCAGTAGGGGGAGTCACTCTCTTTTCCACTCAATACAGACCAGTGAACGGGAGAACTGTGTGTTTCATTCTTTTACTTACCCTATTTTCACCTTTTTTAAGGATACAACATATGCAAAGAAAATAAATAAAGTAAGATGTATAAATACAGTATATCGATATTATATAAAGCATTATATGCATAAAGTATTGTCTTGTGATCTGCCCAGATCTTTAAACTTTACCTCCTCTGACCTTTGGGACAGACTGACACTGGAATGTGAGACATTTTTTACCATCCATCACTAACACTTCCGAGTCAGGCCCACAATGTTAAACATTTACATCAAAGATTGAAACCAGACAATCTGGTTTTTCCAGTGTTCACCTCTGGACCATGTAGTAGTAACTGTGGTTTTGTGCTTAAAAATCCACTGCAACAGCTGTTGGTTCTTAACTTAGCACAATGACTGACTGATGTGATGTAAAACCACCAACAATCAAGCACACACACATGTGCAGACTATTCTTAACTGCTGACTGTCATAGATGATCTAGAAAACCCACCCCCCTCCCCACCCAACACGACATTCCTTCTGGAGAGGAAGGAGTGAATTTATCAGACCTTTATCATCATAACTTAACTTAAACATTTAACCTGTAAAAACTCTAAAATGGAGAGAAAAGGACAAAAGATTCTTCCTTTCAAGTTGTAAAAGTAACTGCTCCACACAAGATGCAGTAACACACACATTCACAATGCTGTGAACTGAATGGCTTGTTTAAATAATTCATGTCATGTATAGAATTTGAAGACTTCTTCTCACCCTCCACCCTCACCTATGGCACAGGCCAGTTTTTCACCTCCACCAGATGTAGAGTACTTGGGTCATATAGGCATTGATGGCAGGTTGTCAGAAACACCTCAGGGATTTCTGACACTATTTAAAAACTGAGAAAAATTATCTCAAGGACGAAAACTCTCAAGTGAATGCTGGGTTGGTGCCAAACAAGTTCAAACACAGATCTTGTTCAGTGATGCAACATGTTGCACGGTTATCCTGAGCTTATTATTCTTTAGATGAAAAGATCTCATGTGCTCATACGCCCCCAGAAACAATCAGAATTCTGCTAAATAGAACAAAAAGATAACAGTGACTGTTGTGTCTCTACAAGTTGGAAAAGCAGGCAGGAAATGTCAGATCCCATGAAAATCTCCATGTTTGTTTATTTTTGATGTTAAAATTTGTCAAGTGACATTTGTTTGAATTTAAAGTTCCAACAAGACCTCTTTGGATTATTTGTGTAACAACAAAAATAAAGTCAGTAAATAATTGCAGCACATAACCCCTCAAATAGCATACTAAAGTCACACATGTCCCCTGACAATAAAATGAAGATCAGTGATCAAGAGAGGAACAGAAAGATGCTGAACAATAAGATGTGGAGGAAGAGCGTTAACGCCTCCTCACGTGACAGCAGTATCCAGGTCACCTATTTCACTGCACTTTGAGATTCGACATTTGTCTTGTATTACACACGTTGTGTGGACATAGATCTCATAAAGTTAAAGCCCAACCCCACTCTTTGAATTGGACAAAAATTCTCCTAACTTTAGTGAAGACCTGGCTCAAGGCTAAGAATATGTGTCAGCATGTGCTTTTACATGAATTCACTATCTGTGGGATTCATTCTGGACTTCAGAAGCAAGGCTTCGACGTCATGCAAACACACAAATGCATGCACATTTGTGTAGCTCACAACTTGTATTTTTCATCCAGGCTTACACAGTGCCATTTCAGACAGATGGAATATGAGATGGACTTAGATAACTGGCATTTATAAAAAATATCTGGGAATGATTCATGAAGGAAATAAAAAACCTGCTACTTATAAATGTGCTAGTTATTAGTAGTATGTGCCCTGTGCCATTGAGACGAGTGGCATTTCCATTGTGTGTTGTACATTTGTTTTCATTTTTGTGCTTTACATTATTTAACACCATTAACTGTGTCAACAATTATATGAATAATAATAAAAAAAAAAGTTTTTCAGGAATTTTTCAGTATTTACAGTCCTTTTTATTTTCTGGAAAATTAAGATCTAGCCAGTGAAAAGCTTCAAAGGAGCTTTCGGAGTGGGGTGGACTCGCAAGCTTCTATTTATTTTTATCGTGAATATGTAAATATAAGTCTGTTGGAGTTTATTTCTTTAAAATCTTTGAACTTAAATTATGTTTTTCAAATTCTAGTCAGTTACTTCTGAACCAAGACCCCTGCTGGCTTTTCTAGAATTTGCCAAAATTACATAAATTTTTAGACGATCCACCAGAAAGTCAAAATTTTCTCTAAACACAAAAGCAAATGGCAATGAAAGTTTTAAAGACAAATAATTTGTTTGTCGGTTGCCTAACATAATTTCTGCCAACCTTTTGTTTTCTCAATACACAATACAAAGTTGTCATTTTCTGATTTTGAGTGCATGTTTTGTTTTAATTATTTATTAATTTTATGTCTTCTTTCAAGCTGAGTGTGGACACAATGTTCATGTGACCTGGTTTTTAACTGCTACAAGTACTTTTACTGTCATGGCTGCTGTCACAGGACAATGTAAACTGGGTTTCTCCTTGAAATGAAACCTTCAGAATTGCAGACTCATGGCGAGTGGACAGTTGCAGATTCATGACAAGTGAGCAGACAAAGATCAAAAAAGGGAAGGAGAAAAAGATCCTCAAACACTGATTAGTGTAGGCTGTTGTCGATTCAGCAGCTGCTGTCACATCATTTTCTTGAACTTCCCTTTAAGATGTCTGCAGAGTAGATGCAGTCTGCTTACATCTGCATTAATGGCTACACTTGGCATTAAACAGTTTAGTTCTCTTTTTATTTTATGGCTTATAGTGGAAAAGTTTTACAGATGGACTAGTCAAGGGTGAAAATGTATAAACTTTGACCGTAATTGCTTTACAAACCATAACATTTCATTGATAAGACTGTGGGAAAAGTTTTAAAAGCTTTGGCATTATAGTTTTTCTTTTACTCCTTTTGTCTCTATTATCCTGCTGATGTCTGGATTCAACCTGGTATCATACGGATGTGTTTAATTTAACTGCAGATTAACGTTACTGCTACATTTCTCTATATTCTTATGACTTTGAGACAGTCATGCTGTTGATGATTGTGATTTTATTACAGGTTCTGATTTTCTTTAAGATGAGGGTAAGTTGTTCATAAGCCTGACTAATGTCCACAACTTCAGTATTTACAAATATATAATTTATCCAGGTGAAATGTTTCAATATTCAAGCAAAAAAGAAACAAAACATAACCAAATGTCATGCTAAAAAATGGAAGCTGTGAGGGTTGATAGCAGCTGAACTGTAATTTTATGGTTCACAGGTGTTAGCTAGCTAAGCTAAGCTAAGCTAGCTCTATGCTAACTTTGGCTGTCAGCTGTTGCTGGAGCAACAATTAAAATTCACAGAACTGGGAAAATTACAATTGAATGATAATTTGGATTAAATTAATAGTTGGAATACATCTTTAGGAGAGATTATTTTTGTTTTGTTTTAGTTAGCACCTTAACATTGTGGGATATGACAGTGGTTTTTGTTGTATTTTTGGATCTGACCGTATTCAGAATCAGTGTGTTTTCCTTATTTTAGAAAAAAATAAAAAATAATAAAGGAATAAATAAATCAATGTCCATTACTCATGTAGGAAATATTTTCCATGTACAAACTCAACATTAAGAAAAAAATTAATTTAAGAAAAAAAGAAAAGCAAACAAATATGTACAAAATATTTACAAAAAAAATTTTTTTTAATTAAATCTTCAAGTAAATTCTTCCTAAAATGTCATATTCCCAATGGCAGATCTGTCTATTTGCGGTGCTGCATTTGCATGATTGATTGTGTAACCCTCCCTGCAGCAGTGCAGAACTGACTCAAATGCTAGTTTTAGTTCAGAACAATTCTTTTTCTTATTCAGCAGTAAATCTTTGTGAAAACTGCAGACAGGACTACGTGAAAGAGAACTGGCCAACAGGGAGAGTAAAAAGTTTTAGTGTTTGTTTTGTAAGCAGCAGAGATGTAGTTATGACTCAGACAGCTTCTGCAAATTATTCTGCTAACACCAAAGTTTCCAGCTTGTGACAAAAGTTTGAAGCACAAAATAAAAATCATATGAAGGAGCTGATTTATGAAATTTGACAGCTTTTTTCCATTTTAATCCTAAATGCAACTCTGGTGGATCTAGTGTTAGCAAGTTCAACATACTGATGTGAGTGTGTTTTTATTTTTATATTAGGGTGTGTGGGTGAGGGTCAGAGTTTGTGGGGAAGGGTCTGTTCATTGACACCAGTTCATGAGGCCAAGTATGTTAGAAATGTCTGTTTTTGTCTTCTTGAAAACCACTTTGAGATGTGATGGGGACGTTTCTTCTGGTTTCCACTTCCAAAGACATTGACATAAACCTTACATTTAAAAGTGGATTTAAAGATCTTCTCGTCAAACTTTAAACTATTTAATAATCCTCATATTTTACGGCTGGACCAGTTTTGGTTTTATGGCAGCACCAGAATCTATGCAATTAAAATATTTTTATAACTGAAATTAATCAACAAGAGTTGCAGTAGCAGTCTTTTCAAGTCGAGTGAGTATGTATGGGCAGGACCAGGATAGATTTTTAAGCCATGCACACCAGTCCTTAGTTACATATGTTTTTTAAAATCTGTCTCCTAGCAACCTTGTTGCCAGTCATTTTGGCTTTTGTCTGAATGTGGTGCAAACAATACTGTAGATAAGAAGAGACAAATGAGCAGACTGACAGGGTACCGGGCTGGACTGCTGAGTCTGGCACGTAGACCAGCACATTTACTAAAAGTAAATTCAAGCATATTAATATTAATGTGTTTACATTTCTGTCTTTGGTTCACAGTGTGAGCTGTAGGTAGATAGTAGGTATTAGCAGTTCCCTCAGATAGAAACTATTTCTACTTGCTTTTGTGTATGTAGAGAGGGAAGACTAAATGTTTTACTGTGAGCTATGTGACACTGTACTACAGGATTACCACATCATAAGCTGTGTTGATCATTTCTGTTATTTATACTAATGTGCAGAAGGCAAGTTTTTGTTGTTGTTTTTTTTTTTTTTATCCACACATGTATTTTCACCACTGAAGACACTTTAGCTTTATTAGCTTTAGTTCCTACTGGGGAAAATAGATTTGTCATTTTTTTCTATCTCCTTCCATCATATGACACCACTTAGTCCACTGCTTGTTGGCTTTTGTCCATTGAGGGACAAAACAGAGTAAAAGGAGTTCTTTCCAGATCCAATCCTCCAGGACTGGGTGTGATGGGAGACTAACTGCTGGTTGACAGACGTGTACAGTTTTACTACAAGACGCCGCCCGACCTTCAGTTGTTGATGATTCACCTGTAAAAGGGCCACAAAATGCTTGAAGACTGAATTTAAATGGGTCAGTCTGAACCAGTCAACACAATATGTAGTGCCCCCATTCCAGGGGAACAGCAGGATTAACACAGCAGTAAACACTTTGCTCTGGAGTAAACCTTAAAAACAACAACAACAACAACAAAACCCTTTAGAAAAAAAACCTTAGACAAAAAAAAAAAAAAAAGACAATTTGTTAAACTTAAAGAACTTGCTGTAGTATACAGATAAATCTGTGCATTAGCAAAGGAAACAAACAGCACATTTCTCACGTCTGTGGAAAGTTTGTTTCTACAATAATGTAGGAATAATAACTTACAATTTTCAAAACTACTGTCTATCAGTGGAAAAATACCAGAAATACTACTGTAATAACTGTAGGCATATCTGATTAAAATACTAAACAGTACACAAAAAGGGGAGTGAAACATGCACTTTAGTCTCTGCCTTGTTAATGTGTCATAGATGCAGAGGGAAAGAGGGCAGCTACATAAATGGAGGGAAAATTACAGTAGAGATAAGATGAAAGAGGGGGAAAAGGGCAGCAATTTGGGTGAAAGGAGAGCATGAAAAGAATGTCAAAGATGGGCCAAAAACAGATAAAAGTTAAACAATAACCAGGAGACTGGCTTCCTTTAGTGAGTTTTATTCTCAAGAATTTGGCACATATTTCTACAGCAGTGATATTTCAGGAAACATAGATGTTGGTGATTACTTGGATTTTATATTTACATATAAACAGATTTTACCAGACACTTAATGATTGAGAGAGTGGCTGAGATTCAAATTGACCAAAGAGACTCAAACTGTGAAGAGGGATAAACAAAAACCACAAGAATACTTTTGTATAAACTGTCTGCACCCTCATCTGGATGAACTTTTTGCTAAGTCACATGTCCTAAAAACAAGCATAATCCAAAAGTCACATCAGGCGTGAAATAAAAATTCACTTTCGGTACATGTTGCAGCACGTTTTTAACATTAGATTATCTGTTTCCACAGAACCTTTAATCTTAACTAGAGGTTAACTAAAATTGATAAAATCAGTATTTTCCCACCACTCAGCAAGAGCACAACACAGTGTGCATCCTGAAAAGCAGTGGACACTTTGAAAATGCTGACTGGTTGATGTGGATTATGGTTGCATAATGAGGTTTGACGTTCCTTCATACAAATTCTTTCATATTTCAGGTGAATGCATGCTGACGCCCAGTTCCATTATTCTGAGCAATTCAAGCTTGATTGGACAAAGACATCGGACAGAAGCTTCCATGCATCACAATCCTTTAAGTTTTAAGCAGTTGCAGACTTCAGCTGCAAAAGCCCTCATCATTTTTAACTCTGCGTTGCAGCAGCTTTTATCCAGTGTTTTCATTTTTTAACAGAATAGATTTAAATATGATGTATGGCTGTTTGCTGTAAATACTATAACTTTTATTAACTTTTTAAACAAACAACAACAACAAAAAAAAAACAGTCTGTTTTTTAAACTCTTTTGAACCCTTGATGCTGTGAGAGAGAGAGATAAGTACTATAAAGGGTTGTGCATGAGATGTTGAAAAATACTGATCTTAGAGGGATAACACATGACAAGTTGGAACTGGTCTACCATCTTGTAAAAACAGCTCTTCCTGTTTTGATTGGGTAAAATGTTGGTGGGAATGCTTGAGAAATTGGAACGGATGGTGAAAGGAGATCCTAAACACCACCCAAAGTCTGGACTGAATGAGTAATGCTAAAGCACTATTTCAGTTCAGATTTCTGCACTTTTAGTGAGTTTAAATGTTACAAGTTTCAGGAGCTTAAAAGAGCTGCAAATTAACCAGCTGGTGTTGTGCCAATATTTGATCCCCTACAGAATCTGATCCGCCATTTATTAAACTAAAGTGATTAGAAAACTTCCAAAAAGGAAAAGTTATGTGATTCACAGGTTTTCATTAGTAATGTATGATTATTAAAATTTTCTATATTATTTATTTATTTTATCTCTGTAATGGCCTCATCCTAAACTGGAAGTTGTAAGTGAAGAAATGGATTGATGGATGGTTTTTACTTTGCAATAAGCTGTTATGCTACATATTTTGTTATGTCAAATACAGATGAACAGAAGCATAATTTTAGAGGTCAGTCCTACAGTGTGTATTTTAAAAGATTATCTTGATGGTGAGTATAAGTACTCAAGTACAAAAGTGACTCAGGTCATCATAATCTGTGTGGTGTCATGGACCCAAATGCCAGAACCCAAGGGAGCATTGGAACAAAAGAAAAAAAAAGAATCTATAATAACTTGATAGAACAAAACTAATGGCCCTGCAGGGCAAGACCTTTACAAGAAACAACTCCACAGCGTCAAGACTTCAGAACAACTGAACAGACAGAATGAAACAGTTCTGAAACAAAGTGGTTGAGAGACGACGATCTAGCAGTGATAAAAGAAAACTGGGTGGTGTAAATATGCTGTGGGTGGTTATGATGTAAACAGATAAGCTCTAATCAGTGGCAAACTGAAACCTGGTGTTACCTCCCTGGGAGAGTTTAAAAAACAAAGATATTTTTGTCTGATTTTCAGCAGGTTGATGTGTTTTCAGACACGCTCTTCGTCCACTGACAGAAGTGCGCTCACCTGTGTGTGCGTGCAGCATGTGTGTATATGTGTTTGGCATCAGGGCAGAACTCGGAGCAACACAGGCAGCGGCTATGACATGCCATCATGTAAATCAGATAAATAACATCAGTTCTTTTAATAAAAGAAGATGGCAGAAATCTGTTGTAGAGGAAATTGAACCTGAAATGACTTCTGTTGTAACTTGATGCAAGATCAAAATAAATGAATGTGACCTTTTAGTTAGGGTGGTGGGTCTTGTCTTCAGTATAAAGGTAGGGGAAAATACTGAGCTAGATGAACAGGCCTGCAAATAATCTAATAGGAAGGGAAATTAGGTGATAGGTGGCTGCTTTAAATCCTGTCTAAATGTTGTCTTTAAATCCTAGAGGCGTTCCTGCCTGGTGTAAAGCAAGGGTGAGAAACAACAGTACGAACAAAGGAAGATAAAATAAAACAGGAAATTAAGTGAATTATGCAGAACCCAGTAATCCAAAGTACTACAGAAATTTGAACAAAAAATCAACAACGACCAGAGACTTTGACATAAAGTAAGCAGGATAACTAAAATTCCTCACAATGTGACATCAAATCGACATATGACTTTTGATCTTTTCATGTCAATTCTTATGTTTACAACTATACCTTAAACAGTCTCTACTTGTAAACATTTTTTGCCTGATTAAGGTCTGGCACTTAAACATCACAAATGTATGCTTACTGTTTGCTCATCATACAGTTTGCAGGGGCTGCAAACTATTGAAGAAAAACTTGTTGCACATCTGTTTTTAAGTCTTATTTAAATATTTGTAGAATTTAACTCTACTTTCCTGTAGCAATGGTCATATTTGTCTTTTCTTCAGTCCCTTTAGTACCAGTCATAGTTCTATCCTGTAAAGCAGTGTCCCCACAAAAAGCATGAAGGAAATACGCATCGTGTTTCCATTTCAGAGCAGACCTGATTGTCAAGTCTGTAGCCACTATATCTGCATAAGGAGGAAATAGCAGCTAAATGCTACTGTTTTCAACCACAGGCCTTTGTGACACGTAAGAATAAAGGCAACAAACATTTCAACTGGTAAGAAATACTTTGCAACAACACCTTTCATTTCCTGATTTGAGCTCACACTAATGCATTCAGTGGATTTAGATAATCTGAGGTAAAATACATTCTTTTTACAATGCCGTTTTACAAATGGTCCTGCTTACAGGATAAAACACATTATGATGAAAATTAGTCATTTCCTGGTTGTTTTTAGGGTATAATGTCCCTTAGGGTTAGAAATGGATTATAATTTGAACTTAAGTACTTTCTTTTTACAATGTCACCATCGGTTCTTAAGATAACTAGAGGCTGCATTTTATTCCAACATTGTCTGTTTCCCAAATGATCAGAAAAATCTGTTTTGGGAGCATATCGACTGGATTCTAAATGTTGAAGACAAAAATATTAATAGTTTTATGACAATGAAACTCAAGGAGTCTGTTAAAATGAAAGAGTGACAGTCTGTTTTTTAATGGTGACTGAAAACCTTCTGGAAACAGTCCCTTATTTAAAGTTAAACAGACAGGAACAAGGTTCCTCCAAATAGTACCTTACTACTAGTACTTTAAATGGACCCCAGGAAGAATAGCAGCAGCTTTTGGTTGCAGCTGATGAAGATCCAAATAGAAACAAAAAAACGAGAGTACCTCTGTGATAGTCACAGTCATCTCTGATGGATTGCTTTATGCACCGGCTTCTCCCTGCACTCCTGCTGAGTTGTTAGATGCTCAGCCGTTGATCAAATGAGAGCAAGTACCTCTGGAAAAAAATATGTTGAACAAATAGTAGACTGAAAAAATAGCTTCACAGAAAGCAAAAGGCATGAAAAAGTTTATCATCATCAGTGTTTAAACAGCAAATGTAAGCTAGATACTATTTTGAGATGTTGTCATAGCAACATAAAAAATTTAAGAAAAGGAAAGTGATGATCACTTTTTTGAGAAAACACCAGCAGGCAGCTGAGTGTTTTTTTCTTTCTCAATTTTTTGCCCACTTCATTTAACTCGTTTAAATCAGTGAGCAGTTTAAATAAAAACACAGCTGGTGTTTAACTGGTTTAAAGCTAGAAGAGCCCATCCCTCACTGGATTAAAGGAAATATTAATCAAACAGACAAGTTCAGACCTCTGGCATTCAAAAGAAAAACAAATGAATAAAGCTCACAATACATCTTTCTTGAGAAGGAATTTAAGCTTCAAAAGTGTTTGCACAACTATGGGAACCAACTACTCTTTCCAAGGGTGGGGACACAAAATGAATCAGCACTGTGGCAAAGAAAGAAAGAAAAAAAGCTGCATAATCATTATATAACTCTATATATATTCCTGGAAACAATAATCCCATCACTGTAAAGATAATTTCTTTATTGCCTGCACATACTGGAATAAAGTAACATTAATCTCAACTCCAAGCATATAAATGATTCATTCTCTAATATTGTTTCTTAAGAATCTTCTAGTGAGGCTTCAGCCTTGTGCAAATAAAATAAATTTAAAAAACAACTTTTTGACGTTTGTGCACACAACAAATCTGTCCCTTTCAAAAGAAATACATCCAGAAAGATATCTTAATGAGGAGGAGTAACAGTAGCTTATAAACCCTGCAACCACTCAGCTGAGCTGGGGGTGTAGGCTGTGATTCGTTACTTTATCTGTGAGGTTTAGTTTGTTAGAGATTCACAGGTTTTCCTTTTGTTCCAGTGTTTATCTTTGGAAATGCATGTAAAAGATATACAAAGGAGACAGGGTATTTCCTCTTAAAGATCCAAAACCAACAGGTGACCCACTAGTAGGTATAATAATAATAATAATAATAATAATAATAATAATAATAATAATAATAATAATAATAATAATAATAATAATAATAATAATAATAAAAATATATATATATTATTATTGTTATTATTATCATTATTATTATTATTATTATTATAATCATCACCACCAGAATCAGAGAAAGATACAATATGCCACACAATCAAAACTTACACTACTGATATAATAATGACAAAATGAAATAAAAACACTTTTAACATTTCATAGACAGTAAAATAATTGTACAGGCTTTACTTCACAAGAAATGACTTAGGGCTTCATAAAGGTGGAGTTCAGTGATGTGACAGCTTCTCACTGAAAAAATAGAAAGTAATAAATAAATAATTATGTTATTTGTTTGGCAACCACGGCCAACCACAGTTTAGGGGACTTTCCCAGAACGGGCTGCCCATCAACAGGGGGAGATGCTGCAGGGCCCAAGACACCCCACGCGTCCCCACCACCCACACGATCAACGACAGGCCACCACCAGAACACCCACCTTCACCTAACTAATGTGTTAATAGTCCTAATCTAATTTGTTGCATTAAAATAAAACACTGATCCGGTTCCGGGTGGAAGCCTGCAGGAGGCAAAGCCTGAATGGTGCTCAGACCTCTGCCATCCCCTTGCTGACCAACCCAGTTTTATTTTCATGTCCAATTTAACGATTGATTCAAGCTGTAAATAATAAAAAGACTCTTGGGTTTCAGTTGAATATTTCTGAGATAATTCTTAGAAAGTCATGAAGTTGTTATTGAAGAGGTGGTGAGGGTGTGTAATCCCTTTTTCTTCCCATGTGTGAAAGTGGATAGGTGTGTTGCGGAGGTGAAAATCAGGATCGTGCTATTATGGGGGGAACGTATAGGCTGAAGTGGTGGAGTTAGTGACTCTAGGACTTTCCCTCAGGCTGCCAGAGTTGTAGATATGAAAGTGTTTTTAAAACAGTTGTGATTTTTAAGTGAGGTATTAAGGAATGTTCCATTAGAAAGTTTAGGATTTTGGCAAGATTTGGCAGAAAGATTTTAGTACACATTTCAGGTGGTGTTTCCAAAATGGCCATTTTTGGCACCATCTGTTCTCAAAGTTCCCCAATCAGGGGATCTCAGGTTTTTAAAGGTTAAGAATATTTGTCTGCACTGTACAAAATTTTACTAACCTAAAAGATCTGACTAAACCTCCCTTTAACATACCTGGACACATGACAGAGTCATTTTAGGAAACCTATCACCAATTCTGCCAGTGTTTGAAGTTCTGTTGAGCAAGGCACTGGGGGATAACAACTGTTAATCCCAACAGTTTCCATAATGCTGTTTGAGCCCCACAACAAAGTGTTACATCACCACCAATCAGCCAGCCTCCCTGCACAAAGACAGAAGTATTACATAATCTTATTTATGTAATATTTTAATCCAATTGTCAGCAAACTCCTCGCTCCATGACAACAAGACGTAGCAGGAGAGAGGGTGCAGCGGCTCTGGCAGGGTCAGGGGTCGCTTCCCACACTTACTCCTAAAGTATGAACATAATCAACAACACATTGAGGTTAATGAATGTAATCACATTATTCTAAACCCCTTTTAGCAGTGTGTGAATGCTGGCAGCTGAAGTGTGTTTACATGTAATTGCCACCAAAGCAAAAACAAACCTTAGAAATATGCAAGCAACATATCACAATTAATTTAATAATTAGTGTCTTTATATTTTTAAGACTTAATTATGACTCAAAGTCACTTAATGGAATTATTCATTGATAAAATATACTCTACACTTTTGTGAATCATTAAAGGCATTTATACAAGCTGCTTGTAATCTCACTAACTAACTTATGTAAGACGTGAACATTTTTTTCTCTTTTTCTAAAAGACCTTCATGTTTTTCCAGTCATATTTTGCATTATACAGAACTGTACAAGCCTGTAGTATTCCCTTACTTCTGTATATATTGCCAGGAAACAAGAGACGCAGGTGCAAAAATTTACTGATACAAGACATTTTTTTTGTCTGAAATAAGCTTAAAAATCAATCTTCAGTCTGTGCAGCTTTATTCCCTCACTTCTTCAGTAATGTTGAGCTCTGGGCTCTGGATCTGATTCATCCCTCCATCTCACCTGTTGCTGCTGATTTTCCATCCTGCTCTTGTTTCGATTAAAACACCTCAGCCTTTTCCCCCTTTTCCCGTCCATGAAACTGGCTTATTGGCAGCCACCCTTCCAGGATGTATGAATCAACTGAAGTCCAGATGCCTCTCAGGTCCTCTGACAAGTCTTTCCTGGATTTGTTAATGACATCACTTTCACATCTGGTTCATCCATTTGTGTTAGGTCTGCAACTTCTTCTGTCTTCCACATGTCCAGTTTCTTCATGTTTTAAGGGCACAGTACTCACCATGGTTTTGGATATTTGTGCAAACTTTAAACTGTGTTACTTTGAATGTTTTTCCTGCATAAAGAAATGGGAATAGTTAATGTGTTTTGTGAGACTCTGCAAATTAAACAGCCTAAATTTAAAATTGGTTCTTTTGCTAAATCTTTTGTTATGCGTTGGCATAACACTGATTCATATTTTGAAAAAGGAGCCTTTTTTAAGCTTTAGGTTTTCATTGGTCAGTGTTAATGGGCAAAGCAAAACATAAGAAAACAAAACAAAAACACAAAGACAGATTCCTCTGAAAAGGTCAGATACAGGCGACTGGACTAAAAATGAGTAAAAATAGCAGCCAATGTCCCAAGAAATATTAAAATAATACAAATGTTGAAATGTAATTGCCTATAGAAGGTAGTAGTATTGACAGAGTAAGAGAAATTAAGTTTATGGATGTTGTTGTTGATGAAAGTTTTTCATGGAAGTCACAAATTAATAGCATGAAAACAAAAAATAGCAAAAATAATTGTTATGCTACATGCAGGACTCCTTAAGCATTCATTCATTATATACATTATATAATTCTCTGATTATTCTACCTCTGACTTACTGCACTGAAATATGGGGAACTACATGTAAAACATACATTAATCCAGTTTTCACTTTACAGAAAAGAGCAACACGAACCATCAGTCAAAGCAGACACATGGACCAACCGGTCCATTATTTAAAAGTTACAGTTATTGAAAGTTAGGGATCTAGTTGATCACAATATTTTGAAGCTAATAAATAGCTTAGGAAATGTTAGGAAATCTCATAGGAAATGTTTGCCGAGCAAAATACCAAAAAGATTAGAAAAAAAGACATTATATATTAAAAGAAAATGACATACAAGATTCAGGAGTAAAGTGTTGGAGGATGTATTTCAGTGTACCCAGTCAGTTTATGGAAAAATCTGGATAAACAAACTAAAGAAGCAAAATCAGTTGTTGTGTTTAAAAGATTATCAAAGTCAAAGTCAGCTTTATTGTCAATTTCTTCACATGTACAAGACATACAAAAGAATCGAGGTTACGTTTCCCACTGTCCTGAAGACAAGACAAGTGAAGACAAGACAGGACATTTCAACACTGAAGTAACCATTAAAAATAAAAATAAAAATTGCACAGACACAACAAATATCTGAAATAGAGAGAAACTGAGATAACTGCAAACTGACTGCAAACTAATAAACCTGCCAATAAAAACAAATACATCTGAAAGTATCTAAACACGACAGGAAAATATAACGGATGAGGTAGTTTATAGATTTCTGGAGGTTTTTGATGATGCTCAGTGGAGATTTTATTGATCACCATCATCAGCAAATTCTGAAAACTAAAAGCCATTTATGAAAATTTCATGCAAGAACTTCTTTTAATTAACGAAATACGTGTCATTATCCATGTTTTATACCAGCACAGTTTTCATCAGAGGGTCCAGACTGTAATTGGACTAATTTTATGTTAATTTTTTCTGTGCTGATCTCTTCAAATAGCCTGATCTTCTAGGATGTAATGACTCACAGATTATATTCAGTGTCTGAGTTTAAGTATAATTTGTATTTAATATCTTACAGCCCTGCGTGCTCTGCCCATGTTAATGTAAAATACCACATCACTGTTTTCTTTGGGCTTTTTGAAGTTTAAGGCCATGTCTCCATGTCTAGCCACCACTAAACCCTCATTTTATCTCTGTCTTGGTCAAATGTCCTGTCTGTTCCTGGAAAAAGGCCGAGGAGGAATGCTTTGTGTACATTTAACCCTTCAGAGGCCCTTTTGTTTGGTCCTGATCTGTTCATCCTCTGCCTGTGATCTCTGCTGTTGAAAGCAGATCCCGGTGACGCTGGTGCTCAAACGCCCACTGACAGACAATAGAAAGCTTCCTGGACGGGATTAAACAGTGACTCACAGACCGGCACAGAGTTTCCCAAATGCACCTTCACACAGTCTGTTCTCCATCAGTGACAAGTACTGAAATATTCTCAAGAAAAATCTGAACTTCTGTCAACATTTGTCAGTTTCCATCAGCACAAAAAGATAAATATTTATCCCTCACAGTAACTCTGCCAGCACTGAATAAACAGACTTTATAGCAGTTTCTCTGAAATTCCATCCATTCATCCAAGCTGCCTCAGCAGGGAAGCCCAAATTAATTTATTTTTTTATTTTAGCCATTGACATGATTTTGGAGAATTTTCTAGTCTTTTTCAGTGAATTTTGTTGGTCATTGCTTGATGCTCAGCTGCAGCGGCAATGTCTTCTGATATAAACCCTTATTTTCTTTAGACATCTGTTTCTTTTCTATTATTTATGTTTGAGAGAAGAGGCTCCTACAGTAATATGTGTTTGCTATCTTTCAACATTTGGAATTTAGCTTTCAGCCATTTCAGCCTTCTGGGCAATCTTGGACTTGCTGAAAGTCACTGAGGACTATATATCGAAGGACATTCAACCTTTTATTTTTTTCTTATTTGGGTTTTTGTCGCTAAGAGAAACCCTGTTTTGACTTCAATGGCACCACGTGACTCCTTGGTGATACAAAAAAAATGCAAACACTTGTTTTGCTTAGTAAATGTTGGGTGTATTTCCAGTTTGTTATTGAATGTGTGTAATGAGGAAATAGCATGATGAATTATTATGGCAGAATGTTGTACATATTTCAAAACTATTTTTTTATAGAACCAGACCAAATAGTTTTTTTTCCCTAAACTTAACCAAACAGCGAGTGTAACCTAAAGTAAGCAATGAGTGGAGGAACTAACAATACTGATGTCAAAAGCCAGCCGCACCTCCTGATGTCCCAAGTTTCTGGGGCAAAACCCTGTAGGACTCAAACACACTGCAAAGACATTATACCACCTCAGCCCAGGTCATGAGAAAATAAAAATAGCCATATAAATTTTACCTTTTGATGCACACAAATGCAATTTTTGCTAACTTTCTGTGTTACTGCATCAGAATAACCTATGATAATAAAGCCCCAATGTAATTTCTGGGAAAGGACAGGCTTCTACTTACTGTGTTACACAGTGAAAGACAAAGTCTTTGCTTGTGTCATTACCCAGCTATTTCAGCTGCTGTTCTATTCAAGTGGTATTGTCATCTCATTGTCTACCATTTAAAATAATCTTCATCCACACAAACACATTTATGTCAGCTGTGCGAGCTCCTGCTGTATGAAGTCTGTTAGTCCACTGCTTCAGCTCACAATGAAACCACTTAACATTAACGTTATCCTGCACAGGAAATAAACTCTTGTAACTATGGTTACATGGATGACAGAAATAATTAGGTCAGCTGTAACAACAGTGATCTCCTGAAAAGACTGAAGGACATTACAGGAGCCTGCTTTCCTGCTTCTTTTGTTGGACTTTCTACAAACTCTGATCATATGGTGTCTTCTCATTATAATAGAAATGTGGAAGATGAGGTTTTTTTTGGAAGACAGAGAGAGTGCAAACTGTGCAGTATTCATGAGACACATCTCATGACATCCTTATGATGCCACAGCTCAGATTTGTATTTTTTTAAAGAGGGGGGAGGGGCTAAAAGTTTGAGGTTAGCTCCACCTTTGTTCTAAGTCATCAAGCTTTCCTGTCAAATATCTTGGAAATGTAGTGTTGTATTAATGTTGTTTACATTGTAATTGCCATGACAACCATTAAAATGGAGAAGTAATAATAACATCCCTAGTTCAGTTTAGATCTCTAGTTTGTGTTCAGGGAATCTTTAATCTCAGAAATAATGACATATCTAGTAAGAAGACTCCGCTAAGTTGTGGTATTATAAATGAATTACATTTCCACATAAACTCATTAAAAACATTTAAGAAATCTAGAAGAAACTAATTATAATTTTGGAGGAATAACATCATGTTTAGAGCCAGATTTCTTTTTCTCATTCTCTGATCAAAGAGTAAGGTAATAAAATAAATGTTGGACAAGATTAAAATGTAATCTGATGTGAAGTTAGTTCACACTGTGAGGAGCATGAATGCTAAATTACACAGTAATTCATCCAAATGTTGTTGGGATTTTCAGTCAAAACTAAATCTAAACTATAAACTAGCAACAATACTAAGTTTTTGGGACACATCAACAGCGGGAACCATGATGATCATCTGAATTTTTGTTTCATTCATGTGCAAATGTTCAGAAAGTTTAACGTATAATCGCAAACCTCAAGCAACTAAATGAATTACTGTCTGACTAAAAATAAAAAGCAAACAAAGAACAGAATCAGCCCAGCAGGAATAAATATATGATAAAACAAAATATACTTCTTACATCATCTTACCTTGAATCTCTTAAGGACAGTTTTAGGATGTTGGCGCCTGAGGACCCGCAGAGAAGAAGAAACAGAAGAATTCCCACTCTGCTCACGTTTCTACACACAATCAGCACCCCTGAAATGAATGTTTTCTCTTTCAGTACAATAATTCTGTCTGAAAAGTTAATACCGCCGATGAAAAAGCAGTCAGAAAAAAATAATACAACAACATTACGACAGGTCATCTTTTACAATATGAACTGTGATGCAACCTCTGGCAACCATGCTGGAAGAGCTCATCTGTGGGAATGCTGCCAACTGCAGACACAAGATGACCTTTTTACAGAGTCAGTTTAACCGAGCTTGTTTGTGCTTTGACCTGAGCTTTTGTGGAATTACAGTCTAATTTTAACTTGAGATGTATTGAAATTAAACTTTATTCATTCACAGAGGGAAACGTCACTTCTTTTAGGAATTACATGTTAAAAAAAAGAGAAAGTCTCATTTGATGCATTACAAAATTATATTTCTTGAATCCCATGTTGAAATTTTTGCAAATTCCTATATTTGGCCAAGAGTGTTTGAAATAATTTGATGATTTTAATGTTATCTTATTATGTTTGATCCTTGCCAACATAACCGACTTAGCTTGGACTTGGGGTTGGACCTGTGAGGCCCTGTTAGGATTTTTTTTTTTTTTAATAAAATCATTATGTTTGTACATATTTCTCTTATTTTGTTCCAAGCCAAGGCAGTTGGCTGCCTTCTCTGAGCCTGGTACCATCAGAGATACTTTCTTTGTGAACCCAGACACTAGAATCTCCTGGTTGCTCCATCTGGCTTGAATAGACGATCTCTGTAAGTTACGACGCCACGGCTAGAGAAGGGGGCGGGGCTACGAAGCGCGCCGCAGCTCTATATAACATCTGAATGAGCGCCTTCAGAGCAAAGCGTGACCCTTAACGCACATGTGCGGAAGACAACGAATGAAAATCCGACAAGAAGGTACGGCATGACAGACTGAGAAGCTGCTGCTGAAGGAACGAAGACAAAACCCGTTTCTCTCCTGAAAACAGACACTGCTAGCAGGCGGAGGACGTAGAGACTGATCACCAGAACCTAACTGTGAGCAGAACCTTTTTTTTAAAATGACTATTTCTAGAAGCTTACATCAGAGATGGAGTGCGACAAATGAATCAGTATGGCGTTTTTAAGGCTAATTGTATAGCAGCTATAGGCTGAGGGAGTCCAGAGCAAAGAGGGCAGGTCCCTCTAGCTTAAGCTCACACCATCGTGACGTTACTCCTGCAGCTCACCGGCGGCGGGTGGGTGGTCCACACTGCAGACCGGACAGCCTGGTTACATATCCAGTCACGCTGTGGGATCCTCGCCAGGGTCGCGTGCTAAATTTAGACAATAGACTACTTTGATAGTATTTTGATAAATGAACAATTATAGCAATATTTGGATGAAAATGCACGTCTTTACACGAGTAAAAGTTGCAGGAACATTAACATTAATTCTTTAAGTTATTACAGATTAATTTTTATTTATTAATATGCTGTTTGCCAGACGCATGCCTATATAACTAGCCAGTGTAACACCATTCAGGTATTATTACCAATGTACTAATGTCTAAACAGCATAATATCAATGCAAACGTGATTCCAGAGAATTCTGCTGTGTTTTTTCACTCATCTGTCAACAGGCTGATTTACATACCTTTGCATGTCTTTTTCTTTGTAATGGAACAACATAAATAACCTTAGACCATATCAGTGTTTTCCTGGTCTTTGTAAACATGGAGCAGTGTGATATCTGTGTGTCCTTGTTATATTTGTGACACTGGGAACATTGTAAAGATTTGAGACATTCTTAGGCTTAAAGATGTAGAAAATACTAGATTTGATGTAAATATTGTTAAACATTTATTGAACCAGTTTACTTATGGGTTTGTGTGTAGCTGGCTGTGTTGGTTGTCAGTTCCTCAGGACACACTGGATTTACAAGAGACTTAACAGGAATGGAGGTCAGAGGTTGCAGGTTACACATAGAATCCAAGATCATGAAACAATAATGAACACTGACAGCAGATCATTTGCAAAAATAAGGTTAACTTTAATCAGAGCAAATGGTGCACAGTGCATGGTATCTGACCTCAGAATAATCCACAAATTGTTATGAATTATCAGATTAACCACTCAGTCCAAGAAGTCTAAAAGCGTGGAAAGAATGTCCCTAATAAGCTCGAAGAGATGAAGCGGACATTTCTGTGTTAATTAACTTAACTCTCCCAGAATCCAAAATCCAATAGTATTTAAAAAAAGGAAGAATATTAGTGCTGTCAGTCTGGATAACTACACACCAGTTTATGTGGCACAAACTGGGCCCTTCTGTGGGCTTTGGCTGACTTCACAGACTCCAACGGGCCTTTTGTCGATCATGCAGCCATGATTAAAATCTCATTAGCCGTCTGGTCGGTGCAGATGGCAGATTGGCTGGCCAGCCTCTGGGTGATACTAGGTCGGGATCTGTACGGGTTTGGAGGGTTAGTTAGAGGAAGAGTTGTTTAGGGTGTTACATAAAATAAGATGAATGAGACTCTGGGGTTTGCTGTGTTTACAGAACAAACAGGGATTTCTGCTGCTTTTTTCCTCTTTTTTTCCCCCTCAAGTTTCTTGATTGCAGCACTTTGCAAAATTAGTTTTTGCTTTTTCTTATCACTGTTGAAGAGAAGTTAAAAAATGGAAATGTGCCAGACATAACAGGTCATTTGCTTTGTAGAGAAAAAATGCCTGTTATCATCTTCAGAGGAAGTCAATACAAACACACATGTAAATGTAACAATTTAAGTCGTCCTTAACGCAGAACTTCCATGTTTCCCTGTGAACGTGTTCATTTAAGCATACTTCCTAAAGGAACTGATGTGTCATTGTTGACATGCTGTAGCTTTGCTAATAGCTTTATTAGATGGTGCACCTGTTTAGGGAGGAGTCTCATTGAAGGTTGTTAAAGCTGATATAACCTTTATGTTGTGCAAGCAGGTCTTTGATTAAAACAACTATTTTAGATTAGCAGGCTGAGAGAAAACCTGCTTGGTGGGTTTGGCTGGTACATTGTTTTTTCTGATAAGGTTTGACAATATATTTGAATTTAAAAGGATCAGCAGTTGGCACATAATGTGGAAAAACAGAAGAAAACCAGAAGACAGGGAGAAACACAATATACAAAATACAGTTATCGACTACTTACAGTGTAATGTGTGTAATTAATACAGTGTCTTTCCTTTGACCTGTTTCTGCATTATTACACTGTTACACACTAAAAAAACATATAGATCAGCAATAAAGATCAGGACTTTGTCATCAAAGCATCAATAACCACACACACATCAGCACATAGGCTCTGTTTTTATAGCAGGAATTATGGGATTAATCATTTCTGCAAAGGTTTATACAAATTTATAAAACACCATAGTTTAATAGCTGAAGTCAGAGTGTCATACGACATACAGAACAGACAGCCCATGATGCATCTTAGATATCACACACACACCTCTCGGATGTTGGATGATGATCAGTTTTGACTGATCTTGTCTTGGCCAAGTCCAAGATTTTATGAATCATAATCTGATGCAGTGGGCGCCTTATCTCATTAACCGAAGGTTGGCTACGAGTATAAACCAGTGTGTAAAAGGTAAACAAACAGCAGTAACAGACTTCATGTGCCTTATCAATTTACCTATTTACCAGTATTCAACTGGACTAATTCTGATATTCAGTTCAGTTTTATTGTGCAGCTCCAGTTTATGACAACATCTCAGGTTTCCACGCAACATGAGGATGTTTTGTCTGCTGCAGCCAGAGGACAGCTTACAGTAAACATACATACAATTCAGCGTCTCCAGTTAGAGTAAATGAGGAAAATTACAACATAATCTGCAAAAACAGCTTAGTTTCGTACATAATAATGAGGATTTGTTTTTTGCACTAATGGCTAGGTCTCAGAAATGTATCCTATAAGGTGCAGAGATGATGTTTTAAGTAAAAATTATGAATTAAAATCATCAGACAACTTAAGTGATTGTACCTTTAAAATAAAAGATGTTTGCACATAGATGGGTTAAACTCCTGGGATGGCTGTTTCTAGTGGATATGTTTCTGCACCAGAACACAGAGACTTAGTCCTTTCATGAGGGGTGAGAAAACAAACTGGAGTTAATAAAAAGCATCAGTTTTCATGGTACCCTGCTGCCTTTTTGGCACCATTGCTGCATCTTGCTATATTTGTGTGTTTTGCACGCTGCAGTTTTAATATTCAGGTTTATTTGTTCACGCTTTCATTGAAATTCATCTAAATCCACTTTTTTTTTCTAGAATAAACATTGGAAACAATGAGCTTCTCTTGACTCTGCTTCACTGTAAATCCGGAGTTCGTCATTTTTCCCAGCTGGAAAAGATTCTGTATTTTGTTCCAAAGAATGAAGGGAACTAATTATCAGATTGATGCAGTTTTACAGGGAAACTGGGCTGCTAGGGTCGCACGTATTGCCCGACTGCATGTGTGTATTGATGTGTGTGTGTGTGTGTGTGAGCTCAGTTTTTCAAAACCACTCAGCTCTGGGCTGGTTGCCAGCCTCTGCACTGCCCTTATGTAACCATTTTATCTTCATCTCACACGTCTGCTTCTCCTCTTGTTCTGCTTCATTCCTTTTTCTTTTTTCTTCTTCTCATTCACTTTTTCTGCTATTCCCTCTGCCTATTTGCTCTTACGTTAACGTAACACTTAACTTTGCCTTTTTCTTTTCCCCCCTTCTTGCTCCCTCCCTCTGTCTCTCTCTCTCTTCTCACATTTCCACGTTTGTTTGTGTAAGCATGACACAGCAGTTTGTTGAAAGCAACCGGCCCTGTGTGCAGCTGTCCTCAGCTTACCCTGCCCAGCCCTCTGTTAGTGGTGTATGTGCATGAGATCAGAGTTAACATCACCCCCTCGGCCACCCAAAATACTTCATATAAGTTAGTTTTAATGTGCGTGAGTTGAGAAAAGAGAAAAATGTGAATAATGAGCCTTGAGTGGAAAGTCAGATCCCTCACTTGCACTCTGTTTTTTTAAATCAGTGAGTTCATGGATTGGGCTTGCCCGCTGCCCCTGTGAATCACAGATCTTTGTGCAAGGAAATAAGTGATTGTGATAAATAAGGGCCATTATACCCGCTCACATTTCTTTTAATCTTCCTGAGGAAGGTCTCTTGTTGCATGTTATAGTGAAATATGATCTGACTGCCGAGGGTTTTTAGCGTCCTCTGACTGGCTGAATATACCGTGTCGTAACATATAGGTTGCACATGAACCTTCCCTAACTCTTCTGATGTCATAAATTGAAGCAGCCACGCAGGTTCTGTAAGAGTGCCTTTCATTACTTGAGGTCATGTTGCTGTTTTATACTGCAAGGTCACACAGAAAAGTGTGTGCAGACATGTAAATGAAATGACTCACCAGCAATACTGGACTTAACTTTTTTATTCTCCTTGTCCAAAAAAAAAAAAGAAAAAAAAAAAAGTGATGGCACAGATTACATTTTGGTCGTAACAAAAGTGTTTTTCTCTTTGCAGTCAAAATGGATCTTCATGATAAAGAAATTGTATCCAGGGAGATTTTGCCTGTGGTGATTATTGGTAAGTCACACACATATGAAAAATGGTTGGATCCGGTTGTGTGAAAACCTTTAAAAGAGCAGCAGGGAGCTTTAATAACTTATTTTTTCTACAGTTTAACAGACAGCTGTTGAAGCAGTTAAAGCAGTGTAACACACACAATGAAGAAAGACACGTTTCTGTAACAGGAAGATGATCATGTAGGTGTTGTGCATTAACCGCAACTCTGAGATGGTTACATAATAAAAACACAAAGCTGTAAACTGACAATAAAGGTGTTTGTCAAAGACACCGTATAGCTATCCAGAGAGCTGAGATACCACAGCACAAACCAGCAAGAAAAAGCTAAACGATTTTTACGAAAATTAAAGTTAATTAATTATATTTTCATTTAAACATAATGGCTGAAAGTATGGAAACTTAATGTGTAAAATCCCTTAGTCATCGTAAACAGGGGTGGTAAGGTTTAAGGGCTGTGTGCCTGCAATTGCTGAGTCATTGGCTTTAATATTAACTGCATTCAGATCTGCTGATTCATGCTGCATGTCCACTTAACTTTAAGGATAGATTCGCTCAGTGTATTTTCAAATGTAATTATTTTGCTTTTTGAATCTAAAACATTTAGATGTTAAACAAAAATCAGAAAACCAGTATAAAAACAACCCACTATAGGTGTAACCATAGCAACCAAGCTCAGACACACAATAACAAGCCTCTCGAGCTTTCTGTTAATTGTAAGTGCAGTCAGAAACCAATCAGATTAATTAGCTAAAACAACTTAACAACCCCACCAGAACTCACCCCCCCCTTCTCTCTCTCTCTCTCAGGTAATGGCCCATCAGGAATCTGCCTGTCATACCTGTTGTCAGGTTACACCCCCTACCTGTCACCTGAAGCATGGCACCCAAACCCCCTACTGCACAGCAAGCTGAGGGAGAATCCTCACCTGTCACTACTGGAACAGGTCAGTTTTAGTCTTATATTTCCTGAAAGATCATAAATGTTTCCAGTGCCTCACAGTGACTCTCGTTCTTTCTTTGAACAGGATCTGGAGTACCTGTGCGAGGGCCTGGAGGGACGGTCGTCCAATCCCATGGCGGTGCTCTTTGATTCACTGCTGCTGCCTGACAGTGACTTTGGATTGGACCACACTTCTCCGTTGGAATGGCGATATGAGCCAGAGCGTGCTGTTCCTCACCTGGTGCTTGGAAAGGGCCCGCCTGGAGGAGCCTGGCATGTATGTAGCCAGTGTGATTTTACATACTGATTAAACAGTGAAAGCATATACAAGTCTAAACACTTACTTTACACACATTTGGATTACTTGTATTTTCAGATTTTATGTTTTGAATTGTGTATAGTCTCGATTATATCTCATCTTTAATAGGCTGTCATTCATTGATCTTTTTTTTTTCTCAACATAAGCAGCACAACAAGACTTTGTAATGATTTTAGTGTTATGGTGATTTGCATAGATACTTTTTGTTTCACCTTGCAAGCTTCTTATTCGTACAATCTGCCCTTCTGATGTTCAGATAACACAAGGAAAACTCAGTTGCAACTCATTTAAAAGAATAGGAGAGTTTCAAACTAAAACTTTTAGTCAGTCAGTAAGTCTGACGACATTTTCTTGTGTTGTGTTTCCAGGCTATGGAGGGCTCCATGCTGACTCTGAGCCTAGCTAACTGGATGGAGCTTCCTGGACTCAAACTTAAGGACTGGATGAGAGACAAACGCAGGTCTGATCATAATAAAACTATTATATTTTGTTAATAACACAACAAGAATAATAGAGTGTGCTTATCAAGCAATAGGGCTTAGAAAAACTAAAGCAAAAGTTGAGATTTGACAGTATCATGTTTTGACCATTAAAGACTAAAAAAAATTAAATATCTTTTGCAAACTTGAAAAAATATAATTCTTTCATTACACTGACCTTTGTTTCTTGAGTTTTTATGTGGCAATTGACTAAAACTAAAATTAGGAGATAATGAACTGTTAAAATTGTGCAAAAATATATAATTAATAATGTTATTTTACCAGCGGAGTCAAATAATAATATTATAATTTGTGTATCATTAACATTATATGAAAATTAAGTTTTCAGGAATATTTTGGTGTAAGATTTTTCATGAAATGGCAAAAATTGCTTGAGGTTTTTGCATTATTTTGAAATTGAGTTATTTATCTGAGATAAAAACATGTTTTTCAAAAAAAGCATGAGGTTGTAAAAAACGAACTTATATAATTTATGATTAGTTTCAACTTATAAAACAAGGCCAGTACTAGCTGATATGAAAAAAGACAACGTCCCACAATTTTTCCTTGGAATATTGCTATAATGGCTCAGTTTGATCTTTTTTTTTTTTTATTGTCAGTTTGTGACCACTACTTTGTTCATTATAACCTTGTTAAACATAGCCTATACCACCACCTACTGATGATGCAGCATTGTTTATTTGATTCAAAACAGCCAATGGAAATATTCCTGATTAGCATTTGACTAATTAGTTACACTCAGTATGAAGGCCATAAGCTAATTTTAATCCAAATATAATAAAGTTAATAGCTCTCTGATACACTGAGCTGACTTTTTTTCTTTTTTTTTTAACCCAGGGCAAAAGGAGTTACTAATAAACAGTAAACTGCTAAGCTAAAATTAGCCTACTAGCTGTTAAACTAAACTCAATCTTTGAAGACAACCTCAATGCTAACATTACTAGCTAAACACCTCTCTGAAAAAAAACACACTGAATTTGCAGTAAAACAGTTGATTAACAGAAAAGATTTGAAGGTGTAACCTGAATATTTTTTAAAAAGACATGTGTGACAACAAAACACAAATATATTACTAAATTTAAACATTATAACCTGAGTCAGCTAAATGAGCTACAACAAATTGAGCTAAATTAGCTAAATGTACTAAATGTGTTGATGGTGGATATGTTAACGCTGAAGTAAAAGCGTGTTGATTTTTTATTTTAAGATGAGTTATCCACTAGGAGTGAAAATATCAAGTTAGAAGTACTCTATGTTTTGCCAATCTATGCATTAGCTAACATACCAAAAAAATTCTAGCATAGTATTTGAGCTCATAGACAAGAAGTGGGCTTAAGTTACAGTAGGCTACTTAGATGGTAATTTAAGAGCTGAAGAACAAAGACTGTATTAGGAATTGTTGTCTCTCAATTTTCTTTTCACAAATGACTCCTGTATGCCACTTTAATTACATAACCAGATCGTTTGATGCCATAATAACTGATATGTTATTATCTTGTCTAATGTACATTTTGTTAAACTCTTGTAGACTTTTTGTAAATGCTTCTTCAACAAGTGTATTGACTTATAAGATCACTTCTCTTCTGTAATCATTGTTTATATATAGACTGTTTATATCTTTGTGTATTTTTTTTTTTATTAAAAAAGTATTTTCATGTTCTTTTTGTTGTAGAAATTTAAGAAATGACCGTGCCACACCAGCAGAAATAGCCTCCTACTACCAACACTACGTTTCCAAGATGTCCCTGGAGCAAAACTTTGCTTGTGGGACCACTGTTACCTCGGTAACCCGACAGCCTGGCAACCAGGAGGGTTTACCACCCTGCTGGAGAGTGACAGGACTGCAACGGAGGGAGGGTGAGGTACTGGGAGGTAAGAAAACACTCCTGGTTAATGTTACAACTTATTTATTTATAAACTTTTTGAATAGAAAGTTCTAAATATTTTGTTTCCTATTTTTTATTTTCTGCTTCTAGATGGTTCATCAGTTTCGGAGGAGGTGCCTTTCTCACTGCTGGCCCACAATGTGGTGCTGGCGACGGGCACACATGACATCCCGGCCAGGCTTAGTGTGGAGGGAGAGTCGCTGCCCTTTGTTTGTCACTCTTTCTGGGAACTGGAGGCAGCCATTTCTCGTGGCGAGCTTGACCAGACCTCAGACCCAGTGCTGGTGGTGGGGGCGGGGCTTACAGCGGCTGACGCAGTCCTTGCTGCCCATCATCTCAACACACCTGTTTACCATGCCTTCAGACGCTCAGTCACAGACCCAGGCCTTATCTTCAACCAGCTGCCCAAACTGCTCTACCCTGAATATCACAAGGTGAGGATAGACTGGTTATGGATGAACATCGTCAAATATTAACTTACAGAGTTAAGATTATTACATGTCTATTTAATAGCTATATGTTTGCTTTAGCAGAGTGCCTTTAGTGCCTTGCTGTCTCGTTGTTTTTTGGACACTGACAATAAAGATATTGAAAATATTGAAATTGAAAATAGAGAGTATTCCAGCCTCATATATAAATCCTTCGATACTTAACATGGACCCTGTCTCCCATCCTGTGGCTTCCAGGTTCATCAGATGATGACCCAACAGCAGCACCAACACACCCCCCCACTGCAGGAGCATGCCAGGAATCTTGATTCTCACTCTACCCCTTCCTCTTCATCCCCCCGACCTCCATCCTCTTCCAACAACTCCTTCTCCACCTCCTATCTTGGTTACCTGAGCTTCCCGTGTCACAGGGTAGTTGCATTCAAACCAGACCGGAAATGCATCCTGGAGTCAGACTCCGGCGAGCAGACAGTAGTCCAAGTCTCCAAAGTGCTGGTTCTGATCGGCTCACATCCTAATCTTTCCTTTCTTGAAGACAATGGTCGTTCATTAGGCATAAACCCAGAGGAGCCGATCTCGTGCCGAAGGAACCCGATTGAGGTGGACCCGTTCACGAACAGGGTGATTGGTGCAGAAGGACCTGGCCTGTATGCTATGGGCCCTCTAGTTGGTGAGAACTTTGTCAGGTTTCTGAAAGGAGGAGCGTTGGCTATCGCTAGTGATTTCACAAAGAGACAGAGTGCAAAGAGAGAAGAAGAGGCTGTAACCACAGACACATGGCTGGACAGACGAGTGAGCACTCAGAGAGCAGCAGAGGTTCTGACCTCATAGCAGCTTTAATGGACAATTGATGGTTGGATCAAAGTGACCTCTGATCTGATTGAGACTACACAACTGCAATAAGTCATGTTCTCCAGAAACTGACTAAGGAAGTCAGACACACACCGAAACCTCTTCTACTATAGCCTCTTCCTTGTTAACCAGCCTGGACCAACCAAGCCAACACACACTCTAAGAAAAATGTCCATTTTAAATCAAATAATGTCCTGGATTAAATTTACCAGGACATTTTGCCATTAACTCAGCAGACACTTCTGTTAATACAAAAACAGAAATTTCTGTATTTCCACAGTAAATGCCATCTTGCATTCACAGACATGTCTGTTCATCTGAAAACTAAAAGTTCTTTTCCCTGTTTCCTTCCAGGAATGAACCCGCACTGAACAAAACAGAGAATGGTTGAGCCAATTGACTCATTTGCTCCAATTAGTAACAAAGTAACTGAATGAAACTCATCCAAGATCCGTTAAGTTGATATTCAGCATAATTTCTACTCCAGTGAAACACAGATTGGAAGTAGTGGTGGTGGGTGTGACTCCCTGTACTGTCCTCACTCATGGTGCCAACTTTAAATAAGTTTAAATAGTTTCATTTTTTGCCTGAACTGAATTTTACCTGTGGACCAACATTTTTGCTGGACTAATTGTACTTGACCTTTGCTGATGTAACAGGACCGCTTTTGATGCCATAACATCTACTGGAGTACAGTAGGGCTTCAAAGATAAACTGTATCTGCAACTGGTCAGAAATAAGTGTTTACTGAATCTACAGTTATGACTGTAGCTGGGGATTGTATACATCGTTCAAATCCCAAGAATCTTAGCTTTCCAATGGTGTATAACGTGGAGTTACTTGGAAAAGAGAATAAGTAAAATACATAATATTTTTCATGCCCCGCCCACAGGACTTCTGATACCAACATTCAAATTAACATTCATAAATGTGATAAACATGTAAACATAACACAGAAGTAAAGCACATAACTTTAATTTACAGGGTAACAATCACAAAAGGTGAAATTCCTGCTGAATGTGCATATCCCATGAGCCTTTGTGGTCTTTGCGCACTTGCTACTGTGACTCTGAAGAAAGTGCGTCTTTAGGATACTAAAGCCATGTCAAATATTATAATTGAACTTTAAGAGGAGATGAGTCTTAGATAAGTTCACAACACGGTATTCCAGATATGTTTAGTTTTGAGAAGAATTGTTCCCAAAATGCAATGTGGAAATTACAACAAACTACTGGTAAAACTACCTGTATTCTACTACTACTATTCTACTTTTACAGACTTTTCTTAGAGTGCAGGTTGCCATGGCATCAACGAATGAACATGTTTCAGCCTTTTTTCCTTCTGCAGTCCTCAGTCATCTTGTAGCACTAAGTTCCCGTAAACACTTTATGGTTGAATGGTAAAAGATCGATTCTTTATTGATATATTTTTTGTGTTTTTATAAGTTTGACATTTTGTGAACCTGTGGTACTTTTATATCTCCATGTTAGTGTGATTTATTTTTATTTTTTCCATTATGTAACTGTACTTACTCGGCATCTTTGTATAGTTTTACCAATTAGGAAAATATTTTATAAGTAAAAGAAACTATTTTTTTGTTTAATTTTAATGAGTAAATATGTTTATTTAGCAGCTTTTTTAAACACTGGAATTTGGCTTTTTATATATTTGGTGCCTTCAAGGTCCTCTTCTTAATTAGCTTAACCGGGCTTTAAAAAAAAAGCATAGTCTGTACTAATGTCACATACAATATTTAATTTAAAACAAACAGATTAGAATAATATTTATGGAGAAGATATTAAACACTGAAACTTTTTACAGTTTGCTTGAAGAGGAAAACATATTTTTTTATCATATAAAATCCTGTTTTGTACCCTTTCTAAACAGCTGTCAGATATTTAACTGAAGAAATCTGCAGGAATTTATACCTAAAGAGTTCAGTATATTGCCTTCTTTTTTATAAATATTATCAGCTCATAAAAATCACAATTCTTCCTCAAGCGCCTGCAGCCCTCGGCTTCAAACCGCTTTGTTTGTTGTAGGAGATTTATGGGATGGGATCTGTGTTTTGGTTTCAAATTGTCAATCACTTGTAAAATTATGATTTTTTTTTTTTAAGAAAAACACTAGTTCTTACCATTAAGCACTGAATTTAAGCTGAAATAAATCAAGAGAGATTATGTACAATTTATGTATTTATTCTATAACTTACTACATTCAACGCTTCAGTAATCAGATGAAAAAAATGTTTCATTTTTCATAAATGAATTCATTTGCAATTTCAATGAAAAAGTTCATTATTATTGTTTTTCATGACCTGAAAAGCTGCAATCTGATGATGTTTTGCATTAACATCTGTCCAGTCACATACTGTATCAGTAATCCAAACTGGTTTTGTTCATTTTATTTCTGCTAAGAGATTTGTTTATGGGTAAACTGGCAGTAATATTTTAGCTACACAGAAACCTTTTTCATCAACTGGTTTAAAATGAACAGCACAGTGAAACATCCTGTAACTCGGACACTGTTGTCGTGTTGTTGCTTCAGTTGTAACTGAACTGTGGTCCAAAGGAGCCGATTGTGCCTTTGAAACTCATCAGTTGCATTATTATTATATTCTTACATTATTTTACATGCTGAATGAAAACGCCTCCATCTGAATGTCATGTTTCTGATGCAGTAAAACTTCTTTCCTGTCTATTGACTGTTTTGTAAAAATAGGGATTGGAAATGATTTTTCATTTGTACTGTCAACTACAAGTTTTCCTCATTTGTACACAAGTTTCTAATAAATTGAAGATTTACAGCTAATTTGTTTTGATTGGAGTTTTGATGAAAAGCTTTGTTACTTTATGGTCAACACGCAACAGCATCACTTTGATCAATTAGTTCATTTTCTTCACATGGTATTATTCATTTTTCAATATTTTAGATTTAAAATCTTTATAATTTTGCTTTTAAATTACATTGATGTAGATTTTTTAACAGGCATCTGTTTTGACTTGTCCATGCATAAAGCAGTATTTAAAAAAAGGAAAGGTAATAATACCATTAAAATGTTATTTAAAATATTTTATCTAATTAATTACCTTATTATAGAGCCCCCGGGGAACACAGGAATTTTTTTTCTTTTGTGTTACCTTGCGATATTTTTGTGTTTGCTCGCAACAAAGGGATCATCTGACAGACACTGATTACTTGGATATGAGAGGCTACAAGAGCGCACACAGCCTGTTAAAGCCATTTGCTCAGTTTCTTTAGGTGTGTCTGGTCTGCGTCTGTTCCTCCCAGCATCACGTTAACATACCCCACATACACCTGACATTATTTCCATGTTATCAAGCATGTTGGAATAATAGTACTCACTGCTCACTGTGCTCTGAGCCAACAGAATTCATGAGAAGAAACTATTTTCTGAAACTATTTTAGGCGAAATGTAAGCTATTTAATTGCTTAAGAGTCATTCACATCAGACCCATAACCCCTCATTTAAGATTTTGGCCTGAACGTTGTAAGACAGTGCTCTATTCTGGTTATCGTGACACCGCTCAGCTGATGAATGCGTGCAGTCATGAACGTACAGTCATTCTGATCTGATCTTACTTATGCAGGCTGCAGTACAATGAATACTCCCTGACTGAAACCTTATTATCTTTTTTGTAGTAAGTTTACACAGCTATGAAAGTTATATTAATATTCTGCTTGTTCAGATGCAGCTTAAACGGGGTCTAATAGGTCTAATGTGAATGTCTCTTAAGCAATTAAATTGCTTACTTTTCGTCTATGGCTTGGATGCAAGGAAATAAATAGGGTGAAAAATTACTATTAAAAAAAGGAAATTATGGGAAAATAGAAAATAGAAAAATATTTTTATTTGTTTCATGTATTTGTTTTTTTTTTTTCTTATTTATTTCCAGATTTTTTTTTTTTTTTTTTTTGGCACGCCTTTCATTCCATACTTTTGACCTCATTTTAAGACTTGGTGAGGACCAAATTATTTTTTATGTATCTGTGTCCTGATATGTAAAACACTAGAATTGAAAGAGGGTGTAATTTTAATATCAGTCATGTTTCTACTTCTCTAAATGGCAGTGCAGTTGAAGCAGATGTTTCAAGTGTCTCAATATGAACAGTATACATGACAACACACCACCTGCTCTTTATGAAAATTTATGAAAAAAAACCACATGATATGAGACAGGAAGTAGAAGCTGTTCCTCTGCTGAAAGGAGAACTACGCTGAAATAAAGACACCAATATTCACCGTGATATAAATCTGAAACTCCACCTGAGGCAGGAAAACTTTGAGTAGGCCTTTTTCCAATCAGCCGCCGACTTGAATCACTGAACGCGAGTTTTTCAAAGAACCGCAAATTGGACAGAAAATAACAATAGAGAAGTAAGTGTCTTACTTCCTGTTTTAACCTTCTGACTGGTGTGATTACAGCATCAGCCAGAGACAAAATGGCCTCTGGATTAGAGGAGGAACTCTCCTGCCCTGTTTGTCGAGACATATTCAGAGATCCGGTTTTCCTGTCATGCAGCCACAGCTTTTGTAAAAACTGTTTGAAAAGATGGTGGAGGAAGAAACAAATGCGTGAGTGTCCTGTTTGCAAAACTTCCTCTGGAAGTAAACGGCCACACTGTAACTTGGTGCTGAAGAACACATGTGAGGCCTTCTTACGGGAAAAAGCTAGTAAAGCTGCGTCTGAGTCCGAGTATCTGTGCAGCCTGCACTCTGAGAAGCTGAAACTGTTCTGTGTGGACCATCAGCAGCCTGTGTGTCTCATCTGCAGAGACTCCAAATCCCATAAGAACCACAGGTTCAGACCCATCCGTGAGGCTGCACAGGATTACAGAAAGGAGCTGCAGGAATCTCTGTCTCTCTTACAGGAGAATTTGAAGCTTTTTCACCAAGTTAAAGGAAACTATGACCAAACAGCAGAACACATTCAGGTCCAGGCCCAAAGCACAGAGACAGAGATAAGGAAGCAGTTTCAGAAGCTGCACCTGTTTCTCCAAGAGGAAGAGGATGCTAGGGTTATTGCTCTGAGGAAGGAAGAAGAGCAGAAGAGTGAAATTATAAAGGAGAAGACTGACGCTCTAAGCAGAGAGATAGCAGCACTTTCAGATACAGCCCGAGTCACAGAGGAGAAGCTGAGAGCTGCAGATGTCTCATTCCTGCAGAGCTACAAGGCTGCAGTTGAAAGAGTCCAACAGTGCTCCCACCTGAATGGTCCACAGCTGGACTCAGGAGCGCTGATAGACGAGGCCAAACATCTGGGCAACCTAACCTTCAGCATATGGAACAAGATGAAGGAGGTGGTCTCTTATACACCTGTGATTCTGGATCCAAACACAGCTGAAGCGGGACTCATCTTGTCTGAGGATCTGATGAGTGTGAGATGCGGAGAAAGACAGAAACTTCCAGAGAATCCTGAGAGATTTGACTGTCATGGCATGATCCTGGCCTCTGAAGGCTTTAACTCAGGCACCCATAGGTGGACTGTTGAAGTTGGAGACAGCACAGCCTGGTTCGTTGGTGTTGTGGCACAAACGTTCAGACGGAAGGGATGCACTGACATTAAGTCCGGACTGTGGGCCGTCGCTTTTTCTAAGGGCAAATACGTCATCATCTCCCCACCGGATCCTTCACCTTTTCATCCGGAGAGGAAGCTGCAGGCGATCAGTGTTCATCTGGACTGTGAGAGAGGAGGCGTGTCTTTCTTTAATGCTGAAACTAACACACACATCCACAGCTTAACACACACTTGCACTGAGACGTTGTTTCCAGTCTTTTACACAGGAAGCAAATTCCCGTTAAAGATTTTACCCCAGGTGTTTGATGATAATGGAGACAGCAGCAGTGATGATGGTGCTCAGGCTGTTAATGCTGAGGGTGGAGGTGACATTGCTGCTGATGCTGCTGATTTTGAAGAAAGCTAAAAAAAAAAAAAAAAGAAAAGACTTTGAAGTGGAATGATCATGATCATCGCAATGATAATTGCAATTTCCCTCTGGGATTAATAAAGTATTCTTCATTTCATTTCATGAGATTGCAGCATTATCACATGAGATTCAAGCTCTGCTTGAACACTGTTCAAAGGGGCATGATTTATTAATAACTAGAATATTAAGGCAGCAAAATAGAACCTAAAATTTCCCAAGTTTAACCCTCACTTCCAAGTTATTACTCCTAAAGCCAAACTATCTTCTAAACAGACACCACAGTGTCAGAATGGGAGCACGAGGAAATATTTTTGTGGTAAAATCAGATTAATTTTCATTTTCTAGACACTTGTTTTGATCAGAAAAAAAAACAAGAAAATGAAGATAATCCTGTGTTGCTGTATTCAAAGACAGAATTTGTCTGGTGAACTGGGAACTAAAACAGTGTTGTTGGATCAAACTATGATTCGGGATTAAAACATAAGAATGATTAAAAATTCATCTTAAACACCACAGACGTCACGAGCCTCTGCTGTATTTTTATGGCAGTTGCAGCTCTGGTCAGCAGGTGTCGCTGTTGTTAAACTTAAATTTCAGTGTTGACCCAGTAAATTTCTATCAGATAGAAGGAAAATAAAGTTCAGGCTGACTCAAACAAAATGAAAAAACCTGAAAAGGATGCAGCTCATCAAATCTCTGAGCACTCTGATGAAATTTCATGTTCATTAATAAAAAACATCCGTCTATGGCAACATATTTTCTCTGCAGCCCAACTGTTGTTTATTTAAAGAAAGGTAGTATGATGTGATAAAACAAGTAAAACACAACATTCAATCTGGGATTTAATCATTTTTAAGTTGGATAAAACTTTGAAAGATCTGAAATAAAATCAGAAAGTCATAAACAGTAAAAATAAATAAATTAAAAAATAAAAATAATAATAAAATAAGTTGTTTCTTTGTATCCAATCAGAGCACTGGTTGCAGTGATGGCATGGATCTTTATACAATTTATTCAACTGTTTATTTTAACTGCACTACATTCAAGAAGCAGATTTTGTTCTGTTTTATTTAAATGCTTTTATGACTTTTGCTTTTATATCAGACTTTTTTATATATATAAAAACATTTTTCAGGCTTCAACCAGCAGCTTCTGACAGGTTTTCATTGCTAACTGTATTCTGGTGCTTCTGTGTGTACTGCTGGATCCGTTGTCATGTTTAAGTAGTTTAACTAAAAAAAAATAATAATAACATCTATTCATTAAAGTCAATTTTATTGAGTTTAACATGAATAATAATGATGTAGCTGTTTTTTTTCCTTTCCTTTGTTGTAACACATACCATCCCTGGGGATCTGGTAAGATTAGTTTAATATTTAATTGAAAATAAGTGTTTTGAAAATAAATAAATAAATAAATAAAAAAAAAGAAGTATATCAGAAAATGTTAATCATTTCACAGCACCCCTGATTTTTCTTGTAAAGTAATGCTTAATCATTGATAGTGACAGGAAATAAATAATAATGACTTTTTTATAGTCAGAAGTTAAAAAAAATGTGCAAAATTTCCACATAGATTAAAAATGTATCCAAAACTTCAATTGGTACTTTTACTTAAGTAGTAATCTGAGTACATTCTTAAACAAGGCTGTTTTTTTTTTTTACCAGTTTAATGTGTTTTTTCTTTAAAATGATTTTGAGCTGAATATTTGCTGGAAAAAGTGTGCAAACATGCAAAGCAAAGCATATTTGTTATTAAATCACCAAGTGAACCAGATTAAAGTTAAAAAACAGAACAATGATTAAGTTTTATTACTTTATGATTGTAATATTATTCTACACTGACCTTTGGTCTCTATGGAAACCTGCATAGTGTTTGGTGGATAATGATCTGGTGATTCAGCAAATCACACACACACACACACACACACACACACACACACACACACACACACACACACACACACACACACACACACACACACACACACACGCAAACACAGGCCTACACCATCATACTGGTTGCCATGGTAACCAGACTGGGAGGAGGGTTGGCTGTAGCTGTGACTCAGCGTGTTGCCGGGTGAATCGGTAAAATACACTGAACATTCGTTTTGTGTTTATCTGCTCGTCACCACAGAATCCAACATTCAACACAGACTGAAGCTCAGTTCCAGTTTCGTCTCTGTTTTGCCCCTTTTCCTTTCGGAGATCAAAAAATAGAAGTTATCAAACCATCCAACCCCACCCCCCAAATACCACAGAGGAAAGGCTACAGTGGATGGCCTCTATTATCTGATCTCAGATTGAAAAGGAGAAATACTTCTGCAAAACAAAAGAGTAAGGGGCAAAGTGAAGAGGCCAAGGTGAAGAGTGAGTTTTGAGTTTTAGTGTGAGCATCTTGATTGTGTGACACTGAATCAGTTTATGACAGAATATTATTATTAGTGAAACAGCAGAAAATATTGAAAGCTGAGTTTGTAAAGGAAACCTGTATTTTCCCATTGCTTCCTTTAAAAGTATCAACTCAGTGGAGATAAATGGAACATTTAAGATGAGTAACTGTTTAATTTTAGCATATAGTAACAATAAAACTTATTAGGCATTAAGAGATATTCTTTTTAATACCGAGACAACACATTTTCTATGTGTTAAATTTATTATGAGTAATAAGGTCATTTGTAACAGTATATATCACATCACGAATAAAACATTATGTGCAGGGATTTCTTTCATAAATGCAATGTCAATAAAATATAAATAAGTTTCTTTAACTTTGCTTAAAAAAAACTGGTCACTTCATAGAGAATTTTTGATCAGCTTAACTAAAAGTGGAAAAAAGCAAAAATAGAGATAATTGGATTAATTTAATAATAATAATAATAATAATAATAATAATAATAATAATAATAATAATAATAATAATAATAATAATAACAATAATAATAATAATAATAATAATAAACCCTTCCTGGTTTGAGAAAATGTTTTATTCTTCTGTTCAAAGCTCCGCCCCGCAGAACCGCCGCGTCCTTAACGCGCAACAAACCTCCACCATTCAGACACACGGTGACGTCAAGTGCACGGAATTGTGCGTTAACAGAAAACGAAAGTATCTTAAAAATAAAAGCCATATCAAGGCAAAACTATTTAGACTATATTTTGTGTCTTTTAATTTAGTTTATTTTTTTAAAAAGCTAAAACAAACAAAATCTGTTAGCTTTCAACAGAAACATACCAAACTGTTACAAGTGATTTGTCGTTAATAAGCAACATCACAACTGCATACCAAAAGGTCAATTGTAAAGTGAAGCTGTATTTCTAAGAAAAAACAAAAAATAGACAAACACACACAAAAAACATAAAATTAACCAGAATTAATTATTAATTGGAAAACACATAAGGTAAACCTTTTGATCCTTTAGCTGCTGATTAAACATAGATTTAAAATATTTGGTCAGTTCTCGGGCTGTTACTCGTATTTGATCAAAAATATCAACTCCTTTTGTAATACAGTTTCTACTCCTATATGCCAAATGATCTACAGGTTTAAGTACATACAGTCTAAACATGTAATAAACTAAAACAAAAACTCACTAAAAAATAAATAAATAAATAAATAAATAAATAAATAAATAAATAAATAAATAAATAAATAAAATAAAATAAATAAATAAATAAATAAATAAATAAATAAATAAATAAATAAATAAAAAAAAAGTCTGGTTAGCTTAGCTGGCAGATCATTCTTCTTCCATGGGAGTGGACCAGAGTTGGTTCCCCCAGGGGACGAATATTAACACCTTCCAGTTGGGTCTTTAGGCAAGACCCTTAACGCTACTACCTAACCTCTCCTTAAGTCTCTTTGGATAAAAGGTAAATGACTGTAATGTAACAAATCACCCCAGTTTTCATAATTTAGTAAGTGTATGCGTTGATAAATAAATAAAATCAAATATATAGCATTTTTTGTTGATAGTGAAGTGCATTGTCTCATTATATTGGCGTAAAAAGATTAAAATTATTTTTAAGAAAATCTGCTAAATTGAAAGTAGTAAACAAAAACAGAAAACACAAAGTATCTTTGTAAGCACTGCTATAATATTTTGTGTAATATCTATCTATCTATCTATCTATCTATCTATCTATCTATCTATCTATCTATCTATCTATCTATCTATCTATCTATCTATCTATCTATCTATCTGAAACCTTTACTTTGACATTCCTTACCGGATGTTGTATTTATCGTCTCGCCTAATTTCACGCGGGGTTCTGACCACACTCATTCACTTCAGGTTAGGACTCCCATTGGAGTAACGATTGGAAAACGGTTGCCTCTGTCGTTAAAACTCACTAGAAACTACGCAAATTCTCTCGGATACACTTCAGGAGACAACGACCAAAGGATTAAAATCTACGGTAGACACTAGATAAGAGCCGTGTCGGTTTATTTAGCCGAACTGATTGATCACGGACTGTGTATATACATATATATGTGTGTGCGCGTTTGTGTTAGGACACACGCACAGTCACAGGTTGCTAGCGGAGTTAACGCTAACCTAGCTAGCCAAGTTAGCAAGGAGCTGCTAGCTTTCCATTCACTGGGTTTAAAACCAGCTGGGAGCAAGCTTAAATGATCTGTCCGTCGTTTTGCAGACAGTGTGCTACATGATTCAGTCATGATGTGGTGTTTTTTGGGACGTTTATCAAGTTGGCCAGCTGGTAGCATCGGCTGACTACAGCCAAAGGTTGCTGTGAGTTGCTGCGACTTGTGTTTTACTCCCGTGTGTGTGTATGTGTGTGTGAGAGAGAGAGTCTGTGTGTTTTTCCTCTTTTTTTTTTTTCTCCTCATTTTCCGCAACTGTTTTTGGCTGTTTCTTTTAAAGTGGACTTTGCCCTCGGGGTGTTTTAACTCACTCCCCTCCATTAAATAAAAAGCCTCTATTGATTCTTCTGTTGGACTATTTAAAAACTTGCCAGGAAGTTTTTCCGTTTTTTGGACGAAGAAAAAAAGTTTGCCTGTTGGGAGGTTTAGGATTTTTTCCGAGCCTGTGGAAAAATGGATGCGGGTATAGAGAAGGAATGCAGCGCCCTGGGAGGGCTCTTCCAGCTCATCATGAACGACATGAAGGTAAAAAAAAAAAAACAAAACAAAAAACCACACTGACTTTACTTTTTGGAGACTTGCAAATAATCTCACATCATTTTTCTCGTCAGCTTTAATGCTTTTACTTTTAATATATACAAAAGTAGATAAGTACACACTGCATTTTTTTCTCTGTTTCTTGTGATCAGTTTTTGTTTAATTTTTTTTGTACAGTTTTAATTTATTACATTATTTTAGTTTTTTTTTTTTGGTACGGATCGTAGTTTGCTGCTTGGCTATACAAAGATTCATTTTAAGCTCCATTCATTTCTAATGGAAATTTCCTGATTGCTTCACTAAACAGTCACAGTTCCTTGAATTAAACATCCATGTTGAAATTCCTCCTCAAACATTTTGGCTTTCATAATCTCATACTTCAGACTGAGTCATAAGGGACTGAGAACAATGCAGTCACACTTGATGAAATTTAAAATACTCTGTCTCAGAAAGGGTTAGCATAGTCGAGGATGAATATAAACATTGAAATTTAGGTTTATAAATGGCTGAACGTGGAATATCTGGATGTGAGTGCTGGTGATGTTGATTGGATAATGACTGAGCTGAGGTTAAAACTGGAAATGGGCCATCTGAGAGGGTAGCAGGGCTGAATGGGGGTGGATTTTACCAGCTGTGTGCTCTTTGATGTTTGTCAAGCAGGCTGCCCTTTGCTGTCTGTCAGTATTTCACTACTCTCAGATGTTTGTCGTTAGCAGTGCCTCTTTTTAAGTTGTATCTTTCATTTGACAAAAATAACCAGCAAAATACTCTTTTAGAGTGTCTTTTTGGGGAAGCATTAGTTTGATAAAAACACGACATGACTGATTTTTATTGTCCATCTTACTGTCTTTTGCAGATAAATTTATGTCTTTGTGCATGCACAGAACACATGATAGTACAGTCGAATAATGGCAAACAAATAGGAATATCTAAGGATGCTTTACATGAAAATCAGTAAATGTTGATAAGCAGATTGCACAGATTGCAAGAACTTCAGCCCACGACACATGTAGGCTTTTAGAGTTTCTAACTATTTTCATATAACTTGCTTTAAATCTTATCCATGTAGCTGGAACAAATGGGCCTGGTTTGGTAATCAGTCATTTAAGCAGCCGTTTAAAGAAGAAAAACATGATGGCTCTGTCTTCTCTTGTGTGAAGCACAATAAGATTGTCTTTTTAAAAAAATGCTGATCAATCAAACAAAACTGTTCCTTGGCCCAGGTTTATTGAATGTGTCCTCTTTTTTTTTTAAATCTTGACTATCAGTGCTGTTTTCTGCCTAAAATGTTCATTATTGGATAGATTACAGTGCTTATTGACCTGCTGTCTGGAAAACAGTGTATACTGCACTACAATCAAGAATGTGCAGTACTCATGTAATTAGAAAACTACTACAGTAGTAGCCACATGACCTCAGGTTCAATACACTGAGAACATTTTTCTCTTTTTCATTTATATCCTGCTAGTTGGTTCCACCAAACTTATAAGTGGAAATAGCCTGTTTTAGCCTGATGGGTGTCATCTGTTTATACAAAGAGGCTTTTACATAAGATTAAATAGTTTGTGTAAGTGATACCACACAAGACTACATGTTGCAATGTCATACATAACAATATACCACAAAAAAATGTGTTATTTTTTTCTAAACATGAATAACCATAGAACGGCCAATTATATTCTTTCCTGTGCCAGTAGTAGTAGGACTATCCTTCGATGGTCTGGGGGCTACAATAGGTTCAGAACCTGCTACCAGCGCTCAGGAAACATGCTGTTGCTCCAGTGATGTGAAGGAATATCACTCCACTGCATCCTGCAGACTGAGTTGCACGTTTCAGATGAGTTAGATTTTCTTGGATAATTAAAACAAGTTTTTTTTTTATTGTGTGGTGGATGTCAGCCCACATAACAGGAATGAGAATAAGCTCAGTAGTTTGACCTTTTTCTTTCATTCTGGGGTAAAATTGACCAAACTTGTCTCTTTTTGCCTGCGAGTGAGAGTCTCCATGAGGGATGTTATTGTTGGGAAACGTGTGAAAAGCGAGATTTTGCAATGGTGGGAGCATCCTGATTAAAAATGAGCACGTACACAACCAGGAATTGTTTCGTCAGTGCTGATTGAAAGCGAAACCAATAAAAAGGAGAAGAATCCCTCAGTTAATAATTAGCAAACTGTGGTGCATCTTGTTAGCTTCAATGATATTTAAGTTTTCTTTTGGTTTTTGTAGTTGGTCAAATTAAAAAATTAAGCATTAAGATTTTTAGTTTATTTTCATCCTAATGGACACACACAGGTTGTTACGCTAAACACTGATCAGCCACAACATTTCAGCCCCCTTCCATCCTTTATCCGCCAACGCAGCTCTGACCCATATGTGACGCCTCCATGGATCAGGCATTTTTGGGGAGTGTGGCGAAACCATTCCTGAGCTGCTTTTACAGCAAAGCAGGAGTCAACTGTCCTGCTGAAGGAAGCTGCTGCCATCACAGTGGGGATGTGTGCATGATCTGTAACTGAGGTAGAATTTCCTCCAACCGTTGGTGAGCGCCCAAGGGTGCAAAATGCTTAGTTAAGAAGGCTCTTGCATGAGGCTAAGTGTGTTGTTCATAGTACAGCTAAACAAACCACAGATGATGATTCAGTTTTCAGAAGTACCAGGATATTGTGTAATAGTGAATCTTCAGATGACTCACAGAAGTCATGGCTTCATTTTTGTGCATTTTTTTTTTAAACATTAAATGTACTCATTTTGAACGATATAGTACACGTTTTTGTTGTCCTCAGTCCAAAATGGACCTGCTTCTCTGACCGGAGGGTCACGTTGCTGCTGTAAGAAACTGTATACCATCTGAGAGGTGCAGGTTAGAAGAATCCAAGGAAAGTGTGGGCGTTTCCATGTCATTCAAAAGTTAAAGCATTTTTCATGTGACGTGATGAAACTTGCAGACATCCTGTGGCAAGAACAGTGAGCTGCACACATGATTCACCTCTGTTGTCAGATAACAAGGAAAACGAATGGTTTTGGTGGATTGTGGGAGTTCAGGAAACTGAGATTCAGAGCTTGTGGCATCAGATCCTGGTATTTAACCAACATGGCACAGAACCAATAAGGGCATTCCTTCCATCTGCTGCGCACACACACAGAAGTCATGTGTAATTAAGCAGAGTTGCTGTTCAGATAACGGTCTCCTCAGGGCACCATAACATGACTGTAAAGAGCTCACACTCTTTAATAAGCCAGCTGACATCAAGGCACAGAGGCTTGTAGGTCATTTGTAAATTAAGAAAGCTGCCTTTTATATGTATTCAGTTATCATCAAAAAAGGGAGTGTCATATGCATACTTTTTATGAGTTTGATACATTACACAACTAACCAGGGGAGGATATCATTTCGTACAACTCAAGAGGGACATAACAGTTTTGAAACTGAGGCTGAAAATGCAACACAAACATTCACAATCTGGTATTGTTATGTTTTTCTTCTTCTGGTGTCATTTAAACTCTTCTAAATTTGAATATGGAAAGATGGTTCAGTGATTATATGTGCATCAACTTAACTTTTTGAAGGTATAGGCAGTTTTTTAGCAGCATATTTTGTGTCATAAAAATATTAGCCTGTGTGTAAAACTTAGGTTGTGAAGTATAAGTTCAATAACACGGATATACACAGATTTGTCAACTTGATGTTGCCTGTGTTGGTCATAGCTGGAAGCGTGCTAGTCTTTTTGTTTCTGTGACTTTATAATATAACACTAAACCTCATTGCAGATTATATTGTTGGTATTTTCAGTTACATGTGGCTCCATGTTTTCATCCCTGCAGTCCTTGGATAACTACTGTAATGTGGTTACCAGTGTGACAGACTGTCTGGTTTTTCTGCTGACATCTCCATGCACCTGCACTGTCTCTCAGTTTTATTATGGAAACCTGATATTTAGTTGGTCTAATGTGTAGACTTTGCTTTCTTTTTGTCAGACAGCTAAAGTTCAAAACATCGAAATTAAGGAACCTTAACTTTAATAGCTGTAATTGTTAAACCTCAGTATATGGAAGAAAACATGTTGGCTAAGTGTGAACTTCCATCAGAGTCTATTTTATTGCACCTTGAGGACAAAAGATTACTGACAGATGTTGTCTATGCTCTGTGCGTAAGGATAAATTGATAATTAGACTTTATGATGTGAAAATCCATCACAACTTGATGAAAATCCATCCTGCAACAGCTTCATGGGACCTTTCAGTTTTACTGGAGACAGACAGCATATTGATTTCTGTCTCAGCTATATTAAGAGTGACATTATGAGTCATCGACCTTCCATACTCCTCCATCTCTACACTCATCTATCCCTCCATCCTGATGTGCTGAGTACGCTTCTTTACACTCACCTTCAAGCTCTTACTCGTCTACGATCATCCATCCATGACGTTCCCTCTTCTGCTTTGTTACTCCTCCCACTCGTTGTTTTTTATGCTCTGTTTCTCCACCTATAGCTTTTCCTCTTCTTTGCTTTCCTCGCCTTTGATATAACTCATTTTGTTGAAAGAATTTTAGTGTAAGTTTATAGACTTATCCGCAACAGATGTTTTGGTGGTAAAATGCAGACGTAGTGAATAAAAGTAAAAACTGTGAGCTATCTGAATGATCTTTGTTCACTGTTACGTGATAAACACACCTGATCCAAGCATCCAAAACACAATAGAGTCAAAGTAAGAATTAGTTTGGCTTGTTTTGATAAAACTTTGATACTGAAATGAGAAATACAGATTAATAACTAATAGGGCTGGGTTAAAAAGAATCGATTAATCGATTCAAATGAAATAAATCCATTATCGATTAATAAAACCTGGAGATTTATTTATTTATTTTTTTTCCATAAGTCCTTATTTCCGGTAACGTGACCCTACTCTCACGTGACTTACTGAGGCCCGGTGAGATCTTAGCATGTATACACACACAACTGGTTTCCGTGTGTTTCCTCCGTCCAAATTCAGCTTCTCTTGCCGAGATAATGTCAAGTTCAGATGTTTTCCTTCACCAGTGTGGATTACATTCATCTATAAAGTCTTTTGCAGCGTATTACCGCTCACATTAGCAAGTAGTGCTAAGACCGCAGCACTCATATTAGCAGCTAATGCTAACGGGTGCCGTCCTGTGAACAACAGGAAGTGATGTCACCACGCATGTAGTTTAAAAATAAATCCGATATGGTCATTTAAAGTCACATTTCCTATAGAACAGGTTTACACTTCGTCCTTTATCAAACAGTAAACAGTCTGATGCTATTCATCTGATTTACATGAAGGCATAGCTGCGCCTGCTCTGTGTCCATGGCAGTGAGCACACACACACACAGACACATGCAAGCACACACAGGTTTCTGTCAGAGGAAAGAGTGCACGCTTCGGAAAACACATCAACCAGCTGAAAATCAGACAGCAAATATGAGTTTTCTAAATCCTCTCAGGCAGGTGAAGATGGAAGCATCTTACTGCAGTGAGGAGCAGATGGAGTATTTTTCTCCTTCTTTGGTGTTACGCTGATAGTATCACGGTCGTCATGGCAACGCGCACAGCTGAACAAGCTGAATCTACATCATTGAAGGAATTTCTGAGTCGTATTACGGCTTTAAATGTATCCAGTATTCTTTGTAGGTGTTATTAACATCAACACGTTATCTGAGATCTGAACTTTAAGAATATTTAGAGCGACTCCACTGAATGAAACAGTTTTAATAGGACATTGAAAAAGTTACATTTTTTTTTTCTTTTTTCGAATCGGATTTAATTGAAATCGAATTGATATAGGTTGTTGTGAATCGAATTGATTCAGGAAATTAGTGACGATACCCAGCCCTAATAACTAAGCTAATAAAGACAGGGAAATTGCTTACAGAGTTAACTGCAAATGTAATGCAACATTTCTGTGTTTGCCAATTCAATTGCCGGGGGTTTTCTCCATCTTTGGTCTAGATCAGGTCCCCCATCATGGTAACTTTCCATGGGGATAGAACAACATGAGTTATCACTTCAACCAGGAGAACAATAATGAAGAAAATTATTGGGTTGATGCTTTTTCTGTTGTCACAGAAAAAAAATCATCAGGAGCGGTATTCAGACACTTTCTCACAGTTGCGTATGGATTCATAAGGCAACAACTGACTTGTACATTTTCCTCATTAAAAGAGCTACAGAGGACCTGGAATTTGTCCGTTTACAGTTAGCAGATTGCGCAGAGATACTTACAAAACTTGTGAAAAATACAATCGGATTAGAATGAAAGGAACAGAAATTTTTCATAAATTGTCTCACCTGTGATTTTCCTTTCATAACTAGTCAAAATGTCCTGTGTGTAAAAAGGTCTGTTATCCCTGTTAGCCCTTATTGAAAGGAAATGTCATTCAGACTACAGTCAACCTGCCCTCTTTCTCCCCAGAGGTTGTTTTCAAGTGACAACTAGCTTGTGTGTGATCATACGTTTACATAGAAATGATGTGTGTGTTATGTGTCCTACGCTGTATACTGAAGGTGATGTGTGAATGAGCCAGCAGCTATGGTGTGTGTAGAATAACAAATGGTTTTCAACGGTGGTGTCCTATTCCTACACGGACACACACATTTAAGGTTGCATGACTGTATTATATAGTAATTTATATCTATATACTATTAACTGTATGTGTGGAGAACAAAATACAGGTTTTTCCTACACACCACACTCACTGACCAAAACACACCCTGCAACTAGAAGCCATAATACAATGTGATTTCTCATTACTTATATGATACTGTATAGTTCCTGATTGTTTGTGTGGGAGTGGTTGATTCCACAGAACACTCACTCCTGACAGGAAAATAAGCAGCCTCAGGTGAATGTGGGTGTGGACACACTAAATTTTTACATTCTGCTGCAGAACTGGTGAAACGTGTGTCATCGAAATACAAACATTACCACACACGCACATGTAATGGAAATTCACACTTTACGATCCATGTAAATGTGTGTTATTTAGTTTAGTAGCCTTAGTGTGGTTGGGGAGGAGAAATGAGGACAGAAGGATGGATGCAAGAAGTGTTTAAGAGGAAGAGGGAAGCAAACAACCTTTGGTGGATAAGAGGTGAAGTGATTGTGGTGTGAATGAAATGAAAGGAGTGGGAAAGAACAACAGGTAGAGAGTTGTCTTAAAACTATGGTGCATTCTAGTACTGCTGATAAAACATTTCCAACCTTGCCACCGGCCAACTGCCCCCAAATTCTGTGAAATGTTGAACTGGGACCAGTTTTATTTTAACCAGGTTCATTAAATTTGCTGTGATTTATCTTCACATAAACACCACACAGGGCTCCAGTAGGGCTGGGCGATTAATCGATTAAATCGATAAATTGAAATTTGCATTTCTGGAGATTTATTTTTATGAAAATCGGGATTTTTTTTTCCATAGTTAGCAGCAGACTTAGCCCTCCCTCCACACCAGAACGGTGTTTGTCTGACAGATTTTCAGTAAAGTGACCCTTCACTCACGCCTGGGATTTAGCTATGCGTATAACTGCAGTGAGAAATGCTGCTCTCTACGAGATGCAGAAGTCATCTTTAGCCCACAAACTCTAGTTAAGAGACGACCTTCATCAGGGGAATTATTTCTGCAGTGGATCCTGTGTGATAAGGATCCAGATGGAAAGAGATCACGGATGCATTGTGTTGCATATTTCTATGTAAGATATGAAGTCGTTTATATGATGGAAAAGCTATGACATTATATGCTTTATTTTTGCTGGCATTCATCTATATAAACAAGTAAATGTTTTTAATAAGTTTATGTTTGTAAAAGAAAAGAAAAAAAATCGATTAAAATCGGAAATCGGATTTGATTATAAAAAATCGGAGATTTCATTTTTAGGCCATATCGCCCAGCCCTAGGCTCCAGACTAACTTTTTGCCTCGGTTTTAACTGGTGCGCCTTATAGTACACCAGCAAAAAGATTTTCATCAAATATAACCATACGAATAGAAAGGCAAGTTCATTTGTATAGCACAATTTAATGACAGTAATTTAAAGTGCAAAGGCCCCAGGCTGGAAATTGAACCTGGGCTGGAGCTGTAGCCTCTGTATATGAACCAGCTGCCCAACCAGCCATAAACATTTTAAATTTAATACACTGTAGTAGGGCTGGGAAATATGGCCTATAACTGCCACATTTTGCGCCACCACATTGCACTGAGTTCTGGACTTAGCTTAACTCTTCTACTCGTCAGAATGAGTTAAAAAGATTTGTCCAGCTCTTTGCCACAACTCAGCACTCAGTAAGCTACGTGATATTGTGTGATGAAATTGTGTAATTAAACACTATTATAGAGACTAAAAAAAATAAAAAGCACTCCCTCTAGCACTACCAGGGTCCAACTGGACTCACAGCAGTCTGACTTCCACTTAATTACGATGTCACATCCTGTTTGAATTCTTGCTTGTGTTGTTCTTAGTCTCAGATGAAAGTCACTTTGGAGAAAAGCATCTGCCAAATGAGTGTAGAATAGAATAGAACTGATATCCTGATATTTTTTTCACAAAATAAATCTTATCCTGAACCAGGGACCGGGGGGGGGTTCTAGATGACAGATTTTGGATCCAACCGGAGACTAAGTTTTAAGGTCAGGTGAAGGGATTGACATGAATCAGCATGCCAAAAAGGTGGAGGTAATAAGGTTGTATGGATGAGTGCAGCTCAATAGAGGGTGTGGAATTGTCACATACATGCTCAAACCTCAGTGTCATCGTGCATTAATTTCTTTTGTTTTTTAATTCAACGCAGAATTTTGAGCCTTTTCTTTGAGTTAAGTGTAAAGAAAAGGTATTAAACTGTTAATACTTGTCTTTTAAAGACATCATGTCCGTGTCTTTTCAGTCTTTTATCGTACTAATGTTATCGTTTAAGACCAGCAAGTTGCTTTTGAATTTATATATTGTCAAATGATACTTGAATTATAGTTGCAGTGTTTTATAATGCTGACCTAAAAATGAAGCAGAGACACGGATCCCTAATCTGTGTTAGAATGTCGGACTGAGCCGGTGAAAACGAGATACACAAATAATATGCAAAGGAACAGAAATAGAAGTCACATGTGGGTCAGCTGACATTTGCTTCCTTTCCCCCACATCAGCAGAAACATGTGGCAGTACTTTGGAAATAGACAAGATGAGGAAAATGAAAAAGAGAATATATAATCCCTTTCTGTTCATTTAAGACTCTGAGATTAGTTCATGACATATTCACTCACATTTCAGCAGATCAGAAAACATTCCTAAGAAATTTTTCTTAGTTAAACCTTGATGCAAAGTGTCTCAGACTTAACACAGCATTGTTGTAGCTCAAGACTTTTACACGTCAGTCTTTTCAGATGTGAATATTAAGATTACCTTGGATTTATTCAGCTGCAACATTGCCTGACAATCAGATTTTTTTTTAAATAAATACATTTTAAACTTAAAGATGCTACTAAAATATTTAAAGTATGGCTTTATTAATTTTTTAAAGAGAGCAATAATTCCATTTGAAGCACCCTGATCAATAATTAGTCTCATCAGATGGAAAAAAAAATACTTATTGGGCCTCATTCACCAATATCTTCTTACCAATATTCTTAAATTTGTTTAAAGTTATACTTACGTTTTTAGGAAAACTGTCATTTTCCTAAACATGATTGTGTCCTTTCTCTTATATTGGTAAATACTTATCTCTGTAAGTTAAAAGGGTGTACCAGCTTTCCTTTATTTACATCAGTAGATACCCTTAAATACCTGTCAAGGTCATGAAACTGAGGAGCCATGTCCAGATACAAACAGGGATGAGATGAAAACAGGGAGAAAAAATAACAGAATTCCAAAAGAATGAATTTAAAAAAGTAATAATAAAGAAAATAAATAATTTTAGACTTCACACTTTGTCTAATGTCTGAAGTCTAAAATAAGTAATAATAAAGATCTGCACTGGAACCTGATTTTCCTCATTTTTAAAGCGATACACTTGGTTATAATCACGCGCTGATATCCAAATCATGTAAAAGCAGTTTTATGTCCAAGTAGTGAATTAATTACTCCTGAACTTGAGCAACGAGCCTGCAGTCTCTGGTCCCATGAGCATGTTAGGATGCTCATCCTCATGGTGGTCTGATTAAAGAGGGAGGTTCTTCACCGTAGAATCCATTTTCATCTCTCTTTACATACTGTGCCATACATTTTGTGAAGCAAAATACCATCTGCAGGGTCCAGACACATGCGGTGCAAAAAATGTGAACCTGACAAAATAAACCTCCAGATGAGTCTGAAGGTTGGTCAGAGCAGCCAGATGGCCAGGGTATAACTGTCATCTTCTAATAAAACTACTGATAATCCTTGCGTTACAATGGCTCCTTGTTGGTGGCGCATGCCCTTGGAGCTGCTTTGTAAGACAAAGGAGTAGCTTCCTCCCTGAAAGTGGGAGACCACATTCAGATGCTGGTTCTGGGAGTCTCAGAATAGTTCAACATTTAGGTAGAGATATTTCTTTTGGCTGAGATAGAGGATCTGGCTAAAGTCTTTAAATACACATGTGTGAGCAGTCTGTTGCACCAATGGTGTCAGTTAGACCAGCCATAGACCTAAATCTTGTCTTGACTGCGACTTGTTCTTGAATGAATGAAAAATAGTTAGAATTTCCCTCTGGGGAAATTCTAATGTTAGGACACAACCTGGAACATCTTGCATGTACATATATAGCGGGAGGCTGGGAGAGAGTAAATGCACTCTGTGTTTTATTTAAAAAAAAAAAAAAATCTGTTTAAATCTGTCAAAAAAACATTACTGTTATTCTGTTATTGTGTTTTAATGAACTGAGCAGCAGAAGACAACACAAACACTTTATTCTGTTCAAACATGTCGGGATACACATGTTCGTAAGAGTACTCCTGAGTGTAGGAGATAGAACGATTCTCGTGAATGCCACAATTTAGTAAAAGTTTTTAAGTAGGATTTATGAACAAATTTGTTCAAAAGAACGGTTGGTGAATGAGGCCCATTGTGCTTAAATCGTATCTGAAGTCCTCCTATAATCATCACTGTCGCCAGATATCCTTGAGCATGAGGCTCAAAGCCAACTTTCAGACATCTTATGTTATGGTAGTGCGGTATAGAAAGTTAGAATCACTGCCATACGTGATACAAAAATGCTAAACTAGTAATGTAGTACTTATACAGGGGTTTATATGATCAGTTATAATGACAAAGCATAAATTTAGTCCTTAAGCCTTTTTTAGGCTGTATTCCTTGGAGTGATCAATACATAGAGTAGTTCGTGCAAGCAAAGGGAAACCCAGTAGGCTACATAAAAGTAAGAGATTATATAGTGATTATATAGTGAAATAATGAAAAATAACATTATGACTAACAGTTTGCAGAGTAAACATGAGTGCAGAGTTGTTGACTGCAGGTTTTTTATAAGTAGCAGTTATGGCGTCAGTACCTGCCATGCTTTTAGCTGTCGCTGTAGTTTCTCCTCACGTTTGGTGAGTCAAAAGGATTTTCAGTCATTTGCAGCCTCCGACCCTGTCAGTGGATGTTACTAAACCCTGCAGACTGCTCCTTTTACTGAGATTTCTCTGTGGTCTTGAGAGTTTTCATTCGTGTGTTTTTGAACACTCAGAAGGTCTTTTACTAGGCTAGTTGAGGAATTTGCCAGCATAGCTTTATCTCTCTCAGCCTGCTGCAAACCACTCTGATGATAGAGACAGACAGACAGGCAGCCATGCCTCCTGACACTGCTGTGGAGAGAGAGCAATGACAGAGCTCTCCTTATATCCTCATCAGCCTCACTGAGGGCTTCATGGCTCCAGTTTACACCACAAGATTTTAGTGTGGAAGTCAGCTGATTCACCCTGAAAGCCAAGATGAAACTGTTATTTGTATGTATGAATGTGTATGTAAGTGTGTGTATGTGCGTATATATACACATGTATGTATATACACAAAGATGTTTGAGCAAATTTCAGAGATCACATGCATTTGTGAACAGAGGGGTTCATATGAGCTTTTCTGCTATAGCGATGAATAAGAAACCTTTAATAGTCCCTCGGTGGGGAAATTGCTTAAGTGAACATTAATGAAGCTCATGGTAATGCTGTTGGTAATAAAAAAAGAAAAGATTGCTTGTTATGTAAGATCTTGGAATGTGGAATAAAAGGACATAATATCTCTGCTCTTCTCTGGTCTCCCCCTCAAGCCATTCAGCAAAACCTTAAATAATCCGTCTTCATTAGAATTGTCTGATGAGGATGATTTTTTTGATGACTTTGATGTAACCCTGCACCTTTTTATGTGTGAGCCTGAAAATATGTTAATGAGTCCCGACTCCCACCTCTCCACCTCTTTTCTGGATCCAGATGGAGTATGGTATGATTTGAGTTTGCTGCTGATATTAGATAAACGTTATTCCTCATCAGTATCTTTGACAAGTCATTTTCTTCATATTGAAGGTAGGAGTTGGCGATCTATCAAATATACTCTATACAGTATCTCACAGAAGTGAGTACACCCCTCACATTTTTGAAAATATTTTATTATATCTTTTCATGGGACGACATTATAGAAATGAAACTTTGATCTACAGAACACCAAACTATAGAAACTAAACTTTGATGTTCTGTATGTGGCTCAGTGGGTAGAGTAGTTGGCTTATAGCCTGAGGGTTGCCGGTTCGGTCCTCGGTCTGTTGAGCTCATGTCGAGGTGTCCCTGAGCAAGACACCAAACCCCAAATTGCTCCTGATGGGTTGTGGTTGAGTGCCTTTCATGGCAGCTTCCACCACCAGTGTGTGAATGTGTGAATGTGATGTATAATGTAAAGCGTGTTGGGTAAAAGCTCCATATAAATGCTTTTACCATTTAAGTGCGTTATTACAACTACGGAAACCGCGGAGAGTCATAAATGTGAAAATGTCAACATCTCACACAAGTTTGAGTGTCCCATCAGGTGATGAGGTACAGAACGATACATAATTCCGTTTTTTTTATGCCGATAAGTTACAAACATCCGCTCCATGTATTTGGTACCAAGCTACTGCTAATAGCAAATGTTATCATGTGAAATCGTTTTGCGTGACATGCAGACTCAAAGATCATCTGATAAAGGGAGAGAAAGAGAAAGAGCAAAACAGTATGACTTCTGTGAAGAGTAACAACTGAAAAGTGTTGCAACAGAGCTTTTCTGCTGTAGGCTAACTACCAAATTAGCTGTTTCTGCCATTTTATATAGCAAGTAACAGTAAATGATCCGTTTTAAACGGGAGGATAAAGTAGTTGCTGGACTACACTGACCTGTTTCTAACATAACTCCAAATTAAACTTCACTGTTAGATTGAATTAACTTACCTATCCAGCAGAAAGCCTGCATCCTCTACGTCAGTTTGGAAGTCCCTCTCCCTCATCATTTGCCTCCTTCTGGTAAATGCTCCACCGATGTAAGCTCTCGTTTTCGCCTGGTTATAATTCCTTTTTTTTTCTTGGCTATTTTTTCCTCCGTCTCGTGGGGCAAAGAGTACGGATGGTCCTCCATTTTACTGTAAACTGGCAAGTCGAATGATCCACGGTCGTCTTTGTTCCAGACATGTGGAGCATAGAAGCTGAATGCAGCTTCTCCATGTCTGGTTCTGACTCTGGGAACTGATAAGAGACAGGGTCCAGATAATCTGAGGGGTTTGGTAGGTTCCTACTGAGTCAAGAGGTCACAGGTGATTTTTGGTTCTAAATCATTCAAGAGCTTTATAGACCAGCAACAAAACTTTAAAGTCTTTAGTTTTACAGTATTGGATTAATCAAATTTTAATCTATTTAAATCATTTATTTTCTTTTTTTAAACCCAGCTCAAGAAAAAAAAAAAATATAAAAAATTACCTGAGTATTGATATAAAATAAAATGAACTTGATTTTGTTGGGGTGATGGGACATGCCTTCGGCTTCCAGGTGCCCCTATGTTACAGAAGGGAAAATACTGTTTTTTTCTTAAAAGCTTATAAGTTCAGGTCCCTGGTTCAAAAGAAAAAGTTTGAGTTTAACTTCAGTGATCCCCCCTTTTAACAGAGTTTACATAAATCCTGCCAGAGTCTTTTTATGCATGTTAATGTTAATAAAGTCAACATTTAAACTGTTTTAGTCATATTTCCAAAACATCAAGATGTATTATATTGTGATAAAGACAAAAAAAAAAAAAAAAAAAAAATCACAAGATAGTTTTAAGCCATATCCCAGCTCTAGTTAAATGTATTGATTCCTAAAATCAAAGATGGCCATCAGAATATCTGGTTTTGACACTTCGTGTTGTGAAATAAAGTGAAATTCTCAGCCATTAGCGGGTAAATGACTGTAGTTCATTGTTGCACACACTGAGTGCATTGTGCAAACCATTAACCTGGTGTTGACACTCCATGTCCATCTACTTTCTCTTCTTTTTTTTCCTTTCTCCCCTTGAGCCAATCAGTGTTGTTTAAACAATATATGCAACAAGCCTAAAACCTGCTGTTTAAACAGTCACAACCTCTCCACCTCCATTGCTGTTTGTCTCTTCACCACGGTTACATCACGTGTACATCAAGTGCAGTTGAAAAGCAATTAACAGTGTCCATCTTTGACATGAGAAAACTTGTGTTGGGAAAAGGTCTCTATGCGTATTAGTACTTAAAGCTGCTTTTCATTTGTTCTGATTGTTTATTGTGCAATCACTCACTTGACGTATGGATCAGGTTATGTTTTTTCTGATTCCTGAAATTTCTTTACCTATTATACTGGTGCAGGAATAAATCAACAGAGAACCAACTGTTGACCAGTCTTTGACAAACTGAAATGAATGTACATTTTCTCTTATTTCAATAACATTTGATAAAGCATGCAAGAACTTAACAGCTTCATAATATCACTTAGCTGCTTGTGTAAATCACACTTCACAATTTGTGTTCTGTTTTTAAACAATATTTATGTTGGGATATGAAAAATTTTATAAATTATTAAATTAATTTATTTACAATAGCAATAATCAATGCTCTGATTAAAATGCACAATTGAGTCGGATCATAGGCATAAAAAGTGTAGATGATTCAAACAGAATTAATTACATACAAATCACAACCTACATCAGGGGAATATGTAACAAAGCCTTAATTTTCTCCTACAAAGAACGGTTGATTCATTTTCACAGACTAGAAGTGATAATCTTTTCTGTTTTAATTGTCAGGTTTCGCTTTCAAACTGGTTTCAGTGGAGTTTGCACAGCCACATTCTTTTGGCAGCCACTTCCCTGCACCCTGCAAATGTGGAGATGATTTATGATACGATGTGTATCGGTAATAATTGTGAAGCCAGTGTATTTCCACTCCAATTACCAATTACAAAATAAAAAATAAGTCTCAGTTAGGTGTGGACAATAAATTATTTTAATTGTTTTATTAGAATTTGCTGTTTATGACTATTTATTTTTATGAAAATCTAGATTTAATAAGCACCACAAATGCTCTCCTTGGGCTTCCGTAGTTAGCAGCGGACTCAGCCCTCCCACCGCCCATCTTCTGGAGAGACACCCGCACAAGCACATGCACACTCAAAGCTAAAGTAAACATGCAACGGCTAGCAAGGAAGAGCTGTTTAGCTCATGTTAAGTTCTGGGGATTGAAGTCCTCCCATTTTTTTTCTGGTTAATCTGGTATAAAGAGCCGAGGTTCTGAGACTCCAGAATGGAACAAAAACCATAACGGCGTCTGTCTGAAAGCACTGATGGATACACAGTAAAATGAGCTGTTCTTCTGGATTCTTTGAAACTGTGGAGAAAGACTTTGCAACCCCTCCCACCCACCCTCATTTAATGAACAGCTGATCGAGGTGCTGGAAGTACTAAAATGTATACATTACATTTGGGATTTAAAGACAGGGACTGCCGCATGCCCAACCCCGCCCTACCATGGACGAAGTTTATCGTTAAATATGTAATAACCGTGTCAGTTGCTACCTGCACATAAAGACACGACCCCCGGCAGTAAACCCCGCCCTGTCGTGGAGGATGTGACGAACTTTACTCTGGTGTGTCACCTCTTTGCCGCAACTCTCAAATGAGCCGCAGTAGAACCGGACAGGAAGTTGAGACTAGTTCATTTTTCAAAATTAAGTTATTAGCAGAGCAGTGTCACATTTCCTGAGTACAATTTCACACTGTTATTATGGCCTGTAAATGTGAGCAAATATAGACTTTATGTTCATATGGATCAATTCATACAATATAATTTGTCTGTAACACATGGAAAAAAAAATCATATTCCTGAAGGCATGGCAGCTTTTATTTTGTTGACAACACTATTAATTGGTTTTAATCTAGTACATCACTCCTTTGCTTATCTCCTTCCTTTTAGATTTCATATAGATTTTAAAATAATACTACTCACCTTTTATAGCCTTGAATGGCTTTGCCCTAAACACACCTCACACAGCTTGGCCTGGGATGTGCCCTCCTGACTGTTGGGATCCACAGATTGTGCCCTGCTAACTATTCCCAGATCACAGTTCAAAGGGAGATCAGACTTTTTCAATGAGAGCTTCCACCTTTCTAATTTTTTTTGCCCGTTGATCTCAGGCACACTGCATCTTTCAACTTGTTAATATCCCTTCGTAAACCTTTACTCTATGAAAAGCCTTGAGTAATTTCTGATACATTTTAATAGTTATTTAAAACATCCATCTGCTCCAAACTCACCTATATATATATATATATATATATATATATATATATATATAAAGCATTTTCTAACCTTTTTAAGAAAATTGCATCACTAACATTTTATTGTTATTAATTAGCTTTTAAAGATAACTACAGAAGCATGTTTCAATTAAAAAACAACTTTGCTGCTGAAACTAAATCATTAGTTTATTCAGCTTTCTGTTTAAGAGCAGATTTGTGATAAAGTTGTGAAACTGAAATCATAAGGTTAAAATGCTAACGTCTTATAAAAACAACTGCTCAGCTTCAGTAAGGTTGAACTATAAAACCAGTTTGATGGAATTTACTTGGAACCTGTTTACAGTGAAGGACACTTCACCCCCTTACAGTCAATAAAGCTCCAGCAGTTCCAGGCGGTTCCTAGTTTATCTGGAAGATAACACACAAACATCATTCACGTGGCAGTGAGCTGCATGCATTTGCCCAGTGTTTCCCACAGACCAGGTTGCAATTTGTGGTACTCCCATGGCGAATTGAGTGTTGCGGTGTTGTGGTGGTCAGTGGAGTTGGTCATTGGGGTGTATGTAAAGTTTATGTAGTAGGCAGTGTTCAAACACACACTTTTTGTTATGTTAAAGCTACAAGAAGCATTTTAATTTATTCAGCTCAATCTCACCAATTCTTTAAAGTAAGTTCTGTAAGAGAAGAGAACAAATATGTTCCATCTCACCATCCATCCATTATCTGTTAAACAGCCAATGTTGACGAAGAAACTCTGATAAAACTGATGATCTGGATAAAAAGGCTTAAAACATATTTTTCCTTTTATCATTGAAATGTAATTCTTTATGCAGCAGTGATAAAAATCCTACACCAGCATCACCCAAAGTAAACAAGTTGATAAAAATACATCATTCGCTGTTTTTTTTTTTTAATATACATTAGATGATCACTGTAGTTGTAATGATTAGTTTAATATTTTACAAAATCTACACCTTAAACAGGTCTCATTTATGCCCCCTTTTTTCTTGTCAGTGCCCCTGCCTGGCCCCCATTAAAACTTTTCTAGACCCGCCCCTGCATATCTGAACCATAAATTTTTTCTACCACCTGTCAGCTACTGTGTTAGAGAAGAGTTCTGACAATAACAATACTTTGAGGTAAATATGTGTGGGTGTGAACCATGAACTGCTAGTTTCTTCCTCATCTGCTGAACAATAAACGCAACTAGATGGATGTTACTAGCGGCAGAAAAACCGATCAGCTGATAACAGAGAGCCGGACATGGAACAACAGGAGGCATAGTGCAGACACAGAAAGAGGACCACAGATCGGCCATGTTTATGCAAAACTCCAAGAAATGTTTTTTAAAACACGTGAGAAAAGTGCAGGTGGTGAACCCTCTTGCTAGATGAAGTGTGTGTCTTAAAATCATCCTCAACGAGTGTTGCGCCCAATTGTTGTTCCATTGATGTTCTTTTTATACTTAAATCCATCCAAAGCCAGCCTGCTCATCTTTTCCAACTCCGTGTCCTGCTGTCATAACAGAGAAATGACGGATGTATTGTCGTGCCGTGTGTGGGTTACATGGGTTAAAAATATTAATGCAGTTAAATTAGTTAGGGCCGTTAATGCATTATTTTTGACAGCCTTAATTTTTTTTTCTTTAATATCGTGTTCTGGGGGCAGAATCTGTGGCACCTGGAGTTGATTCTTTGGCGCTGCGCCACATATTGGTCTATGTGTGGTGAAACGCTGGTTTACGAGTTAGAGATGAGTGGGCTGTTTTAAGACTGATGCTTCTATACCAACATCATTGATATTTCACAGTACAGTATCTCAGGTCAGATTTTGACCCCATTGGCCACAAAAATGTTAGAGCACAACTTCTGATATATGATAAAGCTTAATGTCCATGTTAATGTTTTAATTGATTGATTATTTCTTTATTTTCGAACAAAAAATAACACAAATTGACACATTAAAGAAAAAGTAACAGTTACTATAGCGTCCGAAAAGGAGCAGGATGAAGTAAAAACTTAACCCTTATTTCAGTACATGAAACCAGTCCTCTGGAACTATTTTTTTTTTTTTACTTGAATTGTCTGAATTTAATGAATTTACTACTTTTCCACCATGTTTTTTCCTGTTATGGTAATTTGAGCTTCATTCTAAATGAAGGTATCAAATGCATTTGATTCTTCTCAGGTTTTTCTTGTTCATGGTTGTCTATGGTCGTGCGACTGCATTTATATGTCTGATTGGTGCAACAGCATCATGTGATAAGGGTTACTATGTCTGATTGGTGAAGCTGTTGGCATATCGCTGGCAAAAATAAAGCAAATCTAACTGAATAAATGGCGAAGAAGGAAAAAAAGTAATCCAGTAGTCCAGTGTTACCCAGTTTAGCAAAGTGAGAGCAGTGTTTCTTTTTCACAAATTTACTCAAGTAAAATAAAAAGTATGGTGCAGCACAACTAGTCTTAGGAGTTTCTTTTCTTTGAAAAAGTTACTCAAGAAAATGCAACCCATTATTACCCACCTCTGGTACTCAGGAGTCAAATCATAATTAAGATTCAGTTCAGTGTTGGTAAAGTTTTTATGATTTGGCATATTATGAGTCTATAACAACTTAGATTTAATATGATTATATTGAATTAGAGTGTAGCTGAATTACAGTGTATTGGTTTATAATTGGATTGAATTGGACTGTTTCATTCAAGTGTCTTGAGTTGACCTCTGTAGTAAATACACTGCATGAATAAATTCAAATTGACTTCAAACTAAATTTAGAAATTCACTAGCATGAAATTTTTGGAGTAGATTTTAAATAATATTGGGATTCTGGATAATGTTATGTCTGTATATATGGCTGAGCAATATGGGTAATTAATTTCTAAAGTATACTAATTTGTACCTTAAATGAATTTGTTCTTCATAGTTTTTTACTTAATACAAACCACTTTCTTATTACCAAAGTAACGGGATCTTTTTTGCCAACTACTATGACAGTTTGGGAAGATCATGTAAATTTAGTTTCTCATCTTTCATGGCTCTCTAAAGCCATTCTCGAGCTTAGAGGTGCTTTACCATCAGCTTGTAGACTTGAGAATGCTGAGAGCTCTGTACATGGATCAATTAAACATGTCTTATGCTTATCACTGAGATTGATTTTACAATGAATTGCAGTCTAATCATGAGAATGTTTTGTAACTTTGCTCCACCTGTATGTTGTACAGTTAATATCTTGGTCACCTCCGCTGGTTTTAGTAGACACACTCTTGATTCTGCCTGAACTATTTAAAGAGAGAATGCTTTCTAATATTTTTAACTAGACTACATGACAGCTGTGTTTTTTTGTGAAAAAAAAGGCTTGGATAACTACCTAAAGGCAAAAAAAAACATGGAGAAAAAAGGCTGGCCACAACTTTTTTTTGTGCTAGGCAGTGAGCTCGAAGGTTTTTTTGTGGACTACTGATCAAAGTTGCTCATTTAGACCCAAAACTGACACTCAGTTGACTTCACATTCATGGAAAGGAGTGTTTGAGTATAAGAGGTCTTCGGTGCCAACTGATTAATCACAAGCTTACCAGATGAATAGCTGAGTGAAAGACTAAATAAAAATGGGTTTAGACTCTGGACAGGTCAACAGGGCAGTATTTTCACTTTCCTGAGTCCCTCCCTTGTCTCAGTATCTTCTCTTTCTGTTGGTCAGTAGAGCAAGTCAGGATTATCATGGTAGGATTAGACACTGATAGCAGGTGACTACTCACACAGACTATAGTAACTGTATACCTGGCAGCGTTGCCTTAACAGATAGGATTACAGCTCTGTATGTCTTCTATACATGGAGAGCTCAGGCTTTGTCAATGGTTTACTGTGTCAGCTTCAGTGGAGCATGGAAACCCTTTCTACTCAACTTGACCGACCTTCAGGCAGGATACGAAGGCAGTTTGAGTTTATGGAGTGTCTTTAGTAAAGACACATGGACATTACTAGGTCCCAAGCTGGTTATTGATAGGGAATTTCCTCAAATAAATCAATTAATAGACAAATTTAATAGACAAAGAAATATGAGGGTGCTCATGTTTCTTCTTCTGGAATTTCTTTGTTACCATTTACCAAACATCTGCATTTACTGGATGCAAAATAAGCCAATTAGGACAATGTTTAACTGTCATTTTAATGCTGAATGGAGCAGTACTCCTGTGGTAATTTCTTCTCTGATCTTTATCATTAAGGCAGAAAACTTTAATATGTTTGGACACTCTTAATGGATACTTAACTTTTAGATCTGAAGTCACTTTTTAATTTTTACAAAAATGCAAAAACTACATTTTTTGCTCACACCAACATCAAACTCCATCACCTTAGTTGCATTTTTGTCTTCTAACAGCTGAAATGTATTAGAGACATAAAAATAGCTGTCTAGCCAGATGGGAGGAGACAGCTGTATTGTTGGCAGCTGTCTAGGGAACCCCTCTAAAACCATCAATGACCCCTGTGGGTCACAAGAACCTAATTTAGCAACCACTGCTCTAAAGGTCTTTGTATAAGGCCTCAGTAGACCCTGATACACTGTCCGTCTGTGGTCTCTTGAGCTCTGCCTGCTGCTCAGCCAGTGCTGAAATATTTTGTCTGCGACTTACCGTGACATTCCTGGCAGCAACAGCAAGTCTTGGGAGAATTTTTGGTTGAAGCGAGAAGTGGTGAATGATTGAGAAAGACCTTCCAAGAGCAACACAGACTGAAATACAAGCAGGAGTTACATTTCTTGGTTTGCAGTCTGATATTTCTGTTCAGGGGGATGTTTAGTGTCTGTTTTATAAGAATGAGAAGAATTTTTTGCATAACTATGTTATAGGAGGAAAGTCGAGTGAGAGCTACAGTCCTGTAAAGCACATTAGAGGTGTGGTTTTGGACACAAAGTCTACAACAGTAACTCTGGAGGAAAAAATGTGCAAAATTTCATGAAAACATATCATATTAAATATGATTGATGGATAGGTCACTTTAAGCTTGTACAGCAGCTTGTAGCATTAGGAAGAATTCACTTTAGGAGGGAAGAAGTGATGAAATTTGAAGCTACCAAAATCTGTAAGCAAACATGGCTTGCATGACACTGCCATCTGAAGAAAAACTGAAAATGCAAAGAGGATTGTTAACACAATGGGATGATAATCCTTAAGGTGGATTTATACTCACACAGCATCTCGGTCACCGTCGTAGGCACCACCTAGCTCTTCCAGACCGGACGTGCACCCCTGCTACGCAGAGCATTACGAGAAAGTACTCCCTTATGGTTGGTCAGTTTTGGATTACGAGTTTCCAGATTTCTGGGTCTTATCGCAGAATTTCTGTAGTAGCTGCCATTTTTAAAAACAGCACCCAATGGATCAAGTTGATGAGAGGATTCCACAAGCTAATAAAGGCACTGGGCACAATTGTTGTTTTAAAACAGAAAATACGTACCGGAACTAAAGTAAACCATGAAAAGAACTCCGACCGGGTAAGTTGACCGGCCGATACCACCCCTGCTTCCACCTTCAGATTAGGAGGAGAAACTGCAACACGACACCAAAACAACGCGTTCCAAAACAAACAAAAGTCTGGGATAACTTCACGTTAAACTTACAAAATAAAATAAATACATGTGAGATTTGTAAAGCGAACTTTGCGTACCACGGACATACGTCTGCAATACTCAAACATTTAAAGAGGAGGCACGTCGGACTTGCATAACAACCTCATGCAAGACATTTAATAATTATGAAATACGTAATCCGATTAGTCGACTAGCCGTTTTATTAGTCTTGACTGATCGACTATCAGAATAGTCATTAGTTGCAGCCCTATTTCTGAATGACTGTGAGCTGGATCCCTTTTGTTCAGGGATCTTGATTTATATCCACTCATTATGGCCACTTTTGAGACAATCATAGACATTTTGTGTGAAGGAAGTTTTTAAAAAGTCAAATATTTGAAAGACATTCATCCCGCTTTAAAACAATAAGTCACTGCTGAGTATAACCATTTAATTAATCAGTAATTATTCCACCCCCCAATTACTTTGCTTACAAATTATATCATTTATTTTCTACTTAAGCTTACCCTGATTGTGCTTCCTATTACGTTTTATGAGCTTATATGTGTTTTTACAGAATAGTGATAGATGTTTGCGACATGTTGTGCCTGCTCAGATCCATAACGCTTTTTGAGTGCAGTCCACTTCTATTCATTCTATTCATTTTTCTCTGCTTCTATTTATCTCGGAATCACTGTTAGTTATTCACCAGAGGCATTCATTCAGTCAGCTGCAGTATTTCATCACACAGTGCTAAATCCCTGCAGCCTGTAAACCCGTCGGTCTCCTGCTGTGTGCTTGTCTGGATATCTGTGAAGTGGGGGCCGGCTAACAGCTTTAGCAGTGTGGAGCTAAGAGGCTAAGGGCGCTATGTTAGGGGTTAAATCGATATTATCCTCTGTTTGGTGGACCAGCAGAGACCAGGGATAGAGAGGGTGACTGATTTCAGGAAAATAAAGAAAGTAAGTGAGTTTCAGGCTTATGTTCCAACAGGGTTTTTCCTCATATTTTCAATTCAGTAACAAAAACACTAAACCAGCAGCTCTCTGGTCACAGATGCAACTCAAGGTCAAAGCCTACATTTCAAAACAGCCTTATATTACATAATCAATCAGCTGCTGTTACGAAATGCAGATACAAGAGCAGCTTTTACCCCCTAGAAGTTAACACTGGGGGATATTTTAATATCTGAATAGCAGGATATTAAAACCTGGTCCTGGCTGTTTTTAGAGCTTATAGTCACCTTCATAATGTGAGTAGATTTAAAGCTCGAAGGCTTTCTTGATTAATTGTTTTACATAGAATGAAAAAAAGATTTAAGAATTTTTCTGGCTTCTTCACTCTGTTTTTCTTTTAATGTGCACTGTACAATGAAAGTGGTTTAACAAGATCATAAAAAAAAAATGAAGTCAATGTGGAATCGTGAGAAGGATTATTCAAGACTTTTGAGTAAAAGCTGCATTGCCATGGAAAATAAATTACAGCTGCATGATGGATACATTATGTTGCATGTATTTGGCCCAGCATTTTGTTGATGATTAGCTGAAAAGTTCCCAGCTTTGTTCTCATGTGAAGCCAGAGAGTCCAAAAATAACGCAAGTCACTCAGCTGTTCATTGTTTTCACGCAGTTCAGAGCTGCCACTTGGAGAAATTAGAGGGATGACTTTAGTCCACATATTCTGTGACATTCTGTACGAACACAGAGGTCACACAGAGTGCTGCAATGATTTTAATAAAAGGATTAATCAGTAGGTTATTACAAGTGTGGTGACATATTCAAGGAGCTGCTGACCCCTGTATTGAAGGGTTTCAATGTCTTTGTTATGCTACTTGTTTACTTGTTTTCTCAGAATAAGAGCTCAACTTTGGGGGAATTTTGGACCCATTTATTAGACGCCACTGTTAACTTGGGGTGGGGATCTTAAGGCACATCACAATTAGATTAGATTAAGATTCAGAAGGTCGTGATGTGAGTATAAAAAGATTATTGATACATGTTGTTTTTCACTGTGTGACTACTTCACTACTAATTCCTAAGTGGAAACGTGTAACATGGTCTCTTGTATTTGTCTTGACAAACAACGAAGAAGAAAACGTACACATCTATTGTTTAATGCAGGAAAACGTCAGTCATCACACCAGAGCAAAACATGGAGCTGCATTAGATTCTAGTGGTCTGGAGTTGACCACATTTCTATCAGAATTTGATGCATTTTTTCATGTCTGATCGCAATTTCTTCTTTTGGGAAAGCCATTTCTCCTGGCTATCATCTTATTACACACACACACACACGTTTTGGTGCTATATAAATGGATCCGAGCTGAATTCATTTTTTTTTTTTAATTTCAAATTTTTATTTCTCTTTTTTTGTTTCAGGCCAGTTATCCTACCTGGGAAGACTTTGTAACTAAAGGAGCAAAGCTACAATCACAGCTCAGGTAAGAAACACTCACGTATAAATATTTTTTGTAAAATGTAGTTTCAGTAGAAGAGGAGCCGCTCCACACTGAACCCGAATACTAACCCTCTAGAAGTTATCTTGTTTGTAAGACTCAGATTTTTAGGTTTTTCCCCCATAAGCAACCATATGATACCATCAAATTAGCACTGCAAGTGTATTTGTGTCTTGCGTAGCTTCTGAAATCTGTCAGTACTGATCAGCACTGACTGCAGTAGAGGAGGTACCAGAATTTACAAAAGGTTTGAACTGATTAAATGGTAGTGCATTGGCTCCAAATACTCGGTCACATTCTTCAAAGGTTTTTCCAAGGAAAATCTTTTAGCTCATGTGATAAACCAGCCAGTTCCTGAAGCTTCTCATTATGCAATCACTTTGGTTTGTATATGAAAGAGTAACCTTTCATTGGGCGTGGTTCTGTTAGGCCTTGTCAGCATTGTGGTTTTGTTTGGTGCTCTCCTTGACTTCACTTTGTTCTGTTCAAACGCCACAGCTGGTTTTCTGCCATGCAAAATATTCAGCCTTTACTTTTAAGCAATTTGGGACATGTTTGATGATTCGGATCTTAAACATGCTTTCTTATTAATTCTGTGGTTTTAAGGAAAATAGCTTTAGCTCCATGTTTTTGCACAGATGCTCAAACTTTGTCACTTTTCACTTACAGGTTCAAGATCCAGCAGTTTCCCTTCTGTTGCACCATTTAATTTATTTTTGCACTAAAAAATGGGTTTAATCTGAATGTACTGATTATTCTTTGTTGTAATTTATATGAACAATGTGCACATGCTGATTCAGTGTCTCTGCCATACAGTGACCCAGTAGCAGGCTCAGTTTAAGAACAGTATAAAAGCCTCATTTCCCTGTAGACCAGTTTACTTTGATAAGCATCACTCTGCCCAATGCAGCCAGTCACAGTCTATTAGCACTGCCAGTCAGGCAGCTACACTCACACACTCACACACACACATGCATGTAGGCCATGCACACTGTTAAACCACTCCAATATTTAATGTTGCTTAAAACATCTGTAACTTATCACTTGTGTACAGAAAGCTTTTATCCAGAATGTAACATCAGTTCTTTATTTTCTTTAAATCACCACAAAAATCAAACTCCTTTTCAGATAAAAACATTAAAACTCGTAAGTATTTCATGAATGTATTTCATGTCTTAACACTGTTGACAGCAGTGGCCTGGGGTGTTATGTTTTCAGGCCGCTCATGAACTCATTATCAATGAGACTTCTCTTAAAGACCTTTAAAGTCAAACTTTTAAAAAACTAATATAAATTTGGTGTTCAAAGATACAAGATCACTGTAACCTCCATAAATTCAATCTATGTCATAACTTGAGTCACCGTGGGCTCAAAAATGTCCAAATATGGTGACAATTTATGTCCGAAATATCCAAACCAAACTACACCTTGATGTGGTGATGCTTTTCATCTATTGATATTTCAGACAATAAAACTATATTCTGTGCATCTAAAGCCAGTGTTTGTTTTTTCCCTTGTGGGCTCCTGTAGTAATGTTTTAGTGTTCATGGCAGAGGGCAAGGAAAGGGACCACAGCATGTATGGATATATATAAAAAGAAGCTTATTTTAAAGATATAAAACACAGTTAGCCCTGATTATGTGTAAGGCTGGGTGATATGGCCTAAAGCTGATATCCCAATAGATTTTGGCTTTACCCTGATACACAGTATACATCCTGATGTTTTAAAATCTCCTCTAAAACACTGTAAATATTTAATTCAACATGATCATGCATAAAAAGACACCAGAAGGATTTACGCAAGCTCAGTGAAATTTGTCTTTATTATGAGTTTTCCCTTTCAACAAACTTTTTATTTAGAACCAGGAGCCTGCACTCAAACATTTATTAAAATCCAGTGTTTCACCGCCTATTATATTAGATATGAATTTTATTTTATTTTCTATAATTACTCAATTAATATCTGATATAATTTTTCACTCACTTATTTTATATTAGAATATTATTTAATGATCTAGATTATTTTAATTTTACTCCAGATCCAAACAGAAATAATCTTAGACTCCCTTTCCTCTAGAACAGGTTTATATGTTGTCCTTTTATTATAAAAACTAAACATGCCGTGCTTCATGCACATGTATGCAGGTGAGCTACACTCCCAAGAGGAGAGAGAGCACATATTGAAAATTGTTGCATCAATCAGACCTTTTGAGGCTTTCCCTCCATGTTGAGGGTGTCAGTGATGGTTTTCTGCACAACTGTCAGGTCAGCAACCTTCCTGATGGTGAACTGGACTGACGGACCATTTAAATGCTCAGGGGTCCTTTTAAAGTGTTTTGGATTAATTAGCTGATTAGAGGGTGGCACTACAACACGCTACAACATCCTTTCACACTATTCTAATTTTCTGAGATTTAGATGTTTGAATTGTCATAAATTGTAAGCCATAATCGTCAAAATCATAAAAAAATAAATAAATGCTTGAAATTTCTCCCTTTGCATTTAACAAGTCTATTTATTAGTTTCCCCCTTTAAGTTAAATTACTGAAATAAATTAAGTTTTGTGCAATAATCAAATTTTTTTAGTTTTAACTGTACTTGCTTTTTAGCCTCACATTCCTGTACCTGCTCTGTTGTGAACAAAACGCGTTACTGGAGGATTCTATTAGGGGTCACATTAGATAAACTGGACTCAATGGGGTTACTACATTTGTAGGGTGTAACAAAATGATAAACATGAGATCGCTGCAGATAAAAACAGCAGCTGTGTTGTAGAAAGTATGTAAGGCTCCTAAATCAAACACGTCATTTTTGTCCTCAACACTTCTTCATTTTTGCTGCTGCTGATCATGTGACCTTATATCCAGTCAAATTAGTCCCAGTACTGTCACTTTGTTACTTGCATGTTGCAGCTTACAGATGCATAGCTTTAGAGCACATTCACACTAGCACTGCTTGGTCTGCTTTAACTGAGCCCTGGTGCACTTCAACAGATGGTCCAGTTTGTTTGAAGCAGTGTGCACAATCGCACGCTGCTGGGCAAAAATCCTGGTCTAAAACCCGGGGAACTTGGTTCTTTTGCATGTGAATCCAGGTGGGGTGCATGAGCAATGTGAAAGCAAAGGACCATGCAGTCAAGCAAAAAGAGAGGAAGTGATGCAGGAAACATGTTGGGTAGCACGTTGCCACTCCTGCTGCTCATACTGGATAGATTCTTGTGAAAACCGTATTAGGTTTTAACACAGGAGTAAAAATAGAAACTTCAAGACCGAATAAATGTATTGTTACTCCAATTTTTTTTGTTTCTTTACTGGCGTTAAATGAGCAGTTTTCAGTTCTGGCCAACCAGTGAGCTAAATTTTTTCTTTCTCCAGTGTTTTGTCTTTTAGTCTGGTTATTTCAGAATTATTTGCCCCTAGCGAGCAGTTGTGATTGCATGTAATTAAAAGTAAGTATGTTTTCGACCTCAGTCCTTACATCAGACCCTCACCTAAACTTCATCAGAAAACATTGCATAGTTTAATCAAGCTTTATCAATAGGAGATTTTGAGCTGGAAATGTTTTTTTTTTCTTTTATTATTATTCATTTGCCCTGCTGATTAAAAGCAACAAGTATTTTCATTTCCTTTTCTTTTTCTTTTTTTTTTACTTCAGTACTGGGATTGTTTTCCTCTTGCAAGATTTTTGTTAGGAGAGGTTTTAATTCATCAGTCTGGAAAATGTTTTAAATAGTTGTTTTAACAGAAACAAGGCAAAACTGCTTTGTTTGTGCTTTTTTTGTTTGCGTGCATGTTTGTGTGAGAGTCAAGTCTTTGGTGATGTTATGAAAGAGAATTTCCGTTGAGGTCAGTCTGAAACACACAGTCATTACCTCTGAAAATGTACGATCAGGTGACACTGTCAGCTGTGTGTGTGTGTGTGTGTGTGTGGGTGTATACAGCTATAGAAAACTTGACTGGTAAGAGACACACACACAGACAAAAGGTCTATTGATAAAGATGTGTGTCTCAGAAGGTGTCCAGTTGCACAGCTAACTCAGGTCTTTGAAGGCAAATGGCTGCTCATCTGGCTCCATCAGTCCTGGTAAAACTAAGTGTAAACTTGTTTATGTTTGTTTCCTTTTGTTTCTTTAATGTCTTGTTTTTGTTGGGTTTTACTTCAGAGCAAAATTAGCTAACATAAAAATAAAGCATTCTGGAAGCTGATCTTAGATCCCAATGACTTCCCATCTGAAAACAGCGAGGATACAGAGGGATAGATTAAAAGTGGGTTTTTTTGTGCTTAAAGTATACATGATACAGCAGTTGGTAGTGCATATTTCTGCACAGTGGTTCAATGAAGGCTTGTCTGGCCTTTCACTGTACACATACTTTTTTCCATCCTTTCAAGACTGTATGATGCACGGCTGCTTGTCATAATAATTTGGTTATTATATTGGAGACTAAACCATTGTTTCCTTGTAGATTGGCAGCAGATAATCTATGGCAGTGTTTCTCAATCCTGGTCCTCGGGGACCACTGCCCTGCATGTTTTAGAGGTATCCTTCTTTAACACACCTGTCTCAAATGAATGGCTCATTAGCAGGCTTGCAAAGAACTTGACAAGCAGTTCAATTAATCTGAATCAGGTGTGCTGGAGTTGGACAGAACACAAAACAACTGCTATGATGTCTGTCAGTGCAGCACCACAGCACTGAGACTGCTCTGACCAAAGTCATTAATGACACATGTTTGAAGACAGGCGATGGAAAAATGTCAGTCTTAGTCTTACTGGACCTCAGTGCTGCTTTTGATACAGTTGACCACAATATATTACTTAAAAGATTGGAGAACTGGGTGGGCCTCTCTGGCACTGCACTACTCTGGTTTAAATCTTATTTAGAGAATAGAAAATACTTTGTGTCAGTAGGTAATTTTACATCTCTGCTGCTCGAGTCCTCACTAGGACAAAGAGAGTGGACCACATCAGTCCAGCTCTGAGGTCTTTACACTGGCTGCCTGTTCGTCAGAGAATAGATTTTAAAGTTCTGCTGCTGGTCTATAAAGCTCTGAATGGTTTAGGACCAAATTACATCAGAGACCTCTTGACCCAGTATGAACCTACCAGAACCCTCAGGTCACCTGGTTCCAGTTTCTTATCAGTTCCCAGAGTCAAAACCAGACATGGAGAAGCTGCATTCAGCGTCTATGCTCCACATGTCTGGAACAGACTCCCAGAAAGCCTCAAATCAGCTGAAACACTTAAATCCAGGTTAAAGACCCACCTGTTCTCTGCTGCATTTCACTAGTTTTTATTTAGAAATCCAGATCGCATTTGGTTCTTTTATGCTGAAATCTTAACTTTATTTCGTTATCTGAGCTTTTTCCTGCTGTTTTTATGTAATCAATTTTATCTTTTTTAATCTTTGTTTTTCTTTCTTTTTTTTTTCTTTCCATGCACCTTGCTGTAATGTTTTTATGTTTTATGTTAGCACTTTGAATTGTCTTGTACATGAAATGTGCTATACTAATAAATTTGCCTTGCCTTGCCTATGGCATGCCTGATATCAGGCTGCTTTGGGAACCAGTGATAAGCAGGGCTGAAGTGCAAACTCATGTCTGGTTGGTTTGTGTCGGCAGCTCCTTGTCCTCCAAATGTGGTTTTAAGTTGGGTTTTATTTTAAATGTTTTAATTTTGTACATTAAAGTATTTTCTGAGCCAGTTTGGACACTCTGAAGTTCCTCAGAAGTAGATTTAGATTATGGGCTGTATGGGCTATGTAAGTCTGTGTATCTGAAGTAGGGCTGCAGAATATTAGGAAGACGTGATATGCGATAACACTGTTGAAAGTTGCAATGACAACATGAGCTGCGATAAATAAAATAAATTAAACTGCTTTGTTGATGTTTTCTCATACCGAGCTCCACTTGCAAAACTCTCATTCACAGAAGTCTGCTGAACTTTATAGCCTGTGCTATAATAATGCTGGTAGGCGTGTTTTAGCTAACGCTAGATTTTAGTAATTTTTTAATAAAAATAATTTGGTCAGCAGCACAAACAGATACCATGGTGTCCTTCAGCCTAAAGACTAGAAATAAAATAGAAAATTGACAGACTTTCAAATGTTTAAAGATGTTTCTTTAATGCGGCGCACAAACACGGCGCACAAACTTTCAGATTTATAAAAGCGTGCACACGCACGCACGTCCCGCACCTGTTTCCATTCATAAATCAGAAAGAACTCTAAAGTAGGCGCGTGTGAGAGAATGCCTTGCTGTGTCCTTGTGGTGGCCATAAAAGGTCAGGTGAACACTTATAATAAATATTCATCATATCATTTCCATGATGGCTCAGGACGGGACAGGAGGGAAGGAAGAAGTGGATTTTTTCAGAACGTGAGACTGAGACCCTGATGGACCAAGTTGAAAAACGTAAAAAGGTTTTATTTGGTCGCCATGGTGTGGGCATTACCAGTGTCAGAAAGGAAGAGGAGGGCAGCAGGTGGCAGATGCTGTCAACGTCGTGTCAGAAGGCAAGACACGCCAGAGGCCTCGGATGGTGCGGCTGGATATCTCAGTTAGCAGGGCATCTGTCTGCCATGCAAGAAACCGAAGTTTGAATCACACAGGGGTGAATCGCTTTGGAAAAAAGCGTATGACCGTACTGATGCCAGTAATTTAGTAATTTGTTTTAATTTATAAAATAAATATGTACAGATACATGAGATTGGTAGCAGTTTATTTAGTGTTAAATATTTTTTCTTTCTAGTTGCTGGGTGTTCCAGCTGGGTGGGCGGTGCAGAGGGACACAATCACAGATATTAACGAGGTGACCCAGGAGTTGCGGGAAATAAAGACCATCTGGACAGAATTTAGAATAACACTAAAAAATCATTGTGTAAGAATAAATAAATAAAAGGAAATCCACCTCTTGTGTGTTTAAGCGTTGCATCACTTCTAGACCTCCAGTCTGCATCCCGCTCTGCTGGAATGAAGGACCAAAGCTTACTGTTTGCATTTTCTTTTACTGACCGCTACATGCTGGCAGCATATTTTAGTGGTTGATGTTCTTATTAATACCATCTCCCTTTTTCTTGAAAATGGTTGGGGTTCTGAGTATTGATATCGAATGTGCCTCTTCATTAATTTCTGCAAATAACTTTACTGTATAACATTTGATGTGAAAGGTAATAGTGGATTGTGCACAAATGTGTCACATTTCACATCATTTCCAGGAGATAACTTTTGAAGCTAGTTGCAGCTTTAGCCAGGAGTAATCACCTTGTTTCTGCCTCCCGAGCTTGGTTTGGTGGTAGAAGCAGGAAATTTTAGCAGCTGCTTCTGTCAGTTTTCCCTGATGGTGGAGGCAACAGACCAGAGCAGCACAGAAACATCAAAGAAATGTTGCACTTGAGGTACAAAAAGACCAGACAGAAAGACAAGGAAAATAACTGTTGTTGCTGTGGGCACGGTGTTTAGTTCACCTGGCAAAAAAGCAGTCCCATAGGTTCAATCCCAAAGTCTCCCTGACCCACTTCCAATCTACTTGCTGAACAATAAAGGACACTAGAGCCCACACAATGTACGAGAAAGTAAAACACACTCGTGTATGGAACACACGTTACACAAATACATCACACACACACACACAGACATGCATATATATATAAAATAAAATTTACTAAGCATTTTGAGATGTAGGTTAATTAGCAAGATGTTTCAGGTTGTGTCCTAACATTTTAATTTCCCTCTGGGGAAATTCTAACTACTTTTCTTTCATTAATTTGCATTTTACACATAAAAAAAATTTGTTTATATCTATTTTTTTTATATTTCCAGACAAAAATGTGATATTACTTGTGATTTTAATGGACTTGGGTACTATGTTTTCTGTTTATCTTTTATTCAGGACAACCATCGTGGTTACTGGAGCCTTTTTGGATGCTTTTCAGAAGGTGGCAGACATGGCAACTGGGACCAGAGGTGAGGACACACACATAAACAGATAACACAGAGAAAGAAGCACACACAGGTAAACACAGTGTTGTACAGTTTTGTAGGACTAGACCAGAAATTGGTGACGATGTGACTCTTCGATTTTATGTTGGTAAATTCTTCTTTTTTAAGATTTGGAATTTTTTTTTTTACTATAGAAAGTTCTGTCCATCATTGTATACTGCATGCTCCCACTCTGTAAGTCGGTGAGAGAGAGGAAGAGGCAGCAGCATCCATGAGCTGCTGGCTCATGGATGTTGTGTTGTGTTGTTGTGGTTTGTTAAGCCGATGCAGACTATGCACTGTGCGTGAGAGAAGATAAGACATGCTGTTACATCAAGCTTTTCCTCCAAATGGTAATTTTATATTTAAAAATAGCATCAAAGTAACACATTGTTAATGTTTTTGTTTTTCCATTTCTTTTTTCTGTCAAAAGATTTGGCTGGAAACTGCAGATGAACCCAAAACAATGAATTCTGGGCTTGATCTTGTTGCTGTTGTGTTATCGACTGTGAGCTAGACAAATTAAGATGGAAGTAATCAATCACCATAAACAAATAGTGTGCTACATCACACGTAGTGAACCAAAAGAAATATATTCCCTCTATTTTTATGTTCCTTTCATCCCTCCAACAGTCTAATCTTTATATGCACTTCCTTTTTTCATCATAAATAGAGTTCATAAGGAAACAGATTGGCTCTATTTACTTTCTGGACAGGCTGCGGAGAAAGATATTGTGGAAACCATTGTGCTACTGACTGATGAAAGGTGCCAAGACAAAAAGCCCTAGCCAGACCTCATTGCATGCTTTTCTTTTCACGATGCTCCTTCTGTAGTTAACAAATTTGCTTGGTCGTCTGCATATATTGTTTATATTGAGAACCGTAGGTTACAGTGGAGCCTGACGGTGTAACCATCTACTGTCATATCCCAATTTACAAGCTATTTATGACTTACTTCTGCTGAGTAAAGTCCTCCAACTTTGGTTCTGGTTAAACTGGTGTGAATGCTGGCTGGCTTGCCAGAAAGCAGCAAGGTTCTGAGACCCCAAGGTGAAGCAAGAGCCAGAAACATATTGATGTCCATCTGAAAGCACAAACAGATACACAGTCAACTTAAATGTGACTGTGCACTTGACCATAGTTAGACGTGCTGCTCTCTATGAGATGATTCTCATCACAGCCGCTTCACACTCGGCTGCGAATCGCTCCAGTGAGAGCTGGAGATCACGGACTGATGATGGTGTCCCCCGGAGTACCCCCCACAAGAGTCCCCCGGGGGACACAGTCGAATGCCTTCTCCAAGTCCACAAAGGACATGTAGATTGGTTGGGCGAACTCCCATGCCCCCTCAAAGACCCTGAAGAGGGTGTAGAGCTGGTCCACTGTTCCACGACCCGGACGAAAACCACACTGCTCCTCCTCAAGCTGAGGTTCGACTATCCGATGGACCCTCCACTCCAGCACCCCTGAATAGACCTTACCAGGGAGGCTGAGGAGTGTAATCCCCCTGTAGTTGGAGCACACCCTCCGGTCCCCCTTTTTTGAAGGGGGGACCACCACCCCAGTCTACCAGTCCAGGGGAACTGTCCCCGATGTCCACGCGATGCCGCAGAGGCGTGTCAGCCAAGACAGCCCTACAGCATCTAGAGCCCTAAGGAACTTTGGGCGGACCTCATCCACCCCCAGGGCCTTGCCACCGAGGAGCTTTTTAAACACCTCAGCGACCTCAACCCTAGAGATGGGAGAGCCAGCACCAGCTAACCCAGACTCCACTTCCTCATCGGAAGACGTGTTGGTGGGATTGAGAAGGTCTTCGAAGTATTCCCTCCACCGCCTCACAACGTCCCGAGTCGGGGTCAGCAGCCCCCCATCCCCATTGTACACAATGTTGACGGAGCACAGCTTTCCCCTTCTGAGCTGCCGGATGGTGGACCAGAATCTCCTCGAAGCTGTCCGGAAGTCATTCTCCATGGCCTCTCCAAACTCCTCCCATGCCCGGGTTTTTACCTTAGCAACCGCCGAAGCTGCACTCCGCTTAGCCCACCGATACCCATCAGCTGCCTCTGGAGACCCACAGGCCAAAAAGGCCCGATAGGACTCCTTCTTCAGCTTGACGGCATCCCTTACTGCCGGTGTCCACCAACGAGTTTGGGGGTTTCCGCCATGACAGGCACCGATGACCTTACGGCCACAGCTGTGGCTGGCCGCCTCGACAATAGAGGCACGGAACACAGCCCATTCGGACTCAATGTCCCCCGCCTCACCCGGGACATGGTTGAAGCTTTGCCGGAGATGGGAGTTGAAACCCTTTCTGACAGGGGACTCTGCCAGATGTTCCCAGCAGACCCTCACAACACGCTTGTGTCTGCCAGGCCTGACCGGCATCCTCCCCCACCATCTGAGCCAACTCACCACCAGGTGGTGATCAGTTGACAGCTCCGCCCCTCTCTTCACCCGAGTGTCCAGAACATGCGGCTGCAAATCCGACGACACGACTACAAAGTCGGTAATCGAACTGCGGCCTAGAGTGTCCTGGTGCCAAGTGCACATGTGGGCACTCTTATGTCTGAACAAGGTGTTCGTTATGGACAGTACATGACGAGCACAGAAGTCCAACAACTAAACACCACTCGAATTTAGATTAGGGGGGCCGTTCCTCCCAATCACGCCCCTCCAGGTCTCGCTGTCATGAGCATTGAAGTCCCCCAGCAGAATGAGGGATTCCCCGAAGGAGTGCTCTCCAACACCCCCTCCAAGAACTCCAAAAAGGGTTGGTACTTTGAACTGCTATTTAGTGCATAAGCACAAACAACAGTCAGGACCCGTCCCCCCACCCGAAGGCGGAGGGAGGCTACCCTTTTGTCCACCGGGGTAAACCCCAACGTACAGGCGCCAAGCCGGGGGGCAATGAGCATGTCCACACCTGCTCGGCGCCTCTCACCGGGAGCAACTCCAGAATGGAAGAGGGTCCAGGTGAGTCCAACTATATCTAGCCGGAACCGTTCAACCAGCTCAGGCTCCTTCCCCGACAGAGAGGTGGCATTCCACGTCCATATAGCTCGCTTTTGCAGCCGAGGATCAGACTGCCAGGATCCCCGCCTCTGGCAGCCGCCCAGCTCACACTGCACCCGACCCCAATGGCCCCTCTTGGAGGTGGTGAGCCCATGTTACCCTTTCGGGCTGAGCCCGACCGGGCCCCATGGGCAAAGGCCCGGCCACCAAGCGCTCGCCTCCGTGCCCCACCTCCAGGCCTGCTCCAGAGGGGGGCCCCAGGGACCCATATCCGGGCAAGGGAAACCTTGGTCCTTGCTTTCTCCTCATCATAGGGGTGATTTGAGCCGGACTTCGTCTTGTCCCTCCACTAGACACCTGTTTGCCGTGGGTGACCCTACCCGGTGCATGAGCCCCCGACAACATAGCTGCTAGGATTGTCAGGACGCACAAACTCCTCCACCACGATAAGGTGGCGGCTCAGGGAGGAATATGTTTTTAAGGAAGGGGAAAAAAGGATTGATTAAAATAAGAAATCAGATTTGGTGTGAAAAAAATCTAAGAGTTTGCTTTTTAGCCATATCACCCTGCCCTAACTTACCTTCTAATGCATTGTCAGTAATATCAATCTCAGGGTTTTCACCAGATTTTGGGATCTGGCTGCAGGGAATTTCTCCTACTAAGCCAGGAGAGCATTAAAGAGGTTGGACAATCATGTATGTTTGTAAGACCCGGCTTGTGGTCCGCGTTCCAGGTAATCCTTAAGAATTGGGTTTGTGTGGGCAAAACAATCCATTAAACTATGAAAATAGTACTGGCTTGCCTTCATGCATAAACTTGATGTTTTATTTGATTAAATTAATAAATGTTGATTAATTTTATTGTTGGCCCACTTCTAATATAAACAGATAATCGTGTGCATATGAAGCATTAGTATTTAGGCCATTAGACACAAACTGCAGTCTGTATAAATGCAGAGGGGCTATGGACTACCAGTGTGCCCAGAGCTTCAGTGCCTGATGTGATTACATAAGACATAAGTCAGTTGATATTCCAAAGAAAATCCAGTAATTCTTGTGTGTGTGGTAGGTGGATCATGGCCACTCCCCTTTGTTGAAACCTCAACAGACCAGCTCTGCCATATTTCAGTGTTTGTTTCTAAAAAGAAAAATGACATGAAACAAAGCCATGTCTGAATATTGATGGTTAGCACTTGGTAGAATTGTGTCTGTGGGTACGTGGGACACGGATATGTCAGGATGGACTTATGAATAGTCCTTTAGATACAGAGGTTAGTGGGAAATATGCAGCTTCAAGCTGCTTCATATTACATTCTGCAGCACATGACATCACTTCAAGCAAAATGGTCGAGCACAAACACAAAATCATAAGTTTGTATCATTTTTTTTGTAGAAATAGACAAAAATGAGGGGGGGTATTCCAGTAAACAAGACTACAACATGAGCAAGGACCATTGGCTATGGTGGATGTATGACCATGGATTATCTGTGAAAACTGATTGCTGTAATTACAAATAACCCAAAATTAGGCTTCAAATGTGGAGTTTCGTGTTTTATGCCATTGTAAAGATGAATAAGTAAAAACTAATTAAATTAATAAATAAATGTAAAATAAATTTTGTTTATAATTTCCTTCAATTTGTCATGAAAACATTAATTGGAAAAAGGATGGTTAAAGATGTGAGCTTGGCTTGCTTTTTTTTATTAGTCAAGCTCTTTGAAATATTGAAAAATAATTGTCTAGCTTAAGTTTACTAAACCCATGTTTATTTGCATTAGTATTAAAATGTACAGCAGCGAATGTAGATCTGTTACTAAATTGTTTATCATGGGTTACTTATGTTCTATGCTATGTACACATACAGAGCCTTCTATCCATCTTCTGCATCCTTTATGTGCATATTTCAGTCAGTTTTCAGAGAGCTTGCGTTTGCTTACCTAGACGTAGCACGCACCGTAGTAACACCAGAAACTGTGGGGGCAGCGTTGCGTGGTATGGCTAACGTACCACCAGAGAAAAGAACAAAGAAGCTGCACTGTGATGAAGGGTCGCCCATGTGCATTATCATGGTCTCCTCCTTTGTTGCCATGTTTGCTATTGACTAAAACTATTGATGAAACTTGGTTGTGAACCTATACTCTGCACTGTCAACCATGTCAATGTAAAGTATGCAGGAGAATTTGGATGGCGATGTTTGGCTACATTTGATGTGGATGTACCGATTTACATATATAAAGGGAGCATAAATAAGCCTTTACAATTGTCTACAAAATTGATGTTTCTCAACTAGACTGTGATGAGATCTTTTTGGCATTCCTTATTTTATGTCATTGAAAGAAAAGGAGAGCTTTTCAGTATTTCAAAGAATCACATAAACACTTTTTACCTAATCTGAGCCTAATGAAATATTCTTATAATGCTGATATATTGGCTCAAGTGCACAAAACCACAGGTTTTAAGTATATCTTTGAAGTATATCTTATAATTATAAGATAATCTTTGAAGTTGTTTTATAATGGAGAAAATGCAGTTTGTTATACCTCAAGAATCTACACTGTGTGTTTTAGGGAAAACTGAACAGAAATAAGCCTTTTGCTGCTTTGCTTGGTCAATATTTGTGCTAAACCCGTTTGATCCTGGACATGACTGTTGCTTTTTTTTTTTTAGCATTTAGCTTATTTTAAGGCTAATACGGCATTTACGCACTTCATGTTAACCAAGCGCATTCCACTGTTATCCGTGTGTGTGTAGTGTGTTTTGACAGCTGTCTCCTCCTCCTTCATTCTTTCTCTCAGCTTCTTCAGCCTGTCAGCTGCTGTGTGTGTGTGTAACAATACATAAAATTAAAAATGGAGACGCTGAAAAACTATATTGATCAAGGTGCATCTTTTCTGCTTTTGATACACACTCATAATCTGTTTTGACATATCATTACACCATGTAAAAACACTAAACAGTTTCCTCCGTCTCAGCCCATTATAACACCCCCGGAGGACTTTGCGTCTGAATGTCAGAACCGGTCTGGTGGGTCTGCTGTGTGCAGGCTCTGCGGTTAGTTTCCACGGTAATGCTCATGTTCTCATCTTTCTGTGAGGAGGTTGCTGTATGTTTTTGAAGATTGTTTACCAGGAGAGACAGTCACAGGGGCATAGCTGTCAGCCCGGTGCCTAGCTCAAGGGCACATTAGTGGCACTGCACTCCTGTTGTTGGAACATGTTGGAACGTATTTCAGTGTCATGTGACTTTAACTGTAGTTTCTCAGTTTGGAAGTCTCATAGTCCTCGTTTTGTGCCAATAGGGGTAGCACCAGTTTAGCACAGCCACAAGGCACTTAATTAATCTATATCAGGGGTACCCAAATCTGTTCCTCGAGATCTACTATCCTGCAACGTTTAGATGCATCCCCTCTCCAACACACCTGAGTCAAGTGTCTGAATTCCCTCATCCTCATTTCATTCAGCTCTGCATAGGCCTATTAACGAGCCATTCATTTGTTTTAATGTGTGTTGTAGAAAGGATTCATCTAAAGTTGCAGGATAGTATATCTCGAGGACATGACTTGGGAACCCCTGATCTATATAGCTGATATAGAGATCGGGGATTTCAATCTATAAGCATTTCAATCCAAAAAAAAACAACTATTCAGAATCACTTCTTTGAATCCCCCCCCCGTCCCTCCAACCGACAGGTGAGCATTGTTGATTAACACCATGTTGCCATCATTATCATGTACACATGTACACACACGTGGTCTGCAGAACCACACTGCATTTCCCACCTGAGTATGTAATGTGATGGTTGCATATGACTCCATTGTAAGCTCTGTCCGTGACTGTGGGGAGACAGCTTTTCAACTCTCAATATGTAAATGTGCAGAACACCTATATCATCATTCTACCTTTTCTTCCATCATTTGCTTCCATCATGCTTGTGCTTTTTCTTGACAGAACTGTAAACTCGGGCGCTTTGAGATGAGGTCTTCTATTTGCTTCACATCTAACATGAAACTTAAGCCTGTTTTCCACCATGTGGTCCGACTTTGGATGGGGAATTATACATGTTTGTTTTTGCGTTTCTACAGCCGAAAATTGTGAATGCCAGAATATTTGATCAGAGAGGTCCTACATTTTGGGAATCTTTCACTGGGTTCACAGTCTTGATTAAAGGAATTGTCACTTTCCATTCGACAAAAAAAAAAAAAGAAAAAAAAAGAGAACAGGAACAGCGCCATGTTTAAATATACTGTTTCTTTTTTTAAAACTACATAAGATGAGGGAACACAAACTGCTGGATATCCGGCATTCTTCTCCTTTGTTTCTTTCACGTTGGTTATAATTTAAGTAAGGTGTAATACCGTTATGACGTTACACTATTACATAGCTAACACATCTATTGCTATTCAGCCTAAGGTTCATTTATGCTTCCTTACGTACATAATAGGTACGTTCTATTAAAGTGTGTTCATAACTTGGCACCCTTCATACTTCCATATGTCTTTTACGTTGCCATGGTTAAGTTAGTTCGTTCACGAGTGGGCAGTGCTTAGTTCAGATTTCACTTCCATGTTCTGGATCGCTATAAAGTTTGCATCCACCTGACACACTCATACAACCTATTTTCAAAATCTTCTGTCAACTCTACAGTTGTCCTTGTTGTCTTCTTCTTTTGGTTCCTCTCCTTCTTCTCTGGTTAGTTCCTTTCACTGGCTGCATGTTAGTTATACTTAGGCCTGTCACGATAACAAATTTTGCTGTGAGATAAATTTTCTCAGAAATTATCGCAATAAACGATAATATTGCGCAAAGCGATAACGTTGTCATTTTGAGACTATTTTCAACTAATATAATATGACGACAAATAAAAATGATTGCGTCCGGCAAACTTATTGCACTAATTTTTTCTGCAAGCCCCCAGAAAATGGACCACTTAAGCGCGTAAAAAAACAAAACAAAAACAGAATACTTCTTCTGCGTCAAGCATAAATGGGTCTTTGTACTTTGCCTACCAGGTAACGTCAATGTTGGTTGTAAAAACGCAACAAAGATTTGGAGAGGCTTTCACACAGACATGGTTTTGGTTTTGGTTCTTGCTTCGGACTGTTGTCAAGTCTCAGAACCATGGTGCTTTTTGGCAAACAGGCCCATGTTCTCAACAGTTTACCCAAAACTAAAGAAAGCGAAGTTTACCATCCGGAGCTAAAACATAATCAGCTTGGAGATTTTGTGTGAATTAACCTTTTATTAGATGGTGCACTCTAAAATGACTGCATAGTCATGGTAGACTTATGATATACTAGCTTTACCTGGCAGAGGTTGCACTAGGCCTAATTTTCTTGGAGGGGTTCCACACAAAACTTTTTGCTGGTTGTTGTCTCTGGCTCTACATTTTTATTATATTTGTACATCATCATCATAGACTCTCACAATTTCACACACTTCATACCAGAACCAATTAGCAGTAAAGTGCAGCCCCTTTTTTTTTCTCCATGTTGGCTGGCAGACAGCTCAGTAAATTGATGCTACCTTGTGGTGCTGGTAACAAACATACTGAGACAATAGTTGCATGGACTGTTTGATATTTCACAATTAAATGACTGTTTTTTCTATTAATAAAGTTATTGACACCGTCTGGTTTCAGCGCTTCCTCATCAGAATCAGAATCAGAATCAGAATCAGAATCAGATTTATTGCCAAGTAACTTCCATTCCAAGGAATTTGTTGTGATTTGACGGTGCCTACATATAAATAAATAAATAAATATGAACCATAAAGATATGAACAAGCCAACTGAACATATAACATATAACATTAAGACTGAAAAACTATATAAGAGTGGAAATAAAAGTTATGTACATTAAATAAGATAAAGTAAAGTAGTGTATTTACATGAAATGTGCAGTCTGTAGTATAAAAATGTACAAGTTGAAGTGACCAATGGAGGGGGAGTGTGTTAATATAACTCCTGTGTGCTTGATGTCGCTAATATAACAAATTGCGTTGTGTCAGTTAGTCAGGTAAGTCTTTAGGTGAGTTCCAAAGCCTGATGGCAGAGGGGAAGAAACTGTTTTTGTGGCGGGAGGTTCTGGTTCTGATAGACCGCAGCCTCCGGCCAGAGGGGAGAGGGTCAAACAGATGGTGTCCAGGGTGGGAGGGGTCAGCTGCTATCCTCCCTGCTCTCCTCAGGGTTCTGGAGGAGTAGAGTTCTGGGAGAGAAGGAAGGCTGCAGCCAATCACCTTTTCTGCAGAACGTATGATACGCTGCAGTCTGCACCTGTCCTTGGCAGAGGAAGCAGCGTACCAGACGGTGATGGAGGAGGTGAGGATGGACTCCATGATGGCAGTGTAGAAGTGGACCAGCATTGTCCGTGGTAGATTGAACTTCTTCAGCTGCCTCAGGAAGTACATCCTCTGCTGAGCCTTCTTGATGAGGGAGCTGATGTTCAGCTCCCATCTGAGGTCCTGGGAGATGATGGTGCCCAGGAAGCGGAAGGACTCCACAGTGTCCACTGGGGAGCCACACAGGATGACAGGGGAGGGGGGGGCTGTGCTCTTCCTGAAGTCCATAATCATCTCTACTGTTTTGGAAGCATTGAGCTCCAGGCTGTTATTGCTGCACCAAGCCATCAGACGGTCAATCTCCCATCTATAAGCGGACTCATCCCCACCAGAGATGAGTCCAATGAGGGTGGTGTCGTCTGCAAACTTCAGGAGCTTGACAGACTGGTGACTGGAGGTGCAACTGTTCGTGTACAGAGAGAAGAGCAGGGGAGAAAGAACACAGCCTTGCGGGGAGCCGGTGCTGATCGTCCTGGAGTCCGAAGTGTGGCTTCCCAGTCTCACGCGCTGCTTCCTGTCCGACAGGAAGTCAGTGATCCACCTGCAAGTGGTGTCGGGCACGTTGAGTTGTGAAAGCTTGTCCTGCAGACGAGCCGGGACGATTGTGTTAAATGCGGAGCTGAAATCCACAAACAGGATCCTGACGTAGGATCCTGCAGAGTCCAGGTGCTGGAGGATGAAGTGAGTGGCCAGATTTACAGCATCGTCTACAGACCTGTTGGCTCTGTAGGCAAACTGTAGGGGGTCCAGGAGTGAGTCCGTGATGGATTTGAGGTGGGACAGAACCAGGCGCTCAAAGGATTTCATGACCACAGAGGTCAGGGCGACGGGTCTGTAGTCATTCAGTCCTGTGGGTCCCTGTTTCTTGGGGACTGGGATGACTGGAACTGGCTGTTTGTTGGTGTGTTGGGTTGCAGCAGTTTGAGTTTACAGCAAATTAAATTACACATGGTTCTAAACAGACGAAGCTTGTGCACCATTTCGTAGCTCTGCCTGATCTATCCATCCAAACATTTCTGAATTCTCTTCTGCTGTTTTTTTTCCTTTTTTTTTCTCTAAACACAGAATTGCACACACAAAGGCTTGTATATATTTACTGTATGTTTACCTGTTCTACTTTGTTGTAATCATACTGGCTGAATGTATTCACAACGTTTAAAAATCAGATTATTATGTGCTCAACTAGACTTATTAGCATGATGGTGACAATAAGAATATCTGAGTTAAAAACTTGGAACAAGTCTTGTCATCATCAGCTGATTTTCAAAGTAGGTTCTCCCTTTCTCTCCTCTGCTGACTCCACATGACTCGTTTCCCTGGCAACTGAGAAATTGTTGACGTCTTTGGCATCATGAGGCTTTCAAAGCACACGCACACGTACATGCATGTCACAAGACAATCTACTGAGTTCTGACTAATTCTAACAATATTTTCCTGAGGTCAGCACAGAGATGAAAAAGTCCTAACTTGTCAACCGGTCAGTTAATCAATGATTTGGTCACAATGAAGAGAAAGAAAGGTTAAGAGCATTGGGACCAGGAGCGTTTTTAGACTGGTAGTGTTGTCATGTTGACCTGTCTAATTCTTACGTATGCTGAATAATATACATACATATTCTTAGGTCATCAAGTTTCAACTTCAGTGGTAAAATGTGTGTTTCACAGAAGTTTGTCCACAGACTGTAGGAATCAGATTAACAGCACAGGTCTGGAAGTAGAGGCAAAGAAAAGCAAATCACGGGAACAACCTGGGTAAAGAAAAAAAGCATGAATTAATTCACACATGCACACTCAGAGTTTTCTGAAAGGACCACATTATGAGGGGTGAGGAAAGTGGAGCTGGAAAATTTGGGTTAAGAAAGAGGGTGAACAGTTCTCTCTCTGTCTCTCTGGATAGTGTCTTTGGAGAACGGAGGGAAATTAAAACACGGAGGAGGGATTTTCGGTTTTAATATTTACTTTATATGTGTCCTGCACATTTACCAAAGCATGACTATACTATTTTGAAAATGACATTAGGGTTTGATAGAGTAAGAAGCAATGATGGAGAACCAGTCGCAGTTATTGTCTATATCAATTAATTTAGAAGGAAATGGACCAGCTTTGACATTTTGAATGATTTCTGTGTTCAGTGTATGTATGTAATGTACGTAAAAATGCTTTTTAGTTAAGAAATGCTCTGAATAAAGGTTTTAAGATGATTTATAAGAATATTTTTGTTAAATATACTTAACATAAAATCAGGAGGAGACCTTCCTCATTAAAAATTCTTCAGGTTTCACATTTCAATGTAACACACTTGGGGTTTTCCCAGGATTCTTGACACCATTCCAACATATTTCAGGTGAGCATACTTTGAAGCACAGCTATATCATGTCGCTCAACACAAAGAGTTGTAATTCTTTACAATTCAAGTGTTTTTACACACACGTGAGCTAAAACAGAATCAAAATTTCTCAGTTGCTAAAAACAGAAAGATCCAACCCTGTTTAATAATAAAAATATTGTTATTGCTCATTAATGTTTCTGATGAGAAATATGATCCTATCAACAAATGGAAAACCATCTCGACCTTTACCTACAGTATCTATTGTTGCCGCATGTGCTGCAATAACTGCAACTAAATGTTTTTGATAAAGTTTAGTCAGTGCTGCGTGTTAGCTTTTCACACATTGCTCTTTACCAAGCACCTTAAGTTCTGTGATGTTTCTTCTCTGCATGTCTGTGAAATTACGGTCAAATGTTTGTTTGCCAATTTAAAAAAAGATGTATTCAATTATGGTTTTCAGTAGAATCACCTGTGTACTCATGGTTATTATCCCACTCCTTGACCCATGTCCATACATTTTCCTTTTATAGTTCTCTGGTGTAATTGAGAAGTCTTCAAACCAAACCATAATACTACCGCCACTGTGTTTAATTGATGACAATGATTTTATGCTGGAATTTTGTATTTTCCTTTTTCTTTTTTTGTAATACTTTATGTTGAACCAAATAGTTTCCTCACAATCTTACAGCTTGTAGATGTGATACATACAAACTACAGACAGCCAACAGCAGTGCCTTTGTCACCATTGTTTAGTGCCCTCCTCATGGTGCTCTTAGGAATGTGAAAATGACCAAAACATCAGCATAAACCATTTGGTTTAAATGATTTCTTACATTTTGGCAAAGTGTGAAATCTAAAAGAAAATGGGCTCTGCTTCTAAGTTTGCCTGATCTTGATCCCCTCCACACACTGCTCTGTCTGAACCGTATTCACTAACTCAGGTTTTAAGTCATGTGTTACAGAATTATGATTATGGGTCAGGGCAGCACTCTGTAAAAAGGACAAAAAGAAAAATAAGAAAAAGAGCACCTTTTAATTATTTTGTCTTCAACTAAAGTGATGCAACTATATACTGAGCCAAATGAGTTTGTGGTGAAAATACCCAGATTAAAAAACAAAAAAACAACAGCAACATTTACTTTCATTCAGCTTTAACTGAGCTAGCAGCAGTACAGTATTGTCATGGCTGATAGAGATATTGATGAAAAATATCAATCTAATTTTTTTAACAAGAACTGGGGCCCATATATAGTTAAATCTATATTATAGAGACACTGAAGCTCGTACAAGAGTTTCTCTGCAGCTAGTAGCAAGCGGCATCAGGATAATCCACAGAGATGTTTTTGGAGCTAGCATCTTGCATCTATCAGAGTTGCTAAAGCATTAGCTTCATGTCCACTCTTATTAGGCTTAACAAGGTTAAATATTAGTGACCAGTTTAATATCTAATTATCCAGCAGATACAGGCCAGCAAAATCTTCCTCTTGATGCAGACATTTCTTTTATGTAAGTGGAATACTTACTTCCTTTTTAGTTCTGCTTTACTATGCACCTATTCATAAAAAAATGTTTGGCTCTTTAGCTGTGATATGGTAATCTTTCTGCTGTTCAGTGGAGACCAGATAGATAGCTTGCTTAAAAAAGCTGCTTACTCCTGCTTGAAAATTTTAACCACAACAAGCTAGAAGATCAAAGAACTCCGAAGAGGTGTGTCAAGTTTTGCAACAAGTTTGTACTATCTCATCTTTTAGTCTGCAGTTTCTTTTTAAATCAGAAGTTAATATGAAAAAAATGTTTTGCATCTTAAAGACATTTTGATGTAATGAACATGCCTAAACTTTAAGTACAAATATAATTTTTAATGTATTTATAGTTTTGACTGGCCTTTGAAACAAAGATTTTAGGACATGAAGTTTGTAAAAAGAATTTTTAGAAGTAACGTAGGTGGCAGTTTAATTATGCCGACTTCTTGGGGGCTCTGTTGAGAAGCATATCCTTTAACTCTTTATTTGTTGATCTTATAGTCATATGGTCACATGTGGTTTCTGCCAGAATGCAGAATGATATAAATGAAATTATAGCCAAAAACAAAGGTATGTTCTTAAAGATGGTAATCAACATCAAACCGGTAAGTAATCTTGGAACATATGCAACGAAAATAAAAGATACCTTAAAATGAGGTGTTTAATGTTAAAATCATTAAATGAAAATATCCGAAATCTCTACAGCAATAAAGAGTAACAACACTTCCAACAACTACTTTCATTGTAGCATACCATATTTTAACATTGAAGAACCTAAATGACTTACATGCTTCCTACGAGGCAACATAAACATACTATAACACCATTATAAACCACTATTATAAACCAAGGTGAAAATAGTAAACACAATGCTTAATTGTGAAGAAAACAAAATTTAAAACAAGAAAAACTTACTGTCCTCATACATGCATAGTGTGACTCGCTCAGCCTGTGACCATGTGACTTGCAGTGGCAGCTACGGACCCAGTTAGGACCCCGGAGCTCTACGGCTGCCTTATGTATTGCCTGGCTGGGGAATTTTTGTACAGTTTGATCACTTTTGATTCGGCTGTGTTAAGATTAAAACTTTGTCACCACAACATTTACATGTTAAATGTTCTCCAAGCTTTAGGGTTGGGAGGTTCAACTAAGAGGGAGAGGAAAACAAAACAAACACACCTCGCCACACCTTGACGATTAACCCACACCTTGTACCAGAGATCGTGTCTGTGTTTGCATTCCTGCCCTCTATCACGTGTGGGATAATTGATATTTGCTTCACAGCAGCTGGAGCAAAACTGGGGTGTAGAGACGGGACACAAGTCAGGAGAGATTTGAGAAAGAAGGTGAGGAACAGAGAAACGTAAGGGAAAGATTAATTTAAAAAGCAAGCACGAGAAAACACTCCAGCCAGATAAAGGAGTGGAAGATGGATTAGGTTTGGTTTGAACCAGAGAGGGAGAGAAAAATGAGGAGCTGCTGTTTTATCACGGCCAACATGAGGAGGGAGGGATGGAAGAACTAAGTGATAAGAATGAATGATGAAGCGTGAAGTCTGTGCCAGTCTAGGCTTCACTGTGATATCACTTACTGCTGACTGAGCAAACACACACCTGATCAGTCACGTTGAATGTTCTTTATTTTACATATGTCAGTCATGATTCAGTTTTGCAGCCTGTGTGTGCCGTCTCATTTCCTCCCCATGCAGCTGTTAGATTTAGATATTCAAACGACTCGAAACGAGTCAGCGTGAATTCTCACAGTACAACTAACTATTCAGTGTAAATCTGCTGTGTCACTTTCATCACAGGAGACATGAATGTTAAGAATGAAAGCAAATGTCACAGAGATTGCCTCACTTTCTGTACGATAAATCACAGTGTCATCTCCAGTAACACTTTCATTACTTATTAACTTAACTGTTAGATCATCTATCACACAAATTGTGTTTTATAATATATTAAGAATAGTTGTGGACAAATAGCCATCTTAACATCACAGAGCTATGAGATGAGATGGAATCTATTCTTTTTTTCCAAGTAAATAAGTCATAAAATCTCTGAGAAACATAATGACAGTTATGCATATTGAAAAAAAAAGTTGCACATCCTCACCACTGAAGTATTAAAGTGTGTAGAATTATCAGTTTAACAGGAGGTGTTGTGTCTGCGTACAGACTGATGGGCACACAAAGTCAGTTACAATGAGCTCAGCTCTGTTTGTGTGAGGATGATGGAGGATGTGCTGTCAAAGTGATGACTCCTTTCCTTTTAGTCTGAGTCACTATGTGTCATCCTAAAAGATGCACAAAACCCACTAACATCTATTTACTCATCACACGTGTAAATAAATCATGACATCCAACCAGATGGGTATCAAATAAACAGTTCAGCATCTGTAAATAGGGATATTCTAAAAAAAAGTGTTAAAAATATTTAAGATAAAATAGTTTATTTATGAAGATATTTATGAATGTATGTATGACTATCAGTGTGCTATCAATACAACTCATGCATTAAAGGGTTAAGGTCGTAAAGTCATGTAGTGTCACTTAAATCCCAAATTTCCCCGGAGGGCTCTCCGAAGGGATTAATAAAGTATTCCTATTCTATTCTATTCTATTCTATTAAATGCTTACAAAACACATGGAAAAAGCAGATGTTGCTGTCTTTATTGATAGACTAACTTGTGCTAACCTTAACTCCCACCCCATTGAAGTGAGTATTGTTGTTATCCATGTACAAATTCAGAATTTCCAAAAATTTGTTCCACTGATCTCTTAATGCTGCATTGCTGCATTAAAAGGGCGACAGCTTGTCAGCTAACTGCATTAGCCGTTTGCGTGTTAGCCTCTTGTTGAAACATGTTTGGCCTGAAAACTGTTTTCTGCTGTGTTTGCGTGTACAAACAAGCCATTGTTGTCACATTGTCACATGAAGTGGTACTGGAGTCTATTTTGTTATCTCATGGCTTTGTGTTGTGATATTAAGAGTGTGTTTGTGTGAAACCTGATATTGTAACATTAATCTAAGCTGGTTGTGAAAGGACATGGTCGCTGCCTTACATAATTAATTTAATGAGACACACACACCTACACATTGTTTCCCCACACATTACAACACTCATCATCAGATCTTAATCAGATTGGTTTCTTTATTAGTCTTTAACGCGAGGAATGATGGCACGCACCCACAAGTGCGCACTGCTTTATTACGGGTTTAACGCAGAGATTTCAGTTGTACTGGTGCAAGCATAACCTACATAGTATATAAAGTGAAATACGAAGTTGCTCTATGTTTGGACTGTTGCTGCTCAGTGTAAAGCATTGCATGGTTCAAGTGAAAGTGGAGCTTTGCTGTAGTTTAAAATCTTTTTGCTTCGTTTCCACTGCACACAGACTTGTACACAGATTTAGTGACAAATTCTTTACATGCGTGCGTGATCTTGGATCAGTTATAGATAAACTTAATAGAAATATTTTAGGTTTCATGTCCAATTCAGCAGTGAACAGAAGATAAATGGCCATTAACAGGTGTGTGTATATTTATTTACTTATTTTTTGTTTATTTTTGCTATTAATTTTAGGCTATTTTGATCATTTTCATTGCAGGTGCCACTAAAGAGATTGGCTCAGCACTAACCAGGATGTGTATGAGACACCGCAGCATCGAATCCAAGCTCAAACTGTTCACAACGTAAGAGGCATAAACACACACACACACACATGCATGCTTGGATCTATCAGACACAGTAGCATCTGATGTGATGTTTACAAGGAGGGAAAAACAGGTGAAGCTGTGAATGGCTGCTTGATGACAGCTGGCATTTGACAGTGTGGGAATCAGACACTTAATTACACTCAGCTGACACGTGGTCGTACATGACGGCTTCAGTGTGTCTCTAAGTAGGTGTGTGTGACAGAAGGGGAGAGCTGTCATGATTTCACCCTTCCTCACTGTCGCTGCCTGTGTCAGTCGTTGTTCTGTCATCACTGTTGTTGGACAAACGGTCGCTTTGTAAGTCACAAATCCTGTTTTATAGCTGTAGAATTTCATCTCTTCAGCTCAGCTGTTTGGACATTTATTTTTAACTATCAGCTCCCAATAAATCTCTTTATTTTACACCCTTTATTCAAGATTCTGTTAGGATTAGGAGTTCTGTTGAGGCTACTCATAAGTTTTCTTGGTAGTGTGCTTTGGCCTTTTTCTCTGCTTGAGGTCCCGAGGACTCTGAAAAAACCTTTCAATGGGTGGTGTTCTGTACTTTGCTGCAACCATCCTTCCCTCCATCCTGACGCACCTTCCAGTCCCTGTAACAAAACAACAACAACAAAAAAACATCCCAAAGAATCTTATTTTCATGTTTTACTGTTGGGTTGGAAACAGTGTGATTTTGCATTTCATTTACACAATTAACACTTATTTATAAAAGCCTGATAAATGAAGTGTTGCACTCCTGACTGTCCTGTAAGATTTTCTCATCTCTTTTGTTCCTGATTACTAAAGTTTGGATGAACAGCCAGATCCGAGGAGTGTGAAGGTTGTGTTTAAACTTTGGAGATTTTCTTGTATTCCTCTCTAGAGCTGTGCCCTGATGCTTCTTTCTTGCAGTTCTGCAGACAGCTGTGTCACCTCCCACCACTGATTTAAACAGTGAACAAAATCTAATTTTCCAGAGCTTGGAATGATAAAATGAAAGTGGTGTGTCTGATTGAACTTGCCCGCAAATTAATAATATAATGCCAGAAGGATATAGAAAAAATAACATGTTGTTTAGAGTATTTTGTTTCCAAAAAAATGAGGTAAAACACATTAATTGAGAAGGCTAAACTTTAAATCCTGTTTTCAGAGCTCTATCTGAAAGTCTCATCACTCCACTTGAGTCAGCAATGGAAGACTGGAAAAAAAGGGCCAATCAGCTGGACAAAGACCATGCCAAAGGTATGTTAACATGCTAACAGACACACACACACACCAGCACAGATACAATGCTTTTCTTATTGGGGTTCTCTTGTTCAGAGTATAAGAAGGCCAGAGCAGACATTAAGAAGAAATCATCAGACACCATCAAACTGCAGAAGAAGGTGAAGAAAGGTAAGAAGAACCCATTTATTTTACATGCAGTAGGTTTTTATCGACACTGAACAGAACTGTTGTCATGGCATTTTTTCTAATAATTTGTAAAGTTTCCATGTGAGAACTAGATCCAAGAAGCCTTATGCCAAAAAGAAAAAGAATTGTCCACATAAATAAACAACAAGTGCAACAAGGAGTCTGTTTCAGCCTGCCTTCATGCTGAAGACATGTTTTTAGATAACTGCTGTATTACAGTAGTCCCTGATGCCCAAAAGGAAGGAATAATCCTTCTGAAAACATGTTTCTCAGCTGAAATAACAGCCCCATGAGGCAAATGATGAAGATGATTGACAGTTTTTGTGGATTGTCGGGTTTGTAGGGTTCTTCTGTCTAGACTTTAACATGAGCAACTTATGACATCATTTAGACTTCAACCTTTTGATGTGGAATGACTTGATTTCCTGCACAAGACACAACAAAATGTTCATTTTCTTGATAACAGAAATCCATTGAATTGATACTCCTGCAGATAGCCACATTGTCCAAGGCAGATAGGCCGGCTTATTTATTAGTGTAGACCAGCTGACAGACATATAATGATTTGTTTATGACTTTGTTAGAGTTTCGAAATTCTGACTTAATTTAGGACTTTTTAGTCATAAATCGCTGCTTGAAGGTTTTGACTTTGGACGTGTTTTTATTAACTTGGTCTACCTACATTAAATGCACTTAAACGTTTGCAGCAAGAGGTCTATTTTTGGACGCCAGGCTAGATAATTGAATCATTGCCATAGAAACCTGGACATACCTGCAGGCAGGCACCTGGCCCACACCCTTACCTGCTGTCAGTGACACACCCTTTTGTTGCCATGGCTTCTTTCAGCCTTCACAAGTCATAATGAAAGAAACTGAAAGCTTATCAAGAATGAATTCAGGCTGCCTTAAGTAGAATGAAAATGCAAAAACCCAAATTTGTGCATGTCACAAGTCGCACAACCAAGATCAAAACAGAACATTGAAGCCAGTATACAAGTACCCTCTCTCTCTCTCTCTCTCTCTCTCTCTCTCTCTCTCTCTCTCTCTCTCTCTCTCTCTCTCTCTCTCTCTCTCTCTCCCTCTCTCCCCCTCTATATCTCTCTCTGGAAATCCAATACGCAAATGAACAGACACAGAAATGGTGCATGCACACATCACAAGTCCCATTGCAGACCCGCCCAGGGTAAACAGAATAATGTCTGATGTGGGTTTAACATCTCTGAACTTGTTTTTTGCTTTGTGCCTTTTTCTTCATCTGCCTCGTGTTCGGTTCTGCACCATTCCTTTTCACAGTCTTTGTATCTCAATTTAATCAACCATCGTGACTTTGGAGCACAAACCAAATCCCCTAAATAGTTTTGAACATTCTGAACTCTGCTGAGTGGCTTCTGCTGCTGTGATAGCACTGTGTTCAATACAAAAGTTTACAGATTAGATACCGAATATCCACCTTTATTTGCTACTGCGTAAGAATACTTTCATTTAGCAGTTTTTGAATATTAAAATCAAGGCCCACAAATCAGAAGGAAGCACACAGTCCCAACAGGTTGCAAAGAGAGACTTTATCCAGACTTCTTTGTTTATTGAAATCCTGATATGGACACGATGATCCCCTCACTTTGCAAAGGAAATGCTTGTACACAGCTACAGTACATGTTGTAGATCAGAGCTGGCTTTGGGTTAAGATGATCTAGCAAAATCCTACTCATGAACCGCATGAGCTCAGTGCTATTATTACTCAGATTATTACTCACAGAGGTGGTAAAACCTACACAAGTTCTGTCTGGGAGGATGTGAAAGCTCAGAAATACAATAAGTAAACCAGTAAGAAACACCACAGCTTCACATTCACAAGAACAGTTTTCTTTTTTTTCCCTGCCCAATGTCTGCCAATGTATGTGTGAATACCCAATATAATATGTAGCAGGCAGGGCGGCCAAATGCTGTAGTTTTTGTTTGAAAAGAGATTGTATTAACAGAAGTGCAGTTATCTTGAGCCAGAAACATTTTGCTGTTGTGTGGACAAGCTTTATTGAAGATTTAGTTTCTTTTTTTCAATTTATATGAATTTGCAAATGATCCAGACACTCATCATGCACACATTAATAATGCATCACAGTTGCTCCTCCAGGTAGCTAACTCTCTGTTATTAACCACTGTCTTCTCACTATAGGTCTTTTTGGCATTATTAACATCTTGAAACTCCCATGAACTCATTTCTTGTCTTTTCTCAGATCATTTCAGCAGATTCTGCTTTTGTTGGGTAACATTTAGTAGTGTAACAGAGGTTGTTTGAATGAAAAGAAAACCAGCAAACAGTAAACATCTGTTCCTTCTCTAATTATCCCATGTGATTTTGCGTGTGCATCATAGATGTATCATTATGTGGTGTTTTGCCACTTTAGAAAAAAGGGAATCTCCAACTGCTGACAGAGAGAAGTAGATGAATAATGGGAGAAATGTTGAGACAACAAAGGCAGACAAAGGATCCATTCCTCTTTATGGACATAAAACAGCACATGCATGGTCTAATGTTTAGACAGAACTGGGAAATAAATGCTTAACAAAGAGGAAAATAACCCTAAAAGAGATGGGTTTAAGTCATCCTCTCCATGTATCATTTGTGGTTGCTACGCTTAAAAAAAATGAGGAGAAAATACATAAAAATAGAAATATTTGTCAATAGACAATATATTTCCAAGTTTCTAGCGAGACAAAGAAACAGGAATTCCTTCCACTGAAAAGAGGACAAGATGAGTTTTAAGGAGTAAAGGATAGATGTTGTGTTTGTGGTTATTTCAGACCTTCAGGATGGAGGGGAGGAAAAAGATGATGTCACAGAGCTCTGATGTGGTAAAAGAAAGATGAAGATGCAGATAAAAGGGGAATCCAATGATGTGGGATGTTGAAGAAACAAATAACAGCAAAAGATCTCAGGGAGAAGTTAAGTGATTAAACCCGATGTGGAGAAAAATAGAGAAGCTGAGGCGAAAAAGATCTTGGAATAGATGAGAAACGGAAAGGTTGTTGGAAAATGGAAAAAAGAAATGAGAAGATAAAACGATTAGGGAAAAGGGGAAAGGAGTTGGATAGCGAAGTGAGATTAAAAGGGAAGCAGGGTATGTTCAAGCAGGAGATGAAAGAAGTATGGACAGAAAAGAAGAAAGAAAAGGGAGGTCTGACAGTGAAGTCATCCTCAGTGTTTGATGCGTCTGTAAGCAGTAGTCATTGTGTTATTCGTTAATAACTTAGCAGGTCTGCATGGCCTGTACAGACAGGTCAAATTGAGCATGGTGTGGATAGTCCCAGATCTTCTTGCTAAAACAGGACCCACATTTCCCCACCCGTAGTCTTTCACCACCCTAACACCTCTCATTTTCTTCTTTCCTCACTTGGGTTGGAGCTTTGTAAGAATGCTCGATCTCTAAATCTTGGGAAAAGAGAGGATATGATTAAGTTTAACTGCTGTTTTTGTTTTCCTGGCTCTTGCACAGTTGGCACACTTACTGTTCACATGGATTCAAATGTTGAGTTTTACAGACATCTACAGAGGGTCTCTAGATAGCCTTTTCAGACAAAAGTCTAGTCTTGTCATCCTTTGCAGACTCACACAAGCAAAAGCATGAATTGGTCCTGAGGCATGCAGTTTTGTAAGCAGGTGGGATGATCAAAACAAGGAGTTAATCCTTGAATAAACATCGCCTGTGTAACCAGAAGCTCTTTTTGATCAGTCTTTTGAGATTCATTGTGAGTCAGACTGTTGTTCTGGGTTGCACCTTCCAACTTAGCTTATGTGGAAACATCTCCACAGACTAATAACAGGGACACATAATCATTGGGAAGTGTAGTTATGGGGAAAATTCCTGTCTTTTTGACTTGGTTGCTTCCATGTGTCTGACTTAAATATAATTCAATTGAGATTGAATTACTTAGACTTTGGCTGACCCGACAGGCATTTAGTCTGTGAGCTGAGTTGCATTTGTCATTGAACCAGATAATCACATAGTTAACGTAAACTGGTCTGGAAGTAATAGTTGAATTAAACTTCCATTTTATAACGTAAAAAAACAAAAGATCCTGTTTGGAAACAAACCTGACACAGCACATTTCCTAGCTGGTGAGAATTTACTTCATTTGAACTGCCTTTCACCTTTAACAGAGTGAGTGATTTGACCCTGTGCAGGATGGAGGCTCTGTGTTTTTGTGGGTAGCGATCCAGAGCCTCGTAGAGACATAGCCTGACAGCACGCAGCCTATGTGTTTCTACAGAGGCCAGACGTCAGACTAACAGCAGAGCAACACTCCTGTTAGCAACATGAAAATTATCCTCAGTCTTCTCCGTGTTCGCGCTCACACACCTGAGTGAACAGGCTGTGTTTAGATTGAGTTTATGGCACAAAGCTCGCAGTGTGCCTGCTTGGCTCTGGAAACTGCCGCTCACTGTTTTCCACAGGATTTACTGTCTGTTACTCTGTTTTTCTGTCCCTTTCTCTTTGTAAAATATAAATAAGTTTTGCTTGTTTGCTAGAAAAATATCTGAAAAACTGAGGAGTAGTTCAGCAGAAATCTGGTGAACACGTAAGCTCGGAGATCAGTTGAAGAGGCTTTGTTGGGGCTCTATTTATCCTCCAGAGGAAGACGTTCAGATCCAGTACTGAAGTAACAATCTAATAAAACTTTAATATACAGATAACCCTTCAGGAGATGAGTTATTAAAATTTTGAATAAATAAGCTTATATTTTTAAATGTGTATGTCAGTGCTTCACATTTCAATCAATCACTTAGTCTGACTTTGCATAGCGTACAGTTGTGTCAAATCAAAGTTCTTCACAGAAACAACCGGAAAACAAAAAGAAAAGTCTTTTTGTGTCAGACTTGCTTTCTCACACACAGATCATCTAACTGAGCCCACAGTATGAAACTGAACTAAGAAAGTTCTATCAGTGACAAAAAGCTAGAAATGAGGTAAATAACAGTGTAATAAAGAATAAAATACAACAGACAAAATAAGATTTAAAATAAAACGGATAAATGATTAAAAAATTAACAAAGCGTTAAATAGAATAAAAAATGTATTGAAATAGTTTAAAAAGCAAAATTAAATTGCAAATAAATATTAGTTCAAATAAAGGCCAAGTTAAAAAGGTGGGTTTTTAAAAACATGAATATTTCCTAATCTCCTCTGGTCTTCAGGAAGGTTATCCCACAAACGTGGATCATAGGAAGAGAACGTTCTCTCCGCATGAATTTTAGTTCTAACTTTGGGAATTATTAAAAGACCCCGTCATGAAGACCTGAGGGTTCCTACTTGTCTTTTATTGCTAATTTCATAAACTCAGATACATGAGATCCTAGTACGAGCTCTAGATTACCATTAAGATTTTGCACATATAACAAAGTGGAATTAAAAGAAATCATTACAAGTGTTGCAGTTCATCAAGTTGTACCTAAACTCCTTTGTGTTAGCAGAGATCTGTGCTGCCTTCACCACCTCAGGACTTATTTCTTGCATTCATTGGTTGTGTTTTGACAGGTGGGTGGTCCTCCGATCGGAGCTCTGCGGGTCTTCTCTACCTGCAGGCCTGAAGCCACGAGGCTCAGGCTTAGATCAACAGCATACTGCTGAGTTCTAACACAACTCTGCCAGCTTCTCCAGGCTTTAATAACATGACTCCTGATATGTGAAAAGAATCTGATAATGCAGCTTTAAATACTAGAGCTGACTTTCATTTTCTTCATAGTGCTAGCAACAGTGCTGGTCTTATACTTTTGTTGGCCCCAAAAGTGAAATATTTCTGTAGCTCTTCATGGAATTACAATAAAATTAGGTACGGAGAGGCCTAAAAGGATTTATCCCAATGACTTTTATCTGACTTCAGTCCAGCTACTACAGACTTTAGTCCAGTGTCACAATGAGTTTTACACGTGTGGTTTTAAATCTTGTGCGACATTAATGCAAATTAATTGGGACTCTGCAAATGTGCATGTAATCCTGCATGTTTTTGGTCAGCTGTGCCAGTGTCTTCCATGCATGCTCATGCATTTATGCAAGTACACAGTGGAAATATGGTTAAGGCCTATTCTCCTACAAAGTCTTTTAAAACAAGCGTTCTTCTGATCTTTGTCTGGTATCTTGTTTTTGGATGGAAAACAGTGGTCAAACAATCAAAAAATGGCTAAAGTGCAAGAAAGGTGGGGGATGCTGTTTGAGTATTTTCATAGTTTAGATGCAAGCTGACTGTAGGTATTTGAAATTGTTTAGCTTTGTGATTGCATATATTCTTTTACTTCATCCAAGAAAGATTTATGCTTTTAATTTGAGGAATACTTATCAGTTCAGTTCCCCAGCATCTTAAACTGGTGCTTCAGATGAGCTTCTCCCAGGCCAAGTAGATACAAGCAGAGAAAAGCTCAGAAGCCTACGACTTCTTGGTGTTTGGATGGGATTAAGACTTTGTTTAGTACAGTTAGCATTTATTACAGTCACACTGAGCCACGGCTACGGCTGGAGACTTTAATGTTGCTACTTTTGGCTGCTATAGTGCATTTTTGGTGTTAATTTGGTGACTTCCTGCGGGAGAGTATTGTAAGTGCATACAATGCAGATCATCTTTTTTATTATTGTTGTAAATGTGCATAAAACTTTGCATTGTGCTGAAAGTTGAGACGAACTCCAGAAAACAAAGTAAAACAGGATCCCACATGATACTTTATCAAAGTAAGGAAACACATCAGATCATAAAGTGTAATCATTTTATCGACTGATTAGATAAGTTGGCCAAAATCTGAAGAAAGTCTTGATTACTATCCCGATACACTCCTTTTGGATGTTTGAGCTTCTCGGGGGACAATAGAGAATATGTTAGCTATGGGGCTGTGACCATATACCACAGCCTGCCAGTGTGACATGTGATAGTTCAGAGTAAAGAAAAAAGACATCTGCTTCGATGTCAGTCTGTAGGTCTCAGGTCGGTTTGGACTGAAAGGGACATGTCCAAGTTCTAAAATTACGAAGTACCCTCTGGCACTGTGTTCTTTCACAACACAGTGATGTAAAGTCTAAATAATGAGAATATGTTACAGCTAAACATGTAATTGGCCTGCTTGAACTGAGGTTATGTTAACCCATTTTCAGCCCTGATTCTTGATGTTTCCATGTCCAAAAGACACCTCAGGTCTTTTATTGATATAGCGTTGATATAAAAAAAAAAAAAAAGGCACAAAAACACCATCTAGAAGTCAGACTTCTCCAGAAGATTGGCTTATTTAAAGCTGTTTCTAAGAAACATTGAAGATTCTTTAAAGTGGTGAATCATGTGCTTTTCTGGGACAGACTCATGCAACACGGCTGGTTTAAGCTCACATGCTGGTGATGGAGTCCAGCAAGCAATGTAGTAAATCACATCACTGTCAAAGGAAAAGAGATCATTCATTCCCGTTTTTTAGATTAACATAATGTCTATATCTGACACGTTGATTTTTTTTGGGTAAATTGTATTAAAGGACTAGAGAGATGATTAGCTTAACATAAAATCAAGCAAATGAAGTCAAACACAGGCACTATGTCACATTCAGAGTACTGCTTCTCTGTACAAACAGGAGGACATGGTCAGGTGGCATGTGTGTGACAAACAAATGACGCTTAGTGTGGTGTGTGTGTGTATGTCCATGCTGCTTTTACATGAGCTGTATTGTGTTGTAGGGACCCCTGCTGGTGACATCTAGTAACACAATGAGTTTGTGTAGTTGAAAACATTAAAGCACAGAAATGTCATTTTTTATGTCATTGTTGATATTTACATTCCTATTGAAATGAACAGAATGACTTGGACAGAGTTGGACCTTTTTTAATGTATATTTTTTATGTAACTTGTGAAATCTTAGTTCCAAGTTTCAGTTGTATAAGTTTATACTAAGAAATCAAGCTTTGCTGCCTTCTTCACTCCTTTCTAGTCTATTTTCCTATTAGCATCCAGATTAAGTAGTATATGTTCCTCGTTGTCCTTCCTGTCGTCACAGATGCCTCCTCAAACAAGGCACATGTGTCATTCACCGACAGCTCTTATCTGGATTTCTTGCCCTTCCTTCTCTGTGTTTGCTAAAATCAGTTTGTCCTGATCCCTGTTTTTTGCAGGGAAGGACGAAGCTCGGGGCCAGCTGGACAGCGCGCTACAGGACGTCAACGTGCGCTACGCTGTTCTGGAGGACACAGAAAAGCGAGCCGTGTGCAAAGCAATGATAGAAGAAAGAGCTCGCTACTGCAGCTTTGTCAGCATGTTAAAGCCTGTGCTGGTCAGTTTGCATGTGAGATGTGTCTGTCTTTTTTTTTTAGCTTCACAAATCAGTCGAATTGATATAACGGTGTCAGTTCTAATGTGTGTTTGTAGGACCATGAGATCAACATGCTCAGTGAGGTGACCCACCTACAGACCATTCTGGAAGATCTGACCAACCTGACAGCTGAACCTAATAAACTCCCAGCAGCCAGTGAACAGGTGTTTTTCATTTCTGTTTCTTTATTTTGGGGTCTTTGACCCTTCCTTGTTAGCTAACTTTAGGCCAAATGTCACATTTTTATCTTGGGAGAATGGAAAGCCAGTTTTCATTTGCTTTTATATGTTTATGTCCTGTTTTCTTGTTTTCATTGAATAGTTAGAAAACACAAGAGTTCCCGGTTTAATTTTTCAAACTCTAAGGATAAATAAAAAATACTAAAAGTAGCTGTGAAACAAAGCTTCTAAAAGTTGAGTAAAGCATAATTTTAGTCATCTTTGTCATAAAGCTCTATTCTTGTCCAGAACTACACAGTGTAGTTTATTTTTGTTTAGTCTCTCGTACACCGTCTGTTTAGTGGTTACAAAAACCAGCAACAGATGTGTATTGATTCATTACTAAAAATATTTCCACGGCAAGCACAGTCTTCTCTTTCTGAGTAATGTTTGCTTAAAGCGGCAGAGGCAAGATGTTTTTAAAATCCTTATAGATGTGTATGTGAGTACAGCTCCTTTATAGAAACTAACAGATTTTACATCCACCGACAGTGGCAATGATATTATGTAAGAAAAAGGAGTTCCCATTGTCCTTTTTTTGACTCTGTATTATTTTTTTTTTTTTTGCAGGTGATTTTGGACCTGAAAGGGTCGGATTTCAACTACACCTATCAGACACCACCAGCTTCTCCCAGTAACACTCTGTCCAGAAAGAGCAGCATCAGCAGGTGACTCCACAGCTGACACTGGTTTATAACTTACCTCAGAGCTAGACATGGAGAAGCTGCATTCAGCTTCTATGCTCCACATGTCTGGAACAAACTCCCAGAAAGCCTCAGATCAGCTGAAACACTCAGTTTATTTAAATCCAGGTTAAAGACCCACCTGATCTCTGCTGCATTTCAATAGTTTTTATTTAAAAATCCAAATCTGCATCTGTTTCTTCAACTTGATCATGTTTTTAATACTGTTTTTATCTAATGTTCTTTCATTTTTCTTTCTCTTGTGTTTTTAATTTAAAAATTATGCTTATTTTCTGATGTTTTCATTGTCTCTGTAAAGCTCCTTGAATCATCCCATCGTTGAATTGTTCTATACAAATTAACTTGCCTTTTATGAATACAGACTACAAGTACATGTAGTTAAATAAACATGTCCATCCTAAGTGTTGAATTACCAAAGTACAGATAGAGCAATCTTATCGGGTTAATTGTCTGATCACTCTTCAATCTGACAGCCTTTGCTTAAAAAACGTAATTTCACCACCTTCAGACTATATTATATCTTTTAAGTTTCTTATGTGTATTGGCTTGGTATGAATTCCAATCTTGCTGCAAACCGGACTGAGGATAACTGGGATGGGTTATATTGTTTTTCTCTTTTTTTCCATTTTTTTTAACCAAAATAAACAAAAATAGCTAACTTCAAGAAAATTGGATAAAATATCATAGGATGATTCAGTATGAAATATCACTTATAACTTTAACTGTTGATCTTTTAAGGACATCAGCCTGGAGGACATAAAGCTAATTTATGTGTACAAGCAATGGATAAAGGGATTCTCAGCCTCTTAAGCACTAACAACTTTTTCCTCAGATGTTCTTTTATGACAGCCCTCCGAAGCTTTGACTTTGGAAACTATGTTCTTTGAAATATACAGGAAAGTCACTCTCATTAGAATCTTAATCCAGTTTCCCTTTTTAATCTAGAGGTTTACATATTAAAATATTTATTGTTGGATTACTTGTCTCAGATTAATGTGAACGATAGTGAAAATGTGTAGGTATTTTAGGTCATATTCATGGAGAAAAACATTATTCCAAAGGCCTCACAGGCTTTAAATCAGCTCTGTTCAGCAGAAGGTTCTGAAAGAAAGAATAGATTCATTTTTTTCTATTGATCATAGCTGAAACCATGGATTGGAGAAAAATAAATAACCTAGAGTTCTTGTGGTTTGACAGCAACTACCAGTCTGGATCAGTGAGACATGTTCCTTCCTTGGACTCAATTAGCTGTGCTGTGGATGGAGTACACATCCAGGTAACACACACACACACACACACACACACACACACACGTTTACAGAAGTTTCCTTCTGAAAACCAACACACAGCAAGTAAGAACATAATTTTCACTCCATGGCCAAAAGTGTGTGGTCACCCCTGCTCACTTCTTGTCTCCTTTAATTTGAGGCTTTTTTCCTGGTTTGGATCTCATTTTTTCTTTTCATTGTACAAACATATTTAAATCTTATTTTACAATGTTTAAAAAAACCAGTTTTATTCTTTCATTTAACCAGTACAGTCCTTCCTGTGCTTTTTTTCTCAGTTTAGACATCTGCCTGCTGACAGACCTGGCCTTATCATCCTACACCTTAATTCATATCAGCGCCATCAGTGCTCTTGTGGCTGATTGGAAGCAGATTATCTGAGGCCAGTTAGTTGGTGGCAGCAGCTGCAGCTTTTCCATATAAGTGGAAGCCGTTGCAGCACCAGATGAATGACCATTTTTTTGTCTTATGTTCAGTCTTTGCATGTGGACGTTTTATCAGGGTCTCTGCAGACTTTTGGCTTCATAGTGAACAGTACTGATAATCACATTTGCTTGATTCTAAACTCAGTAAATGTTTGCTTTGAACTTCAACTCCACAAAAACTGCTTCAATCTTCTTTTTTTTTTTTTTAATTAATAAAAAGTGCATTTCACCCAAAAAGATGTCCACAACACCTACATGTGCTCACCATTCTTCTGCTAACCCTATCCCCCACCAACAAATCTGTCTCTGTCAGACTCTTTAAAATAAAAACCTTTTTTTCTGACAGTAACACACACACACACACACACACACACACACCAGTCTAACCCTCTCCTGTGTGTAGCGCTCCGTCTCACCCTATCTGCTGTATGGCTGTGATGAAAGCGGGCGGTCCCTCAGCGAAGGGAACTCCCCCTCTCGCCTCGGTCGTCAGGGCAGCCGTGGTCGCTATGGTTGCGCAACTGGCTATGGCCACCATCCCGCTCAGAGCCGCCGTGTTAGCCGCAGGGATTTGATCACTGTGAGAAATAACTACAACTACTTCATCCTCCCAACCCGAGTGCCGTCCTGTGTTTTTTTTATTTTTATTTTTTTACCGTTTGTCTCCCATCAGCTCAAATCCGATTCCATCTCAGCATCTCCAGCTGTGCTACCGTGTTATCCCAAGTCCATAACTCTGAGTTTAAAACCCTTTGCATCCGATTCCCTGATTTCACCCAGTCAAAATATTTGCAATCAATCCTCATATATCCAGCTCCAGTTTCATCCCGTCAGTTTGGATTTGCTTCATATCTCTGTTTAATCTGAATTCTTGGTCCTATTTTATAAAGTCAGCAATGTTTGTTTTTTTATGTGCACACTACTCTGCACTGTTTAAGTGCTGATGTACTTTTTCTTGCTAACGTCAGTCTTATCTGTTGTGTGTATTTAGTCTTGCTCATTCATTGTGCTTATCTAGGTAGTACAAATTTGACTAAGTACGTTAAACCTTGCAAAAGGTTACTGCTGCACAGTCTTCTGCTGTTCCTGAATTAAAATTGATTTCCTAGAGATCATTATTTTTAGTTAAATATATTTTACTTTAATAATTTTAATCACTAATTACCTTCAGTTACTTTCTATATTGGTTTATCCTACCTGTAAAATGTTTAAAATATGGTGAAATTTACCAGCAGCATGTCACAGTCTGATGCAACCTTTTATTTTTTTGTCCAGTTTGCAGCCTGAAACCTAAAAGAAAACAATCATCCAAACTATTGTAGAGAAAATATCTTATTCTTTTGACAGAGGATTTTGCAGCACCTCCTCACGTTTGATCATCTCATCATATCTCCCACAAACCTTAACCAGTCTTATTCCCACTGTCGCATCTTCCTTTTGTTATTTCCCCAAAATACCTTCCTGCTGTTGAAATATGTCCATGTTGGCCCTTTATTGCCATCAGTGGTGTGATGTCAGTGTTGCTGTGGATTAATTATGCAATGTTTATTGATCTATCATCTATAAACCAAATATATATTTATTAAAAAACCGCAGTTCATTATGATATTTTTACAATGATTAACCAAATTTCATGTTGTCAGATTGTTATATTTAGATTTCTGTGTTTGTCATCGTCATCAAATCGGTGATTGTTTTAAAATGTTTGTTCGCCAGCAGCTGTTGTAGAAGTCCTACTAGTGCGAGGAATTCTGCATGCTTCTCAAAAGTAATTATTAAAAACTAAGATAACAGCTTACTCTTTCTCTGCCCGTATTAAAAAACTTTTGGTGGCTCTTCTGGCGTAGAATATGAAAACACACTTCTGGCCTCTTCAAGCCTGCTTTGTACCTGCAGTCAGAGCTGCTGCACAGTAAAATGAGCGTTAATTGAAAGGATTGGCGTGTTGAATGAGGGACTTCTATGATGGCTCCACGGGATTATCCTCTGTATGCTCTGCAGATGAAGCTGTTATTTGCTTTGACAATACAGGCTGATTGACTGAGCGGTTTGTTGATGACAGGATACTGTTGGCTCCACCAATCAGCTGGCGGCTGGGGGGAGTGGCGGGGCGGAGAACGGCCTGTTGGCGCCTCCACACAACACCTACGCCCACCATGGAGAGCGTGCTCGAGCCATGTCTGCATCTGGGAAGGTAACAGTAGAAGATCTGTCATTAAGAAATTACAGCAGTGCGTCCTTTTACTGTGTGAGTTGTTCCATCAGAGGGACGTCAGTGTTTATAAAACTAGACGACCAACCTCTAGCTGATTAAACTGCTTTCTTACAGGTTTAAAAACACAGCTGAGAGAAGATAATGAGAAATATTAACTTGCAGATAAGTCATTTTAAGGCAAAAAAAGCTTTTTAATAAAAAAATATTCCTAAACATAGTATATAAATGAAGAGATTAAAATCTTCATGATTTAGCATTATTAAAGTACTAAGCGAAAGTACTTCAGTATACTGAGGAGGGAGTTTTACTGAATATTTTCATGGTATCTGATAGCAGCAGATTAAAACTACACATTATCCATTGGAGGGCACCAGGAGACCTCAGATTATTCTAACCCCCCCACCCCTATTTATTCTCTATCCGTCATTCTCTCTTCTTTTATCAGTGAATTGTCTCTTTCTTCCTTGCTTTTTCTTATCCCTCCATCCTCCTTTCCTTAGGGAGGCATCTTGTTTATCATTAACAGTTTCACTGTTTTGCCTTTATGTTTTAGCTGTGTGAAGGTTTCTCAGTCTCACACTGTGCCAGGATAAAGATTGTTAGTTAGACTAGTCCTTTGAGGTGCTGATCCATGTTTTGGCACCCAAGGGACCGTTAGAAGTGAGGACGGTGCGCGGGGTTGTAACTTTAAAGAGCTACCGTGACTCAGATGGTGGATCTAGGAGTAAATCCCTGTACTCTTCAGTAATCATCTGCTTCTGTCCTGTTTTTAGTGAACTAGTGCACACTGACTCGCAGATGATGTTGAAAGCTTCAGCAACCTCCTTTAATATTTGTTTAATTACAAGTTAAATAAAAATTAACCACAGATGTGTTATAATTTTGGGGAAACAGCTAAAAGAGAACTTGTGCTAATATCCAGACAGCAGCTATCCATCTGTTATCTTTCGTCCTGGTTTTGTCTCTCAAGTGCAGATGCTGTCACTTGAAGTTTAACTTATTGTTTCTTTTTGGACCTTCTCCTTTAGTCCTGCTCGGCTCGGGATCAGCTGGCGTTGACCCTGGGCGTGTTGAATTCGGACGCTCAGAGGAGCAGCAGGGACTCTCTACATTGTTCCAGTGGTTACAGCACCCAGACCACAACCCCGTCCTGCTCTGAGGACACCATACACACACACAGTGAGCGCTGATACTCGACCTAAAAAAACAACCCCAAAACAAACAAATACTTCTGGTGCTTTATTACATTACTGTGCATTTGATTTCTTTTGAAGATGTTTAGACACTTTAAATTAGAGAAATTGTCTGTATGGAAATCAAAGTTCTGATTTTGCTCTCTGACTTCAGGCTGACTAGAGAGTAAATATTAAAAAGAAGGAATATTATGAGCACACTTATGGAGCTCTAACCTTTGAAAACTGCTCTGTTATCGCTCTGACTGAATCTTTTATGTGATTCTTGTGTGTTTTCTTTATATTTCCGGTGTTAGGATAAAACTGACTGTTCACCTGCCTGTCTTCTGAATATTTTGCCATTTTCTCATTTTTTTCTGGTGTATTAGCTTGTGTTTGGGTTTCTGTTGTGCTCCTTTGATGTGATTTGTTTTCTTCGTTAAACTTCCTTCCTTTTCTTCCAGCTGTAAGGAGAGATCCTCCCTCCTATGGTAGGTCTCTTGACTACCTGTCTGATTATCTGCCTGTCTGTCCTGTTGTCTGCTTACCTCCCAGTGAGGGGCTGATTGCATGTCATCACACCTGCATCCAGCATCCATCCGAGTTAATTTATGTTCAGCTTTCCTTGTTAAGTATTTATCAGTATTTGTTCACATTACATGTTTAAATTGTAATTAATGGGTTTTGCTCTTGATCCTTTTCAACGTTGGCTTCCTTTTAGAGCTCATTTGTGATAATTGTATTTTTCATGATGAAGGGAAAACAATCAACATTTCATGGTGATTGCAGCTTTTTAACAATTCAGTTCCATTCAACTTTATCTGTTGCACTAATTCATGACAAAGTAATCTTAGTGCACATTTAAAGGAGCAGTCAAATTCAATTCAGTTTATTCTAGTTATAACCCAGTTAGAAGATATCCATGACATGATCCACATTAGTCCAGTTTATAACTGTGTTCATGTAAGTCAATTAAGAAAAAAGCCTAGCTGAGGAAACTGATGGATTGCATCAAATCTTCTCTTTTAATCTAATCCTTTATCCTAAGCATGCATGGTGTGTCTGGTAGGAAAAAAAAACCTTACTCATGAAAGGTGGCCATGTGGTTCGACTGGTTAGTGATGGAGAGGGCAGAGCAGAGATTAACAAGCACTAAGTCAGGAATACCTGCTGAGAAAGAAAAAAGAAGCACAAATGATTGACAATTAACAACAATGTCATATATTTATAAATGAAAAGTAAAAAGAGAGAAGTGCAGGGTGGTGCTGTGGAACATTTTCTAGCAGCCTAAGCCTATAGCAGTGTAACTAAAGGTATGGCTAAGGGTCACCCAGGCCACTCCTAACTACAAGATTTATCCACAAGGAAAGTTTAAAGCCTAATCGTGTGGATAAGGAGGATGCCTGCTTCCCTGTCTGGAAAACAGAGTCGGGGTTCCATATAAGAGGGACTGCAAAGTGCACTGTTGAAAGAATGGTGCTATGAGATCTTTCATTTTAAATTAATTTAATTTAACTTGAAGAACAACTTAATGGCTGGTACCAGAGGATCTCAGAGTCTGCAAGGGCTCAAAATTTAAAAGCAAATCGGATAAATAAGAAGGCCCAAGACCATTCAGACATTTATAAACTACTAAAAGAACCTTAAAATCAATCCTGAAACGCATGGGGAGCCAGTGCAGCGAATTTTAAAGTTGGTTAACGATAAAGATGAATGAAGGTGGTTTTAGAAAACTGTTTTATATACGAGTTAAAGGACAGTTCCCTGTCACTGTAGTGTGGAAGCCAAGCCAATACTATCCAGAGATATTACATAGCTAGGGTGTGTCGTCCTGAAGCACTCCGGTCCAAAGATAACAATTTGTCTTGAATTTAGAAGGGGAAAATTCATTCAGCCCGTTGTCTTTCAGACATCTTTGTTATCTAACAAGCACAGCTTAGTATCTTCTGTGTAATAATAATATCTAATGGAAGCATGTACAATGCGAAAAGTATTAGTCCAAGCACAGAACCCTGAGGAACTCCATGACTGACTGGTGTGTGGGGAAGGCCATCTTTAATATGAACAAAGCGGAATCTTAGATAAATAGAACTTGAACCGGTCTGATGCAGTACCTTTAATCCCAGTCGAGTCCCAGTACACCACTGATCACAACATTTTTTTGCAGAGATCTAACAGCACAAGTGTAGACAGTAGTCAGTTATCTGAGGCCATGGGGAGATCATCGGTAACTTTGACTACTGCTGTTTTTGTGATATTATGTGTTCTGAATCCTGGCTGAAACTTTCCAAACGTGTCATTTCACCAGCTTTTATTGGTGCAAGTGAAATCTGGGGCTTTTTCAATCCTTCTTTTCCAACGAGCTGCTATAGTTTATGACAGATTGCCTAATTTAACATGTGCAGCAACATGAGTGGGCAGTAGTTGTGATACTGTCAAATGTATCCAAAAAGTAGTCCGGGTTGAGTCTTCCCTGGAAATCATTTGTGGTAAAATGTTGTAGCTGTTTAACATTTTAGTTCAACAATATGTAAATTAACATTATCTTGTATTTCTTTGACCAAAACACAAAATTATACCACAGATCTTGAGATTTGGATACAACTTTTTAAACAAGTTTAGATTTGCATCTTGTCCTCCCAAACATATCGGTTTACATGCATCTACTGTTTGTTTCTCATGTCACACGGAGTTCCGATAGTGACTGCTCCAGCAATGCTAAGCAGAAGTGTTTGTTTACTTTTTAGTGGTTCATAAACAGCTACCAGAATCTCTTCCTTGCATGCATGTACAGTCCAGTACAGCTTTAAGCTGTGAAAGTTTGCAATATATTTTTCTTTGTTAAATGTCTTACTTCAATGAGTGAAACAGTTTTGTTGAAGTAGCTCTCATCACCAAAGGGTTCGAGGCCACTCCTTCTCTCAGACATGTGGGAGCTTGTGTTGTCTTTGAGCATCCTAGGCAACAAAAATGTACTTTAAAACAGCATCTACTTTGATGTGTATAATTTAGTTCCTCATCCTGTGTTGTAAGACTGTACAACTTTTACAATGTTGCACAGTCACATAATTTCGTAGAAGTGTTTCTTTGTAATTTTAATATTTGGACCATTATGTTGGATTTGTGTGTGAGCATGTCCAAAATGATGCATCCCCTGATTGGCTCTTTATACCTACAGTGAGTTGCTGATTATACATATATATATGTGCTGTTTCTGCTTCTGTTATCTGAGTGTCGGATGAGATTAAAACAGTGAAAATGGGTAATGACTGAATGCAGAGCAGAAAACTAACATGGTCTTTTTTCCTCTCTGCAGTGGACTATGAGTCAATCTCGCTTCACGGGGATGCCGACTCCATCTCCTTCCATCAACTGTCTCACGGTAACAGCCAATCGGACTTTGACAAGTCATCGACTATCCCGAGGAACTCCGACCTAAGATTCCAGTACAGGGAGTTTGCTCAGTCCAAACGTCCTGCTTCTACTGTCAGCCTATTGGCCGATGCTGAGTTAAGTGGCGGACCTGTACGCCAGCTACCATCTCACACAGCAACCATCAGACGCAAACCTTCATCAAAACCGCCATATCGCAGAGGCACAATCAGCGGTGGGGTTCCTATTCCCATCTGCACCCCACAGGTACCCCTCAAAGCCCTTGGAGGAAATGGTGGCAGCGATGAGAATGTTTTCACAGCGCCCCCTGTCGGAGGAGTGGGAGGTTTAGGTCACAATAAACTCTGCACTTCCACCCAGAGCCTCAGTGCTTTGCCTCCTCCTTCGTCTCCATACTACCAACTCGTCCCAGGTCAGATGCCCATCCCGGTGCCTGTACCTACCATACCCTCCCTGCCTCCAGAGGGGGGCAACATCAAGCAGCAACAGCAGAGACAATACCTGCAACAGCAGCAAATCACCCAGCAACTGAACCACCACCACCAGCATCGCAGTCAGATGCAGCAGCACAACCAGCAGCTCCACATTCAGCAGCAGCAGTGGCACCAACTGCAAATACAGCAACAGTTTCAACAGAGGCAGCTGCAGCAGCATCTGCAAGATCAGAATCGGCCACCAGAGGAAGATCAGCTGAGCCAGCAGCAGAAACAGCGGTTATTCCAGCAACAGCGCCAGGCCCAGTTCCAGGTTCCCGCTGCCCAGGAAGTACCTGCCAACCTGGGCCACAGCACTAACCATCTGCACCAGGCTCCTCCTTCCTCCAGCCAGGATCAGAGCTCCGATCAGCCAACCCAGGATGGGGAAGGTGGAGGTGGAGACATGCTGACCCTCATTAGAAAAGTAAAGCTCAGAAGGACCATCACCAACGATCGCTCTGCCCCTTTCCTGCCCTGTCCAACCAATCACAAATGAGTCTGAACAAGTGACTTTTCTTTTTCTGCTGTTGCATTGTTACATTTACAAGCTTCACCCCCTGAAATGAGGTACCAGACTGATTCAGCATTTGCTCTGTTTTAGTATGAAAAGGAAAAGAAAAAAATTTAGCTTCTTCTAAGACTGTTTAGTTTGCATTTTCAGGCTTTTTGTTGTTTTGTTTTTTTGTTTTTTTTTTGGTTCGTGTTTGGATTTTGATTGTAAACAAAGTTTTTGCATGACTCAGTCTTACAGCTGTTGATTGTTTTAGTTGGCACTCATTCCCTGGTCAGACGATGATAATTGGCCCAACCAGGAAGCTGTTAGCATCTGGATGTGTTTGATTTGCTGTTTGCCTAAACTTCCAGGAAGGTGGTGTTTATCAATTTGTCCAGTAACTCCAGTGTTACATGGTTGAACCGTGTTGTGTGGAGTTTTTCATTAACACTTTTCTGTCTGTGGGTCAGCGACGGTCCATGGTATTTGGAAAACTGAAATGATTATTGAAGACTGGATTATCTCAAAGAGTTAAAAACACAGAGACAAATTCTCAGAACAAATTGTTGACTTGATCTGTAGATTGTAAATATTTGAACAGAACAAGCTTTTGGAGAAACTTAGGGAGATTGAATGTTTTGCCTAATGGCAGAGGTCATGTACCCTGTTTGACACGATAAGTCACAATTTCATTGCACTCACTTTAAGTGCTGACTATTTCTGCCCTGAGGATGCCAGACAGAGCCTCTGCAGGTTGTAGAAAAGGTCTAAATATCTTCTGATGTGCGGTCTAAGTAATTAGCTGGTTAATATATAGAGAAGAAAGAAGATGGTGATTTATGGTCGACTGTAAGAGGAAACACTGACGTTTAAGGAGAAGCAGAGTAATGAACCCGACTATATTACTGCTACGAACATAGCTGGCTATGACGGGCAGAGCTATTCCTCAACAAACAAGTCTGTAATGGATTGAAGGCAATTTTAGCATTTACAGGAGGCAAACAAACATTGTAAGCCGGTGGATTAATGTAGTAACTATAGCCACCACAAAATGATTTTAGGCTAATATTTGGTTTTTACATCATTATTATAAAGGTTTTTACAGTCACTGGTGATCTCCAAAGATTCTTCATCCAGATCCATGTCATCAGTTTATAGTAGATTTCTGACTCCTCGTACTGCCACCAGGGGGCAGCAGACACTTCAGTTTCCTTCTGGGAGCCTGTTTGAAACCGTTTCCTTCATGTGGGTTTTAACTCAGCACTCTGACTCACTTGTTTCCAAAGATTTATTTTAAAAACGTCAACATGTCTTGGTAAAGGTTTTGTAATAGCACAAGTTAAAGATTGTTTATTAAATTTGGCTTTGTTATGAAGAAATGATGGATATTTGGTTTAAGTCAAATTATTTTCAGCAGCCTGTTATTTTATCATAAATTATTTTAATTCTATAAGTTAGAAAAAAAACATTAGATTTTTTTTTCTGTTTTTCAGTGAAGTTTGTTTTGCTTTTTGGCTGACCGACTATTTCAGCTCCAGTTAGTGACAGCAGGTAAATTTAACATATTTACACTTTCTTAGCACACACTTTACTTCATTTAAAGGCAAAACTCTGGGACTTTTTTCCATTTTTAAGCATCACATGTAGATTCAGGATTTGACATGCTGAAGAATAGAAACTGTGAGACCTGGTATTTGTTTGGGTGTTCAAATTCAAGCCAGTCACTGAAGAATCACTCAAACTTTGTTTAGTCTTCAATAACCTCCGACTCAGCATATTTACTTCCTCTGACACATTTAAAATGCTGTTTTTGACCAGTAAATTAATTATTTGTACATAGTTTGGTTCATCCAAAATAGCTGGTTCTGTTTTGGATCCTGTTTTTTTGTTGGGGGTGTAAAATATTTAGATCTTTTGATTTTTCAAACTTTTATTCACATCCTGTCTCGAGCTAAAAAATTCTTTTATATTCTTTTACCTGTTTAACATCGTATCTCAGATATTTTATATGGTCAGACTGGTCAGATTTTTTTTTTTTTTTTTCGGGGTTGGATCAATAATCAGAAGACAGGAAATGTTCTTTTCCTGTCAAAGAAAAATGGCGCCAAGTTCAGCCTATTGAAAATTCAAAGAAACAACATCACCTCTGTATGATTGTCACGGATAAACAAGGACATTAAACTGCTCTGCCGCCTGTTGTTGGAGTTGCTACGCGTGTTGCCGCTTGTTGACTTCCCATGTTGAGTTTTTAGAGCATCCTGAAAACAGTCCGAGGTCATAGGTTCTGTTTGGTTCTGTTTCTGCTTTGAAAAGTCTAGTGTTTTTTTTTTTTTTTGTAGATAAACTAATGGTCTGTAAATCATCTAAAAATAGTCAATCTTCTCCAAACAAAATGACGTTAATCATCCTTTAGGATGAATAAAATCAGGAAACAGACGTTTGAGAAGATATAGCCTAAAATTAGCTGTAAAGTTGCCCGAGCCGTTTAATTAGCTAGAACTGCTGCAGGTTTCTGTCCGTTTTGTTTCAGCTCTGCCTTTTTTCGAATGTCTGATTTCTTTTAAGATCAAATTATTTTCAAACTGAAAAGGACCTTCAGAGTCGTTGAAAGAAAATCAAGCTTACTGAAAGTGTAATTAACCAGTCAAATGAGTAAAATGTTAGTCTGGTTAGTGGATTTTAGACATTTCCTTTGCTGGTGGGGTTTGGGATTTGGCTACAGCCTTGCTGCAGCTGCATGCTGGGAAATGCAGTGCAGGCTCTGGGCAGCTGCTTCTGCTCTCAGAGAAACATTTGCGCATCTTAGGATTCTCTGTATTTTTTTCTCTCTATAAATGTCATATTTAGTGATGACAGAAAGCTGCTTTCTGGTATGTCTGAGAACTTATTGGATTGAACAGACCCATTAAGCCCCACAGCAGATTGTGTGTGTGTGTGTATATATTAGTGATTCTGTTCCGAGGAGAAGTCTAAATCTTTATATGAAAATGTACGTACACATATTCTGATTGTATTTTTGTTGATTTATTGATGTGACGATGTGAACACACTGCCGTCGCTCATATTTTTGTAGAAAAGCTTCAAGAAGAAAAACCCAGTGTACTTCCTGATGTCTGAGGATCTGACTCGTGAAGGACTGAACAGACGTGTGGACAACATGAGCAGCAGAATGTAGTCCTCATTTGTTCATCTTTTATCGTCCACTGTGGGATTAATGATATTAATAATAATGAGGATGATAACTGGTTCTTGTGTGGTATTTATTTTAATTAGTTTTTTTCTTTTTTTCCTGTTTTTGTAGAGGCAATTTTATTTGTATAACATTTTATACAGGAAAGCAACTCAAGTAGTTAGAACATAAAGATGTGTGAAAGGGTGTGTTACAGCTACAGTATTTTTAGGACGTGAATTATATATATTTTGTTAATCCTAGAAAACAATGACAAAGCAGAAGAAGAAATATGAAAAGTTGGGGGTTAAAACAGGAAAAAAAAAAAAGTTGACTTAAACTGTTCTGCAAGTCATGGATATTATAGCAACTTTCGTGAGGGCTGCACTAAATCTGTGAACAGAGATTTGGCCTGTAAATGCACTAATATTAGTTATTATTGGAATTCAGATGATTTAAAACTTCTTTCACACCATTTGAAGCACTATTTTTTACTAAATTATAGATGATTGCCGCTTGACATTTAAATTCTATTTTTGCCCTCGTCTCTGTTTTGAGGATGTCTTGTTGCATGTCTCCACCCACCACATCTGCTTTCTGGAAGAGCCCAGCAGGATGAGAATTCCTCATCAGATGGCTTCATATGGGCTGATGAACCAGCTGCTCATCTTGACTCACACCCTGTTTAAACATCCTCAGATGATCTTCAGGGTGTAATTTAGGCCAGGGTGGGGCGCGCACACAAAACCTCTCCAGGGAGCACGTTGAACCCGATAAACTCTCCATGTGTCAAAAGACCTGCCAGCAGGAAGTCGCACTCTTCTCCGCCATTGTCGTGTTTTAACTCCAGGATCATCTCTGAGCTGTTTACCATCTGACAAACACATGCTGAAACACGGGCAACCTTCACCCTCCTGCAAGTCTCACAGAGCCACTTAACTAGGCTGAATTCCATTCCCGATTTCCTTGAGCCGAATCCTTCCATTGAAGCGGCGTACATGTGTCACTCAAAGGGAATTCTGTTGACTCATCAGGGGCTTGTTCAACTAAATAATCCTGCAGGCGGCATCCTCCTTTTAAATATGGCTGCAGCTCAAATATCACAAGTTGAAGGGGGTATAAATCAGGTCATTATTCTAAGCCAAGAGGGACTTTCTCAAGGGGCAGTCCAGATCTGTGAGAAGCAGAAAAGCAGGTTCACTGAGAGGGAATGTATTACATAAAAAAAAAAAAAAAAGTTCTGTCAGAGAGGTGTGCCTAGTGTTTGTATGTATATGTGTGTGTGTGTATATATATATATATATATATATATATATATAAAGGTATTAAAGAAATCTATAAAAATGTTAGTAATAAGAATATAACTATGAATTTCCTCTTAATAAGACAACAGTTATTGAATTTAACTAGACATAATGAAAACTGCTAAATTCAGTCAAATCTGGCTTTTACTTATTTCTAATCTTTCTTGATGTGGTGGTCTTTCTGTGAGCAACAGCGATGACAAACTACTGTCATGGAATAAGTGAAAGATGATTACATCCCTGTGATGTGGAAGGTGACTTTCTTTTGTCTCCCCAGGATTCATGTCAAAGTTAAACGACTTTAATTTCAACAGCAGCAGGCTAAAGATTAAAGGAGTGACTCAGCTGAGTTTCTCCAGTTACACAGCACTGACTCATCACTGTATGATTGTCCATCTTTTCTTTCGCCTTTGTTTTTTCCTACTTTGTTTTATTTAGTCATCTGATGCTCGGGGGGCAACAGGTGCAAAGCACAAGACTTGAATTACAAATACACACACTTTTTCATTTTTGTAATTGAGACTCACTGACACAATCCCCTCTTCCTGTCTGCCACAGTTAGACCTGAATCTGGTTCTTATTCAAGGGATCACGTTATTCCCTTTAATTCCCCACATATATGCAGACACACAAGCGCTTGTATGCAGGTTAGTTAGGTTCCTCACATGATGCATTTGGTCATTGTTACATATAAACTGCAGATTTCACTGTGGTGAGTCATACTGACCCAAATACTGCAGAAGGCAAAGTCTCTTGGCTCAGTGACTCAAAGGCCACATCACTGTGACTCTGCACAAATCGGTGTGTGTTGCACTGGTGTTGCGCCAGCTGCAATTCCAGGCTGCACCACCGGGGGGCAAACCAGACCAAAACAGTGACCTACTACAATGTTTGCTGTCATCTCATTTTCCACTCAGCCACATTAAGTCTGATCCTCATTCCTTGTAGGCTGGAAAGCTTCAGCTTTGTCCTGTATCTTGTTTTACACTATGCAACTTTATTAGCAACAGAAGATAAATGCTTCCCTAGAACTAATGCTACAACAAAAGTGGATTCAAAATTAAAATACCATTTATTTATTTATGGGAAATTGCAATTAATATATTTACCCATAAATGAGTTAGTTAGGTTAAATCACTAATTAGGCAATGGAGTGACAAAAGCCTGAATCTCAAGTTTCCTTAACAAGTATTTAAGTAACATTATTTGTACAAATATCATAGTACAAGAGCATTATCTGACTCTGTTTCCTCTAACTAAAGACAAATGTTTGAAAACCATTTCCTGGTGATTTTGTGTTTGCAACTATAACAACATCAGGCTCTTGGTAGAAAAATGTGTTGAGGATTGGAATTTCCAAAATCCGAATGGAAGAGGAAAAAGATTTCGGAGTTGGGACTTGGATAAGGTTTTAGTGTTTGTATTTATTTCCCTCCTTTTACTCTTTTCACTACTCTGTAAATCAGAAATGGTTTTAACGGTGCAACATGTGACTAAATCAAAGGTCACGGACAGAGAAATATGTGTCATTAAAAACCGAGTTTCTACTGGTATCTAATCACTTCACCTAAATATGGATGGTTCTATGTTTTTATTCTATTTAGAATTTATATCAGCTAGCCATGGGTCCACAGCTGCCATGTTTGTGCCACCATTTTACATTTTTTTTTATTTAACTAGGAAAAACCTCATCGAGATTAAGAGTCTCCTTTACTTTGTGTCCTGGCCAAGACAGAAGCAAACCAAGTTACAAGTTAATCAAAACCAAAAATAAAATTACATATAAATTTACAAACGTACATCAACATTCCAAGTTACAAAATAATATTAATCAAGACATTTACAACCTAAAGACTCATCATTTAATGCCCTCAACGCACTTTTAAAAAGGTGTAAAGAGATCGTTTTCCCCAGACACAGCTTATCCTGCAGCAAATTCCAAGCTGTTGGAGCAGCATGTCTAAAACTTCTTTTTCCCATTTTAAGTCTGACTTTGGGTATAGAGCTAAAATACATCCTGAGTCACAGATTGTAGCAACTGCTTCTTTTAGATTGGATAGCAAGTATGAGGGAAGCAGATTTAATATTGCCTTATGAATAAAGATGTGCCAATGATTTTGTCTACAAATAGACAGCAAGGGCCAGCCAGCTCTTTCAAACAAAATACAATGAGTTAGAGCTTTGAGATTAGTTATAAACCTCAACACTCCATGATAAACAACATCCAGTGACTTAAGACATTGTGAGGATGCATGCATATATAAAACATCACTGTAGTCAGAGGCATAAAAGTAGCATCAACAAGTTTCCTTTTAGCAGCAAAAGAGAAACAAGACTTGTTTTGGAGATAGAAACCGCAGCTTCAGCTTTTTACCGAGTTGCTTGACATGAAACTTGAAAAACAACGTATCAGCAGTTACGATGAGACGGGCTCAATCGCATCACCCGAGGACTTTATAATAAGAAACAGGCTCAGTGCTTTTTGCTTTGAGTTTGAAGACAGCACAAGTTTTGTTTTATTTGAATTTAACACTAGAAGTCCCAGGAATTTTGATATCTCCCTAAAGTCCCAGAGAAGGGTCGAAAGACCTTTAGTCCAAACTGACGACTCTGCTGGCAAAAATTAGCATCTCTTCATTTGTAAATGCAGCCATTACCTGAGGAATGCACCCATTGCATCCAGCCCCTCCTTGTTACCTTGAAACGTCTGGTAAATTCTGTGGCAGTGGGGGATGGTGGGCTGAGGGGGATAAATAGTAGCTAGCTTCACCTCCAACAAATAGAAGGAAGCAAAATGCAGAGGCGGCTTACAACTCAGCAGGCATTGGACCTGATCCTCAGCGATACAAACCCTTGTGACTCAGATGGAGAAGAGATACAAATTCAGCTGGATTCGGACTCTGACTCTGAGCAGTCTTCAGGTAAGATTTGAAACTATTATTGAACTTTTTGGTATGACAAATTTCTTTCTTTCTGCTTTGTCCTGTACTGTGAGTTGCAACACTGGAATTTCTCCATTTTGGTACAAATAAAGGATTTTTTTAATCTTATTTCCAAAACATCCTATTTTCGTCCTCTGAAATTGTGAAATTGTTTACCTTGCAGATGATGAGACTGCTCCACTGCCAGAAAAGAGGGCTCGGTTGGGAAGTGAGAGGACAGAGATGGCTAAAGATGGCACAGTGTGGCATGAAGAACAGCTGGGGACATGTCTCAATTTCACCCCAATAGAACCATACGGCACAGATGGAGAGCCAACTGCTAAGGCCAGAAGAAGTATCCGGACTCGTCTTCAAAGCTTCTTCTGTTTTATAACACTTGAAATGCTTCGTAGCATTCAAGAATGGACCATTCAGCATGCACGGCAAAAGGAGCAGGCAGATTGGTTCATGAACCTCCCAGAACTAATGGCATTTATTGCAATTATTATCTTGCGGGGGGTGAAGAAAGTTCCATCACTACGTGACAATTGGTCAGCAGAGCTGGGAAACCCACGAATCATTGCTACTATGGCCCGAAACCGCTTCCAAAACATCATGCAACACCTACGCTTTGATAACATGTTCACACGCAGTGAGCGAGTGGAGACAAATAAGTTTGCTGCAATTTCTAATCTGTGGGAATCTTTTGTCAATAACTGCATCAGATCTTATAACCCTGGTCGACACATCACTATTGATCAACAGCTTTTCCCGACAAAGACTCGCTGCAGTTTTCTGCAGTACATTGCAACAAAACCGGACAAATTTGGCATTAAGTTTTGGCTGGCTTGTGACTTGAAATCAAAGTACATTTGCAATATCCTGCCATATCTTGGCAAGGACCCCAGTCGTCCCAGTGGAGAGAGACTCTCTGAGAGTGTAGTGATGAGGCTGATGGAGCCGTTCATGGATAAGGGCAGAACTGTAACAACAGACAATTTTTTTACATCGCTGTCCCTTGCGCAACGACTGCTTAGCCGGAAAACCACCATCCTTGGCACAGTCAACAAGATTCACCGGGAAATTCCTCAGTCAACTAGACAGAAGGACCACACTAAATTCACCACTCGAGTGTTTTCCACCACTGGTGCAACACTCACAGTATATGCGCCGAAACGGAAAAAGACTGTCTATCTTCTCAGCAGCATGCACAATGTGGTTGAGACTGAGAATACCACCAAAAGGAAGCCAAACACTGTCACACAATACAACACCACAAAGTGTGGTGTGGATGTGATGGACCAGATGGTGCGGGAGTACAGCGTGCGTGCAGGAACACGGAGATGGCCAGTCGCCGTGTTCTACAACATGATCGACATGGCGGCACTGAACGCTCATGTTCTTCATAAGGAATGCACCGGAGTGCAGGAGAGAAGAGTGGACTTCCTGGTTGAGCTCGCGAAAGAGTTGGCCAACTCTCATGTGAGTCAGAAGAAGGCACATAAGGAGCAACTGCTTCAGCAGCAACCTCCCACACCTAGCCCTGGGAAAAGGGCAAAATGTCAGGTCAACCATCGATGCAAGAACAATTGCGCAACTGTAAGATGTGTTGACTGCTACAAATACACATGTGGCAAATGCAGGATGGAGATACCATGGAAGTGCCAAGCATGTTTGGACTTAGCACAGACGGACTGCTGAAAGAGCAGAAAAGCCATTCACACAAGGGCATGCCACTGTAGCCTTGTGTAAATATTTGTGAAATTGTTTCATTACTTGCATTATTTTAACTGTTTTGTTGTTTTTTTTATGACAAAAATAAAAAGCATTGGAAAAAATTCACAGTTGTTCTTTTATATCTTTGTCATGTTGACATTTATGCCCTCTTGACTTAGACACTAATGCTTCTGGACATTTTACTCACAGACCCTGCCTGTACCACCACAATCAAAAAATGTTCATTTTAAATATTCAAAATTGTTCATTGCTTGGGCTTTTTGGACATAAGGTACATGAACATTGGGTTAGAAAGTTTGAAAAATTGGTCAAAAATTTTGAAAAATTTGTATTTTTTCATTTGTATGAAAAGAGGAGAGCTGGACCTTTTAAAGTGATTTTTAAAAAAAATATGAATTCATCATTTTGTCATATCATTCTAAATTGTTTGCTTTTTTATTGAAGGCCCACAATGATTATCTTTTTTTTTTCTTCTAAAAGCACACAAATGTGTCGAGGAGGTATATATCATATATCATATCAAATATATTTTTAATTATTTGAAATATACCAGAATGCAGGAAAACCTTTCTGAATCTGTTTGAGGTCTACTCCAATCTCATACTCAGGGGACCAAGCAGTGTCTCAAGCCAAGCTTTGGGCAAAAGTTGACAGTCAGGTTTCAAGAGTCTACAGTGTCTCCCCTAAGTATGCGCCCTCCTGGGGTGTGCCAGTAATTGACTCGTCTACAAACAAAAGAAGCTGTTCACAGCTTAAGACAGGATTTTAGCTAAAATCCTACTGGTCAATCGACCCATCTCTGGGTTGTAAAGGTAGAAAGGTCAATTGACCCCTCTCTGGGACTTCTAGTGTTAAGGTCAATTTTAACTCAGAGAGTTTTACTATGATGTTATTGATGGGCAAACAGTTGTACACAGTTTTGAAGTAGTTAACTGTAGTGTAGTCATCGCTGCAACTGAGGCCACTGGATCCAGTCATAGATGAGAAAAAAATGTTTGGAAGAATTAAGGCCACCAATGGCCACCGTCCATTTACAGCTGTGCTTGGCATTTATATGCCCACCCTTACCACTAGGTGTCAGTAATTCTCACACAAACAACTTAAATTTACAGTAGCTGATCTGGCTGTAGCTGATGATTCTGCTGAAGACAGTTTGTGAACACAGGAATTACAACTCAATGTCTTGTCTGTGGTCTTGGTTATTGTCAAATTCCATAAAAATACAGCGGACTTGTTTAGTAATTTTTACTGATTTGATGACAGGATGTGGAAAGGTGTACTGACAAAAAAAAAAAAAAAATTATTGTCAGCAGCAATAAAAAGTGTATTCTAGCTCATCAGTTACTAAAATGGCCTGCAAACATCATGCCATGCTGAAAGAGCAACATCTGGAAGAGCTGAGACTTTCTTATTTTATGTCTGACAAGGTTAAAAGCCGTGCTGGGCTCCAGCGTTTAGGACTCCACTTCATGAAAATGTGCCTTGATTTATGATGGAGGTTTCATCGCTGTGTGAAAAGGTTCAGAAAATCTAAAACACTTTAAATTCCTGAGAATCAGCTCTGCACATTTGTGATATTTTTAAGATAAATCTGTTTTTATTAGAGTGAGATCACATTGTGTGTTGATTCCTGATGACTCATGGCTACAGTGGATGACACGGTGAGATCACCTCACACAGTGCTGATGACTCATCCAGAATAAAAAATAAAAAAGATCAAACTGCAGACTAGCCAGTAAATAAGGTCGATTACATGATGTTTTGAGATAAATGTTCTCATCTGCTGAATATTTCAAAGGCTGATAAACAGAATACACTAAATGATGTCAACATTTATTTTTATTGCCTGCAGATGTTTTTTGTTAAAAAAAAAAAAAAAAAAAAAAAAAAAAGGTATCAAAACAACCCTTTCAAGCAGTGTTGAGCACAAAATCCTCAGTGCCCTGGTCAATAGTGCTGCAATCAGAAAGGTTTAAGATTAGAGAGTCTGTCCAGAGGACTACATTGAGAGTGCATTCACATCAGGATAATCGGCTGGACATTCTTCTGAACCCAATTTTGCAAATCGGAAATTTTAAATAACATATTCCTCTCCTTTCCAGAGGTGGCAGTGCATCAAGAATTACTGAAGAAGAAAAGGAGTCCTGCATGACTCAGCAGTAAAAAATGGGTTTTAATTGACTCAGAAGAGAAGACAACGCCTGGATCAACATGCTAATTTCCCCTGAAGATGCTGTACTAGAAGCAGCTATCATACCTCAGAGTGGAAGTACACTGGACTGATGAGAGTACCGATAATAAGCCTCCAGTGGGACAGGCTTTAATTGGGTTGCCCTAACAGGTGTATTCATGTTTACAAAACCTGATTACAGCCAACTTTTGGTGAATAAATCACAATAACCGGACATATGCAGTAGTCGATTTAACTTCTTTGTCCATGAGTTGCTGCTGTGGTTAGACATGTGTCTCTGTAAAGATAACGATGCTGTATACATGTAACACTGCACATTTTGGTGTGTACAACCAGGTGTTATGTTGCCATGGAGACCCGTTGAAACCCATATTTACTGCAGAATTGTTTGATGCAGGACAAAATGCTGACTACTTTCTGTTGCGTCAAAGACTAAGAAGTCAGTAGTAGCAAGTAGATTTTGTATTGACCAGTGTAAAAAGAGCTTGTCAATACCCACTTTCTTACCCAGTCATCTGAGTATGAGTCTCTAAATCCCTTCTGATGTGCAGTGCGTGTTACTGTGCACATAGATTGTTGAGTTGCAGAGGTATGACCTGCCCATTTTGCCTCCGACTGACTACAAGCAAATACTACTGTTCCATTTTGGGTTAACTAAATATTTTAGAGTAGTCTTACATGTTGCTATGTTTAACAAGGTGGTTGAATATACCCACTTTTCCAAGCACCTCTCCTCAACAGAGGTCTTGGCATAAGCACAGAGGTCTTGTGCTTATGCCAAGAGTCTTACACCTTTGGCTTAAGCACAAAAGCAAAAGTGATGCTACAACCTCTCAACCTGAGGACCGGTGCATATTTAATGCTAGGTTGTAAGGCAACATAACAGAAACAATGCCAAAGGCTATGAGTAGTTAGAAGCAGACTGAGTTTGTTTAGCTTTAAATAACCGTGTATGATTGATGGCATTTAACTGCAGTCATAACATAGATGGAAAACGTTGTGTTATTGTGTCATTGTGCCATCAGTTGGTATTTGTACCTGGTTCTGCATCATTGTAATGCCATGAGGAAAACTGGGCTATTTTTAGCTGCCAACATCAGAATGATAAATGATTTTCAAGGACAGAGAGAGGCATGGTGTGTGTGTCTGTGAGGTCTCTCTGGTGTGTTTTATCCAAACTGCGTCACAGTTTGTGGTGATTTAGGCTGAGATCAGTTTAATCTGGACTGATGACGGATATCTTACCAGACAGGAGGGTTGCTAGTTTAAATGTTCAGATTCTGTAAAAGTCAGACAGCAGAGATCATAAAAAACTATTGCTTTTGTTTCTAAAGTTACATTTTTTTTGCTGTTCGGATTCGTGCTGCAATATTTTGCGATCCGACAGTGTTATTTAACTTGCTCAGTTTTAAAATGTCTTATATTGGCGCCATTTTTTATGGGTCTGTAGGAAGGCTGAGCCTCAAATCAACTGACTTAATTCTAAGATATTAAAAAAATATATTAGAGTGTGAGGACAGGTCTCAAGACTGATTAATAAATAATATTGAAAAATATCACATTTTCTGTTTTCACTCTTGCCATCATTTGTTTGACTTGCTGCCTTCAGGAAGATGTTAAAAGTGTATTAAGTCCAGAATAAACAGATTTAAGAACAGATATATCCCTAGAGCCACGTTCTGCTGAATACTATATATTATTTAACTATGGGGCATTTAAAGTTTTTTTTATTATTATTTTATTTTATAAAACCTGTCAACAATGACAATAACAATTAGAACATTTTATTTTATGCTGGTTTGAAGGCTACATTGCTGAAGTGGTTTCTCCTCGTATATTTTTACTCATTTAAGATCTGTTATAATGAGTATTCATGGCGGCAGGAAAGCTGTTTACCAGCAGGAGACACTAATTAAGCTCAAAACCAAATTAATGAGTGAAATTATACACCAAATCCCACAAGTTGAAGAGCAAATTAAAAGGATGTAGGAAGGAACAAAGCAGAGAGAAAAGTAGAGGAAATTCAAACCATTTCTTCCAACTGTTCAGATGTGAAACATGAGCTCTGAAGCTGACAAAATTCTTTCCGATTGAGGCTGATTGGACAAGCTGACATGTTTAAATGACGCATTTTGATTCTGATTGGACGTTTCAAATGATTAAAACTACTCCATGTAAACGTAGCTACTGAGACATAGTTGCAGAAGCCTGGACTCCTTCCATCTATCCATCTTCTATACCCATTTATACCTCCTTCAGTCTTTAGGCCAGAGCCTCTTGAAGGTCCCAAAGACCAGTTTAAAAACCTAGGGAGCCCTGGCTTTTCAGGCTGTAGCCTCCAGACTCTGGAACGACTTGCCCCTTCCCCTCTGTGTGGCCAACTCTGTGGACTCTTAAAAAACAGTTGAAAACTATTTTATTCAGGAAAACTTTTGGTTGATAATTATTTATTTTCTGTAACTATTATGCTGTTTTATGGCACCCATTTTATGTTCAGCACTTTGTGATTTTTATCTGTGAAAAGCACTTTATAAATAAACTTTACTTACTATGCAAGGTTGCAGGGGGACTGGAGCTTTTCCAGCAGCTACTGGGTGAAAGGCAGGGTACAACCTGGACAAGTCTCCAGTCCATCACAGTAGCCTGGACACTCTGCTTACGAAAGCAGAGTGTAAACTTTACGAGCAGATCAAAACATCAAAGCAGAAAGATAAAATGAGGTGTTCCTACAGTGCTTTTCAACTTGGACATGTCACAGTGAACCTGTAAACAACAAGATCATCGAACTGTAAACGAAAAGTTTGTGTTTATGTCATCTTTCAAAAATCAAGATAAAGAAGTCTGGCTCTGTGCTGAGAATTAATCCAGAGCTAGTGGAGCTGATTTACCTGAGAATACTACACCCTTTACACAACACAATGAGATAAACAGCTGTGTTCAGTCAGAGGCTTCTTCAAGTAGCTGCAAGACAGAAAGATACAGGAAGTCATGTTTACAACAGCAGTTTCCCTCTGGAACATTTGAAAAAAAAAAAAAAAAAAAAAGTCATGCTAAAACATATTTTCCCCTCAGGGTATTAATAAACTATTTTTCATTTTAGTTCACAAAACAGATTTCACCACATGAGTGGAAAACTGCAGCCACTCAATATAGGAAAACCAAAGATAAGCAAAATAAAAATCACTGTACATAAAATGCGTGCAATTAAACAACATAATTTGATAAAATAAATATTAACCATCAACAAAAAGCTTTCCTGAATAAAATAGTTTTCAACTTCTTTTTGAAAGAGTTCATAGTGTCAACCACACAGAGGTACAGAGGCAAGTGATTCCAGAGTCTGGGGGCTACAGCCTGAAAATCCAGGTTTCCCTGGGTTTTAAATGGGCCTTTGGGCCTGAAAACCAGAGGGTGTGACCTGAGGAGTAGGGACACAGCAAGTTAGCAATATACTGGGAGGCCTGATCATGTAACGCCCGGAAAGTCAAAACTAAAATTTTAAAGTCAATACGAAATTGACTGGAAGCCCAAGAAGTCTTGATAAAATGTGGGCTGTTCTGGACTTTCCTGTTAATAGTCTGGTGGCAGAGTTCTGCACAAACTGAAGTCTGTTGAGAGTTGCTTTATTGAAACAAGTGAAAACAGAATTACAATAATCAACACGAGATTAGATAAAAGCATGAATTATCAAGATCAAAGAATCAAGATTTCATTTTGACAACATTCTCCTAACTTTAGAGATTGTTGTCAAATAATAAAAACAATTTTTGGCCAGGTGTCGGGAATGACCCTGCAAAGATATAGCATGATCACACATAACCCCCAAAGTTTCTGAGGCTGGTTTTAACAGACGAGACCAGCTCACCAAGATGGTTTTTGATCAGGGGATCTTATTGAGAGCAATTATCAGAGCTTCTGTTTTGCTTGAATTTATGTGAAGATAATTTGAAGAGAGACAGTTTTTGATGCAAGGCATTCGTTCCAGGAGCATAGATAAAAAGTGAAACTCGGAGTCATTGAAGGAAAAATACAACTGAATATCATCAGCGTAAAAGTGGTAGGACACATTTTTAAAACCACAAAGCTGACTGAGAGGCATTAAATACAACAAAAACAAAACAGGACCAAGAACAGAACCCTGTGCAACTCCACAAGACATGTAGGACACATCAGACATCACACTGTTGATAACATTAAAAGTTATTCCTTTTGTATATGAGGAAAACCACTGGAGGACAGATCCAGAAAACCCCATCTCTTATTTTAGTCGATTTATCAGTACACTGTGATCTACAGTATCGAAAGCAGACGTTAAATCCTATAAAACCAAAACTGTGTAACGTCCCGGGTCTGCAGCCATCATCACATCACTGGAAACTTTCACTAGAGCAGTTTCAGTAGAGCATTTTCTGAAAACCTGATTGAAAATGATCATAGAAATCATGCTGCCCCATAAAGGACGTCAGCTAGCCTGCCTGCAAGGGCTTAAACAGTTTTACCAAACATGGATGACAACATCAAGCATTTTTAAAAACAGAGTTGTTGGAACAATGTCAGCAGGGCTCGACACGGTTTCGCCATTTCCACTAAGGCTATCACATCTTGTAGGCTGACAGGAGAGAAGGAAGATCAGGGGAAAAGTCAGTTGAACAAACATTTATAAGAGGGAAATTAATACTGTCCCTAATGTCTGGTACTTTGTAGTTCTTACAGTCATATATATGTATATATATATATATATATATATATATATCAATGGTGTCAAACAAGGCTTTTGGATTTTTCATATAACAAGAAACAAGATTAGGGGAAAAGGCTGAGCGAGCTTGCATTATCATTTCATTCAGCAAGCAAGAGGTCAAACACCTTTTATTTGGCTCTGGAGAATAATTTAAACTGGACTGCTGCAGCTGGATGAAGCTCGAGTGTCGGATCTGAAGAAAAGGACAAAATATGAATGATGCAGTTGATACTTGGGGCTTGCTGACACACACAACATCAGACAATGCTGTTTTGTGCTGGTGTATGATTCAGAGTTGCTGGTAAATATAAAGATGATATTGTGCTATGAATTATTGGAGGTGGTGAGTAATTTTCCTATTTATAAATTTAATAGAGACAAGAAGAACTAATGTTATCTCATCTCATGTCATGGACACAAACTTCTTGAACAATTTTCTTTAAGATTGTAACATTAGAAAGTTTATGACGTTTTGTGCTCCAATAAGGTCTGACTCATTCACTATTACAGCTGCATTTCCTCTGCAAAACACTTCAGCGGGCAAACACTGAGCATGATCACACAACAGTGATAGCAAACACTGTGTGCTCAGCCTGCCTGTTATCTCAAACTAAACAGCGGCAGAATAAAGCAAGCAGGGGGACACAAGCTCCAAAAGTCCCACAGATAATGAGGGAGAAAAAAAAAAAAAAGAGAGAAAGCATCTTTTACCTCAGTTTTATACACAATTATAAAATGTTAATCCTGCAAAGTCACAGTCTGAAGACCTTAGTGATCACAGAAAGCCTGGCAAGGTTTCTGTTTACTGACATCCAGCTGTTTTTCCCCTATGTAAAATACAAGTCGAAGAGATTTTTTCTTTTGCTTTTGAGGTAATTACTGCTATCAGCTAGTTAACGCTTGAGCCGGTGTTCCGGTTTAAAAATTTACTTCAGGGCATAATTGTGTGTGGTCCAGTTCTAGCACTCCTATCCTTAATGACAGCAACAGCAGTAAAAGCAGGACGTTGTTTGTAAAAAAAAGGAGGCAAAGTATCAAACGCAAAACTACACAAAATTAGTCACAAGGTACAAGAAAAGTGAGATAAAGAAAAATAACATCAGATATCTATTCATTAACTTGATGTACAATAAAAACCAGTTTCAAATCTGTAGCTTTAAAAAACTATTATACACTAGTACTTTGCATATTGTGCTGTGTATTTCAGATATGTGCCACATAAACAAACACAGGCAGGCATGTACAAAGCAAATCCTAAACCCAACCCAACTCTGAGATTAAACTTCATGAATATCTAAAGCATTTGTGTGTGTTTTTTTGTCTAACTTCACTCAGCTGGCTGCAGTTGTAGTTAATTTTATGTCTCAAATAAAATATCCATTTCCTTGCAATTAAATATCAAAACAAAACAACTGTTGGTAAACAGTTGTTTTGTTTTTTTTTTGTTTTAGCTGCAGCTAAGCTACGTGTTGGCATGTTCTGTTAGATCCTGGCTCCAGGGTGCATTATATGATGGTCTGTTTCCTAATGATGTGATGTACAACTTCTATGTGAGGTTTACCATGGTATGAGTGTATCAGAAGTTTTAGTTGAAATTTCAATGGCATTACAAAATGGTTGACTACCCTTATAAAAGTGGACAATTTGATCCTGGTCAGCTGGTAGTCATCCTGTTTTATCACCAAGGGGACACATACTCAGTTTTCTGGAATAACATCCGTGGTATGACTAAAAATTACTTACATCTCTGTGTTATGTAATTAATTTTGTTCACCATAGTAAGTGTACAAGACAGAATTGTTAGAAAAGTTATATTTCATTGACTTCCATTAAATGTGGTCACCTAATGTTTGCCTCATAAAGGTCAGTCTTTGGTCCCTGTCAGGACTACAGGTCCCAAAAGGTCACTGATAAAACTAGAAAAGATAGCAAAACACACACACACACACACCACATACACCTTTAAACTTGTCCTCTGGGTTATTCTTGCCAGAGGACAAACTGGTCCTTTCTGTTGGCCAGCGTCATGGAAACAATCTGTCTCATGTTGCCGTGGTGCCATGTGATGACCGGCACTCTGCAAACACAAAACACACTCTTTCACTCACTACTGATCTTCATTTTGTTGTACATACACACACACACACACTCACACACACACGCACACATGCGCGCACACCCCCCCTCCCCCCCCCCCCCCACACACACACACACAGAGAAAAAACACGTGCACACGCATTTTAATACCCGTGTACATTTTGTATCTCTGCTTATATTCACAAGCACACTTGTGTGTGTTTGTGTATCTGTTTGTGTGCATGTGTAGCCTCTGTCCTTTTAAGGTTAAATAGTAAAATATGATTCAGTGAATCACAGAAATGATGAAAACAGCTAGATGGAAATTAGTGCTCAACATCTAACACAAAAACATCAGCTGACCATGATTATGAAGCCTGCTGTACACATGAAAACGACATTGAACCTAAATTGCTGGTGATGTAGCTGCCGTCAGTATGTGACTGTCCCTTAAGTGGAAGCTGGTGATGGACAAATAAAATGCAATTATTTAAAATGTGGTTTCCTTAGGGAAGTTATGAATATTGACAAATACTATTAAACACATTTTTGTCAGAAAAAATGGTGAAGTTAAAAACAAATCAACAAAAATGTGTAATTTCTGAAGTTGTTGGAACGTTTCATACAGACAAATGCAAAGGAAATGCTTCAGTGTCTTCAGTTAACAAAATCATTATCTTGAGAAAATTTAAACAAATTTAAAATTTAACGCCATCACTAAAAGAGTTTCCTATCAAGGATATCAGCTATTCAATTCTAGATTTAAAAAATTGTCTGCTGGATTCTACAGTCAGATTTATTGGTAACAGGTTAGGGTGTCAGTGTTGGGTATATAAGGAGCTTCTTTGAAATGCAGACTTTCCAAGCAAGGATGGGTCATGGCTAGAGCTGGGTAAAAAAAACTGATAAATTTATTTAAATTGATTGAAATTTAATTAGTCCAATATTGATACATAAAACTGTACGGTACATATATTCAAAACTGCATTCAGGGGCAGCATGGTGGTGTTGTGGTTAGCACCGCAGCCTCACAGCAAGAAGGTCGTTGGTTTGAATCTCGGCCTGGGGGGAAGGTCGAACCTTGAGGGCGGTGGCCTTGCTCTCCGAGTTCTCCGGCTTCCTCCTGTCGTCCAAAAACATGCATGTTAGGTTAATTGATAACTCTAAATTCTCCCTAGGAGTGAGTGTGATTGGTTGTTTGTCCCCTTTGTGTTGGCCCTGCGATGGACTGTTGACCTGTCCAGGGTGTACCCTGCCTCTTTAATGCTGGGATAGGCTCCAGCTTACTACTGGACTAAGTGGTACAGAGAATGAATGAATGATTCATAAAACTTGGAATTTTTTTTTCCTATATGACTTATGGATGCCTGATGAAATATTAGCACACTTAGCAGACAGCTTATTACCTCTCACATTATTAGTTAACACTAAGGTAGGTTCCCCCATGTTCAACAAACACCAACTTTTTTGAAAATAACAGAAAGTGATGTCACCACACACATGTACATACACTGAAATCAATCCATTAATGAACGGGTAGACGCGTCATTTCAGATTATTGAATGAATTATGAAAATTATGCAACACTCCAAAGAATTTTGGCTTTCAGTATCTACACAGCATAAAACTGTGAAAAGGGTCAAAAGGTGTATAAAGATCAGGGACAGAACCCTCTATTGGATGGTCATGATGATTGAGCCATCAGGCAACATTGTGTTGAAATGAAATATCACAATGATCCAAATACACATGGACTGAAAAAACCTTGGAAACATATGCTTCACTAAACACAGTCTACCACTGCATCCAGAAATGTAACTTGAAAGTGGAAGCCATACGTCATTGACACCAGTATCAGGTGGACAGAGAAACAGTGGACACAGTCAACCGAATCCATGGTGTAGTTGATTTTGGGAAAAAGTAAAGGCAAGCGTTGGAATGAAACTACCATCATGATGATGTCTTTTCCTGGGAGGCCATAGGTTGTTTTAGCTGGACAATATCAGATCTGATTTAGCATCTAACAGCATAGTTTCATAGACATAGTGCACGTGTGCTTACTGGCCTGTCTGTAGTCCACTTCTGTCTCCTACTGAAACTATGAAGCATCTGGAAGAGGAGAACAACAACAATCAGAGCAGTGGAAATCTTGGATTAGGTAAGAATAAACATAGACCTTTCATTAGTTTCTAAACATTTAATAACTGTAATTTAAAAAAAGAGTGATAAAACAAAAAGCTAAATTTTAGGTTTGTGACTGGCACTCAAGTTTACATTTTATTAATATTTTCAAGATTAAGTTAATAAGGTCAGTCAATAATTTCCTTTGTAATCATTTGTCTGTTAAAGTTTAAAGCAAATGAACAAATTCCAGATTTTAATTTGTGTATGTTTATTTTTTTAAGTTTAATATGAATAGTAAAATCTGACTAAGAACAAAATACCAAAACAATGAAAAAGGAAATGGAAAGATTAATGAAATTCAGACAAAAATAGCTAAAAGTTTTAAGTAGCATAGAAAAAAAGTAAAAATGTTCAACATAAGTTTCCAATCTCACCACCAGAGGTCCTCTGTGGGTCAATTTAGATTGAACTCTTAAAAAAACCTCTTCTTCCTCGTATTCTCTCCATCCTGTCTGAACTGATCCGTTGTTGGGAACAAAACCCCTGATCTGTCCAGTAAACAGACGTCATTTTGTTCCAAACTGCCTGCCAAGTTTCGCCTCAGTCTGTTTGTCTCCATTGATCTGACGCTGGTATTCCTTGTTTTTTTTTTCCTTTCTTTCCTTTTTCAGTTTGAATAAATGTGAGCTACGCTCCTCCTGTCCAGCTGATATGATTTTAAACCAGAACAAACTTCATAACCAGCTGCCTTATCAAAGTTAAATTTGGTTAGATAAAAGCATCGGACTGGAAAATAGAAAAGCACAGAAGGTCTATCTTAAAGCAAGGCCTTTGTCATGAAATAAAAAAAAGTAAATGATTTACTCTCCCCTCACTGAACCTGAACATTTATAAAACTTAAACTCGTTGACTTTTTGTAGCCATGGATGAGATTATATGGCCATGAAAGCATACCAAACCACTCAAGGTATTTTTGGTCAGCTTAGTTTCATTTATAAAAGAACAATTATTTGTTATTTTATCAGAATTTTTAATGGGGTCAAAGTTTATGCCATGAAAGGTTGAAAAATTACTGGAAGAAGATTTAAATTATGGATGTCATTTACCATCTATGAGGAAAAAATAAAAACAAAAAACTGTAGAAAAAAAAATGAGCTAACTTAATGCTTCTACATCGTGGATGTGCTGCATAACATCCTGAATCCAAGAATACACATGAATGAACTCCTTCACCTCTCAGTAATGATGATATTTAATATGAAGTGTCACATTATATCTGGCTTTACAAGGTCAAGGTATCTATACATGTGGACTCATAGCGAGTAATGGTTATATAGAAGGTAACTAACCCATTGACCTGCTTCTAAAATAAACATGCAGCATCACGCAGCAGCTCAACAAGCTGTCAGTTGTAATTTACAGACTGACTCTTTAAATATAGGACACTAAGTATGTACTCAGCTCAAACATGCACAGTCTTTTTCAGAATAAAACTATGTTAAATATTATCTAATACAATAAGAAAACATTTTGATGTAGGTTACTTTAGCCGTGTTTTGTGGTGTTTAAAGGACCAAAGATCCCCAGAGGGTCAAACCACTCCACTTTACAAGGTAGTAACCTACTTTTGCAGAGCTTTTTCCAGCATCTTATTTCCACTTACTCATCTTACACTATCTCCACCACAGCTCCTAAAAAATGTCCTAACTTTCTGACTGGATTACATTTACTGCAGGGGTTTGCAAAAAGAGATTTAAGCTCAGAGAAGCATGTTTGTTTCAGTAAGTGGGAAAGAAATACACAGCAGACTGAGCAGAAATGTTCAAAAAGAAAAAGTCATGAAAAGGAAAAGGCTGCAACCTGAGCCCCCTTTGTATCCTTTATGCTGCCCCCCCCCCCCCCCCCCCCCCCCCCCCAAAAAAAAAAAAAAAAAAAAATAACAGCTACACCTCAGTACACCCATGCAGAAAGATGCCACTGATCATAATAAAAATGAACAGCAGTGACTCAGGTGTAAGAGCGGGTTGTCCAATAATTGGATGGGTGGTGGTTTGGTTGTTTGGTGGTGGTCAGACGTTGGTGCGGATTGGCTGTCACGTTTCCGTCAGTCTGCCCCAGGGCAGCTATGGCTACACATGTAGCTTACCACCACCAATTATAAATGAGCAGTGAATGAATAGGATGCAATGTAAAGTGCTTTGGGGTGACGCTTTGGGTGATGATTAGCACTGCTGCCCCACGGCAGGAAGGTTCCTGGTTTGAGCCAAGCTTTTCTGTGTGGAGTGTGCATGTTCTTGCTGTATATGCCAATGTTCTTCCTGGGTGCTCCGGCTGCCTCCAACAGTCCAAAGACATGTATGTTTGGTGTCTCTAAACTCTCCTTTTTGGGTTAGTGTGAGTGTTTTTTTTGTCTCTCTGTGTTGGCCCTAGGATGAACTGGCAACCTGTGCAGGGTGTATCCTCCCTCTTTCCTAGTAGCTGCTGAAATAGACTCAAGTACCCCGCGGTCACACATTAGAACAAGCAGAATGAAAGGATGAAAAAAATGAATGAACAATAATAACTCTGAAGATAACTTTGTAAGGCAGTGTAGTGAAGCCCATTTACACACACTTGCACAACTGTGTTGCTGCCACTCAGTTACAAGGATGTAAAGCATTACAGTTCAATCTATGAAAGTATTTATTCAACCGTCCATCCATCCTTCATCCTGTTTACCCACTTCATCATGTTTACCTCAGGAGTCCACAGAAATGTTTAATTAAATACACGTTGTTTATTTAGCTTTTCTGATCCATCTTTCTGGGAAAAGGACTAGATTAAAGTTGAGCTGTTGGGTGGAGTGTGCTGGCCTCTTTCATTCAAGTACTGAAGACTCCCGTATAAGTGACATCCGTTCTTAGTGCTTCCAGCAGGAATGGAAGTTTTCAGAGTGAAAGTTGAAGCTCAGGTGGATAATTGCTATTCATTACTAATGTCATATGGTATTTAACATTCACTGTTACATTGTCAGTATCTGAGCTGATGGAACAAGTGTGTCTCACTGTTAGACAAAGTTTTAATTCTGTGAACTCAAACTTATCCATCTGGGACACTGCTTCTGTTCCTGCTGTCAGCTTCAGCCTCACGGTGCTGCAGCCCAGCGACCTGTTTACAGATAAGGGCTGTGCTCAGAGATGCGTCGCCGGGGAAACCACCCTGCTGAACTTTTGTTCCCCTACACTGCCTGGCTGACCGCAGCAGCAGTGGTCACGAGGAGGAGAAAAGCCCGCCAAAGTTCTGCAGCCAATCAGGGGACAAGGAGGGAGGTGCTGAAGAGCAGCAGGGAAACAGAAGCAGCTGGGAGGGCGAAAGGAAGACCATGTGTGGCTGTGTGGGTGGTAACACACTGCAAAAAATAACACAACTTGTACAAAATGCTTTCGTGGACTTTCTATCCATCCTCCATCAGCGCTGATGAGTGTTTTCTTTTTTTACCACTTCAGGTTCTGACTTTACAGAGTTCAACATTTTTATCCCCTTCTTCCATTTAGGTTTTGCTCCGATAAGGATGTCAGAACTGAGACTCTGACTTCTAATAAAACTCATTTCATTTCCTCTGTTTCACTGATGAGCGACAGATTCACATTAAAAAGCTACACTTTATTGTTGCTGTGTGCAAATGCCTAACTAAGGCTTGTGTCTGCATCCATTCAAGGCTAAAAATGGCAACAGAATTCAAAATCGTGCCCCTTTGTATAGCTTCAGGATAATTATGTTTTGGATAATATACACAAGTCAGTCTTATAAATCTGGTGAAAAGACAGAATTTATGCAAAATACAGAAATCTGGAGTATCATAGCTGCATTTCATAAGTTTTATTTCTAGCAAGAATTCCATCATGCAGGGAGCTACGGCGTCTATATGAGGCAGAGACCTTGTAATATTCAGAGCATCACTCATTTGCACAAATAAGGAGAATCATGTCATTTTGATATGTTTGAACATCATGCATGACATGACCCAGAGAGACACTGATGATGCCATGATCGTAATTTATTCACACTATTTAAGAGCTTTGGAAGAACGATTAGCACTGTAGCCTGCAGTGGACTTGGAACGTGCATCTTCAGCTGTTCTCTGACTCGGCAAGGAAGATGAAGATGTGAGTAAAACTAAATGTCCAGTTGAAAATGGACACAAGAAAACAAACTATACAAACATGTACTGTTAACTTATTTATCAAAAAGTCAGAAGAAGAAACCCACAACTTAAAGCAGTTTACAAGTTAAACTTTAAGTTCAGATAAGTTCAAGTTTGATCTCAGTTAGCAAAAGAAAGGGACACACATGATACTAAGACTGAAAACACCTTTAAGACATTGTGCTGCTCATTTCAACTGTATGTTGTCTTCAGTGTTTTATCAAAAGATCAGTGTCCCCGCTCATCACTTCTTACAGTGTACATGTATCTGTTTTCCCGCCACTGCAAAGTTTCTGGAGTCCTTCCAAGAAAACACTCCCTGGATAGAGAGAGAGAGAGAGAGAGAGAGAGAGAGATAATCTTTCATTCACAAATGTGAGCATGCTCCCGTATTAACCAGAGCTGCTTCCTTATGGTGTGTTCAGTTAGCCTTAAAAAAATGCTTATTGAGTTTCGCCAGAAAGCGAAACTGAGAAGAGATGAGATGATTGAGTGTATGTGTGTGTGTGTGTGTGTGTGTGTGTGTGTGTGTGTGTGTGTGTGTGTGTGAAAGAGATAGAGGTCTAATTTCACTGACAAACCTTTGGAGTAAGGACAGTTATAGAAAGTGATAATGTGGCATAAGTTCACAAGTTTGTGTTATAATAAGTGAATTTCTTCTGGTTTTTATTTATTTACTTATTTATTCAAACAAATGTTTTTATATTTATGAATTATGTTTCCTATTAAAAAACAGACTGAACAAGAGACTAAATGCACTGTCTTATTTAGAACTTTTCTAGTCTTGTTAAACACTCAGAGCGCTTTAACATTACACACACACACACACGTCACATTTACACACTCACACAGCACTTCTATGGTTACATACTAGTCTCACACAATCATACCCTGACAAACACATCGGGGGCAATGTGGGGCAGCATCTTACCCAAGGACATTTTGGCAGGTAGTCAGGCGAAGTCTGGAATTGATCCACCAAGACTAAAATATCCTATCTTATGTAAATACTCAGACGCCTTAGTTTGTATTTTTGAAAGTATCTGGCAGCAATCATCCTCACATCTTGGCAGCATGGGCATTGTTAGCCCTATTTTAGGGGGTCTGAAGTCTCCTTCAAATGTACTCAACCCGCCCTTAAAATCACAAATGTATTGATTTCAATATTGGCTTTAATGATTTGCCGAAGTCCCAGCAGCCAGATCCAGTCCGTTAATCCAGGTTTTCATTCCCACCTTTTACTCCACATATAGGGATTTTTTTTTTTAAGATGAGAGTAAGTAGTAGTCACTAACTTCAGCTAGTTATCAACAAACACTTCATTATCATAGATAGAGCAGGCGCTCCCTGTTTTACTAAATGAAACACTTGCTAGCCCTGTTTAATGTTGGGTTTATAAGAATTTTCTAAATCTGAAGAGATTTTTTATCTGTTACAGACTCCACACATGAAGATAACTGTGTGTAGTGTGCTCCGATAATCTCAGGACAGAACAGCACATAATGATGCTGTCCTGCAGCCGGTCTAGAATCTAGTCCTCCAAGCCAGAAGTCTTGCGTGGTCTAACGTGATCTAATAAAAGCCAGGAAGAAGAAATGTAGGAAGAACTGGAAAGCACAACACGAAGCATGGAAGAAGCCATACAACACAAGGGAATGATGATGGTCTTAGGACTATTATTATTAGAAAATGCTTGATCTTGTTTTCATCTGCTTCCACTGATCTACATAGATCAGTGCCTGCTTCCACGCTCCCCAGTCAGCTTGCTCTCTGATTGGCTATATTCTATTCCACGTCACAATCCCTAAAGTCAGGACTCAGGATTCGTCGGCTCGGTGGTTAGTTGCATCACAGCAAGAAGGTTCCTTGTTCAGTTTTTATGAGGACTTTGTGTCTTCCCTGAGCATAAATGACTTCCTCCCACTTTCCAAACAAAAAAAGCATGTTAATTGGTGATTCTATATAAAAGTGAATGTGAGTGACCCCAAACAGAGTGAAGCAGGTATAGAAAATGTATAGATGAACACACCTGCAAGTTATCTAATAGAAAGGGGAATTAGGTATGAGGCTGTTCTATTTAAACATTACGTATTCATATTATTGTATCTAGAAGCAGCAGCAGGAACAATGAGGTCATGGTAACTTCCTTCATGTCCCAGTCAGCTTTGGGTCTAAAATAACATTACAGCAACTGGAGATCATTACAGTATCTGATCTTCAAAGTTGCTTTTAACTCATCATCATCATGATTTCTTCTCTAGCTGATAGGAGCACGTCATCTTCTGAGCCCCCCTGTCTTTAAATCAAGACACCAAGCAGGGGTGTCTGTAGGCAACAAAGTGTTTCTTTGGAGGTTTCCTTCACTTTTCTGGCCAGGTTGGATTTTAAGCCTCAGAGCACAATTGCTCAGGGAATTAACTAACTAACAAAAACCCTTTCTAGGCCTCTCCTGAGATGCTGCAGGTTCAGATCCACATTTTGTTTAGATGATTGACGAAGGTTCAGAGTATTCAGGGTGTCTACAGATGATCTGGCTCAACAAACCCTCACAATGAAGATCCCACTAAATAGTACCGACTCAACTCAGTTAGTCACACATGTTTTCTGACTCTGGGTTTGTTCATATTAATGTAAAGCAGGAGTTAACAGCAGATGACCAATAATACAGCCTAAAGAGCAACACAGCTGCTGCAGTATTTTAACTAATTTAAAATCCATTTTGGCCAAGTTTGGGTCTAGATATGAACATACAGACATCATTTAAAGCACACACACACACACACACACACACACACACACACACACACACACACACACACACACACACACACACAGAAATGGTAAGAAATATATTATAGTTTAGTGATTAGTGTAAAAATAAAAAAGAATTAACATCAATTTCAGATCTTTAAAAGTCCTTACAAACCTTAGAGTTTGTCTTGCAGACATTGACAAGTTCTCATGTTCTCTGAGAGAGAAATGCTTTTTAAATCCTTGTGCAAATTTATGTGCACATAAGACATTAATACACATCATGCAAATGAATTATGGATGGCTTGTTTACAAATGGAGTGTATGGATTTAGATATCACTCTTTATTTTCCCAATAAAGTTCATAGTGTCTATAATTTTCTCAGGTGATTGTCAACCCTCTTTGTACTAAAAGCCTGTCACAAACTCACTTTTTTAGAGATCCAATCAAAGATAATAACTCTAACTATTCACATGGAAGGTGTGTGTTCTTTTCCACAAAGCTTGTTGTGCAGGGTAGAACTGTGAACAGAGAACGTATACCATAAATTGACAAAATTGTTTAATTTGTTTTGCAATAACTGTGTGCATACTGATGCAAAAATAAACAGAATTAAATTCTCTTTATGAGTCAATCAACCTAGAAAATGGAAAAGTCTGAAAACCCACCACTGAGACTGAATGCTGAACATTTTCTAATACATCAACACAAACATGTGTGATGCATTACCTGGATCTGTGTCATCACAGGGAGCATGTGATGTGAGGATGACAGAGAGTGAAAGGGTGACTAGCACACAGCACAAACACATTCATGACACGGATCTGGATACTCTTCAGGCATATTTATGCTCGAAGCAGAAGACGAATACACAGACAGACGGACAGCTTCGTCTGTCTTCTGTGTCAGTTACGTGCAGAATTTGGTCCGTTTTCACAGAGCTTAGCTATTGGTGGTATTGCTCCGTCTTCTGCGCAGAAGATGGAGGAATACCACCGGAAACCGCGGGGGCAGTCCTGAGCAGAATAGCTGACATTTGACCAGATCAGGAAATGGGGACAAAAGCAGAAGAAGAATGAAGACGAGGACAACAAATGTAGAAATTGAGCAAGCTTTTGAAGAAAGGATATGCAAATGTTTAGAGCGTGTTGGGGGGTTGGAAACAACTTCATAGCGAAGCATTACCTCAGCCAAACAGTGTCTGGAACTGATGTCGGCTTGCAGGAGTGAACTCTGAACTTATCACTGCCCACTGGTAGACGAACTGACTTAACAGCCATGGCAACGCAAAAGACATACGGAAGTATGAGGACAGTGACGTATGACAACGTTTGAAACAGACGTCACTATTTACGTATGTAAGGGAGCATAAATGCCCTTTTAGAAGTCATACAATCTCAGATCATCTGAGTGGATTTAAAAGGTAAAATTATTGCTGTTGCTGACGAGAATAAGTCTAAAATATGATCTTTAACTGATTGTCACGATAACCGGAGCTGGTCTGTGGCTGATTATGCACCCGGTTGAGAGCTGATGTAGAGATAATAAAATCTGAGATTAACTTGTAAATCCTGATAAACTGTCAGTCAAAATCACTGATAAATACAGTTTAACCTCATAAATACACAACCATAAATATACAGTTACGTTTGGAATCACCGTGTTGTGGAAGCAGCAGAGTGTGTGGGTTGTGTGTGTGTGTGTTGTAAAAATACACCACAGACGGAATTAACTCTGATGTGTTTTTTCTCCAAACAGACACTTGTTCTTCAGCTCACATGCTCATGTTCACACAGCTACACACGCCTTCACCTTTTAGTCTTGGAAACATAAACCCTCAGGACTGTATGTGATGTGGCTGGTGTTGACAGAAAGAAAGATGTCGGTGTTTCTTTTCAGCCTCATCACATCTCATTGTTACGAATCATTAGTTTTTCTGCAGCAACCACAAGCCTTTGAATTTTTGCTTTCTTTTTCTCTCATGGCCTCTGGTTAATGACATTATTCAAGTTTTGTCTTGTTTGGCGTCCAGACAAACAGCAAGAGGGTTAAACCTCACCAGCAGCGTTTCTAGGAAAAATCTGTCTGACATGTGAAGCGTAAGTCACACATCAGCTAAAAGTAGGCCGGAACCTGAACCTACACATGCACACACCACACACACCCACGCACAAACACACACATCCTGGAGGCTGCACATTTCTAAAGTTTGACTATTTAAGATGAGTGTGATGGTGTCACATGCTCTCAGGTGACCTAATGTGAGTAAAGAAAAGGCTTGACTTGTGGGTGAGGTGAATGTTTTGACATTTTTATGACATTTATGATGTCATTTTAAAATCTTATCAAAAATTATTAGGAATAATTGAAGAATAAATGGGAGAAAGAATGTAGATGAAAGGATGAATGAATGTGGGGTGAAGGACGGTGAGAATGAAGGAATTGATGACAAATGGATGGTAAGGTGAATGGATGGATGGGTAGGTGAGGAATGGAAGGGAAGAGTGGAAGGAAAGATGGTTAAGGAAGGGGGGAAATAAAAGGATGGATAAGGGATGTGAGGATGGATGAGTGAGGGGGAGGAAGGGGAGGAAAGATGAATGGTGAAGAGATGGTGGGTGAGAGAATAAACAAATGTGGGAGAGTTATAATAAAGGAATGGATAAAGGAGGAGTGGTCAGACAGGTGGGGCTTACTCCACCCTGTACAACCAGCTGCTATGAACTGAGCTGTGAAGTTATGACTGAACAGATCACAGCGGTTCTGTGATGCTGTGGTACTTTAACCAGAACATGCCGCAGACATTTCATTAAGTTAAGAAGAAATTTCACAATGTTCTCTTTTAAGTGGCCGAGACTTTGGAAGAAGATTGATGGGTCACAAGGGTGGTGTGTGGTGATTCCCAGTTCTCAGCTGTGAAAGCTTTACACCAAGTTTCAGCTTGCTCTGTCAACAGGGTCTGCAATTTAAGCTGCATTAAATCCTTCAGTGCTTTATTCCATATTCTGATCCCCATTATTTAGAGCTAATGCAGCAGCTACCTTTCATGAGGTCCCCATTTATAAAACATGATGCACATTAAAATATAGTATCTATTACTGCCTACTGTTCAATCTACTATTATTATCTACTGTATCTATAGCACCAAATCACCATAATTCCTCAATATTCATCAAATGATATTAAAATGTGCTTTCAGTAATCTCTTAAAACTGGCTTTACAGCTTCAACAGCTGGTACAATTCCACATTGTGATAGCTCTTTACATCAAAGGTCTTTACGCACAGTTAGTCCTGGGTTTTGTTTAACATGCTCACACTTAAAAAAGGTTGCTGAGTGCCATAGCCATGCTGATCTCTAATATAATCCAAATTAGGTGCCTACCTCAGCTGACTCATTTTGATTAATGCATCCCTGTGCGGAGCCTACACCATAAATTGCAGGTGTGTTAGTGACCTATGTGTGTGTTACTTTGCAAAATGCTCGCAGGCACTGGGGTTTCTGTTCATGTACGTGGCAGAGCATATATTAACAAAAAAAAGTCCATTATCCATCCACTTATTTTCCACTGCTTATCAGAGGAACAAATACATGGAAAACCAAGGGGAGGCAACTTTTTTAGATGCCCAAACCACCTCAGCTATCACCTTTAAAACAGAAGAGCAGATCTCTCTGGAGATGTAAGCTCCTCACATAAACCCTTAGGCTGAGCCCAGCCACCAAATGAACTCATTTCATCTGCTTTACACCATAAACTACAAGTATTTAAGAGACCTATGCTGCTGTCTATCACTTGGCAAAATGCTGGCTAGTGCTGGGATTTCTGTCCATCATAATATCAACAATCATCAGGACATAACTGAGCAGAAAAAAAGGGCATTTATCATTGTTGAACAAAAAGATGGGGCCATGACTGTTTTGTCTCATAGCTATGTGTAGTAGTGAAACTGACTTAATTGCAGGATCAGGAATATCACAAGAACAAGACAATAAAAGCTATGTCCACACAAACATTGGTATAAAACTGTACAAAACAGGGTGTCTTCCTTCTGCATTCCACAAACAACTCAAGTCCACTCAATACCCACCATCCATCCATCCATCCATGCATTTTCTGATGCTTATCCGGAGTCGGGTTGTGAGGGCAGCTGCCTAAGCAGGGAAACCCAGACTTCCCTCTCCCCGGCCACATTCACCAGCTCATCCGGAGGGATCTTGAGGCATTCCCTGGCCAGCCGGGAGATGTAGTCCGTCCAGCGTGTCCTGGGTCTTCCCCGGGGCCTCTTTCCGGTGGGATATGCCTGTAACACCTCACCAAGGAGGCGTCCAGGAGGCGTCCTAACCAGATGCCCGAGCCACTTCATCTGGCTCCTCTCGATGTGGAGGAGCAGCGGCTCTACTCTGATCCCTCCCGGATCACCGAGCTTCTCACCCTATCTCTAAGGGAGGAAACTCATTTCGGCCCCTTGTATTCGTGATCTTGTTCTTTCGGTCACTACCCACAGCTCGTGACCATAGGTGAGGGTAGGAACGTAGATCGGCCGGTAAATCGAGAGCGTTGCCTTTTGGCTCAGCTCCTTCTTCACCACGACAGACCGAAGCAGAGTCCGCATCACTGCAGACGCCGCACCGATTCGCATGTCGATCCCCTGCTCCATCCTTCCCTCACTGGTGAACAAGACCCCGAGATACGAGGTGCTGAATCTCATCCCAGCCGCTTCACACTCGACTGCGAATCGCTCCAGTGAGAGTTGAAGATCACGGCCCGACGAAGCCAACAGAACCAGGTCATCCGCAAAGAGCAGAGACCCAATCCTGAGGCCACCGAACCGGATCTCCTCAACACCTCGGAAACACTGCTACTCCTCAAGCCGAGGTTTGACTATCGAATGGACCCTCCTCTCCCGCACCCCTGAATAGACCAATAAATTAAATAAATAAATAACTAAGTCCACATGAGAACAAACCAAAGGTGACGATCTAGCTTTCACTTTGAAAGCCATATTATTCACTCAGAAGACTAAGAAACATTTATTTTGTTGCTTTCTGCAGCAGTTTTCTGCAGCGCTTTGTTCTTCAGTCAAGTCGATGACTATCTGTATATTTATATTCAAACAAAGTCCTGTTAACAAGATTAATGGCAGCACAAGCTTGGCCATGTCAGCCATTGCCATGTAAACAAAGGAGTTAACGGCAGCTATGATGCCATAAGCCACAAAGATGGAAGAACACAATCTGATGCAAATTAGGTTGTTGACACATAAACGGTGCAGCCAGATTATCAGAAAATCTTCACCCTGGAAGGCAAATACCCTGAAAGTTCATTGTCAGTGCATTTTAGATATGGATGAAAGGTCCAGAAAATCAGTTTGATTATATATCTGTGAACATGTGGAAATTAACATATCAAAACTTAATAAAGAAAACATAGAGTATGACACATTTATTCACAGAGTCAAAAGTGGATGAGTGATGAGAACAGCTATGGTTGCCACTAGAATTATTATTATTCATTTGGTCTCCTGACATAAATTAAAAGAGCAGAAGGTGATCTTTAATGTGGCTGAATCTGATGTCTAGAATGGAGAATAGGTTTTACAACTTCACTAAAGCAGTCACCTCTGAGTGAATCATAATTTAGCTTTTTAACCTCCTAAAAAAGATTATTGCAAGACTGCGGTGAATAAAAAATGTACTGTAAAATTTCAGCAGTTCATCTTCTGTTCAGCTTCTATTCAAGGCAGGAGGCTGAGACATTAGAAGAGATTTTACGATTTTATTATTTTCAATCCTGCACAAAATTTAACCCAGAGAACCTTGAAGAGTGAATTTGATATTATTATCTATGATCCTAATCCGCTGTTCCTGTTATTTCATCACATTTTCTACTTTCTTGCAACTATACCCCACTTTCTTACGCCAAAATGATCCGCTTTCCATCTCCTTCTTATATATTTATCATTTTCTTTCGAAACTGACAGAAAATGTGGTAAAAAAGAGGAAAGAAATGCAGTAAAGGTCAGTATTATTCACGACTCATCTTGAACCTGTCATTGTGGTTGCATGATATTGTCTAATTTGATTGCCTTCACCAAAGATGAGGGAGGTCTATGGTTCTTTCTAACTAAATTATTTTTTGAAGACCTGGTCCAAGAAAAAAGGTGCAAAAATGAACAATGCAGCAGATTCTGACTGATCTAAACACTGATTCCGTTTAAAAGATCAAGAGAGAAGTACGCCTAAAGTTCACATGATTCAACAGAATCATGTAACCATAAAAAACACGAGGTTCCTTTTTCTATAGAAATTACAAACCTGAAGCTGCAGCTCCTGTAAAGTGCAGAGACAAAGGTCATCTTTAGATCTGAGACAAGAGATAAACTCAAACGGTTCAAACAGCAGAGTTACAAAAGGTTTAACTTTTAACAGGATGAGTCTGACCTGCACAAGGGAGGAGGTCAAGTTCATGTTTTGATAGCTGAAAGTAGACGATAGAAAAAAAAAGAGTTAAGAGGAAGGATGAGACTATCAGAAAGTTCAGTTCAGCCGAAGTAGAATAGTAGACACAAAAGAAAGAGAAAAGGAAAGAAAAGAAAAAGAAGAAGAAGAAAAAACACCGTCTTCAGACTTACTGGGCTGATAGATGAATGGATTTCATTTAGGTAGCCTTAATGAATTCGGCTTTGATGTAAGTTAACTGTTTAATTGGCTTTCTCCAGGAGCTCCCAGAAAGGACTTCCCCCGACTTTAAGGTAAATCACTGACTAATTCATTGACTTTTTTCACTGAAGACATTTTGACTTGTTTCATCAAGACGAGACATAACCAGGATCCTTTAACGATTTCATCTCAACATACTGCAGTCATTTTTTTTAAATGATAAAATTCACTTGAATGTGCTTCACTTGCTATAAAGAGCAAAAGTATCTGCTTCCGTCTTCATTTTGTGATGCTATAATGGGGTTTAAGACCGCTGTGAAATTTTTTATCCAGCATGGCAGAAAAAATTGGTTGAAAACTTTATATTTGGAACAAATATAATTTTTTATTCTTCTTTAATAAAAAGCATCACTATAATAGAAAATGAGTCCAATCATCTGCAGAAATACTCCATGGGTGTCAGTGATGGACAAGAAGCTGAAAACAGAGACCCGGTCAGTCAGTTTGTGAGACAAACACGACACGGTACAAACAAAACAAAAGAGTTGATTCTTGATTTTGGGATCAAGAGTAAACAAAGCACTATTTACATCCTGGGAGAAGAGGTGGAGGTGGTGGCGGAATAAAAGTACCTTGGAGTTCAGCTAGACAGCAGACTGGACTGGAAATGCAACACAGAGGTATCTACAAGAAAGGTCAGAGCAGACTTCACTTTGTAAGGAAGCTGAGATCATTCAGTGTCTGCACCTGTCTGCATATCTGCTATAAATCTGTTGTGAAACGTGCAATCAGCTTTGCAGCATCTGCTGGGGCAGCAGCATCAGAGCAGAGACTTAAAGAGACTGAACAAATTGATTAAGAAAGCTGGTCCTGTGCTGGGGGAACTCTGCAGCTGCTGGAGCTGATTGTCCAGAAAAAGAATGCTGCGCAAGCTGCTGAAAATAATGGAAGATTCCTCACCTCCTCTACACAACACAGTGAAGGAACAGCAGAGTGTGCTCAGTGTGACGCTTCGTCAAGTCCAAAGAAAGACAGAAAGGTGCCAAAAGCCTGCAGCCGTCACCCACTGGAACAAGGCCTTGTTTTCTTCTAAACAATTACTATAGTTTAAAACAAAGAAACATACAAACAACAAAAAAAACTTACTACAACATTGCAATTTCACTTTTTTTTTTTTCTAGACTCTTCCTCTTCGCTTGTCTGGCAGCGGTCGGCCACAAACTGCTTGCTCTGCCGCCTACGGGTGACAGTGGTAAACTGCATAGCTGAAAAGATGTGTGAGAGTACAGTGAAACTAAATATGTAAGCAGATTATTGATGCACCAAATGGCAAGATTTCCATATAGGTGCTACACTAGTTACCACATTCATGTTTGCTCTCATTTGGTGCTCATGATTGTTGCATTCGACTTAATAAGATTAAAGCTTTCTCACAAAACTTGAAGAATACATCTGCAACACATTCATTTAAAGAAATAAACACTCATTCATAAACATTCGATCTGTGTGTGCTTCAGTGTTATTGATCAGTTTATTCATTTACACATTCTCATTGTCATTCGCCAGCTTTCCTTCCTGCTTCCTGTGTTGCTCTGCAGCCTGATTTTATTTTAAAAAATGTGTTTTTGCCAACTGATTTCAACTCAACCTGGTTTATATGAATGTGCAAAGATTCAGTTAGAAAAGATGGGATGACCTGCCAACCTAATCACTTAGTGAGATTTCCATTGTTAGGGTCAGATAACTTTTTCAAACCTTAGGTCCCTCAGCTGTGACCCCATATGCAAAACCTTCCATGTCCACATTGCAATGCATTGTAGAAATTATTTCAACAACCCCAAAAGATACCATGGATATGTTGAAACTTTGTAGTAGGCCCTCTGGTCATGGACAAGTACATTTTGGGAGTATTAGCACAGGTAAAGATAATGACAGTTGTACCCAAGTGTTGGATCATCAAGTTACAGAACAAATGTATGAAGCAAAACTAGCAAAGATACACAAAGGACATTTTAGACTGAAAGCAAAGAATCACATTACTATACTGTATGTTTGTCACCATCAGATAAAAAAACTGTAGAAAATGCTAATTTTATTTATTTATTTTTTAATTTTTCATAAAATAGATACTGATAATTAAACAGACTGTTGGCTGCTGAACTATTGTTGTAAAAGTTTCCTAGAAGCAGCCCAGCTTTCGCAGACATTCAACATCACTGTGTGTTCTGATCTACCATGGCAGTAGGTCAGGGTCAGGCTGGTCCCGCACAACTCACAGCCTTTATTCCATTTTATACTTTAATTGTCTTCTGTCCTACACTTTGACACTTGCAATAAAACAAACTTTTCAGAATACACCCACTGGTAGAACATCAAAGAATACAAATGCTTACACACAAGTCACTCTGACTTGGGTCAAGTACATTACACACAGCAGCAGTAACACATTAACTCACTGAGTGCTGACGTGGATCTGAAAAACACCAGCTGACACTTCAATGAAAGAACAGTCTGACCTAAGGGTGCTGCCGGAGTATACAACACGACATCACTTTATGTCATAACAATCTCCCTTTTTAAATCACTTGTCATGTGGCGCAAGATAGAGGTCCATCATCCATGTGGTGACAGTTGGCCAAGAATATTTTGGTAAAATAAAGTGAAGTTTATGCCCAGACAATCATGAATTTCCTTCTTGTTGCATAAATTCACATTAATTCATATTGCATTGAGGAGATTAATGACTGGATGTGTCTGAACTTTGTTTGGTTAAACAAAAACAAAACTGAGGCGATTGTCTTTGGAGCCAAAGAGAAATCATTAAAGGTCACCACAGAGCTTCAGTCTACACACCTAAAAACCACCAACCAGGCCAGAAATCTGGGTGTACTGATGGACTCAAACCTTAACTTTGAGAAACACATTAAGGGAATTACAAAAACAGCCTACTATCACCTTAAGAATATATCAAGGGTAAAAGATCTGATGTCTCAGCAGGACCTCGAAAAACTAGTCCAGCTTTCATCTTTAGTCGACTTTATTATTGCAACGTGTTTTTACAGGTTCTATCTAAAATAATCTATTAGACACCTGCAGCTTATCCAGAACTCTGCTGCTCGAGTCCTCACTAAGACCAAGAAAGTGGACCACATCAGTCCAGCTCTGAGATCTTTACACTGGCTGCCTGCTTGTCAGAGAATAGATTTTAAAGTTCTGCTGCTGGTCTATAAAGCTCTGAATGGTTTAGGACCAAAATACATCAGTGACCTCTTGACCCATTATGAACCTACCAGAACCCTCAGGTCATCTGGTTCCAGTTTTTTTTCAGTTCCCAGATTCACAACCAGACATGGAGAAGCTGCATTCAGCTTCTATGCTCCACATGTCTGGAACAAACTCCCAGAAAGCCTCAGATCAGCTGAAACACTCAGTTTATTTAAATCAAGGTTAAAGACCCACCTGTTCTCTGCTGCATTTCACTAGTTTTTATTTAGAAGTCAAAATCTACATCTGGTTCTTTTAAGCTGGAATCATGTTTTAATATTATCTTTCCCCACACTGGAACTTTATTTATTGCATTTCAATCAATCAATCAATCAATCTTTATTTATATAGCACTTTTCATACAAGAATGCAGCACAAAGTGCTTTCCATGGTTAAAACAACCCCCCCTCCCACACCCCCACAGATAACCCCCTCCCTCCCCGCTTGTGTACATGCAAGCATACACATACACATACACACACACATACTTGCACATATTAAAAGACTAATGTGAGGTTGAGCACAGATGAGCCTGGTGAGGAAACACTATCACAGGGAGCCGTCTGCACCGGGAGCCGCCCACCGACCACGACCGCCATGACACCGACCCAGGGCACACGGCCAATTGAGAGGCAGAGGAGCCACCCAACTAGACCGAAAGAACCCGCAGGACAGAGCCGCAGCAGCCACAGCCGATGAAAAGCCCCCGGTGCAGAGAGCCCCCTCCGAGGAAACACTGGGGAAATAACCTAAAAATAATATAAACAGAATAAAAGCATAAAGTAAATAAAAATGTGTTAACATAGAAAAATAAATAGGCTAGGGGAATAAAATAAATAAAAATAAAATTAATAAATATTAAGTAAAAGCTAAATTAAAAAGGTGGGTCTTGAGCCTGCTCTTAAAAACATTAACATTCTCTGCAGCCCTGAGCTCCTCCGGCAGGCTGTTCCACAGACGAGGACCATACCACTGGAAAGCTGCCTCTCCGTGAGTATGTGTCCTGACTTTAGGTACAGTCAGGAGGCCAGTACCGGAAGACCTCAGGGGCCGCGAGGGTTCATAAGGTAAAAGCAAATCTAAAAGATAAGAAGGCCCAAGACCATTAAGACATTTAAAAACCAATAAGAGAACCTTAAAATTGATCCTGAAACACACTGGGAGCCAATGCAGTGATTCTAAAACCGGTGTAATGTGGGCCCGCCCTCTGGTCTTCGTCAGCACACGAGCAGCTGAGTTCTGTAGGAGTTGTAGAGGTGCAGTACTCTTTTTGGGAAGACCAGAGAGCAGGGCATTACAGTAGTCAATACGACTGGTGATAAAAGCATGCATCAGCATCTCCGTGTTGGCCCGAGAGAGAGTGGGACGGACTCTGGCTATGTTTTTTAGGTGATAAAATCCTATTTTAGTAACATGTTTAATATGTGGAATAAAACCAAGCTCAGAGTCAAAGATAACGCCCAGGTTTTTTACTTGTGATGATGGGTTTAATGCGGATGCCTGTAATTTAGCTAAGAGTTTCTCTCTCTGAGCCTCAGGACCAATGATTAAAACTTCAGTTTTGTCCTGGTTAAGCTGTAAAAAGTTTTCTGCCATCCAGGATTTGATGTCTAAAATACAGTTGAAAAGGGCATCCATTGGTCTCGTGTCATCAGGAGACATGGAGATGTACAATTGAGTATCATCAGCATAACTGTGGAAGTTTACTCCATGCCTCCTGATGACGCTGCCAAGAGGGAGCATATACAAATTAAAAAGAACAGGGCCTAAAACTGACCCTTGAGGCACACCACATGTCATTTTATGGATCTTAGAGGAGCATGTATCCAAACTTACCATGTAAGTTCTGTCTGTGAGATAGGAAGTGAACCAGTTGTGAACAGCACCAGAGAGGCCCACCAGGTGTTTCAGTCTGTTTAAAAGAATAGTGTGGTCTACTGTGTCAAAGGCTGCGCTAAGATCCAGTAGCACCAAGACTGAGAGGTTCTGTGAGTCACAGTTAATCCTAAAATCATTTAAAACCTTCAGGAGAGCAGTCTCTGTGCTGTGGTTTACCCTAAATCCAGACTGATATATCTCAAGGATATTTCTACTATTTAAAAAATCATTAAGCTGAATAAAAACCAGTTTTTCTAAAATTTTACTTAAAAATGGTAAGTTGGATACAGGTCTATAGTTATTAAAATCATTACAATCCAAATTGCTCTTCTTCAGAAGGGGCCTCACCACCGCTGTTTTAAAGGCTGCAGGGAAGACGCCCATCTGAAGAGAGCAATTTATCATGCATAAAAGCTCGTCTTTAAAAAATCCATAAAATGATTTAAAAAGTGAAGTGGGAATTGGGTCTAAAAGACATGTGGTGGGTTTTACTGTGGAGAAAACTTTATCAAGGATCTCAGCATTAACCAGGACAAAACTGTCCAGTGTTTCCTCAGGTAAAACCAAGCACTCAGATGTGTTCGTGTTCTGGTTGCATAAAATACCACATCTGATGGCACTGATTTTACCTCTGAAGTGGTCTGCAAACTGCTCACAGAGAGAGTCCGTGGGGGTTCGCTGGGAGCTGTTAAAATCAGGGTTACATAGGTGATCGATGGTGGAAAAGAGAACCTTGGGATTATTTTTATTGTTACTGATTATTTTTGCGAAGTACATGTTTCTTGAGTTCCTTAGTGCGTTATTGTAAATTTTAAGTTGCTCACAAAATATCTGATGATTTATTGTCATTTTATTTTTCCTCTTCTCCTTTCTGCCGCCCTGCAATTTCTTTTGAGTTTTTTAACCTCCTCATTCCTCCAGGGAGATATAAGTTTTGGCTAAATCTTTTTTGTAGTGAGTGGAGCGACAGAGTCGAGGCTTGTCTTCAGTTTACTGTTAAAATGTTCAACAATAAAATCACAGGGTGCAGGTAAAATCACAGGAGGACATTTATCTAAAACCTTGATAAAATTTGCAGCCACTTCAGAGGTTAGATAGCGCTTCCTCACAGTTCGCACCGAGGTCTCCCGCTGAATAAAACCGGTGATGTTAGAAAACACACAGTAGTGGTCAGAGACAGCCAAGTCAACAACAGAGGACACACTGGCAGAAAGGCCATAGGTAATGACCAAGTCCAGTGTGTGTCCTCTGTTGTGAGTCGGCTGCGTGACATGTTGCGTAAAATCCATATAGTTAAGAATGTTTAAAAATTCTTTTGAAACAGAGTCTAAAGGATTATTTATGTGCAGGTTAAAATCACCGGTTAAAATTATCATGTTGTACGTTGTGTGTATGATTGATAAAAATTCTGAAAACTCATTAATAAAAGCAGCACATTTTTGGGGTGGTCTATAAACGGTGACACATAAAACTGGAGGGCTGCTAAAAACAATGGCGTGATATTCAAAAGTGGTAAAATTATCAAATAAAATCTGTTTGGTGGTGAGAGTGTTATTGGTTAAAGATGCTGTGCCACCACCTTTCCTACTTTATCTATTTTATTTTAGCCTTTTCTTTCTGATTTTATTTAATTAATTTTCTTTCTTTTAATCTTTTTTTTATGCACTTGTATTGCATTCTGCACCCTGCTGTAATGTTTTATGTAAAGCACTTTGTACATGAAATGTGCTATACAAATAAATTTGCCTTGTCTAATGATGAGGCTGATATTTTCCCTCGTATTTGAATCATGATATGCACCAACAAGGGTGCTTTGGTGTAGGATTTCAGTGCCTGTTTGACAGGAAGCAGTCACTCTGGTCAAAATGTTAACTCCAAATATGATTGTCTGCAAGGTGCACATTATGTCCATTTACAGCAAAACTTCAACTTCAGTGTTTCTCACTCCTCCAAAAGGTAGTCATGGAAAGCGTTATAAAATTTTACAGCCACGATTTGGAAAACTGTAAACATGAACCAGCTATGTTTTCCTTCCCAACTCTGGGACATTACTCACTCCTCTCATGGCAGCTGTCTCTGCTCTCACTCATGGAGTCATCTTCCTTCAGCAACTCACCTCCCAGATTTCTGAAACTTCTGGAAAACTTTTTATATTTTTGATCTTCGCTTTTAGATATAAATACATGCTAAATTAAGGTTATGACGTCATATTGTGTTTTTAGTGGTTGCATGTCCTTTTGCAAAGTTTTTTTTATAATAAGTAAGCCAGTTGACAAAGAAGTGTGGGGTTATTTCAGCTTCACAAACAGCAACAGTGGTATGTGTTAAGCTTGGGAAGACTGTATTGTTGCAACACCACAAACCTTGTTAGACAACTTAAAACTAAATCAACTCAGAAAATAATAAGGTTATGATGGGATGATCTAAAAAGGAGGAAAAGAGATGAAAATGTACTGCCAGAGTGAGATAGACATTGCTCTCTAAGTCCTTTGGTGTTTTAAGCAGGTTCTATCCAGGTTCAGAGGGAGAAAATTCGGAATTGTTAGCAATGCGCAGCCCTGTCACTCAGTGTTTTTAGGGCTTTATTGTGAAAAAGACTACTTTTTATTTTGATTTTCCAAACCTATGAGTTTTTTTGTGCAAAGTATTGGTTTCAGATCAATATCATCGATACTATTCTAAATTTGAGTTGGTATCAGATCAGAAAGGTTATCACTGGTATACCAGTAAAACCTGGTAGTTGAGAGCTGATTAACAAGACAGTCCTCCATCAATGTGCAAAGCAAAGTTCAAATTACAAGATTTTAATCCTGATTTTCATATTGCAGACAAATATTGGAGATTACAGAGAAATGGCTCAGATATGGACCCAGCAGAGTTCCTAAATTCATTGTTTTTTCTTTGTGCTTCTGTATATGTTAAAATTAAAAATGACTAGATTTCAATGCTGAAAAGGCCCATTTAGGCTCGAAGCAGAAGACAGATATGCAGACGGATGGACAATTTCATCCGTCTTCTGCTTCGGTTACGTATGTAATTCGGTCCATTTTTTGGGGGCTTAGCTATCTATATATGACGCAGAAGATGGAGCAATACCACTGTAAATTGAGGGGGCAGTGCTGAGCAGAATAGCTGACACGCAACCAGTGAAACAAACAAACCAGAGAAGTAGAAGAGGAACAGAAAGGGGAAAAAAGCAGAAGAATGAAGAGGAGGACAACAACTGTAAAAATTGTGGAAACTTTTGAAGAAAGACTATATGTGAGTCTTTAAGCATGTTGGGCGGTTGGAAACAACTTTATAGCGAAGCACTACTGCTGCCAAACGGAGTCGGAAACTGATATCGGCTCATGGAATAAACTCTGAACTCAGCACTGCCCACTAGTGGAGGAATTAACTTAGTAACCATGGCAACTCAAAAGACGCATGGAAGTATGAGAACTGCAATGTATGACCGCATCTGAAATGGACGTTCCTATTTACATACGTAAGGGAGCATGAATGGGCCTTAAGTCTGACAGGAGTCAGATTTAAAGGGTTAATGGTTTGCAACTAACTCGGTTCTGTTTTTATCCATATTTCACACAGCCTTTTTGTTTCTCTTGGTTGTATACAATATTTTAGTGACAGGGTTTAAAGAGTGTGTGTACACTAGCTGACATGCTAATCCTCTGTCCTCTTTGTAGCTGAAGCAGGGAGACCTGTTAATGTTGAACTTGCCCTTCTGGTGTCAGTAGGAGTACTTGAAATTAAACACACCACTGATACGCTGCAAAGAAAAACCAAATCAGGTTCACTGAGTTCAGCTCAACTCTACTCCACACAACTGTTTCAATGCTGCCATTTCAACCTTCAAATATCATGTTATATTGAAGTTTGTGAGACTTTCTTCTTAATCAGTCACATTCTTGGGATTGAAGTTAACTGTTGCAGATTTGTAGCATCCTCTCGTACAAAATGATCTTGGTCTTTTCAGGGGATAAATCTACATCTTCATATAATCAAGATGTAATATTTGCAAACAGACTTTAAGTAATTATCCTTAAGAAGGTCCTCATTCTTTAGTTTTTGCCACATACTGTTGAAGAGTCCATCGCCTTCAGACTTAAGTCAACTTAATCTGAATGCTGCAATCATTGAGTTTAATTTGTTTAGTGAATTTTGATGGCAGTGCGAACTATGGGAAAGTGTGGGATTGGCACATGGTGTTCCTGTCAGTTTGTGTCTGTCCAAACCTGCACAGATGTCAGCTGGCGGGCAGGTATCCGGTTTATTTAGATTGTGACGCTGATGTAGACTGCAAACACACACTTGTGCATTCACATATGTATCACACAGTAAAATATAGTAAAACCTTCACAGGTGTGTCGTTCACACCTGTTAGAATCTGACTGTTGGAGGGAAATTCTGTCCCAGTGTGGCAAGTAAAAGCATTTCCTTTTCAATTAATTGGCTCAGGTTTCTTATATTAAGTATTAAAATGACGTTCAGATAGTAATCTGATCCCTGCACTAAGACAGAAGAACAGTTTCCAACAACTTGCACAGGATTTTTAAGCCCTTGAGTGAGAAAACATAAATATATGACATTTAATTGTAATTCTGAGCCCAACTTTTTGTAATGTTGTGCTTTGAATTGCAACAGTATGTCAATACATGCACATATGGTTAGGTCCTCTGTAAGTGCGTTGGTTTAAAAAAATACCTTTATAAATGAAAATGGTCCATATAAGGACTTCCTGTTCCTCTTCGTGAGCAGGTGGGAAAATGCAGCTGTTAGATGTGATTAGGTAGATTAAGGGTTCATTTTCATATTGTAAAGATGGGTGTGTATCCATTGTAAAGGAAGAAAAAACAAAATGTCTCAGTACTGCCTGCGGTAACTCATTAAGTTTAGTGGTTTAATAATTTACTGCTTTGGTATCCACAAAAAAAGATACTGAGTACTTTTAAAAGGAAAGTCTGTTGGTTTTACAACAACCGGAAATTCTTGTTTATTACAAGTAACAGATAAAAAGTGACCATGAAACAACTGCCTATTTGTAAAAGATGTGTTGACATTTCTTTAATATAGTTTAACTATGTGTTTCTACAATGAAGCATAATGAAGAAGGTCATATATAGGCCACCTTTATATGGCGACGCTGAAACAATAAAACACAAAGTTTTGGTTGCATTTCATCTTTTGGACGAAACTGAAAACGTTTGAGAACAGGCTGCAAAGTGAAAGTTCAAGACGCACTACCTAACTTTTACCATTTTCTCAAAATGTCTCAATGAACAGCTAATTCGGCATTAGAGATGGGATTTATGGCTCTTTGAAGGGAGTTGGATCTTGAGGAGCTGTTCCTTTCAAAGGGCCATTCAAAAGACTGCCTCATTCTTACAACAGCTTACAGAATTTCACAATATATCACAATGAGAAACAATCAAAATATGTACCTATATAAAATCTACTTTACAAGATAAAAAAAAAACTATAGGAAAAATATAGATCAAAAAAGGACAAACCGGAGCAGTCAGTGCAAATTCTAGTAAATGTTTTGGATAGAACTCACAGTATTTTTTTCCGAACAACACTCTGCCCATAAATGAACGTGAACGTGTTGGACATTAGACTTCTATGATGTCGCAAATGTGATGAAGGCAGTGTGGAAAATTTGTATATAAAAAGAATGGCTCACAGCTGTGACTCGGTTCCCAATCGTTCATTTAAAAGAGCCGTTCAAAAGAATCAATTCGTTCATGAACATCACATCTCTATTTGCCATCCATCCTACCTGTACTGTGAGCTCTCTCCAGACAGGAAAAAACAGTCTTACTCTTGTCTTCTCTCTTGATCTGTCTCTGGCTCTCTTTTGTTTCATCTCTTCCTCCAATAATGTCTTCTGTTTCACCTTGAGATCTTGTCCATGAACTGTGCAAAAAGTTTAGTGACAATGGATATCTTTTATATAGTGTAAGAGTTTTTCTAAGAAAATGTTACATTTTGATGTGAAGAAATCAAAAAGCTGTAGCTTGGAAGTGGTTAGAAATGAAAGCATATAGTAATGAGAAAATGTTGAATTTTAACCTGAGTTTATGATGGGAGTAAATTTACTCATCTCTTGCAAACTGAATGAAAATCAGCAAATATTTGAGCAAGTTCTTCATCAACAGTAATAAAGTGTTTTGTGTGTGATTCCTCTGTAACCTGCTCTGTATACAAAAAGCACATCCTCAGCTCAGTAGGGTGTCTTTCAAACCCAATTTTCCACATAGACTTTAAATATTGAGTTAGACAGTCTTGTAATCAGCTGTTCTAATTCTAAGGGCAGGTACAAAGCCAACATGACCTGATAAGATAACAATTTTATGAAACTGAAAGGACAGTTTCTTGTTTATCAAGATTTTGTACCTTATTGGCAACCTTTACGTTATCAACCACATGTGCCATAGCCTGTACCACCAGCCTCTGACAGCATCACGCAGCCTAACTGGTTGACTTCAAATCAGCTAATCGAAGTAACCCAAAGAAGCGGCCTGGAAGAATTTAGTTCTATTTTCTTGTAACTCTCTTCCTGTGAGTTTCATTATAAATTGCTGTAAAACATTAATAGCGGTGCTTTGATCAGTCAGAGGTAACTAGGAGGTTATAGTGTTGGAAGCAGTTCTTGATCAGACACTAATCTTATTATAAGTCAGCAAAGATGACAGAACAAAGTGCCATTTCTCAGCCACACCTTCCACTGATACACTTACAGTCACAATGGAAACTACTGTAGCACTTGTGAAATGTTTCTGCTCAAGTACGAAGTACGGAGCCTTTTGACCAAAAAAAGTACCATGATGATAGTTTGCGTCAACTCAAATAAACACATTTTTTTAGTGTCTTAATCTAGCAGCTGCAGTTGCACTTTAAATAAGCTTAAAAAATAAAATTGTTTTATTAGAAGGCTAAAGAAAAAAGGTGAAAATAAAAAAAGCCACACAGAAGTCTTTTCTGCCCTGAAAAGACATAAGACATACATATATATATATATATATATATATATATATATATATATATATATATATATATATATATATATATATATTTGTATTTATTCCTTCTCCTGGCCATTTTAAGCAGAAGCTGGTTTTACTGGAATCACTTCACTGATCTGATCGGCAGCATCTGCGCTCTTCCATACAATCCTCAGAGATGGGTTTTCAGATGAATTTGTATGACAGACCTTATGTAACAGTCTAAAAATGTTCTTTGGACAATGCAAATGAACAAAAGGTTGCCTACAGGTGGGCTGTAAATGTCAAGAATTGTGTGTGTGTGTGTTTCCAATCTCATTGCCTGGAAAGTATGCTGCCATGTCAAGTATCTGAAGATAAAAAAATGGACAACTTCTAGTTTTTGAAGGCTTTATCCTCATTTATTTTAAATATATGCGTAGATTTTCTTTTTTTTCTTTTAGTTTTGGCACATATGCATCAGCATAAACAAGTTTTTTAACCGTCAGTAAATATTCATAATATGTCCTTTGATCCTTTCATAAACCAATATTACTTATGTCTGAAAAGTCTGACAATCTCTACATCCTACATAGTCAGTATCAGCCAATTTTGACTACTTTCGTGATGACACCATACAGCTAATTTGCATGCACTGTGAGGAAGGGAAAAAGGAGAAACTTGCAAACTACAAGAAGAAGACTGGGCAAAGAGCTGTAGCATTTGGTAAACAATGAGAGGTGCAAAGAAGCACGGCTGGAGTGGAACCAATGTTCAGCCCAGTAGTTTTATATCCAAGACTAGCCCACCTCATTTTGATGTGGAATAAACTGAATTAATTAAACATTTGTTCACTTCTAATAATTCTGTAGTTTTCTTTTTATTACAACAGTAACACTGTAGTTTTTTATTGCAAAAATAAAGACATTTAAATCCCATTTTCCTGTAGTAATGCACCAGATCATGTAGACAATGGCTAAAGAAATACGCTGTGAGTGGACTGTCACTTGAAGCAGGTGCAAACACTCCTGCTGCAAGTATTCACACATCTCAACTGACCAAAATAAAGACAGAAATCTTTCTAAAATGGAAACTTAAGTGAAAAAATGTAAGTTTGTGTGTGAAACTGATATTTCACACACACCACTCCCTCTCTCTCATGTCCTTGTTTATGATTATAATGCAAAAACAAAATAAAAAAAACAAAGATTGAGTTGCTTATGGTCTGGTTAAAGTGATTAAAGTGGCTGCGTGCTTGTTCCTGAGGGTGTAAAAAGTTCAAGTGTTGATGGGGGGATGTCAGAGTCCAGGGTGTGTGTGTGTGTGTGTGTGTGTGTGTGTGTATAAGGGGGCAGAGCAGGGAGAGAGTTCAGCATCCTGACAGCCTGATGGATGAAGCTGTGCCTCAGTCTGCTGGTCCTGGTTGAGGCTCTTCCGTCTTCTTCCTGATGACAGCAGGCTGAAGAAGCAGTGTGACGGGTGGGTGGTGTCTCTTGCGATGCAGAGGGCTTAAAGGGTGAGGCGAGAGGTGTAAATGTTATGCAGGGAGGGGAGAGAGGCACCAATGCTCTTCTTACCTCCTCCCATGATGTGTTGAAGGGTCTTCCTGCAGGACATGGAGCAGGCGCTGTAACACACGGAGATGCCGCTGGTCAGGACGCTCTCCATGGTGCCTCTGTAGAAGGTGCACATGATGGGGTCCGGGGCTCTTTCCTCAGTTTAAGGAAGAAATAGAGGCGCAGGTTATTCAGTTCATCAATCAAAACAAATTATAATAATGGATTGCATTTATTTAGCGCTTTTCAAGGCACCCAAAGAGCTTTACACTGGGTAAAGTTTCATGGTCATTTTTCATTCACTCCTCACTCATACCTGGTGATGGTAAGCTATGTGTGTAGCCACAGCTGCCCTGGGGCAGACTGACGGAAACATGGCTGCCATCTGCATCATAACCCCTAACCCTCTCTGACCACCACCGAACATTCATCCACAAGTGATGCCAACACTGGAGGCAAAGAGAGTGAAGTGTCTTGCCCAAGGACACAACGACAGATGACTGGGAGGAGTGGGAATCGAACAGCAACCCTGCGGTTATTGGACGACCCACTCTGTCGCCTGAGCCACTGTCACCCCAATTCTTAGACTGATTGAGGTTATTCCCCATCATCTCACTGTTTTATTCCCAGTACTGAAAAGTTTAACGACCCTTGGTAATGATCTACTCTGCAGGTAATCTTACCTGACTGAATCCAGGCCTGTTGAATTGAGGTAGGGTGATCTTGGGGACATATTACTTTGAAGAATGGATGCAGTAATTTACTGTCACATTTGCTTATGTCATTACGTAGTTCATTAAAATATTTTTTTACTGCACATTAGAACAAAACAGGAAGCCTTAGTTTTAAGATTGAAGATTAACTTCTGTATTTTAAACCAGCAGCAGACAGACGTAAATCACTTCCCCAAAAACTAGTGACATACCACATTACCAACAACTCCACCTGTCATCTCTCTGGATAGTATTTGATAGTACCTGCCTGTAGTGCCAAAAGACTCAGAGTAATGTCTGTCTCCACCCAGCAGCACCTGTCCTCCTCCCTTGCATATGCCTATGGTAGGCAGAAAAAGAAGTAGTTCCTTCCTATCCTGAAAGTTTAGTTATATGTGAATGTTGGTATGGGAGGAATTTTTCTGTATTGATCCGCACTTCACTACTAATTAATATTCACAGATAACCACTTAGATCAAAACATGGGTCCGTTCTTACTTACCCACTTATTTATTTATTTCTTTATTTTTGACCGACACACTAGCCCAACAGTCATGCAGCCCACTGGGAATCCTCCTGAATCTCCCGATCAACCACCCTGGAATTGCTTACAAGCTTCTTGCTTGCTTCCTCTGACTGAATAGGCGCTAACCATGGAAAGCATTAGCCCTAGAGTGTCAGGCGTTGAGAACCAGGTTAACAAGGAGCTGGCAGAGCAAACTCACTGTAGAGGTGAGCCCAAGTAAGAAGCCACTGCACTTGAAAAGCCATGGTAATGCAGTAGTTACAGTCAGGAGCTAAGCCAGCTAGACAGCTAAACATTCAGCAAGTTTTGTAGGCCAGCAACAAATATCTCTCCTAGCTTCAGGGCTTGCCCCACACTCCAGTGACTAGTGTCGTCAGCAGCGAGAGTCAAAGCCACGAGAGAAGACTGCACTCTGTAAGCTATTCTAAGAAAGCAGCCATCATCAGGAGCTAGGTCTGTTCCCAGAATTAACAAGCCTAGTATCAGTATCAGCAGCCTAGTTAGCTAGCTGACTTGAACTTCCGGTCAGCTTGCAGGCTGGCCAAGAATTTTTCTGTAATCTACAAGGCTCTCCCACTCCACAGCATCTTTCTCATCCTTGATTCTGTTATGAGCTGCTATTTCTGGGGAATGGAATAACTCTGGGAATGCTTAGCTTTGTGGCAACTTTAAATGTGTCTTCTGGTAGCAACTGTACTGGTATTGTCAAAAACCATTACTAATATTATGCTTCCTTGTGCATAAGACCTTAATTTCTTCTTTCTTCAGCTGTTCCGAGAACCACTCTTTTTTCTGGCTTTTATTGAACATACAGTCATAACAGTCATTGACGATACACGTTAGAACTGGACCATCATTGCTAAACAGAGGCAGGGAAGGTTGGTGTCAGGTGCTTTGTATTACTTAGTGCAGTGAGTCTCAACCTACTTGAACCACGACCGACGAAGATAACATACGCTGGAGTTCGTGTGTGGTGTGAATGGATCCCTAAAATATTGTTTCCTCCAAGCAGCACAAAGCTAGATGTTTATTATGGGTAAATTTATTAGTACTTTTATACCTACATTCAATTAAGAGACAGAAAATAGGGGTTAGAGTTCTTGTTTGGGTAGAGTTGGAAGGAAGGGAGAAATGGGGGAAATTGGAGGAGGGTACTTGAATATTTTTATTACTTTTATTTATTTATTTTACCTTGAAGAAAGGAGAAAGTAAACAAAAAAAGTAAATAAAAGAGAAAAACAAGATTTACACCAGATACAAGGTAACAGCATCAATTGTTCAATCTTAGAAGAAGAAAAAAAAAATAAAATAAAAGGCGACCAGCTGCTACATCTAAAGAAAAACTAGAGTATTTTTAAATGGGTTGCTTTATTTTAAAATGCATACATTGTTTTTATTATGTAAAGCACTTTGTGTTACTTTTTGATATAAGAAGTGCTGTAGAAATAAAATTAGATTTGATTTGATATGTAACTCGTTTTCTGGTGGTGGGCATGCAGTGATTTGGTGTATTAACACCTCTGATAAGGAGCATGGATCAAATGGCAGATGCAACCACTGAGTGGTTAATTAAGTGATATATTAAAAATTATTCATCCTGCTGCATTCTCTAAATGCAAGGCTGGACAAGGCACCTACATGCTCAAAATCAGCTAATTCAGATTTTTAATATGGTATGAGTAATAACTTTGTTGTTTATGCATTAATGTGTTAAAAATTAACATTTTAATTCCACAGAAAGTCTTTACATTAATTTTGACAGCCCCAATAAAAACACGAAATTTATTTGATAAATGTATCTTCTTTTACAATAATATGCTGTCCCCTGAAATGATCTGGTCCCGACTCCCATTTTGAGAAAGGCTGACTCAGTGAATGAGGAAGACAAGGTAAAGTCATCTTGAACAATTTTAAATTTATGAGATTTTTTTTCTTGTTAAAAAACTTTTAAACATACAGTTTGTAGACATACATGTGTGTTTATAAAGGAAGTACTGTACAACTGCTCTAACCTTTATCAACCAACAAACTGTGTTAAGGTTGCAGTGATGGATGGCGTGAACTCATCTGCTCTCAGCTCAAAAGAATATCCAAAAGGATAATCTCTGTCTCCATCCATTTTTCTTTCAGTATCATTGCTTACAACCATCGATAAGTCTGCTGCTCTCATTTTCCCCTTATTGAAACTGATATTTTCTTCAGTTTGATTCTATTAAGCCATTTAGTTAAGTTTAGAAGTTAAAATACTTAGACTTAGACATTTCCTATTACCAGAAATGAACATGGGTATAATTTCCTGTAGATTAGGCTGCTTTATTAACGTGTCTCACACATAATAAAACCAGATGCCATGTTTTAGGGGACTATATCAGCCATGACTGCCATGAGGAAACATTTGTAAGCATACAGGCTGACAGACATTTCACTAACTCTAAACTGCTGTTGCATTAGTTCCTTTTGCAGGAATTAAGGAATAAAAGAAAGCGATGCAGAGAGATGGATGAACTTGCATGGAGGCAGTGAAGTGGCAGTGCTTCACCAAAAAGAGTAACTTCACAGAGAAAGGCTAATGTGAATGATTACTTATGATCAATCTGATTGTATTTACCTCACACCTAAATTACACAACTTCTCAGTGAAACTAACATTAATCACTGGCATTCTTGTCTGCTCTGGCACTTAAATTTCACTTCTCACTGAAAATGATCTAAAACTGGTCGTTACTTTTCTCTAAAAAACAAAAAAGTGATCACAACAGTTTTCTGAGCGACCCTAACAAGCAGTGTTTTTTTCATGTTATTGTACACTAGCAAGTGGTGCCTGTCAATAGCTGGAGGCAGCATTCCAGTATGTCACACATCCTGCGGCTGTTTCCAGTATGACTGTATCTGTGAATGAGTGACACATACTTAAAGCAGCTAAGGAATGATTTTCATGGCTTGGCCTCATGTCAGCTATTAACAGACACAAACCCTTGTTGTTTTTTCCTTGGCAGCAGATGAAAGTTGAGGCCCATCTGGCTGTGAAGAGCTGCAAACAGCTGGGATTTAAAGTTAGTAGCGACAAAAGTTTGATGAGTTTAATGGGATCATGCAATGTTAAACTCTAGAAAGTGAAAATCTCTGTTATTTAAGACAGAAATTATTTAAAATGATTTTTATAGTTTTTATGCACTAGACACATTCAAACATGAGCCTCCTGCAGGATACATAAGCTAAAGTGTTCCTTTGTTTTTATGACACAACAGATATGCAAAACTCTTGCATGCATCTCACATGATGACTCTTCACCTCACTCCCCTTTTCACTTTTAGCATGTGGTTGATGATCTGGGATTCTGGTTTTCAATGTTGTTAGTAACGGTCTGCGGTCCTTCCTCTCTGATTCAGAGATAACTGTGGTGTGCGAACTGGGATTATCAGCACTAAGAGCTGGTTTTGCAATTACTGTTGCAGTGAAGTGGTTTCACTATGACTGTGTTTTTGTGAATGAATGACACATACAGGAGGCAGCTTATGTAAAATATTTATTGCCTGGCTGATTGCCATTTATCAACCGTAACCAGTTTTACTGTCTTCTGTTGGCAGGAGATATAAGCATGGCCCTGTCTGGCAGTAGAGGGTTGTAAAAATCAGTTTGATGGGGTTAGTGCAAAAAAGAAGAAGAAAAAAAGGTAACTATCCTTATTTAACCTGATGATTTATATAGATTGCATTTGTCCTGCTTTTTTTTCTTTTTCAAGGCTTAGACTGACATAAAACCTTCAAAAATGTAGAAACATGAATGTTTAATAATGTTTAATGTTTAATAGGTAACTGTGCACATAGGAGTCAAATAAAGGGTTTGACATAGTAAGTAGACAAAATAAAGGAGAGAGGTTAGCAGCTTTCACGACACCAAGGACGCACCAGCAGGATGTCAGGGGAATAACTACACTAGCAGAATTTCTCACTATAAAGCATGTAAAATCTCTTTGACTTAATGCACAGTAAATAAACAACACAAGTGCTTAGACATCAAATCATCATAATTCATGATGGTTTCATGCCTTAATCATTTCAAAGTCAGCTGCTCTCATTTGCCTAAGGAAGCAGAAATCCATACAGAAATGTAAAACAACGAGAAGCATAAATGACAAAGGAAGATTGATCAAATAAATAAGGGTAGAAAGTTTTGAAGCATAAATAATATAGAAATAAATACACCTATAAATAAAAATAAATGATCAGATTAAATCATGTATTTAGAATAACAAAAGTAGAATGGAAAAAAGAAAAAGATTAGTTTTTTAGGCACAAAACAAATCTAATTTCCCATTTGTTGTTTAGTTCTTTTGTAATGTTCAATGATAATGTTCTCACTTTTGGATTTTTTATTTTTTTATGGTGATAAATAAAAGCTTCTTCAGGTGCAGAGGCAGCTTGGCAAAAACTCCAAAGTGACATTTTTTAGCAGCTTTTGAGACTTTTTGTAAATACAGTAAGACATAGAAAGTATTGTAATTAACACAGCCTGTTCTCAGGTTTGAAAAGCATCCATGTAATTCTCCTTTGGGAAAAGCATTTCCAGACTGGGATTGTTCCTCTATTCAAATGACGACTTTGTAATCACTGCGTCATCTGACAAAACCACTGATTAATTAAATACATATTATTTAACAAGAAGTACAGGAGGAAGTTTAACATTTTCTCAGGTTAAACTCAAGTTTTCTCCCTGCACTTATTGATAACTATTTAAAAGGGATTAAATATTGAGGCATTTTGTGGGACACAGAAGTCATAGAAAGCTCTGGAGATTTGAAATTGTGTTTGCAACTTGTGTATTTTGCAAGTGTAAGATTTAAATAACCTGCAGTTTAATGTAACGGAAATGGCTCCATTGATATCAATATTCTCTGCTTTAATGGCAACAGCAGTATCGTTATCTATATATGTCATGTTAGAATTGATGCACGTACACAGGAAAGTGGATTCAATGACAGATTTTTATGATTATTTAATCTTTACACACAGCCAACTAGGTCTGAAATTATCGATTGGTGAGCAAACCAGATGGATGAATTACCTTGATTAGCTCAAACATGCTGATATGGCACATTCACTGAAACCGTAAGGCAGAATATCTTAAATATTTTCTCAAATAGTCCACAGTTGTAGCATCAAACATACTACTGGACAAAACTCTTGCTGGAAAAAGGACAGTGATCCAATTAAGGGTGCATTTTCACCAAGAAAGTCCGCTAGACTCGGTCTGCTTGGGCATTCGGTTCAGTATGGGGTGCAGTATTCTCCCAGACCGAGTTTGCACTCATGCACTATGCAAAAAAATTGGACCTTTCAAATAACTTGTTCCACTATCCACAAGAGGTGGCGCTGCACCAAGAATTACTGAAGGAGAAGACAAGACACACACTGAAGAAGAAAACTCCATCTTTTGGTTACTGCAGAACAACTTTGGGTTGTAGTACATAACAGCTAAGCTACATCAGATCTTGTGTTGATCCGAATTGTATCAGAACTTTTACCAAATCCTTCCGTGTCTGACCGCTATGCCTCCTGTCCAGAGCCGCCTATCATCCCACACATGTTTTTGTTTTGGTTGTGTTTATCCACAATGCTGTACACTGAACCCACAATGCACTTTATTTTGTAGTCCCCTTCCTGTACTTGGTCCACCTGAAATGGACTGAACCCTACTTTTGTAGGTGGACTGAGTCTAGTTCTTTGATTTGAATTTGTTTCTGCATTCACTATATCCCAAACAAAGTGGACTTTCCATGCAAACCAGCTAGGGTTCTAATCAAAAAGGCTGGTGTGAATGGACCCCGAAAGGTGTGATTGTAGTTTGACTCAGTTGTGCATGTAACCACAATCAGAGTGCTCTGATTGTTGCCTTCTGCAAGCAGAACACTGACCTCTCATAAGCATGTCATACAATCACAGCTTTAAAAAAGTGTTAGTACATGGTCAAGAACTCTAACAGAAGGGAAAACCCTGACATTTTGACGGCAGCTTCTTTAAGTTTGTTTATTTCTAAAAATGAAGGCAACTGCCTTTCGACCTTTACAACACAGGAGGCATGTGTCCACGCAGTGATATCAGTCTTGATGAGCTCTTCCTTCCTCCCATCTGATCAACAATTAACGTAAGTAGAGAAATTTCCGCTTCCTACATATGTTTCCGTGAAAGTCAAACGCAAGCACCCTCCACCACATACAAGCACACACACCTACACACATACACACATACACACCAGAAAGGTTATTTAAGAACATGCAAGTGAAACAGCACTGCTGACTTCTTTTACTCCAGACCAGCCAGCCTGAAATGCTGCTGCATCTCGTTTTGTGCATGTTGGTAACAGGAATAAAACTTAAAAGTTAAACAACTTAGCAGGAAGCTCTCCCTTATTCACTCACACAAACACACATGTACCACAGACAATGAAAAGTTAATTTGCAGTTTTCCCCCTCTGTATCCCCCTATCTTGCCTATTTCCTTTTCACCAAAATAGCTTTAAAATGCATCTGCAGTTGTGGTTGATTATTTTGTCTTTTATTTATTTTTCTTAGATCTCATATCTGTAGGAGATATCACACATTCAAATCTTGAACATATTCAATTCAACTCCATGTTGCAGTTTCAAAATGAATTATACACTGATCTTTAAAAAAGAAGACTACAGCATAGAAACTAAACACATTGTGTAGTATGTTGTACTTTGGCTGCTACACTGAGCTCAAAGAGTGATGCCTTTCAAGTTAGAGCTGCCTTAAAATAGTCTTTACAAAGAATCTTAATACACATCCTGCACTGAAAATAGTATTCAGCTAAAGTTTATGTTGTCATAGAGCAAACATTAATGTTTGCTTCAAAAGAAACCTTATTTGCACCAGCCTTGGTGTGATCATTTCCTTTCATTTAACTCTAAACTTGTGTACCACTGAATTAGCTTTGCACCAATCATAACTCCAAATAAATTTAATTGTTTAAGAGCTTTCTGCAGGGGTGAATGTGAGGTTTCAGAAAAAGTACCACCTTATTGGTTGCATAATTATGACTCAGAAATGTAAACTACTCATGTTATCTTTCAGGAAGCTCTGACAACACATTGAAAAATAACTTAAACAAACATGATATTTATATAGCATCTCTATTCCAGCAGTAAATATTTGAGCCAGAATATGAAGGTGGGTAGCAAGAACAGCAAAGATTACAACAGAAAGAATGTTTGGTAAATATACTCATTGCCTGCAGTTGTGAAAGATTACAAATTGGCATCTTTCAGTTTTCTGTATACTCCCATATTAATGGAGATGCAGATGTGGGAGAGGTAATATGGCTTACAAACTCTCCCAACATGACAAGAATAAGATACTGGTGTGTGTGAACAGCTGGTTGCCATGTCTGCCTTGTAGCGGTGGAAAGTGGTAACAAGTTTAAGCTCTCTTTCTAGTGACATGGTGAAAGTCGCAATTTTGCGACTTTGGTGCTTAGAGGGTTATAACAACAGAAATTAATTGAACTATGAGCTAGTTCAAAATTGAAATGGGGAACCATAAACATCAACTATTCATTTTAAACTGAATGAACTGATCTTTGACCTAGTTTGTGAGAAGCGTGAACTTGCACAACACTGCTTGTATGTGACTTGATCTAATTTATCTTCACCTTTTGGAGAATCGCTCTGGTTCAAACATGCACAGCTGCAGTTCATGGTTGGGTGTGTCAGAAGCCCTTTTTACACATCAGTTCCTCCATCTAGTCACAATGACGAGCCCCTCTCTAGGCTGCCATTGCACATTCACAAATGAACCAAAGAAACCCCCATAAGCTGACGCCGGTGTGTCCTTTCACAAATCATTATACTGTTGTTGAATCGGAAGTGTGATGTTAAAATGTTTCAACCTTTCTTACTTGTGTTATGTTGTCAGCATGCAGGTCTTCACTGCTGTAAATGTTTTTAGATAGTGGCAGTCACAAAGCTTCTTCAGATTCTTGCTAATTCCCCATTTTCAGAGAGGAAACTGATACTTTTGGCTGTTACCTCTACACAACCTGACACATACACGTGATGCAGTATCAGTACCAAACAAGATGATGGAAATCCTGTTTTAAACCAAACTGGTGATATATTATGGAAATGTAACACAGCAGCTGCTTCTGGAGGCCGTATGTCTGTCTTTCTTTGTCTCCAGCTCAGTTCAGAATGTGTTAATTACCATGAGTGCCCCTGTCTGTTTCCATCGCTATTGACCGAATCTGGGCATGTCCTGGCAAATCCTCTGGTGGTCTGCAGACGTCAGCTCCCACCCCAAGCTGTGAGAGAACACAGGACACGTTTGACATGCATGATTGTCTCACTGTAATTTCTATTGTTCAGAAACAGAACTGTGAGGATATCTTGTGACTGAGAGGGACAATTTCATGAAAGTGTTTGCAAACACTGTTTTTATACTTTAATTGCACATAAATACAATAACCTGCATGCTGATACATGCAGAAGAAGGTCACTCTTTTGGTGGAAAGATTTATTAAATTTCTTTCCCTATCTTGGGTTGAAAAGATCTGATTTTGTATCTTGCTGTTTAAGTCTGTGTTTGATGATTTTCAGTATTTTCAAACCCTTCTGCTTCCAGCACTCATATCAAATATGTCATAGAAAGAATACACATCATTGAAGTAATTTTAAAGCCATTCTCTTGTCCTCATTTTGATGTATACACCGTACAACATCCAGCCCAGGGCTGAATGTGTTGCTGTTTCAGGGCTGCTGACTGACACTCTGCTGACTCTGAAATTCCACAGATGCTGCCACACAGGAGCTTAAAGCGGCTGAGATGTTGCAGCATGTGCAGGCCACCAGGGAGTGTGTGTGCATGTGTCTGTTTTTATGTGAATAAATCAGTGTGTGTGACGGAGTTGGATGATGTGGGTTCCCGCTTGTCTCCCTTATGTGAGTTTATGTCCTTTATGAATGTGAAATGTGTGTGTTACATCTGCTCATTGATCTGCTGTGTGTGCATCTTTTCGTATTCATGCCTGTGTGTGAATGTTTGTTGCAAGCTTAGTTGTTTTTGACATTTATACAGTGATTGATGTGGACACATTCATAGTATTTTTCCCTGAGATATCATGAAAAGTTCAATCCATTCAGGGGGAATTTATTTACTTTTTAAACAGAAAGCAGCTTTTCCCTCACATTGTCAGCAGTGATGTCTTATTTGAAAGTGATGTTCCTGTTTTTTATGACCTGACACTGGTTATTTGACTCCCAGTAGTGTCTGTGAGGAAAACGTGTCTTAGGCCAACCTGCAGCCGCTTTGATAAAATGTTGATGACTTCCGGCTGCTGCGTGGTCTTCCTGTAAAATTGTCAAGGCTGCTGTGTAAAGCCTTTAACCTCCTGACCTCCAGTTGTTTTACAGCGTCTGCATCAATCTTTTATTTTCTTCGTCCACCCACTCCATAACTCAGCGACACCATCTGTCAACATATTTTTGTGTTTGCACTTTTATCTGTCTTTGCTTTCTTTCACAACTCTTCCATCCTTTGTCATAATAGAATTCATTCTTCTCTCTTCACACCCTATTTTTTTTTTCTTTCTTAGATTGTCCTCAGTTTCTTTCCATTATTTTTCAGGGAAGTGTCTTGGCTTGCAGCTGTTTCATGCACACCCTGTGTGTGAGTGGGTATGTATGTGTGTGTGTGTGCAGTGAAATATGATCTTATGGCTGGAAGAACGCTTTTAAAACTCTCTCGTGTGTCAGTGCAATGTTTCACAGGAACTGCCAAATAAGGCAGCAGGCTGACTTAGAGTAACATCTGTTAGTGTTACTCTGAGTCAGCCTGACAGATACATGGAGCAGGTTGCTGTTTTCTATTTAACCCAAAATCAGAAGAAGTTGGGAATGTATGGAAAATGTAAAGAAGAAAAATGCAGAGATTTTTGCTTTTAGTTAGAGCCAAAGAAATTCCATATTTTGTCTTGTCATGAACATCAACAGGCAACTATAATCATGCTTTTTCATTTAAGTAGTAAAACAATCTGTCTCAAAGGAAGATTGGAAAGGATTTGCATTATTCTCCCTCAACATTGCATAACATTATAAAAAGATTCAAGGAATCTGAAAGAAATTCAGTAGATCAAGGAAAAGAGTGAAACCCGTAAGGCTCATTATGCTACCTTTATGTACATAAACAGGTATGTCTGTTTGAAACATCACTGTCCTCACACTCCTATGTACCTTTTACGTTGTCATGGTTGTTAGGCAATAGATCCAGCAGAGGGCAGTGCAGAGTTCAGCGTTCAGTTTCAGACAATGGTTCACATGATGACAGTCATAATAATGTACATTCTTAGAAAAAGCCATAAAAAGAGGCAGCGCAGCAGACCGCGCAGTAGACCGTGGTGGTCTAAGCGGACATTACGTACAATGTGGCTTCTTCTTCTTTGTTCCTTTCACCGGTTATACATTTATACTGCTCAACACTGTCTCCGTAGTTTTCCAGTGGTACTTCTCTGTTTGCTACTTTGGGTTATGCATCCGCAAGTGTCCAGGAAACGGACCAAATTGTGCATGTAAACGATGGTGAAGCTGAATGAAAGGCTCAATATCAGCCTTTAGTTAACAGCAAAAATGGGCCTCTAGGTGGAAAGCTGTGATCACCTATCAGTGAGCACAGCATCAAGAACAATCATTCATCAGTAATCAACTGGACCATATGGGTAAGGGATTACTGTAGGAAGCCCTTATCAAGCATTACAATAAAGAGATACATATACAAATGATGCTTCTGTGGAAAAACTTTGTCCAGAGGCAACATTGACTTGGTTGAGAGACATCTAAGATGGACCATCTCACAGTGGAAATGTGGACTGTAGCCGAATCAATCAGTATTCTGGCTCTTGTTTTGGAAGAAATGGCGACTGTGCCTCCAGACCAAGGACAAAAAAGGACCATTCAGACTTTTAACAACATGTGCAAAAGCATTCTGTGATGGTGATGGTCCGGGTTTGCATCAGTGCTCCTGGCAAAGTTAATGAACATATTTACACCTCGGTTATGACTGCGTTATGCAGGACAGTTCACTGAGATTTTACAACAACTTATTCAGCCTTTGATACGGCACGTTTTCCAGGAACAGCTGTTCATTTTTCAAAAGAACATTATAAACCAACGTTCTGCCCACATCACATAGAGCTGTCTACTAAAGATAAGGGTTCCAGGTATCGACTGCCCCACATGGTCACACACCATAACACCTTTCATCCCTCATCATTTCAATGCAAAACAAATTTAAAGTTTTGTGCAAATGGAGAACATTACAAAGTCAAAAAACTTTTCCGTCATCCTTACCTCTTTCAACTTGGGATCGTTTTAAAAATAGGTCTGTTTTCTTCTACAATTTGAAAATAGTTTTACTCACAATCAGTTGGTATCGAAAGGGTCTTCCAGATTTCAAACTTACAAGGATACTGGAGACTAATGCAAAGAGAGCTAGCCAGAATGTGCTGCAGAAAACTGATGATTAAAACTGAAAACAAAACTTTTCTTTTGCGGCTGACATGTTGAAGACAGATGACTGTTTGGCACAGCTGCGACGGACTCTTTGAGACACATGGGCTTTCCAGACAGGTGTAGGTGAAGCAGGAAAAAGACAAAACTTTGTCACACAAACCATAAAGTTTGTGAATGACATACATACTCTTTTCAGAGTCTACAGGGGCTGCAAGAGCAAAAAGGACCTACAGGTGGTAATTGTAAAAGGCAGTAATAGAAGCTGAAGAAAGCCAGAAATCAAATTCATAATTCATCTAGTTTTAATCTTAAAAGTTAACTTTTTAGAATAAGAAACATATGCATTAAAAATTCTTATGAGTGGAAGTAATTGTCTGAAAGTGCTATCAAAATACCACTGATGTTTTATTACTGGTTGAAGCCGTTTGAACTTCAGCAAAAGTAAACTTTGACCTGTAAACCTGCAAAGATCACCCTGTTGACAGAGTGTTGATGTGCACTTTGAAATGGAGAAATGCGTGATTTATGCTGTGTTGAGACTCCTTGTGCAATTGAAATGCATAGAAACTCAAGTCATTGCATTCAGCCCCTTTGGACCTAGTAGCTATGTCTGGATAAACTAGTTACAACTAGTAACTAGTAATTGTGTTGCAGTGTTGTAGAGAAATCTTCCCAGTGTTCAGGCCATGGTGCTGGATTCTGAAGACCTGAATACTACGTGTTAGCTGGTGGCCAATTATTTGAATGCATGTTAGGTAATCCACCAAAGGCAGGAGCTGTTTGGCTATGAAGGCATAAATATAGAAGTCATAAACACACATTTTTGTTTAATAATATGTTAATAAAACTCATTTTAAACTCATTAAAGTGGCCCAATTATGCTCATTTCAGACTATTTTATTTTAATATTTATTTTATTCCTTTGATTGTAGGAACAGACCCTCCTTTCAGATAAAACCTGGTTGCAAATCCCTCATTGTACCAGCCCTTATTCATCCAACAGCCCCCCCCCCCCCCCCCCCCCCCCCAAAGGATGTCACTGAAATTTCGAAGCAGAAAAAACTCTCTAAAACCTAAGGTTTTCATGGAAACTGAATGTAAAGGCACACTGCAAAACTCAAACGTGTTTATGTGATGAAATAAAAACCGGTGCCGCTCACTTGTTGGAAGAGTTATAACACTTATAACACTGTAGAAAGCTCAAAAAAGTCAAACGAGCATAATAGGGCCCATTTATGCATCAGCTGCACTGACAGCTGAACATTTATATAAAACTTTCAGAACCGAAAAAACCCCCAGATCATTCTGAAAATGGTCATGAATATGATAATTTGTTATGGCTTAAGCTAAATCCTGCATTAGCTACTTGTACATCTTGAAAACACAAAGCCAACCTGTCAAAAATAGAAATGACAATACCAAACCCTTCTCTAATTCGCGTGCCCTCTCACCTACATGTTGAAATACCTTTAGCTGTATAAAGCTCAGGTGTTTGATTAATTGTCAAGTTTTTAAAGGCCAAGACATATCTATCTCCTGCTGCTGTTTGAAGTCAGTGCAGTTACAGTACCTCTCTGTGCTGCTTTGCTTAAAGTTGTGTAATATTTCAGGTGATGAATCAAAGACATTCCTCACATGAAAGAAATAATGAAGCTTTACAGTAAGGCCTGGGGAGATTAACTGAGTGTGTACACTTAGAGCAACATGCAAGTTCCTGTCCTTTATATAATGAGCTTCTGCACTGCAGCAACTTGGGAAAAGAACAAGTGATGTGAACGTTTTCTTCATTTCCACTCTGGTGTAACTTGAACGCTTCAGTGTATGTTTATGACACAAATTTTAAAATTGTGCATTAGAAAATATTGATGGCATCCATGAAATTACAGCTTTTGAGGACAAATTCTAATGCAGCAAAATCATATGTCAGTTCACATGACTTTGAAACACATGGCCAATAATCAGCGTATTCATTACAAAAATTAATAAGTTAAATATTCCTCCTTGAAGTTTTGTATTCACTTAAGAACTCCTCCTCTGATGACACGAAACAGCCTGAGCCTGATTTCTTCATCTGAAACAAAGCAACAGAAATGTGCCTGATGGGCATTTTTCTCTTCTGTAATGTTTCAAAACATTTGCTGAACTGCAGAAAAACTAAACCAAACATGCAGAAGTAGTGAGTAAAAATCTAACTAAGTCCTAACAGCTTCCACAGACATTAAGAGGGTTAGTAGCAGCCAGGTGCTGCAAATACAATACACTCAATGTGCCATCAGCATATGTGAACATCTTGCAGACGTGTGGGTAGTTTTCAGGTGTGTGTTGGTACTATGTGAAGGAGGAAAGATATCAACGATGATCTCAGAGAAGCAAATGTTGTTCCCCGTTACTGGAAAACTAGAAAGGACGATAAGTCCATATTGTTAAAAAAAAATCCACCAAGAGCTGTATCTCAGACTCTCCAGGAATCAATAGATGGCAGCATGATTTGCATTTCAAGCATGAACTCAGTCAAATGGGAGACCATCTGTCTGCAACAGGACAACAATCCCAAACATCATAGCTAATTTTAAAAGAATGCTTGAAAAAGAAAAAAAATCAGGGTGTTACAGTGATCCAGCTAAAATCCAGACCTCAACCTGACTGAAAAGCCAAAGAGCTGTGCATTAACTACTGGCTGCAAACTTTTAAGTTTTAAAAGCTGTACTTAGTTTTTCCCTCACTGCTTCTGTCCGATTTGGCTTCATTTTATTACCAATAAAGACATGTGTAATGTGTTATTTGTTGTATTTATTTAATTACAAAACACTGTAACATAAACATATGGTTTTATTATTATATCCCACGTGACTGTAAGTTGCTACTTGTAGTTTTCATTTTGCTGGTGACAGTGGTGGAGAGAAGAAGACCATCTGTTGTTTTTTCTGTTGAAGTAGTGGCTGGAAGGAATTAAAAAGGTCACAAAAGGAGGAGCAGCAAATAACACACAGGAGAAAGCGAACAAGATATTACTGACATGTGCCTCTTGCCTCAAGAACAAGTAATGATGTGTATCTGAGTGTCTTACTGTGAGAAAAAAGAGTAACGCAATCATCTGTGTTGTGAAATTGACTCCTGGTCTCAGAGGACTGTGGAATACATCCACACCCCTGAGCTCCATTCCTGACTGACACCTTTGACTGACACATCTCCCCGAGGAGCCCTCACTCACACACACCGACAGATACTGGATTTATACCTTTTGGCTCCCACCGAGCTCCAAATCATGAATACACATGTGATTTATCGCTGCCTCAAACTGTACACCTCACACACCCAGATTTCAGCACACTTAAATATAAACTTTTAGGTTTCTCAGGTGCAATCACAAACAGAAGAGACTAATTCAAAGTTTAAGGGGCTGCTCAAACTATATGTATTTGAGGAGTCATCAGACAAGCCAACCACCATAATTAGTCCATTACAAAAAGGATGCAATGTAATATTGTTTTTCACTTCCTGGCCACTGTAATTTACTCAGCCTCCAAATGAAGACATACTGCCTGCACGCATGCTGCTTGTCAATTAAAAATGGTGTTACCAAAATCATGCAAAGATTTTAAAATCTGGCTGTAAAAGCTCTATGTTTTATTTAAAAAAAAAAGAAAAAAGAAAAAAGAGGCACTCAATTATTTAGCAGAAAGTGAGAGGGATTAGGCAGAGAGACGTGTAGCAAAGCGCCTCAGGGCAAGACTAGATCCCAGACAACAAGGACTTTCAGCCTCTGTATATCGAGTGCCCTCTCGTTTGAACTATCTGGTGCCCTATAACACTTCAGAGGAGGAGTTTTCTTAGCTTAAAGGCAGAGTGCGTTGGAAATACTGACAACTAGTAGTAAAGATGAGAATAGAAATTACTTTAAATACCAAGCACAGCTGTGAAAGGATGGTGGCCGTCAGTGGCTACGATTCTCCCAGACATACAGTACGTCTTCATCTGTGAGTGGATCCAGTGACTTTAGGTGCAGCAATGATTGCACTACAGGTAACCACTTCAAATTTGTGTAAATGTGTACTGTATTCTTTGATGTACCTTTAAGTTGTTACTTTTCCCAAAGGGTGCTCTAGCATCGATCAAAAAAAGCTGGAACTGCAGTTTTGAAGTTAAGATGGTTGTCACTTCACACACAGAGTTGTTTGTCCATTCAGAGACAATGGTGGTGAGAATGGTGAATGGTAAAAATGGTGGTGAAAATATAGAAGCTGCTATGTATGAGGACCCATGGGAAAAAGATATAAATGCCTCATTCTGAGAGAACGAAAACATGACAGTTAAATTAGTACAGTGATTATTTACTAGAAACACAGTTTTAATGATTAATGATTTTTTTTCTGTGATTGACCTTTGACTTTGTTACACATTGCACCTCCAACCTTGAAGACTCTTAGGAAACATACTCCAGTGCTCCAACACTGCCTGAGAAATGCTGTCATTCAAGGAAATCAAGGAACTGTACTAAAACTAGCATACACCACTTTTTTGTTGAGTTTTGGGTGATGTTTGAGTGATAATATATTGTTTTGAAACTGCAGACAAGCCAGAAAACGTGGAAAACCATACTGCAGGCCCTCTAAAAGAAAGAAATAACCAAATTTTCTGTACCATAAGGAGCCTATTAAATAAGAAGCAAGCACAATGATGTTTGTTGGATGTTTGATTTTATTTCATGCTGCACAAGGGAATCGTCTATGACACAGCTGGTGAACGATCAAAAATAATGCAAGTGTGCATCCTATTTATTAAAAAACAGCTTGTAAACACCATTAGAAAAGTGATTAAATTAATGACAGTTTTTAATGTCAGTGTACAAAAACCTGCACGAAACACAGGAATGGAGTGAGCAACACCTGGAGCTTATCAAACTTATAGGAGATAAAGGAACAAAGATGTAAGTTTAACTCTTTTTATTTCCACCATCTGGTTGTTATGACACTTCCATGTTCATATCTGCAGTACAAATGAAACTACAGAAAAAGCCCCCAAGGGTATGCTGTCCTTTGGAGAACTCTAATTCCCTAAAAGCCTCAGAGAGATTGGAATGTGCCTATAGCAGTGTTTCTCAATCCTGGTCCTCAGGACCCACAGCCTTTTGCATTTTAGATGTTTCTCTGCTCTGAAACATCTGATTCTATTGAATGAGCGTCCTCAACAGGTTGTCAAGTTAGAAAGGTGTGTTGAAAGAGGGAAAGAAAACTGGTTTATAGGAATGCAAAGTGTTCTCAGGTTGTCATTCAGAAGCAGCTGCAGTCTGAAAGACATGGTGACAACCAAAATGCTAATCTCAATGTTTAAAAACATTAGACCACAATCCAGTATATGATTTCATAGAGGCAACATCCATCTTTTCTAAACCACCTCCAGTTTTATCACATATAATCACAGTAAGAAATGAAGACACAGAGATTCACACAGCTTAGAGGAAATATTTTAAACTGGATTTAACCTGTGAGGTAATGCTTTTTCACTGGGAGTATGGCTGTTCCAACTATCTGCTCTTATTAACATGCTAAATCAGTCCATTATTAAATAGAGATCAGATTTTAATTGGAAATGCAACTTTAGAGTAAGTAATGTCTTAAAAATGATTTTTTTAAACATGACTTTCTGCTTTGATCATTTCCCACTTTTTCCTCTCATTTTATAAACACACACTCACACAGACAAGCTCTTGGAATGCCACAGAGGCTCATTATATGATTCACTCCTCTACTGAAATACTTTCCCATGCTGAACAATGAGAGAGGGCAGGATGGTGTTTACAGAGTCAAGTTGACGTATGACAGAGGCATCACTCAGTAAAACTAACACCCACACCCACCCACCCACACACACACACACACACACACACACACACACACACACACACACACACACACACACACACACACACACACACACACACACACACACACAAACTTTCACTGATAAAAACACTGAAAAAACACAGATAAGCCAATCATGATAGAAATGATAAACTCAGAATCTGTATTAATCATTTTGCTCATTTTGATAAATATTCCAGCCGGATCATGTGGAATACATTTTGTAAAATAATAAACATTAATAGCCCACATCAGGCAGTCGGAGTGCGACTTTGTCTGATACTAACCTGAACTACAGCTACAGTAGATGCAGGACCTATAAGAATGGAGGCTGTTGTGCAGTTGTGTGTTTGAAAATGCTGACAGCAGCATTAACCAGATGCCTTGTGGTGAGATACAAAATATGATATGGCAACACATTTGTGCATAATCAACATTGCTCTGAGTGAGGCAATGTTTAGCTCAGCTGGTAGAGCAGCCACCCACATATACACAAGCTTCAGCTCCTTGATGCAGGTGGCTCAGATTTGGATCCTGGCTTAGGAGCTATTGTTGCATGTCATACCTGCCATTCTTTCTCTGACACCTAGCAAATGCTCTATAAAAACTAAAGCCTCAAGGGAAAGAAGTGCTCTGAGTTAGATTGCACCAAACTGGTTTTGAAAAGCTGACAGCAGGATGTAGCAGCAAAACTTTCGGATGACTTTAATCTTTAAGATAACTGGTATGTGCAGGTGTCAAGCCAAACAATGGCCATTTTGCTGACAGGTTGACTGTTCCAGCATAATTAAAAAATGTGTTTGAATGAACAGAATATGCCATAAGAGCAGCAGTACACTACAGAGAATTAGCTTACAGACTTAAACATTTGTTCCTTTTTATTCAGCTCAAGTGTGGTTGAGATGGTACATTTAAGCAGTTAAGTCAAGAAGAAAATATACCAGCCCAAAGAAAAATGTTTCCAAACTTACTGGTAGTGTAAAAATCTTTAAAAAGTTGGGATGAGGGCAACAAAATTCTAGAAAAGTAACTGGTGCTGAAAAGAAACAGCCGGAAGAACAACTAATCTTAATTGACAAGAGCTTTGGCAAGGCAGGTTTATTTGTATAGCACAATTCAACAACACAGCGATTCAAATTGGTTTACAGAAAATAAAAAGCATAATTTAACATTAAAAACAAAAGTGAAAGGAAAAAGAACACTGGGAAAAAACAGTATTAAAACTTTAAATTTTAAAAGTTTAAAATATCAAGCTTAAAAGAAACATGTAGATTTGAGTGTTTTAGCTGATCTTAGGCTTTCTGGGAGTTTGTTCCAGATATGTGGAGCATAGAAGTTGAATAATAAAACTCGTGGGGAGGATGTCCAAACAGAGGAGGAGTTCAGCTGGGGTCCCCCAGATCTTTGCTGTTAATGGGCTTAGTGACATCATTTGCAATATAAAGAGCACCTCAGAGAGGTAGAGTCTCTCAGAGGTAAAACTAGACAGAGGTTCAACTGTTGGCAAAAAACTAAGTGTACAACTTATAGTGAAAATTCAGAATATTGTTCTTGGACCTAAAATTTTGAAAAATTTATGTATGAGTAAACAATATCAAAATAGACTCCAAGAATCTCCCCTCCCTGAACTGCCACCTTATCGTGGTGGAGGAGTTTGTGCGTCCTGACGATCATAGAGGCTATGCTGTCGGGGGCTCATGCACCGGGTAGGGTCACCCATGGCAAACAGGTGACTAGGGGAGGGACCAGACGAAGTGCGGCTGAAATCACCCCTATGATGAGGAGAAAGCAAGAACCAAGGTTTCCCTTGCCCGGACATGGTTCACCGGGGCCTGGAGGTGGGGCACAGAGGCGAGCGCTTGGTGTCCGGGCCTTTGCCCATGGGGCCCGGTCGGGCTCAGCCCAAAAGGGTGACGTGGGCCTCCCCTCCTGTGGGCTCACCACCTGCAGGAGGGACCATAGGGGTCGGGTACAGTGTGAGCTGGGCTGCTGCCAGAGGCGGGGACCCTGGCGGTCTGATCCACTGCTGCAAAAGCTAGCTCTAGGGACGTGGAATGTCACCTCTCTGTCGGGGAAGGAGCCTGAGCTGGTGCGCGAGGTTGAACAGTTCTGGCTAGATATAGTTGGACTCACCTCGACGCACGGCTTGGGCTCTGGAACCATTGTCCTTGAGAGGGGCTGAAACCTCTTCCATTCTGGAGTTGCACCCGGTGAGAGGCGCTGAACAGGTATGGGCATGCTCATTGCCCCCCGACTTGGAGCCTGTACGTTGGGGTTTACCCCGGTGGACGAAAGGGTAGCCTCCCTCTGCCTTCGGGTAGGGGGACGGGTACTGACTGTTGTTTGTGTTTATGCACCAAATAGCAGTTCAGAGTACCCACCCTTTTTGGAGTCCTTAGGGGGGGTGTTGGAGCACACTCCTTCCAGGGACTCCCTTGTTCTGCTGGGAGGACTTCGATGCTCACGTGGGCAATGACAGCGAGACCTGGAGGGGCGTGATTAGGAGGAACAGCCCCCCTAATCTGAATCCGAGTGGTGTATTGTTGTTGGACTTCTGTGCTTGTCCTGGATTGTCCATAATGAACACCTTGTTCAGACATAAGAATGCTCACATGTGCACTTGGCAACAGGACACTCTAGGCCGCAGTTCGATAATCAACTTTGTAGTGGTGTCGTCGGACTTGCGGCAGCATGTTCTGGACACTCGGGTGAAGAGAGGGGCGGAGCTGTCAACTGATCACCACCTGGTAGTGAGTTGGCTCAGATGGTGGGGGAGGATGCTGGTCAGGCCTGGCAGACCCTAGCGTGTTGTGAGGGTCTGGCAGAGTCCCCTGTCAGAAAAAGTTTCAACTCCCATCTTCGGCAGAGCTTCAACCATGTCCCGGGGCGAGGCGCGGGACATTGAGTCCGAATGGGCTGTGTTCCGTGCCTCTATTGTCGAGGCGGCCAGCCACAGCTGTGGCTGTAGGGTCGTCGGTGCCTGTCATGGCGGTAACCCCCGAACTCATTGGTGGACACCAGCAGTAAGGGATGCCATCAAGCTGAAGAAGGAGTCCCATCGGGCCTTTTTGGCCTGTGGGACTCCAGAGGCAGCTGATGGGTATTGGCGGGCTAAGCGAAGCGCAGCTTTGGCGGTCGCTAAGGCAAAAACTTGGGCATGGGAGGAGTTTGGAGAGGCCATTGGGAATGACTTCCGGACGACTTCGAGGAGATTCTGGTCCACCATCCAGCGGCTCAGGAGTGCTTCGTCAACACTGTGTACAGTGGGGATGGGGGGGCTGCTGACCTCGACTCGGGACGTTGTAAGGCGGTGGAGGGAATACTTTGAAGACCTTCTCAGTCCCACCAACACGTCTTCCGATGAGGAAGCAGAGTCTGGGGTAGCTGGTGCTGGTTCTCCTATCTCTGGGCCTGAGGTCACTGAGGTGGTTAAAAAGCTCCTCGGTGGCAAGGCCCCGGGGGTGGATGAGATCCGCCCAGAGTTCCTTAAGGCTCTGTATGCTGTAGGGCTGTCTTGGCTGACACGCCTCTGCAGCATCGTGTGGACATCGGGGACAGTTCCCCTGGACTGGCAGACTGGGGTGGTGGTCCCCCTCTTCAAAAGGGGGGACCAGAGGGTGGGCTCCAACTACAGGGGGATCACACTCTTCAGCCTACCCGGTAAGGTCTATCAGGGGTGCTGGAGAGGAGGGTCGAACCTCGAATTGAGGAGGAGCAGTGTGGTTTTCGTCCTGGTCGTGGAACAGTGAACCAGCTCTACACCCTCTTCAGGGTCTTTGAGGGTGCATGGGAGTTTGCCCAACCAATCTACATGTGCTTGGAGGACTTGGAGAAAGCATTCGACCATGTCCCCCGGGGACTCTTGTGGGGGGTACTCCGGGAGTATGGAGATGCTGGACCACTTGTACAAACTGTCTAGTCCCTGTACGGCCGCTGTCAGAACTTGGTCCGCATTGCCGGCAGTAAATCAGAATCATTTCCAGTGCAGGTTGGACTCCGCCAAGGCTGCCCATTGTCACCGAATCTGTTCCTAACTTTTATGGATAGAATTTCTAGGCGCAGTTGAGGTGTTGAGGGGATCCGGTTTGGTGGCCTCAGGATTGAGTCTCTGCTCTTTGTAGATGATATGGTTCTGTTGGCTTCGTCGGGCCGTGTTCTTCAGCTCTTACTGGAACGATGTGGAGCAGCTGGGATGAGAATCAGTACCTCCAAGTCCGAGACCATGGTCCTCAGCCGGAAAAGGGTGGAGTGTTCTCTTCGGGTCTGCAATAGGGTCCTGCCCCAAGTGAAGGAGTTCACGTATCTTGGGGTCTTGTTCACCAGTGAGGGAAGGATGGAGCGGGAGATCGACAGGCGGATCGGTGCGGCGTCTGCAGTGATGCGGACTCTGCTTCAGTCTGCTGTGGTGAAGAAGGAGCTTAGCCAAAAGGCAAAGCTCTTGATTTACCGGTCGATCTATGTTCCTACCCTCACCTATGGCCTTGAGTTTTGGGTAGTGAGCGAAAGAACAAGATCGCGAATACAAGCGGCCGAAATGAGTTTTCTCCTCAGGGTGGCAAGGCTCTCCCTTAGAGATAGGGTGAGGGGCTCAGAGTAGAGCCGCTGCTCCTCCACATTGAGAGGAGCCAGATGAGGTGGCTCGGGCATCTGGTTAGAATGCCTCCTGGACACCTCCCTGGTGAGGTGTTCCGGGCACGTCCCACCGGAAAGAGGCCCCGGGGAAGACCCATGACACGCTGGGTCTGGGTTTCGCTGCTTAGGCAGCTGCCCCCGCGACCCGACTCTGGATAAGCGGAAGAAAATGGATGGATGGATGGACTCCAAGAATCTGAAGACATCTCTATGCACAAGGGACACAGCTGTAAATCAATATTAGGTGTCTGTGGTCTTTTAGCCCTCAGTACGGGCCTTCTGAACATAAGTCCATGCTCATTTTCTGCTTCAACTTTAACACAGATGCTGTATACAGTGAGAGGAACATCACACGGATAAGCTCAGTGATTGATCAGTGGGACACCAAGTCAGTTAATTATCATAACTAGAGGAATTAATCTGTCAGTGCTGTAGATGAATGAAATGCCTAAGCTTGAACATACCCATGAGATGCTGTCATTTCTAACATGAAGAAAAGTAGTGATATAATGTAGGAGAGAGCAAAAAAGAAGAAAATTTTCATTTAAATAGAATGAGCCATTTAATAACAGACATTGCTCTATTTATGTAATTATTTTGCAACAGTTAAGCTACCGTTTGTATAATAAAAGATAAAGTACAGTACCAGTCAAATGTTTAGACACAACTTCCTATTAACTTTGAATGATTATGGGCCTCCATATTTTTCACTTGTACCGTATATATTTGTCAAAATGAACTGTTCCAAGTTAGATTTTATTCTAATTTGTGTATCTCTTAAAACCAAATTTAAAACAGAATCAACCTGAAAATCTCCCATCAGTCCTCCAGCTGAAGTATCACAAAGGTCATGTTTGTGTAGAACCCATTATGGTGTCCTCGACAGCAGGGGTTATTAACCTTTTCGATGTTGGGTCCCAACTTTTCCAGTTCAAAGTGACCTGGGACCATTCAAATATTAGCCGATTTTCTTTCCTTTTATTGGTCAGTTTGTTAAATATTCATCAGCTTTCCTGCAAGCGTTGTATGTTTGTTTTCTAGATGTCACTTTAGAATTGAATAGCTTTACTCCACACATAGAGCTCTCTGTTTCGTTATCTCCATTTATGAAACTGTACCTAATTTTGCACTGTACTTGTGCAAAATTTTTTCCTTTTAGGATATTTATGACCACTTTCATTTTCATCTACTAAATGTTTAGTCATCATTCGAACAAATGAGACAATCCTCTGCCTGATTGCTTTGTTTAGACATTCTGACATTTTTCAGAAGTAAAAGAAAATGTGTGAGGGTGTGTGTTTGTGTGTGAAGTGTTGTTACCTGTGGCAATGTTAGCTGGAACATTATGTTATAATGAAGGAATGGGACAGGAATGAATTAGTACACAAACATAGTCAGATGTTCTAGAAGTCTGACATCAGCATACAGGAGTTTCTGGTTTATTGGATCTTTATCTACGTTGACACTGACACACACACACACACACACACACACACACACACACACACACACACACACACACACACACACACACACACACATATAAGCACACATGCATGAAAAAATCCCATGGGAACTAGAGCGTAGGTGTGTTCACTTTGGCACATGTTCATCTTTAGGTGTTATCCAACACACAGAGAAAAGAAACCCTGTGTGTTTGAATGCATGCACTGGTGCAGTGTTGTGGTTAGGGTGTGTATCATTAGCTTTGACAAGTGTAGGTGTTTAATGAGTGATGTGAGAATAAGAGAAAAAAATGGAGATTGATTCTTAGTTAATATGGACATCAAGAGGTTTCTGAGTCATAAAACTTTCCTTGGCTGGTGGTTTAGGCTCCTCTATTGATACATGTCTCCACAGAGTTGACATTTTATTTGCCCATAATTACCTTGACAGAAACATCTCTAGATAACGTAGTCTCCTTCAACTGCAGCAATTCAAAAAAACCTTTGAAAAGCCAACAAAACTGAATCAAAGCCAGTCAAATAAGAACTGAACACTATGGCCCCTTAAGATATGACATGAAGACAACTTCACTTGCTAGTTTGGTTTGTTCACCAGTCTCTTCCATTTGAATTGACTAAAATATTTCTTCATACAATAAACTTGACTAAAAGTTAGTGATTTTAAAATTCTTGTTTTTGCTTTGCACTGTGACTGCTCCAGGGTTCGAATTACACTGTAGATTTTTTTTAGGTGTTTAAAGCGACTTCACAAATCACGTGCACACACATATTAATGCATTGTAGCATGGTCAAAAATATGGTCACTGCCGGAAACATTCTGCTTCTACTGTATGCAGCTGATATAATCAGAAAAAACCTCACATAGGGATGGAAGGTTCTTTCAACAACCACAAAAAACATCAAATGAAAGTGTTGGTGTTTGGGCGTCTCACTGTACACAACAAACAATACGTTGCTATCAGCGGTGGTGAAAGAATCAAATCCACCAGAAATACTTTTATCCTTCTTATTTACAAAGATTTTGATAATTTTCAAGCTTTACATTTAAAGTAGTCACCACCGGGTGCCTATAAACAAAACAAAACAAAACAAAACAAATCTTAATTTTGCATTATCCCAGTGAGAGAAGCTGAGAGAAGCACTTTATTCTTATTATTTGTAGTTTTCAAGCCTTACATTTAGAGGATGGCCACAGGAAGATCCATTTCATATATCACACAATTAACTACTTAATAAAACTGACATTCTGGTCCCCGCTCCTCACCAGTGAACTCTAATGGGATTTTTTTTGTTCTCATATTGGTAATCGGCATGGGCAAGTACTCCAATGTAAGTACTTGTAATCAGTTTGAAAAATACAGTATTGGTGCATTCCTATGTTTAAGAACCATTAGGAACCTTATGTGGACTATTTTTAGTGCTAGAGTATCAGCTGAATGTCTTTAGGGGAGCTCCTCTGCTTTTCAGGGGAGCTGAGCTCCCCTTAGCTCCCATGTAATTTGAACCGTGTACTCCTCCCATCTATCTCAGCCAACTGACAGCAGGTCTACAGTATGGCCTCATACCCATAATCTACAGTTCAGTTGCAAATCCTTATGGGCAAATGACAGATATAATACCTGCCTGTATGAACAGTGGGAGTGCTTGTTATTCCATTTCTCCTAAGTTGACAGGAGGCTAAACAGCAGTAAAGAGAGGTGACTTAAAGTAAAATGTCTGGCAACCTTTGTTTGGTTAATCTTTGTGTACACAGGGAAAGTTCGTTGATAAAGTACTTTTTGATTTTCTTTACCTCCTCCTCACCTTACGCTACTTTGTTGTCATACACCCATGTACAGCAATTAGTAGATTTTCATAGGCACACTTTCTTTTTGGCCGTTATTATTTGTACATTATGTAATTTGGTTCACAATGCTTTGCAGAAATATTTCTTCTGAAGACAACCAAAAAACATGAATTTTTAATTTGTGTTCTGCACAATATGTAGTTGGAGTGGAGTTATTGTAGAAATGTTCTTTAGAGTCATTAAATGATGTTACACAGTTTGGATCTTGCAGAATATAACTATGAGACAGCATGTGCTCTTAACCCAGAGCTTGAAATTCAGAGTTGAAAAACCCTTTTGCATTTCTATTTGGTACCACTGGCCCTACTACATTTGCCCAAAACTGACCTATAACATACTGCATCATTGTAAAAAGTCACCCAACCTGCTCAGAAATTAATAGTCCCAGATAGACCCTGAATGCAATTTACATACAAAATACGGCAGCAGTAAATAAATGAAAACTGAATAACTGTAAATATATTATGCAGCTTGCAATTACATGATTTACAGTATCATGTAATTGAGTGGAAAGGGAATCTGAACAAGCAATAGTTTATAATGCCAAATATTCTATTCAGGGACTGATAATATGTTTTTTTTCTTTTGTTTTGTGGCTAAACTGAATACAGGTTTATTTTTAAAAGAAAATAATACATGAAATAGGAAACTCTCAGCACCAGGTAATGGAGTGATTGTGGCTCAATAAAACAAACAAACAAAAAAAGCAAAGAAAATAAAAAGTACTTGTGCAACAGATTTCCTTTTTGTGTGTTTCCTAGAAGTAGTACATGAACTCTGGCAGGAAATTTCCTTGCAGCTTGGTGTTTTGTGGTAGCGTAAATTCATCACAGAACATGCTGGAAAGATGTCACTGCTTGTGTGTGTGTGACCACAGAAACAGGTGAAGTGGAGCTGTTTCCATGGTTACTACAACTTCCTGCCTAACTCAAAACACACAAAAACAGAAAAAAACGCCTTGAAAGGAAGAGAGGAGCTTTAAAGTGGTTTAGTCTGCATGACAGAAAGAGAAAGAAAGAAAGAAAGAAAGAAAGAAAGAAAGAAAGAAAGAAAGAAAGAAAGAAAGAAAGAAAGAAAGAAAGAAAAAAGAAAGAAAGAAAGAAAGAAAGACAGAAAAAGAAATTGGCTTGGAGAGCAGAAACAAGGCCTTGAAAAAAATCAGAGAGCAAGAGGGAGAAGAGGGAGAGGCGTGGGGAGTGAATGGAGGCTAGCAGTCTATCTTTGCAGAAAAGAAAAAAAGTTAAAGAACAGGAAAAAAGGTGGTGGAGGAATTCCATTCAAACTAAGAAGGTGTGGGAATTTCTCAAAGATCACGCTTTTGGGGGCTGCAGTGGGTCAGGACGATACAACAGGAGTGATTGAAAGGTCATTTTATCAATTTAGTTTTTTTTTTACAAACATATTTACAGTTACAGTTGTTCAGAATACGTTTAGTTTAAAGAAAGTCCAACTAAAGAGTGATTCCTGATCATCCAGGTCTTTGTTCTTTTAAGGATTCAAGGATTCAAGGAACTTTATTGTCATACCAGCTCACATTTACATGTTTATGGTACGAAATTAGAACTGAGGTCCCGGTTTGAGCCATAAGAAGGAGGGCAATAAGTGAAATAAAATAAGACATGAAGAGAAAAAAAAAAGAAAAAAAATAGAAATATAGGCTAAATATAAATAGAATATAAGCTAAATACATAAGGAGCTTGAATACAGGCAAAGTCAAAATGTTTCACTTTAAATAAAGAACCTAATTTTTATTTTGCTTCAAGAAGCCTCTTTTTGTAATTAAAACTGGCTTAACTGATAGTTTTCCAGACAGAGGTTTACTTTGGATATTGTTTTCACTCATTATTAGTCAGATCCTTCTACTTTCAGAAAAGCCTAGAGAATGATTTAAAAAAAATAAAAGAAATTCTTATTGGAAACAAAATAAAAAAGGTTTTATTTGCTGTATAAGCCAGTGCTTCCTTTGTAACTCCATTTATCCACATGAACTACATCAAACAGCAAAGATATTGAAATTTTACTGAGTTGTTCTGGGTTTAAAACAAAAGCTCATAATTTTTTAAACCGTGACTCAAATAACTAGGTGCTCTGTGCATGGCAGGTTTAACATATTCACTCAGAAAGAGAAAGAGAGAGAGAGAGAGAGAGAGAGAGAGAGAGAAATTGGCATGTATTACAATTTGAGTTATTTTAGCTAAAAGGTGTTGAGAGGTTTTCAACATTATTGTCATCAATCAAATATATTTCTTTAACAGAAATCTACTTTCTTTTAAAAGCTTTATACTGACAGCATGATACAGTTTTAACAGAAAACTGAGGCCTTCGCTGTACCATTGATACAAGGACAGCAAATAAATGATCTGACAGACACATCATGGCCCACCGCCACTTGAAGCAAAGCTGGAGTTTTCTCTTTCCCAGAGGTGTTGCATTACTTCAGGGAGTTTCTCAAAAATAGGGGTCATACCCCTTCCCCACCCCGGACAACCTTCAGGCTTGATTTAAGAATGTCAGGGTTTCAGGGTGAGAGGATATTTCAAATCAGACTCTTAAAGCATGGGACAGATGGGGGGGCAGTCCTGTTATAGTGAGCAAAGACATAAGAAAGAAAAGAATGACAACAACAAAGTTAGAAAGTGTGTTTGTTTTTTTTTTCTTTTTTAATAAGATAGAACTTCCTGTTTAACAGGAAATATGCTAAAAAAAAACAGTGTCACTGCATATTTGCACAGAGAACATTCAGAATAAGGACTTTGTACATAAAAAGAACAAAAATGAACTGGTTTAATCTTTCTCTGAACTGACTCCAGTTGCTGTATGTATCTTTAAATTTTTAGACTCACAATGACTTATTTAGCCTTGTTCCTGACTGGTTCTTATTATCTGGAATCAGCAAAAATTCTATAACATAGTTTTTATATATGTCAAATGAAAATGACAAAACTAATGGTTTTTTTTAAAGGTTTCAGCTTCAGTATTCTTCATCATTGGGTCCATTGTTAGTAACGGTTATGCCAAACAAAATTTCTGCCCGAGTTCGGCTACCACAGAGGTGGTTTATTATTTCACAGTGGGATGGATGTAGCTCGGTAGTTGTGGAGGGTTATCAGAGCTGGCACATCTACAACTTCACTTGAATTTGTGTGTTGATTTATAGATTTACAAAGGTCAATGGACAGCAGTTTCTGGAGAAATTGCAGTGGGATTAGTGGAACAGGCCATCCCTTGTGTCTAAAGAAGTTTAAGCTGGATTCATGTCTGTGTTCAGGTTAGGCTGAGCTCTGTGTATATCTAGTGAGTTATAACACCCATTGGGAGGTCTGAGTGGCATTTGAGGTTTCTATCTGACTCAGACTGAAAAATCACAATGACAAATCATCAATCTGCTTTTAGTAAGAAAGGAAATTGTTCTGTTCGTCTCTGTAACACACACACACACATGCCACACCCCCACCCACACACCTACACACACACACACACACACACACACACACACACACACCGATCACTGTGGTAACATTAGAGAAACATTAGAAATTAAACATCTTCACATTAATAATCTGGAACCAAGTGGAAATATTTGCAAGTTACAAAAGGTCTATAGAAAGGTAAGTTGGTTGGTTGTTGGGGTGCAGTATGTGGCACTTGATTTGGTAGTAGGGGGATCAATAGCTTCTCCCCCATAGCAGTTCTGGCTTGTTGTCTGGTGGGGGTGGTAGACTGGATCCTTGTGTCTGACCACACGGACTTGTGTGGTTAACTTCCCACTGGGAGCTGTCAGGGCTGCTGACCCTGGGGCTGGGGTCTGTCTCAGCATGGTCTTTTTCTTTTCTCTTTACAAAAAAATAAGAAATATATTCCTTCCTTTTCATTCTTACATTGTCCTTTACAGAATAAGGGTAGCTACAGGCTACATTTCTCCACATTTTCATGCTGTTGCTTATTTTGAAATCCAATAGCAGCCTTGCTAGCCTTCTGTTATATAAAATAAACTGGATCATGTCATTGTAGCTTAGTTGGGGCTATGAAACATGGATATTAAGGTGCTCTTCGAGTAATTTTAGACTTTATTTTCAGCCCCAATGTGAATATCTTAACTGAGTTGAGGTGTAATGCCTATGCACACTCACCCCACATTATCTTAAAACTATATACCATAGAACCATGTAGCTTTATGCTAACATCTGGTTAATAGCCTATCATAACATCAGTAGTTGTACTTGCACAGGAACAAAGTCTCTTTGAGAAATGTACAGCCAAATGTAAATATTTTAAAGGATTACTAATTAAGAAACCACTTTAAAATGTAAAACTGATGTAGTGACACTGGTGATCTATGCTTGTCTGGGAAAATGTTCTTTCCTCATCCTCCAGTAACTTGTCAATCACAAGTTACTGGAGGATGAGTTTGTACGTTTGTTTACTTCACATGGGTTTATGAGCATTTTCTTGTCTTATTGTCTTTTTTTCTGTATGTCTGTAGCAGTTACAGCACATAATACAGTGTTTTCAGTGGTTTAGATGCATAAACTTTTTTTAACGATCTGTGTGGATGCTGCCTTAAAAAGGAAAGTGTAACTATTAATGACAGTTTTATCACTGTAAGCATCAACAAGGCTTTCATTGTGAAGGTCTGTTGACTGTGAGAAACCAAGAAAACATTTTGATAAAACATGTGTGCCTTAGAGTGAAAAAGTATGGTTCTGGGGCAGGTTGATGTACAACATTGTTTTACATACTTTTCAGCTTGACCTTCTCTGGTAAGTTTTGGTTAAGCCACATTTATGTTTGCTTTACATATTTTAAAGGGTACATCCATGTAAAGGATAATTAAAACATCACTGCCCACAAGCTCCCATGCATCTCTCATTTGCATGATTGTTAGGCAACTCACCCACTAGACAGCAGTACATAGTTCAAAGTTCACTTCCATATTCTGACATCAGTTTCAAGAGATTACGATAACTTTCATTCTTAAAAGAAGACATAAACAATTCATCACAGTAGATGGTGGAGGTCTGTGTGGCCCTTAAATACATTGCAACTTCTTTTTATTATTTGTTTCTCTCGCTGATCATAAATGAGCTATACTGCACAATCCTGCCCCCACAGTTTCCAATATTGCTCCATCACTGACAAGATTTCTGAAAACAGTCAGAAATATGCATGTAAAGGACACAGAAGACAGACAGAAGGCTCCATCTGTATGCATATTTTATGTAAAACATTAAAGTGTTCCAAAGTGAAGTTATGAATATTGTGCTTTTCATTTCTGTGGGGATTTCCCCCCCAAAAATCATTGTTTATTTTGTAATGAAACAACATGTGTCTAAGAAAATAATCACCCATCACATAAGCAAAAATATAATGATGAGTGTTTTAATTCTTACAGCAACACTAACTGAGTCAGCGCTTTCAAATCAGTAACGCAAAAATGGCTTCACATAAAAATGGGAGATGAATAATACAAGTATTTTCCTTGGTTTGTTTAATTAATAATGAAAGTTTACATTTCTGGACTCTCTAGACTGCAGTTTGATTTCAACTTAACATAAATGAGCTTGCTTTTGTTTGTGTTATTTTTTTTTTTTTAATTTATTTATGATGTCTCCTTTCCTGCTCAACACACATAGGCACACATTATTAACCTCTGTACAGTATCATTACACCCTTTGTGTAAAAACAGCAGAAACAGCAGGCTTGGAAAAACAGGCTAAGAATGAATAGCGATATGAGACAGAGATAGTGAGAGACAGCAAGATCGAGCCAATGAAACAGCAGTGAGAACACGCTGTGTCAACATGAGTCCTTGGATGAATGAGGCTTCCACTGGTTTTTTTTCCCCAGTGTTGGGTCTGAAAGAGACAGGATGAACGTATAGATGAGTGAGTGAGAACAACAGAGGGAGAATGAGTGTGGTCGAGCTAGCGGTGGGAGGAGCTACGAATTAAAGGGGTGTGTTTTATATTTGAAACCAACAAAGTAGTGGTGCTCAGGACTGAAGGCGTCTGATTCTGTTTTTGTTTCAGGGCAGTTTTATCAAAGCGAAGGGGCAAATGACTGAAAGCTCTCTTATGCTACAGGGCATAGATGGAAATTTCCTCTCTGGTGTTGCAGTTCCAGAGAACATAATTTCATCCTGGAGAAGGCTGTACAGAAGTAAATAGACTTCGAAGTCCTTCTAGTCACCTCTCACCACTCAGGACTCATTGTGGAAAAGGCAGTTATTTCAGGTTTACAAGTCAAGGCTCCAAATGAACAAAAAGGCTTAAGCTGCTCACATCTTGTATAGAGTGTGACCAAAGTGAAAAATGTCATAAGAAAACCCTCAAATGCTCACTGTCTATGATCAGTCTGTGATATCATCAGCTGCCAGACTTATTTGAAACGGTCTTTAAAGTCTGTCTTTATCCTGCCAGTTATAAAATGAACTACCGTGAACTGCGGCTCTAACACCTTACCTCCATCATCTGCCTCCTCCTCTCTCACCCTCACATATGTGTTGCATGTAAACACACATCACAATCAGAATAACTTTTTTCAGACTCATGTAAACAGTACAAGTCAAACATACATGTTAGAAAAAAAATCCCTGTTCTCTTGACTGCAACAAGTATGTCAGTCTCAACAACATGGTCTGGTTATAAATTTTAAAATTTGTTAGATATCTAAATTAAATCAATCTCATCAGGAATCCCAGCTGGCATGTTTACATGGACCCTAGATAAAGTGATCCGATTAGTGCTGATCTGCTATCTCTAGCAGATACTTGTGTGCATCCCCGCTGTCTCTGTCTGCAATATTCTTGAGGATTGCCTTCTTTGAGTGGTGTAGGTGGTGGAATTAACATCATATATCATGCTCTATTCAATCATGCTCTTCAGTGGCCTAATGAGAGACACTGTGAGACTTTTCTCTTCACACAACACTGATGGCATACTTCAAAGGATGCAGCAGTTTCACAAGGTTTTCTTATCTCTGATATCTCAATTGTGAAGTGTATCAGTGTTTCAGGGGTTTTGTCTCACATCTGGGCCAGTGAGAGCTGCTGTTATGGCACCTTGCTGCTCGAAGTAACGTCCCAGCATATCCTAAGTTCTGTATTATTGTGTCATAATGTCCATGATTAACATTTATGGCATTTGTAGCTGCTTCTGCTTGGATATTAACACCGCGGTAGCTGTTGAACTCCACTGAAACAAAGCAGCCACACAAACTTGTGACGCAGAGAACACCAAGGCCGGCTTGGGTTGCAAGGTTTATAGTGTACGTAAAGCTCTTAATGTGCGGCTCCAGTTCGGCCTCGTGCACAGCTACTTCCATATTACTTGCATTATCAGTCACGATTGCGATGCTATGGTTTGGTCTTTTAAGCTCCCAGTCAGTCACAGCTGCTTGTAAAACCTCACCAATGTTCGCTTCTGAGTGGGACTCGAAAAGTCTGCGGTTCAAAAATTTCCCAGTCATTGTGGATTGTGTGGGCTTTAATTGTGATGTATTTTTCTGTCTTTCAGGATTTGTACAACATTGGTTTTAGACTCTTTATAAAGGTTCAGGACCAGTGTGCAAGTAAAATGCATACATGATGGGATTTTGTATTTCAGTCTTTGGAGCCTCTGATATTGCAACTGTCAAGTGTATCAATGTTTTGGGTTTTTTGTCTTGTCTGCTGCTGCTTTCCTTCTTCTTGTCAGTTTCTGGGAGAGTAGATGTTGCAAAGGTGCATTACTGCCCCTCCTCCTCAGGTCACAAACAGAAATTTGGACAGCTTACAGGCTGATAGACTTCTGCTACGTACCCGCCAGACAGTTTTACACTTCAATGAGAAACATTGTCACACTTTAATCTTGCAAGAGCTCATGGCACGAGATCTTGTCACAACCCTAACATTTACATAAAGCATTTTTATTCCGATTGGAGGTTCAATCAGATCAAAAGTGCTCCATGTAAATGCAGCTAATGCAGATTAAGCATTTTCCTATTGTAAATGTACTTTTGTATCAAAATTCCAAAGTATAAAATTACAAACCTTTTATGCATGCGTATGTTGGATGAATGTGGCCTGTTTAAAGGCTCAACACTCAGTAGAAGCTTTACTGTAAATTTTATCTATTGACCATGTAACTACAGTCTATTTAAAACAAACAACAACAGAAAAATAAATTGTTATCTAATTCTGTTATTGTTACTGCTTCCAAGGAAGAGCCTGATGATTGATCTGCTCCATGTTGAAGGAGTAAAAACTATTCACTGTTACAGACTGGCTATAATACACAGACAGAAAGAAAGGTCAAAGGTCAACAAATAGTTAAAGATCTACTCACTCCAGCACATTGAATGCACAGACACCCACACAGCCGCAGCTTTAGGGGACGGACAAAGCACAACGTCTCTTGGTGTCTTTGTGAGCTAGTGAATGGGAGAATGGGCTCAAAGCTGGGAATGTTGAAGATTAATCCCCTCTTTTTCATTTTCTGGTCTTTCTCTTTTAGTTCAGTGCTTTCAACCAAACTTTTCTGTCCTGGTATTCATCTTAATCCCTTTAAATTATTTGCTGGTACACTTCAACAAACAAAGAGTTGGGTCTTTGAGGAATGCTAAAATTTAAATAGAATACATTCCTAAAATTTTTCTCACTAACCCAAAGAAATGACAGAAACTTTTTCTATTTTAATCACTTCTGTCTGACCTTTCTTGATTCTTCTGTCCTATGAAGTTAGTAAAATCAATTTTTTTATATATTTTATTTATTTATTTATTTTTTTTACTGGGACTATTTCTTCTTCTACTATTCCTGTGTTTTCCTATTTAAAATAGACAAATGCAGCAAACTTCTTGTGGCTATACAGGTTGTAGTCACAGTCTGAAACATAAACTATGATCACCACACACACTGTAGCACAACTATCTGCTGAGGTCAGGGTGTGCAAGGTAACTTTTTTTTTTTATTATTATTATTGGTGCGAAATCACTTACAAATGGAGAAAAATACTGCAAATGATATGCTGGTCATGCTTCATTAAAATTTTGCTTTCACATTACAATGAAAATAACTCCTGGTCTTATTTTCACTACAGAAGACTCAGATTCAAAGCAATATTTTTAATTTTTAATATAATTAAAAAAAAAAATTAAAAGTTTAGTTTCCCAGAAAGACCAGGAGAAACTCATCCATGCATTCATCTCCAGTAGGCTGGATTACTGTAATGGTCTTTTAATAGGACTTCCTAAAAAGAGCATTAAACATCTGCAGTTCATCCAAAACGCTGCTGCTAGAGTTTTAACCAGAACTAAGAGCTCTGAACACATCACACTAGTTTTGAAATCTTTACACTGACTTCCTGTCAGTCACAGAATAGATTTTAAAACCCTTCTGATTGTTTACAAATCCCAGAATGGTTTAGGCCCAGAATACATCTGTGATATGTTCAGAGAATATAAACCTAGCAGAGCTCTTAGATCCAAAGACTCTGGTCAACTAGTCCAGACCAGAGTCCAGACTAAACATGGAGAAGCAGCATTTAGCTGTTATGCTGCAAACAAATGGAACAAACTGCCAGTGGAAATTAAACTTTCACCAAATGTACAGTAGACATGTTTAAATCCAGGTTAAAAACATTTCTTTTCTCATGTGCCTATGCATGAAATCTGCACGGAAACTTTTTAACTTATCTTGCTTTTAATCATTTTAATGTAATTTATTATTTTATTGTGATTATGTGTTGATTATGTGTTGATGCCTTTTACTATTCTAAATATCTGTAATGTCTTTGTTTTATGTAAAGCACTTTGAATTGTCCTGTACATGAAATGTGCTATACAAATAAACTGCCTTGCCTTGCCTATTTTTACATACAGTTCCTTTTCATTTCCTCCTGTTTTGCTCATTTTTTTCACACCCAAAACTTTTCTGTATGTTTGCTTTCAAGGGAGTTTTCACACCAAATGGGTACAGTTTGCCTGAAATGAACACAGAGGTCTTTGTCGAGTAAGTGTTTGGTGAGAAAGTTAAACCCTGGTGAGGATCAAACGAAGACTGCAGAAAGTCATAAAATATGATTTTATTCAGGTTCCTGGACACTGGTGTTCTTCACTTGTGCCCTAAAACCAGGCAAATCTTATTGTATTCTGGGTTTTTGTTTTAATTTAAAAAATTAAATGGCTAACCTGTGATTGTATGAGTCTATTGGTTTATAAGAATGAATCTGTATAAGCAACATAACCATGCAATATGAAAGAAAAGGAGCACATGTGCAGGACTGGGCAAAATCTTCAGCCATGATTGGGTGTCCAAGGCTTTATCATCAAATTAAATATTGTTGTTTAAAAAAATCCCTCTGGAATAAATAAAGTATTTTTCATTTCATGTCATTACTGAGAACACAAGCTTCTCATTTACCAGAATCCTATTTTCCTGATGGGCCCTCAACTCAAGCTGGCATTGTAGATTTTCTCAAACATGATGCAATGCAGCAGTGTGTTTACATTTTCTCTGTCAGTCCAGATTAAAGAGGCGGAACTACATGTTTGAAAATGTCCCAAATCCCTATCCATCTGATCCGCAGTGACCCTTGGGGCCTTTTGGTGAGATGGGGTCATGACCTGTTCTGTGTTTGCTATGTGTGTTTAAGGGACCAATGGAAGTTGAGGTCATATGGTCAAGAAGTGCTCATGATGCAGCACCTAAATGTGAAAGTCCCAAATGCTATTTGTAATGTCAGGGTTATATATTTCTCTGTGTATTTATTTTGGAACTTTATTTCCAGCTTTGAACAATAGTAGGCAAATGTGTAAAACAACATTATAACTCTAAGTGTGGGCTTTGAATGACATATATGGTTATTTAGGCAGGGTCACAGTAATTATAGCGACAAGGATGTGTAGGTAGAGATGTGTGCACCTACACATGTGCTATTTGTACATGTTTTCTCAGGTATTATGATTATGCAGTGCTGGGTTACATAAATAAGGGCACAATAAACAGTAATAAAAATAAGTAAAAAAAAATAATTAAATCAAATCAAACTTTATTTATAAAGTGCTTTTCATACTGATGGCAACACAAAGTGCTTTACATGATTAACAAAGTCATGCATATTTCAATTTATGCATATTAAAATAAGAGATTAATTAAGATGTATATTAATGTGCCCATCTTCTGAATAAAAGGATCTGTAGCTGCAACTGAGCTGTCAGCTGTTGCATCATGTAGACATTTCTCAGACTATCAACCCATTGCTGAATTTCAGGGGGGTTAAGTTTCATCTGATGGTGATGGTTTGCTACCATCAGCAGGACAAGCAGTATGCATCTCTGGACAGTTGTTTCTCCGGGATTATTATTTCCAACAGGAACAGCAGGGAGTTCAAAAATGTCCTGCTTCAGATTTCTTCCTATTTCTTCCCTGATGCATTCAAAAACATTTTTATTTTTGGGCAGTCCCAGAATACGTGAATGTGGTTGCAACCATGTCACTTCCTCCAACATTTAGTGGACTTATTTAATCTGTAAAAGTAGACTGTGAGTGGAGTTTACATTTCCAGTCAATTTCTTTCCACAGCTGACCTCCAGTTCGCTGTTAATGTGTGTGATAACGATAAGACTTTGTTGCAAAAATCCTTTGTATACCTGAAGGTTGTAAATGCATTAAACTGACTCTCCATAATCTGTTTTTAATTCAATGCCATCTTCCCCATGCCTCCATTTCCTGTTTCCCTATCACTTTTTTCTTATTCACTCACTTATCTTTCCTTTAATTGATTTTTAATTGCTTATTATTCCTCAACTACTACTTTATATATTTTAAGAATATTTTCATTTTATAGATTGTGTTACTTTTAGACTCAGAGTCATTTTCTTGTTAATTTCTTCACTGCGTTTCCTTCTTACTCCCATGTTCTTTCTACTGAATTAACATCTTTCCTTTTTTCTTTTATAGTTTAGTACCTCTGTAGTCTTGTGCCTGTATCACTTATTATTTTTTATTTTTTTTCCCCTGGCCTTTTTCCTCCTCTGTTTGTGACATTAACTTGACCTCACTGCTTGTGGGTACCTTCTTTGTATTGTGTTTTTAATGGAGCCTCTGTTACCAACATCTGATGAGTCAGTTGGTTGTAATCCCATTCTGGCTTTAGTGAGTGAATTGAAATAAAAAAAAGAAGAAGAGGGTGGATCCTGTTTGCCAATCTTCCCGTAAGTCAATTTTTTAATCACTTAGTAAAGGAAGAAGCCTGTTAGTCATTCAGTTATTAAATTACACAGCATCTTGAAACTCGTCCAATTCAAATGGCTCCGGAGGTTCTTTCTAGCCAATCACAACAATCCTCACCACCCACGGAATTCTTCTACCCAATGAACAGTGAGTGTTGAGTGACACAGATGGCATTTCATTCATTCCCAAGCACTGAGCGTTAAATGGGTGGTTTGGCGTTTCCTTTTTTCTATCTTCTGTCCATCCTTCCCTTGGTTCTTTCTGTTAAATGAGTGTGTGCAGAGGGTTAGGGTTGGAATGTGTAGTGGGATGTGAGCAACTTCCTGTTTTTAGTTGTTAAGTACATACTTGTGAGGTTTTATATTGTGTGTGTGTGTGTGAGAGAGAGAGAGAACGCGCTCGAGTGTGTGTGCTGAAATGAGAATGACAGAGGGGAACAATACAGCATTTTATCAATGGTAACGGATGATGGAACATTACGGCTATACGTGACAGTTGAAGATATGGCACCAGAGCCTTGGTGAATGGGCAGCAATCCAGCTGATCCCAAACGTGCTGGAATGGGATGACATCTGGGAACGCTGCCAGCTATTCAAGCTTTTTCCCTTTAAAGTTGGAAGAGGTTCATGCCTTATGGGCATGTACCCATGAACAATGTCATGCTGAAACAGGAATGCCTCCTCCCCAAACTGCTGCCACAAAGTTGGAAGCCAACTATTGTCTTGAGTGCGATTCAGTGAACTAATATAAAGATTTCCCTTTGGTGGAACTAAGAGTTTAAAAACAGGAACTACATCCTTTGACCAGAAATGCACACAGATAAGAGAGAATATTTATTTCCATGTTCAATTTGGATTTTGTTTTGGAGATGAATAAAGAGAAAAACCGCACAGTCAAAAATAAACTTGCTTTTGGTTACTTGTTTGTGTTTTTGATGGCTGCCTCACATATCCAATATTTGTTTCAAGCTTTGGTTGTACATACACTCGCAGGTCACTTTACTGGATACACTCGACCTAACACTTGTTAACACAAATAGCTGAACCAATGGGTGCAGGTTGAGATTGGACAGTTGAGGTGCTGGTATGTTTTGTAAATTGCAATCTCATTGTGTTTCTACAGTCAGTCGTAACCTTGCCTGAGAGATGGAGTATCAGTCAGATAGCAATAGTTGCCTCAGCTATGTAATAGCATGCCGCCATTGCAGAGCAACGCCTTCCTGGAATTCTAACCATAACACGACTCAGAAACAAAGAAGGAAAATGGTGGTCATCCACCAGTTTGTGTTCTTTCTTCGTGGTGGTGCTTTGTGATGCCATTTTAAACAGAGATTTAAACAACAAAAAGAAATCTGTATCTCTAAACAAGGAGCTGTTCATGCTTTGTTTTATGCCAGGTTGCACAGGAAGTGACTTTGTTTTCAACCAATCAATGGATTGCAGAGTCACGCTCCACCCTTTTGGGTCGGATCAAGTCAAGTCAAATTTATTTCTGTACCACATTTAAAGTTGAAGAAAGTGCTGAACAGGACAGACTATAAAAACCACACCCACAGCAATAAAATAAAACACACTCATAAGCAAAATATCAAATAAAGAAAGCCAAAACAACCTGCCTATCTAGAACTAAAAGCCAAGGATAAAAGGGGTTTTAAATTGCTATAGGGACTGTACAGCTCTGACCTGGAAAGGCAGGCTATTCCACAGCAGGGGGGCCACTACTGAAAAGGCTCAGTCTCCCCAAGTTTTTAAACCAGCCCTAGGAACAGCCAGAAGCAACTGGTTAGCAGACCTTAGAGGTTGCAGGAGCCCAGACAAACAAATAGAGGCCAAACCATTTGTACATTTAAAAACCAATAAAAGAAAAATGTTTCACGCCCTGCCCCACCCCACCCCACCCCACCCCACCCCGTGCCCGTTGTTGGAAACTGGGCTTTATTTATCAAATGGCAGCAACTGAATACACTTAGACATGTATACATGGTCAACATAAATTAGTCAAGTTCAAACTGCATCAGAATGAGAAAGAAAGGGGATTTAAGTGGCTTTGAACATGACATGGTCATTGTTGCCAGACATATTGGTCTGAGTATTTAAAAAACTGCTGATCTACTAGATTTTCACACACAAGCAATCTTTAGGATTTGCAGAGAATAATCTGAAAAGAGAAAATATCCAGTGGTTGTCAGGATGGAAATGTCTTGTTGATGTCAGAGGTCAGAGGAGAATGGGCAGTTTGGTTGAAGATTGATAGAAAGTATGACCACTGGTTATGGTAAAAAAAAAAAAAAAAAAGTGTTTGCAAAATTATTTATTTCTCTTGTATTTTTGCTACTAGTGCTACATGCTACTAGTACTTCTCGATTATCTTAGCGAGTCAAATGGTTCCTCTTATCCTAAGCATTTCATTGCATTGTTGACTTTGTGTTGAATCTGCATATGACAAATAAACAATCTTGAATCCAAGGTATGTAAAATACCATCTCCAACAGCAGCAGAAGACCATGCCAGGTGCCATTGCTTTCAGCTAAGAACAGAAAGGCCACATTTCACACAGAATCACCAAAACTGGACCACAGGTTGGAAAAAATTTGCCTGGTCTGATGAGTCTCCATTTCAGCTGCATCATTTATATGGTAGGATCAGAATTAGCTGTAAACCACTTAAAGCACATCCTGCCTTGTATTAACATTTCAAGCTGAGGGTGATGTAATGGTGTGGGTTAATTTTCTTGGCACACTTTGGGCCTCTCAGCACCAACAAAGAATGCTGACTTTGTGACAGGTCAAGTTCAAACTGTGCAAGTACACTCTCTCTGTGTAGTATTGCCAAAGGCTGAGTGTGTGTTCATGTGTGGAAAAAAACTGAAATGCTGCAGACTAAACACAATTATCATGTAAATTATTTCAACAGTACATTATCGCTGTTAGCCTGTTAGCTATTACACAGAGCTAACTGCTGTGTGACAGTGTGCCTGTTTTACAGAGGCCATGTATGTAAATACATCTGCACTATAGAAACACACACACACACACACACACACTCACACACACACACACACATGCACACATAACAGACTGCTGATCAGACTAAAACGCCTCAGGGATCTTAGGGAAAATGTTTTGTGTGGCTCATTGACTCGAGACTGAGAGGACAAAGGTTAAAAAACCCACTCCGTGTGTGTGTGTGTTCTTTTGCAGGTGAATCAAGGGATGAGGTCAGATGGATCCAAACTGTTCCAGGAAGCTCTGGAGCACCATTAAGTCTGTGCAGGTAAACAGTGAAAGTTGATGTCTTTGGGTTTGTTTGTTTTGTACATCAAGGAGCTGGAGCTTGGTCTGACCACAGTGACTGTCAGTCTGAACAATCAAAGCAGATAACATCTGTGCGCTTTTGAAGTCACGTCAACAGTGCATGCTTTCCTTCCGGTACGTGTGCACAAAGCTGATGAAGTGGCAGATGTCATGTCTTTTGATTAAAGATAAAAAAAACAAACACTTTTACTACTCTTTATAAGCTTGTTTGGGATAAGAATAATAATAATAAAAAAAAAAATAATAATAATAGTGTTTTATGGTCCTTTACTTTGACTTTTGCACCATTGTTGCACACCTTTTTGACCAAAGTAATAGCTTTTTAATAAAAAATAAATAATAGCAATGCATAATGAAAAAGTAAAAACAAACTATCCACTCATTTTCCATACTGCTTAGTTCAATTTAGGGTTGCGGGGAAGCTGGAGCCTATAAGATGGAAGAAGTGTTGAATAACATTCGTTTGGGAGTTTACGTCCTTAAAAAGAAGAAAGAGGGTCAAATGGCTAAAGCACAGGTTTGGGACAGGTTCAACGAGGTAATCAGTGCAGACAACAGCAGCAGCATTGGCTATGTGCTTTATAACACTTAAATGCTTTAAAACACTTTATTTATTTGCCTATTTATGTTTATAGGCTTAACGTTCAAATGAAAATACATTTTGTGTTGCCAGTTTCCAGTGCCAATTTAGGAGACCATATGCACCTTTCTCAGACTAAATAAAAGCATTCGTCAATATCATAACATGTGTTTTAATGGGGCGGGGCGGGTTAAAAAAATAGAAGCGGAGGTGCGGGGCGGTTTGGTGCGGTCCAATTTTTTTAAAAGAGCGGGACCCGCGGGTCGGGTTTTTTTCTGACCCGCGCATCACTAGGGTACACCCTGAACAGGTCGCCAGTCCATCGCAGGTAAAAACAAACTGTTTCTGCCTTTTTCTTTCATTTCTTTAAAAAAAAAGTGTACCCATTCATACTTATTTAAACGCCTCTATGAATGTTTCAGTGTTGGTCAGAGAGGCTGTTGGTGTGCATTGGCTGCCATGTTTCTTTCAGTCTGCCACAGGGCAGCTGTGGTTACTCATGTAGTTTACCATCACCACATATGAAAGAAGAGTGGATAAATAATGGCACACTGAGTGGTTTTAGCAATAAAGTGCAACATAAATGTAATCCTTTATTATTAATTCTTACATTTCTTATATATTCAGATTCAATTCAAGTTTAGAAAAAAACTTTATTTATCCCTGAAGGGCAATTCACTTTACAGTCTACCAGGCAGGTAATATAAAAAAACAATCACAAACATACAAATCAAAACATACTTTGTCTTAATATAGTGCTATCTTTTTCTCTGTTATACATACATCCACACACTATTGAAAACACATTAGGGACTTTATTGTCTTGTCCAAATTTAACACAGTAATTATCTAAGGAAACCAGAAATTCAACCACAGAGACTTGATTGGAATCAACTGGAAAACAATTGCTGCTGAGTTTGAGCCAAATGTCCTGACTCCTCATATCATGACCTATTCTGTTTGCAGTTTGAAACCTTGCACGCTAAAGCCTCGTTCATGCTCCCTTCATACACGTAAATAGGTATGTCTGTGTCAAACGTTATCAAACGTTACATGCTCTCATACTCTTCTTCTGTCGCTGGTCACACATCAGCGATACTGTGCAACACTGCCCCTGCGGCTCCTGGTGACAGTGCGCTATTTGCTCCATCTTAGTATACTATCGCAAGCTCTCTGAAAACAAACTGAAATATGAATGTAAGTAATGCAGAAAAAAGACACTGTCCGCATGGGTATTTAATGTAGAGCTTTACTGAGGCTGAACAGGAATGGCAGAAGTCATATCTCCTTTACAGCATTTAACACATGTTTTAAAACATGTGGTGTTCAATACTCCTAACAGATTGCTAGGATTTTCTCAATCAGCGTCTAGAAAGAGAGCAACTCTGGCTGATATTGGTTCCAAAAGTTTCTAAGAAGCAGAAACGGAAGCAGAGACTTCAGTAATCAAGTCCTTGTTGGATAAAACCATTTCTATAAGCTGGTTCCATTTGGGTTCAGGAAGTAGACACTATCTACATTAAAAATCTCCCCTAAAACTTCACTTTTTGATAAAACTTATTGTTTAGGCTGGGTGAGTGACCCTGATGACATCCCATGATGCACTGAGCTCTTCCCTTCATTCCTCCATCTCCACTCTTTACTCTCCATGTATAAGTATATTTCTAAATGTATAAATGCATGACAATATTATTGTCATCAAATTGAGCTTCTCTTTGAGCTTCTTCCCACAGTCCATAGACATCTGAAATCTCCGTAGGAGTGAGCGTAAGTGGTTGTTTGTCTCTGTGCAGTCCCTGCGGTGAACTGGTGACATGTCCAGGGTGTACCCTCACCTGCTAAAATGCTGGATTAGGCTCCAGCTTCCCCACGGCCCTTAATTGGACAAAGTGGTATAGATAATGGATGGATGTATCGATTAATTGTACTGAATTAGACTGAATCTGTTAAAGTGTCTTGAAATGGCTTTGTTGTGGATTGGTACAATATAAATAAAGCTGAAGTGACAAGCATTTTGTTTATCATAATACAACTGAAAGACCTCAGAGCAGCTGTTAAGGTCAAGTTGAAGGCTGTAGCACCAGTGGCTAAACTATTTTAGTTGCGCTGTGCTGCGTTTACAGGCACTTCTTCAGATCTGAGCTATTCTTCATTGCTAACAGACACTTTGTGCAGGCACAATATGAGAAGAGAAGATCAATTTTGGCTGAGTAATGGTGCTTTATGTAGGTAGTTCATGTAACTGTCTGAAAAAATCATACCGCAGCTCTCTGCAGTAGCACACACCATCACATTTGTGTGCATGTCCTGCATATTGTGTGCATGACTTATTATGAATGAATGTATTATGAATGCATGCATGTGTGTTGTATTACATGCCTTTAAAGGTTATGCAAAGTTTAGAAGCCAAAAATAAGACTAAAACTAAGCTCAAACTGCCTGAAACACTTCACTTTATTTTTTACATAGTTACATTACCTTTACAAGAAACATATTTTAATAATAGGCGGCCATTACGGTAGTAAGTTTGCAGCCACTTTGAATATTTCCGGCTATTTGTCTGTATCTAAAAATGATGAGACATATTAAAACATGTAAGATTCAACTAGTTAAGCTCCAAAATTAAATATTATAACTGTAAATAAGTTCAATTTGGGTTCTTTAATCCTTCAGAGTTTGCACTGAGAAAAACGCAAGACAAAAGTTTCTTAACCTTTTTTTCTTTTCTTTTGGACAGTAATAATAATAATCTATGTTCATAACAAATGATTGAGATAACAGTAATATAGTAAGAATAGCAAAATGGTCCAAATTTGAAACAGTAATTGAATAACAAAAACTTACTTTAGGTATAATATACCTAAACCAAAGGGTAGAGATTATCTTAGGCTGGTTTATTTCCACAAGCTTTTGATAAAATTTATTATAGCCACTGAAACATTTGCTTTACCAAACGGTAGAGGGGGACCTAAAAGGGTTAAGCTGATTCTTCCCATGCATATTGACTTTAGAAGGGATTCATGTTCTTGTCCTTCTGGAGTGATTTTAAAGAAAAATAGAGCCAAGTAATGGTGGTTAAGCTTGGAGGAGTTGAAAGGATGTTCATTGCAACAGAAAGTTAATAGAAGTTTAACTGCTGGGGCATGTCAGAGACTCAAGTTGGATTTTTCACACCTCTTGACTTCCATCCTCTCAGACCTTCCTCTTCTTCACAGAGTCACTCTGAGGTTACAGGGACTTTTGTCTAGCTGGTGCTCTTTGACCCCTGTGCACTGATCAACATTTACATTCTGTCATCGAGGAACTGAACCTTGTCGCTCTGATAAACTGACACACTAATATAAAATCCCACGCATACAAAAGTGGTTCATTGACTTCCTGAGTCAATGAACCAGTAATAGAAACAAAATGAAGATGTTCTCTCTCTCATTCTCCTTCTTTTGTTTGATTTTTGTTTCATTGTAAAACTCTCTCTTGTTTTAATTTACCATACTATCTCTCTCTCCCTTGTATTTTTCTAAATTCCTTCCCTCTCCTTAAAAATGCCTTTTCCCTTGTCTCATCTCTTTTCCTCTTTACTGTTCATCCAGATTTCTATCAGAGATGATTTATTCATTCCCTTTGGGTGAAGGGTCATATTTCCTAATGCTGAGCTCAGAGGCTTTCCTGTTACAGCCTGTTAAGCAACAGTTCACTGTGTTTATTGTGTGTGGGTGTGTGTGTGTTCCCTGGCTGCAAGCCCATCCAAACAGAAACCCTGAGTGTCAGAACTGGGCTGAGTTGAGCACAAGTTTTAATACGCAAGCAAGTCGCAAGTGTATTCATTTGATTATAATTCAGGGAATTACATTTCTGTGTACATTTTTCAGATAAGTCTTATACCATTTGACTAAATATTAACCTTCTTTTTTGTGGGGCGGGGGGGAGTTACTACCAAATAGTAACTTGTGAGTGGAAGTTACTGACCTACTAACATAGGATCACACATTCATGCGTTCAGAGCAGCTAAATACTAAGTCTAATGTTGCTGTGTTAAAGATTATATTTTAGAGAAGTGTTGTAGAAATCCAGTTTAATCTGCTGGAGTTGAATAATTTGTTTAACTCTTGTAACAGAAATGATAAATTCCCAACAAGTGAAAACAAGTTGAAAACATCTTGTAGCATCCATGTTGCAGAAAGAGCCTAAGGATCCAATATTCTGCCTCACAGAAGAGCCATGAAAAATGGGAACTATCAGAAAATTAGACTGAAATATGACCAAAAGACACCACTAACAGACTAATCAGAAGCTGATAGTCAAGCGAATGTGCCTCAGGAGACAGTAAACAAATAGGGATAAAATTATTGTTGTTATGGTAACATTCAGTGTTATAAAACTGGGTGTTTGGTGCTCTGGTGGTTACATTTATCACTTTTAACTGTTACTTGCAACCAACTTCTACTAGGCTCGTTTCTGTGCTTTTCCAGATGACAGGAAAGAGATCTTTGCAGTCCTGCAAAAGTTAGCAGGGACTGACAGGATTTCAGCTCCTGTATCACTAAGATTTATTTGACAGTGACTGAAATACATGCGTGAACTCAGACACATGATCACATTCTCTGGAAGGTGTTAAGAGTCAGGATTCACAGGGATCAAGAAACAGGTCATGTTTTATGTATCCCTAGAAAGAGTGTTTGAAGCCCTTTCTGGTTCTGTGTAAGTCAGTGAATCAGGTTTTACACTGTAGAGAGGATGTTGTTGGGATGCTCTGCAAAATGCAAACTCTATGACAGATGTTGTTGTTGTAATGTAAGTGTTGTTTGGGGCAGAAAAAAACATGAGAGTCCTTCTCTTTTGCTGGGAGATGATTTCTTAGAAGAACAATTCTGACTGGTCAGACTGCTGAATAGGTTTCCATTTTACTACATTATTCACCTAATTAGCTTTCATGCTGCACCAGTTGCTTTTCTTTTGTAAAGTTCACAAACCTTTAAATTATTTCTGCACCTCGCCAAACTTTACCAGACCTAACACCAAATTAAAAGTGGAGAATTTTCTAAAATATCATTTGAACATGTGATGCCAACTTTGTACTTTTTAACTAAAGATAAAGTTATTAATTATTTTTGAATCACTGCAGTTTGTTCAGCAGTTTTTCATAAGATTTACTTGCATTCTTGGAGATCGAGCTGGATGAATTGCTGTTAAATTTGCTACAGACATTTATGGTGTCCACAGGGGAACTTTGGCAGTCCCCTGAGATTTGATCTACAGAGATAAGCAGTTTTTTTGTTCACTGCCATAATTTATGACCTTTTCAATGCTTTGAGATCAATTATCCAAATATTTTACACAAGGTAAACAGGCCCTGTGTGAGTTACTGGCTTTTATGTTGGGCAAAAACAGATGTTTAAGAAGGATATCCTTGTTGCAATCCACCTCTGAACTGGGATGCATGATCTTGTATGTTTAACAGAGTAATTTAAAAGAGAAAGCATTTAAAAAGTAAAATTTATCTCCACTCTTCAGCCACTTTATTAGGTACACCTTCAATTGTTTGTTAACACATACAAGTAATCGTCCAATTGTGGCAACAAATCAATTCATTTAGTCATATAGACATGGTCAAGATAACTTGTTCAAGTCCAAACTGAACACCAAAATGAGAAAGAAACGGGATTTAAATGACTTAATGACCCTAAGGTGGCATGCATGTTGGTGCCAGATGTTTGGTTGTCTGAGTAAAAAACTACTGATCTGTTAGGATTTCCCACACACAACCATCTCTATAGTTTACAGAGAATGGTCTGAAATAAAGAAAATATTCAGTAAGCAGCAGTTGCCTGGACCAAAATGCGTTGTTTATGGCAGAGGTCAGAGGAAAATGGGCAGACTTTAGATAAACCAGTGATTAGGCACCACACCTGTGGACAAATCCACAGATCCTAACAGATAAAAAGGCAACAGTACTTCAAGTAACTACTGGTTACAATCAAGGTATGCAGAATACCATCTTTGAGTGCATAACATGTTCATCCTCCAAGCAGATGGGCTGCAGCAGCAGAAGACCACACGAGTGTCTCACATGTCAGCTCAGAACAGCAAGCTGAGGCTTCAGTTTATACAGGCTCACATAAAATGGACAATAGAAGAAGAAAAAATGTTGGAACATTCAAATGTTAGGGTCAGAATTTGGTGGAAAAAACATGAAAGCATGGATCCATCCTGACTTGTATCAATGGTTAAGGCTAGTGGTCGTGCAGTGGTGTGGGGAATATTTTGTTTGGCACATTTTGGACCCCTAAGTACCCACTGAGCATCAGGCTGAGTATTGTTGCTGACCATGTCCATCGCTTTATGACCACAGAGTACCGTCTTCTGATGGCTACTGCCAGCGGGATAATGCACCAAGTAACAAAGCTCAGATCATAAGTCAGAAGAAAAAGTGAGCATTTGAAATTTATTCAGACCTGACCTAAAGACACAATTTATAATCTAAAAGAGCGAAACAAAACAGATTTTCATTAAGAACATTTTATCTGGAAGATTTTTGTCTTTTAGCTTGTAATGAGCTGGAGATGTCTCCATAGCAGCAGCAAAAAAAAGTCTTTCCTGAAAATTTTATATTGAGGAGTTTAGAAAATGATTTATAGGTCCAGTTTTGTTGCAACAACTTCTGTAATGACCAAGAAATTTATCAGGAACTCTTTATTAATATGTAACTAAAGAAAACCAGATCCACTCTTCATCATGCATCAGAACAAAACTCACAGTACGACTTTAGCAATAGAGTATGTTGACGCATTCAATTTCTAGCCAACTAAACAAAACTCATCTGCAGTGCTGAGGATGTTATGAAAAGGACTGTGATGAGAAAATGTGCCAATGTGAGAAATTTTACACTAAAGTAACTTTTTTGCCTTTAGATGTTTTTTCTTTCTCATTAATACTACATTGAAGAGATGCGAACGACAGTCAGCCTTTAATCTTCCTGTGATCAAATAAATGATATCTTGATAGATTTTTTTTCTCCTCATCAGGAGGAGATGCAATATCAGCAGGCAAGATCCTGAAGAAGGTAAAGAAACAGCACTGAGCAGGAGGTTCTTTCATAGCTTCTGTTTGCTAAATGTTTGGATAAGAAAATGAAAGAGCTTTTTCCATGATGCTGAAGAGGAAAAACACACACACACACACACACATATATATATATATATATATATATATATATATATATATATATAATTTCTAATTTAATAAATTTGAATGATCTTATATAAATCTGTAGTTTAGTTGTTTTATAACTTAAAAGTTTATTTATATAAGTTGAGTTTTTTTATATTTCATATAACCCTGGCAATAAATATAGTAATTCACAATTTACAATTGAGATTTTACTTTGAACGCCAAGAAGTATTGGTATAAAAAAAGTACCATAAACTAATGGTATCGTATTGACAGGCTAAATGTTGGTATCGCCCATCCCTACTTAAAACCTTGGACTGATGCTTGGAGGGGGTAAATACTAAGGGGTGCTGGGTAGAGTTATGTCCAGCGGTCTGTTGAGGGTGAATGGAAAGGTGACTTCCTAGCTTGCCACAGCAAATGTAGTGGAGTTAGAAGTAGGTTTTTCTGGTAGAACTGAAAGATGAGGAGCAGCAGCTGGATCCCTGACTTCCACACACCTCTCTCCATTTCATCAATTAAGACACACAAGCAGAGGGAGGAGGGGTAGCTGCAGGCTCAATGTGAGTGAAGGATGTGAACCTTTGTGAATTCATGCCTCATGGAAAATCCCAGTGAAACGTTTAAGCTCCGGAAAACCTGCATGAATCCTGTTCTGTGTGGGCCTCCACAACAACTGTTGCAGTGATTTCTCAACTTCATGATCTACGGCTGCTAGAGAGGCACGTGCAATTCCCTGGAATTGCTCAAGAACTTGCGGTATTCAAATTTCCTGTTGCAGTGAGATCTGTATTTGAATGGTATTTGCATCTCAGTGGCAGTTGACTGGGGGGGACCCCCATAGCTGTGAGGCAATCGAAACTCTTGAGAACATTCCTGTCAGGGCAATGCTTATCTGAACTGAGGCTTATCTGTTGCTTGCACTAACAGAAGGCATGGACTGAAGGGATAGAGTAGGCTCTGTTTACACTTTCCTGTGTTCAGTTAAAGCAGTTCATATCAGACGTAACTGTTATCAGTTTACTTGCTGTAATTGTACAGAACCTGATGCAGAATCATAGTGATGAACATAAGGAAGTGACATAACAAGTTTAACATGAGTTTCCAGGCACTGGATTTTTTTTCTATACAAACTGGTTTGTTGCATTTTCAAAAAGACACATTGTGTTTACATGCTTCAGCTGACAATTTACAGGCGTGTTAACAGATCTCTTTATCACTTTCTCATGCAGGAGCATAAATTTACTTTCTAACGTGCAAGCTTTCAGTCAGCCTTTCTCATTAGTGTTATCCAGATGTTCCCATAAAATGTATTTTATGAAACCACAAACAAAACACAAATGTTAATAATTACCTTTCAGGTGCTGTGTACAAAGTTTGGGTTTGCTATTGCAGGGAAAGCTTGGGTGTAATTTCTAATGATGAAAGTTTGTGCCATTTAGATAAGCCAAGACACTAATGGACTTGCACTTATATAACACTTTTCCAGTCAGTTTGACCTCTCAAAGCACTTTACACCACATATCACATTAATCCACACACTCATACCCCCATAGGCACATCGGGAGGCAATGTAGGGTTAAACTTCGACATGTAGTCAGTTGAAGACTGGAATCAATCCACCTACCATCCGGTTGGAGGATGACTGCTTTTCCTCCTGAGCTGCAGCCACCCATAATAATGCATTACATTGGTTAAATTTAGAACCATTATTTTACAGACTTTTCTTGCTATGAAAATCAAATGTGAGCTCTGATAAAGGGCCAGAAAGTGATGTGTGGTTATAACTGAGAATAACATGCACATGTTGAAGCTGAAGGTCTGGTGTGTTGTATGTTCTCACATAATGGTATAAATTAATGGTTCCCAACCTTCTTTTTCTCAGGGACTCGCTTCATGCATATCCTAAAATGCTATGGACCCCCTGCTCCACCCTGTGCTGAAACCATGCTGGTTTTAGGCTTTCAAAAGTGAGATTTTCACCAAATATAATGTTTTCTGGTTGAGTCCTGTCCTTTAATAAAGCCAAAGTTCCACGTACAGAAACCACACGTAAAGAACCACATACAACATTACTTTTTTTCCTTAAAATAGGCCAATTTGTGGACATGAATCACAATGTTCAATGTTGAAAGCCTAAGGAACCCCCTGTGCTCTTTAGGAAACCCCCTTGGGAGTCCCAGACCCCAGGTTGGAAACCAGTGGTATAACTGATCTATTCTAAAGTGACTAAAAGCAAAGAAAAAAAAGGCCAGCTTCATGTTTATTTATCTCTTCTGTGCTGCTGTAAGAACACCATATTGCCACGTCAACGACGTTCGTAGGTAGCAAAACAGGCATACTGCTACGGGCTTAGCTGCCACAGCTAGTTTTTTCCATAAAAAAAAAAAGAAGGTACATCTGTGTTGTGCCTTTGGATGTTCCAGGGATTTTATTTTACAGAATGCCTGCTGACCCTGAACGACGGGCTAAATGTGTTTCTGTCATCAAATGGGGCGGCATTGCTCAGTGGGTAGAGTGGACGTCCTGTAACCCAAGGGTTGCCGGTTCGATCCTGGCCCGAAGAACTCATGTCGAGGTGTCCCTGAGCAAGACACCAAACCCCTTGCTCCTGATGGGTCAGTGTGTGAGTGTGTGTGTGAATGGGTGAAGCGCTTTGGATAAAAGCGCTATATAAGTACAGACCATTCAAATGAGATAACTGGAAAATGTCAGAGAGCTCTCAGCTGTGTAGCGAGCACTTTGTCTGTGGTAAGTTTATTGAAAATTTTGTTTTGTTGTTGTTATTTATGGTGGGTTTCTCTAATTTTGAATATATTTTGTCTTCCCTTTGGTAAAAGTGCTACAACCCATTGTCCCCAACCTATGTCCCATCTATCTTTGTGTTTGAAGTTACATTTAAAAAAAAAATTTATGGAAAATTGAAAAGTTTGAAATACTTTCTTTTATAAAACAAACAAACAAAAAAAGCCTGTAGTCTTGTTTAAGCAAAATAGGTTTTGGCACAAAAGGGGAGCTGCGAACACTTCATGTGAATCTGTTTTGATTTATCAGTTCTGTTTCTTGTTTTTCACATGACTGTTCGGAGACTGTTCATTTTTTTCTGCCTCTAGGTTAAACAAGGTCCACACTCACTAACGTTAAACACGACATAGCCAGCTGAAGGTTCATTCACAGAGACCTTTCTCCATTTGGCCTTATAAATGACCACAGTGAATGGGTTAGTTTTTCCTCAGAGCTGTTTGCAGCTAGCAACTTTTTCTGATTTTGGTAAAGCCGTGTGCATCACAGCTTGTATTCTCACTTGCAGATAACACCTTTGTTGATTAGCACCAGCTGAAATAAACCTGATGCATATTTTCCTTGAGGTGACATTTTCAATGTCTGTCTGTGTTTTCCATAACATTTCTTAACACCTTAATGAATCAAAAAAGGAATGAGACTGAGGATAACAAGGGAAAAAAGCTACTAAATGTCTGACAAACAGCATTTAATTAGATTTGTTCACAGATTGTGCTTTATGTATGCTTTACCTTCAGAAAAATTAATATGCAAAATGGCAAAAAAGACCCATGCTCTATCCATTTAAAAATCCTCTAAATTAAAGAACTTTTAAGCCACCAGAACCCAGATAAGCCAGAACCCAAGCTCAGGGTGGCAGAGGAAAGTTATCTGTCTATCTGTCTGTCTGTCCATCTGTCCATCCGTCCGTCCGTCCATCTGTAAGTCCGTCTGTCTGTCCGTCCGTCCGTACGTATGTAGCAAACATCATTCCCATTTTGAAATAACCAGAGAAGAAAATCTGATGAAAATTCAGATGACCCAGCTTTCCACCAGCACCAAGAGTCCCAAACTCATTGAGAACTTGTAAACTGTTCTGTGTGTAAATGCAGTTTTGTCTGTGTGTACCAGGCGATTCATGTGCACATATTTAATGATTTGTATGCTTAGAAGCCTTATTGAACACAAAATTATTAGATTTATGAGGATGAAGGTAAAACATTTCATGTAAAATATTCATGTTTGTGCATTTTTCTAATTTCTGTATGCGTAAAGTTTTTATGTGTGCGTGATTTCAAGATATTGTGGTCTCTGGGATGCATTGCCATGGGCAATGGGACAGGCATCGACCCGCGGTGGGTGGCTGCCAGGGCTGACCCTGCCCTATTGGGCATTAAGCCGGGCCTTACCCGGGACGATGGGTGGCTCTCAGGGCACTCGGTTTTGTACACGACTCATGCTTGGAGCACTTGGCAGGGCTGGCGGACTGCTGCCCCTAGTCCCTCGGGGCCAGCACTCTGTGCCGGTGGGGGCTCTGTCTGCAGCCTTCCTCTGCCTCCTTCTGGGGGCCTCTTGGTCTGCCCCTGATTCTTGGAAGGGGCGTGGTTCATTTGTATGATCACCAAATATAACTTACCCCTAATATTTTGTACACACACCTACACACTCCCACACCCCTGGATTAACACACACACATACTTGTTGTGGTTGTGTTCGCTGTTGTTCATGCTTTATACAGTTTTACTTCTCGCAGGTGTTCTTGTGTTTTCTCAGAAGCCTTAGGATGTTTACTGTTTCCTTGCAGGTGTAGCAGCTGGTTTCCTGGTTTTTCTGTCGTTTGTCTGTAGTTGTGATGGTTGTTTTCTAACTTTTGTTTCAATCTCCTTTTTCTATCCTTTTTCTTCCCTTCCCTCCTCTGTCCACCTTCTTGTGGAGGATAAAAATTTCCTTTTTGTGTGCTGATCAAGGAGCTGCTGCTGCAGCAAAGAATACAACTCGGTCAGAAAAAATGCTAACATGAAATACTTGTCAGAAATTCCTAATAAGACAGAGATAAAAAAAAAGACGAGAGTCACTGTTGAATCAATGTAAACAGATTGTGGGAACTCCCAAAATGGCAAATACTTCCACAATTCTGTGTGTTGATGACGTTGGTGTGCATTCTTCTATAATAAGATGAAAACAAAAACCAAAAAATAAAAAACACATGACATTTTAAAGAGTTTGAGCTCCAACTGCTACCATCAACCAACAATTTTTAACACAACACTGTTTGCATGTTAGGTTCATCTGAATATTTTGGCAAAACAAAATGTTATGAAAAAAAAACTGCCTAAAAGGAAGGATGACTTACTAAGTGCCATGTGGCGGTGCAGTCTTCTGTCAGATAAATACTGTGGAGATGGAAGAGATGGTGTGACAATGCAGTGTGAAATGTTGTGTATTAATTGTTATGCAAAAACAGTCTCTATTAGGGGAAACAGTTTTTACATGACAATATGTTATGTATCCATGGTCATTTGTTTTAGCGTCAAATTATTAAACTTCATTTGATTACGCTCTGTGGCTCCATCTGTTCCTTTCATGGGTACATCTGATTGAATTATGAGGGGCACTAAAACAAGGGTGGCCAAAAATTAAGTGTTAATCCTTCAATGCTCATTTTAAACTCTGAATTTGTCTTAATTGTTTTCAATATATTTCTTAAACTTTCATTCAACTGCAATATTTCTGATGTTCAAAGTAAGAGGAGATATGAAATTTTAAAAAAATGAGATCTGTTTAATTATTTCGTATTTGTAACTGTATTTCATGCTTTCAGGTAAAGACTTTACTTTATTGTAGAAGACTCATAAATTTTCCCCAGAGCAAAAGTTAAAGAAAAGATTAAGAAAATATCTTGCAGAATTACAGCCAGGCAGGGCAACCTTTTTGTGAGGGGTGAAGGAACAGAAAGAACAGAGAAAGAACAAATAGTGGTAGGTTGGTTGGGTTAGTAACCTGTGGTTGGTAACCTCTGATCATAAACAACCACATAGTTTATTTCTAACCTTGGCAACAACAATTAAAGCGAAGGACAATTTGTCACAGCTGCAGATTTGGAGATTTCTACACATTCTGCAGGATCATTTTAAAGTATAGCTTAAATATTCATTTAACAGAGATTTTCTTTTTGCCCAAAGTTGTACTGTTTTTTTTTTTTTTTTTTTTTTTTTTTTTAAATCTAGATTTTAGGATCAGCCAATCACAGTGTTTGAAATGATAACTCATACTTAGTAATGGGGTCAATCACACCTCAATAAGACAGGAGTTTCTGTGCAATCCTAGCTCAGAGTTATCTGACAATGTTCTGGAATCACTCCTAAGCTAAGACTCCTTGCTAGGAATTTTTAAGCTACGTTAGGAGATCTCTGAGAGGATTCTCCAAATATTTAAGAATAATGGGCCCCATATTCCTAAGTTCATGCTGCAGAGTCTATTTACTTTATTGGGTAATTACAGTTTTTGAACCAGTGGTGGATGATAAAAAAAAGAATGTGTTTCCTTTCATTCCTGCTCTTTATAATTCCATTTTTAAAGTGACCTTATGTTCAGGACATTTCTAATTAGTCTCTCAATGACTAAGCTGTCAGATAGCGGTATCAGTGTCGGTTAGTTTACGTTGTACAGGAATGAGTCATTTGTTAGAGAGAGTTGGATAAAAGGTACACTGAGGACATGAACACACACATCAATGTCGTTAAAACACAGACACACTGAAACACAAATAAAGTCAGGTTTAGGTCTCTGTTTAACACCTCCTAACCTGACACTTACCCACAATCTTGTTGTTTCCTGTCAATGCCGCTGTAGCTTAGATGTTCATCATCCTCTCTGCCTTCCTCCATTCTATTAAAATTTCCCTCAAAAGTGGTTCAGTTTCCCAAAAAAAGAAGGGAGAAGGGGATTTTTTTTTCTTTTCTGTTTTCATTTAAATTAAACACATAAACTGTAGAAGCATTGCTTATGTTTGAAATCTGACTCTGTGGTAAATAATCTTAAATATATGGATTAAGAAAAAGTTTCATAAGGGATTTAGATATAATGAAAGGGGTAAAACACCATGAAAATGCCTCCCGCTGACTTATTTTGAATACAAAACAGGTGCAGGGAAAATTATGGTATGTGGAGGTGCTGTGACTGTAAATTGGTCCAAAACAGAGGAAAGAAAAACAAAAAGCAGCAGAGGTGTCCAGTTACCTTCCAAGGGGAAAAATGCTACCTCAAAAAACCCCAAACTCAAACCCATGAAGAACATGCAGATGAGGATGTGGGTGTTTAGCTGAACAAAGTCTCTTGTGACAATGTGGTTGTATCTTCACAGCATGAAAGATCCCCTTTATCCCCCTTGTCGTCAGTACTGCTTACAGTTATGAGTCTGATTAGCTAGAAATACACTGTTTAAAGGGTATGTAGTGACTGTTTTGTTACTATTAACAGCAACAAAAGGTTTCTTTGATGTGATAAGAAGTTAAGATTTCCTGAGCAGATGTCAGAAACTGATCTTACTGATCTTCCCGACAGTAAGCAAAATGTCATGAAGGTTGTCTGTGTTTTCTCAGATTTTAAGAGAACATTACATGTTATTCTTAGTTAATGTTCTCTCCAGTAATTAAGCCAGGGAAATTCATATTGCCCCCATTCAATGAAGCTGTGTCTGTTCCATGTATATAAGTGATGGAGTCCCTGTATGTTTGTATGTGGCTGCATCTTTTTTGGGAGCATATATCTAATGTACTTCATTTCAGAATTTCTTGATTGAAATATTAACAAAAGGCAACACTGAAGGATTTTTGGCAAGATTTTTCTGCTCCTCCCTTATTGTCTAAAAAATGTGTTTTTGCCTCAGTTCTGCTGCTTGCTTGATTGGTTGACATCAGCTTGTGCCATTTGTGGTTTGGTTACTATTACTGTTTTTGATTTGCATTCAGAACATCGAAACCAAAGGGTGAATTGAAACGGAAAAAAAAATATCATTTAAATGTACAAAAAAGAGTTTATACTTCTGATGTCTGATCTGGCAAAGACTAAAATGATGTGACTCACCAGCCGTTCCCACCACAAACAATGGACCTTCCTAGATATGTACAATATTCCAGATATGTCAAGAGAGTCTTGTCTCTTTTGTCCTTTTCAAGATTGGTTGGCTGTAAGGATGACTACTCCTTATACTGAATTCAAACCACAAGGAATGTTAAAAATACTGCCACCGCTGTTCCACCAAGTTCCTGGATTTTAAACAGTGCATGCTGGATTCACATGTTTTTGGCAGTTTTTAGAAAGATTGCTTCAGATTTTGTAAATGCGTTGGAAGTTGTTTGTTAAATGGCAAGTGATGGTGAGAAGATGGTTTGTCCTAGCACCCGCTAAATATTTCCCTTTTCCAAACAGTTTCAATGGTAGTGTATTTCTCATGCATTTTATTTACATTTTTTATTCTTATCTATTACTTATAAATTTATGCTATTATTTAACCAAACAAAACCATCATTACAAACACAAATGACACTTGAATGAAAAGGAACACAGAGAACAACAATCTCATATAATCTCATATAAATCATTATTTAATCACATTTATAATAAAATGCAAGTAAAATTAGCCGCATGAATGAATGAATGAATGAATGAATGAATGAATGAATGAATGAATTTATTGTCATTGCACAACAGTTACATCAATAATCATTGGCAGTGAAATTCTTAAATCCCAGGCTCTAATAACGATGCTAAAAAAGAATATAAACCACAATAAAAAATAGTCGAACACAAAAAGCAAGAATACTACAAATAAGTTATACAATAAAATATATAATAAGCAATAGGAAAATGCTATTATTTAAAGGTGGCGATTTAAAGGTGGCGTTGCTGCTGACAGCATTTAGAAGTCTTATGGCCTGCGTTATAAAGCTGTCCCTGAGCCTGGTGGTACGAGCTTGAATGCTGTGGAACCATTGGCCGGTTGGCAGCAGGCAAAACAGTTTGTAACTGGGGTGGCTGGGGTCCTTAATCATTTTGGTGGCCTTTTCCTACACCGCTGAGTGTAGAGGTCCTCCATGGATGGCAGCACCATCCTGGTGATGTGCTGAGCAGAGGGCGGTGCAGCTGCTGTACTAGGCGGTGATGCAGTCAGTCAGGATACTCTCAATGGCGCACCTATAAAAGTTGCAGAGTATCCTTGAGTCCATGTTGAGCCTCGGTAGCAGGCGGAGGAAGAAGAGCCTCATCTGGCTGACTTTGTAATTAAGTCAGTGTGATGAGTCCAGGTGAAGTCCTCACTGATGTGAACCCCAAGGAACCTGAAGCTGTTGACTCTTTCCACCGTAGCCCTGTTGATGGAAAGGGGGACGTGTTCCTCTCTCTGCCTTCTCCTGAAGTCCACAATTAGTTCCTTAGCTTTGTTGACGTTAAGATGGAGATTGTTGTCCTGGCACCAACATGTCAGGCCTCTGACCTCCTCTCTGTAGGCCATCTCGTCATTACCGGTACCTCCAGGCTAATATGTTGCTTTCAACAGACGCTTGATATTTTACTTACTATCTACATGTCACCACAGAGCAAAACAAGTAAAACCTTTTTCATTATATTTCTCATCGGCATGAGTTCTGACGAGGACCAGAGGGCGGGAACACATCACACCGGCTTTAAAATCTCTCCATTGGCTCCCCATGCGTTTCAGGATTGATTTTAAGGTTCTTTTAGTAGTTTATAAATGTCTTAATGGTCTTGGGCCTTCTTATTTATCAGACCTTTTTTAATTTTTAGGTGATTCAGTTTTGATGTGTAAAGGCTTATTTTGTTTTTAATATGCATAAATTGAATTGTGCTTAATTTTTTTTTAATCTTGTAAAGCACTTTGGTTTGCCTTTGTTATGAAAAGGGCTTTATAAATAAAGTTTGATTTGATTTAATTTATTTTATCATAGCAGCTTTAATAATTTTTAAAATACAATCGTTGATTTAGCTTCTTTGGTTAATTATTCCAGATTGTTCCATAAACTGCCTCTGTACATAAATACTGACTTTATAGTAATTGTTTTTTGCTTTTAAGTTTTCATATGAGTACTATATAACTCCCATGATCATTTTCCATCACTAATCCCACCAAAAAACTCCATTTCTAATATCTTCTATATCTAATGAAACTTGTTTTTACCTCTGTTACTAAACATGATGATGTCATGATTCACAGTTTATGTTATCCAGTACTGTTATGTACTTGTTTCATGTTCTTGGTTTACTGTCAGGGTTTTGGTTCATGTTCTTGGTTTGGGTTATGTTCATGGTTTAGGTTGTTGGTTTCTTATATTTAGGGTTATGTTAGTCCTGTGTTGCTTTCTGTTCCATGCTCATTAGTTTACCTGGTCTAATTTGTTCATTCACCTCACCTGTGTCTAGTTAGTCCTTCTGTGTATTTAGGTCCATTGTTGGTTTACTATTAGGGATGTGTGTATGCCATGGTTCATAGTCTTTATCCCATGTTTCATAGTCTTTTGTTTGGTAAGTTTTAATAAAACCTTTTACCTGCATCAGTCTACCTCCAGCCTCCTTAAGCCTGCATTTAGGTCCTCATCCCCACCACATCGTGGCTCATAAAACATATTTTTAATGGAGATTTAGGGATAATTTATTTATATTAAACCACTGTTTCATTTTATTCAGTTTTTTTTAAACAAAGTTGAATCATCTCCAAACAAAATACATTTTAAACTTTTAGATACATTACTTATGTCTTTAATAATAAAGATAAAAAACTGTTTAGGCCTTAGACTGATCCTTGAGGTAACCAGTATATTATAGCGAATATCATAATAATTTGAAAATAGCGTTTTTTCTTTTTTAAATAACTTAAAATGAAGTGCCACTCTTCTGTTTCAATATTTGCAGAGGTTTTTTATTTTTAAGAAAGTTAATATTTATTGTGTAAAATCCTTTTTTTATGGACAATAAATAATGCTAAGATATGTTTTTCTTGTCTATTGCTGTGGATATTTTATCTGTTCATTCCATTATTATCACTGATGTTTAATAATTGGTCCTGAAATCATACTGACTACTGCATCCACAGGAAGTCATTGGTTTGTGTTCACTCATTACCGCCATGCAGTTTTAACAAAGATACTGGGATCTTCTGATAAAAAATATCTGCTGCAGAGTGATAAACCAAGAGCAAACATTTTACTGATGCCCTTAATAATATAACAAGAATGATTTGAGTCTCTTCCATACAGTGAATCAGAGAGCTTATTTAGTCAACCTGCAGAAAAATCACACATGTTAGAGCCCATGTAGAGGTGAAGAGGGTGAGGAGAATTCTGATAAAACATCATTCTAACAATATGTATCTGAAGTTCATTTATTGCAGTAAATGCAGATGCACTTCACCATTCTGGTTTAAACTAACATGTGCTGATGTAATTTCTAACAATCTGCAGAGCTGGACAGATATAGTATGCAGGGAAGTCAGTGTAAAATGGCAACAAAATATTTCCTCATTTGTAATTCTGAAAATGTAGGAGAGCACTGATTATGCACAAGCAGCTGCAATTTCACTCCAAAGACTAAAATAACTCAAGTGCATGAGGTGTGTATGAGGCAGAAGATGTTTCCAGGCTGCAGAGGTGTTTGGTAAGAAAAAGAAAGTATGTGTGAGTCATCACACAGAGAAAAAAAGACATCTGTATGAATGTGTGGGACATTTTAAAATAACAAGGTCCCCCTAAAGATCGGTCAGTCAGAACAGTGTGTGTGTGCATGCATGTGTGTGCATGTGTGTGTGTGTGTGTTCTGTAGCAGAAGAGTAAGCAGCCATACTGCTTCAACTGAACCATCTGTCAATAATCTGTCTTAAAACATGTTTCCAAAAGAGCAGCAGAAGCAGTTGTGCAATTTAGTGAAAAATAATCTGTGTAAAACAAAGAAACAGAGGAAGTGTTGGTTTTAAGATGCTTTAAAAAGATTTATGCTGCTTTATGTTCAGCAAATAATACTTTAAACTGCATTAAAACCTCCAGCTGTTGCTGTTATTCTGCTTGCATCCAGTAGAAAGTGAAGAGTTATTATCATTTAACAAGAGGATATTAGATAATCTGTCTAAATGCCACTTTAAAATCCAATTTGGCAACGTTAGGAGTGTGTTTCCAACTTAGAAACTATATTTATCCTGCATCTGTTTGGCATAAAATATAGCCGATAAAAGTGATGAAAATGCAGGACAAAGCGACAGCCCTGTCGCCATATATTAACCAGTAGATTCATGAACCTCAATGCATTTTTCAGAGTGACTTACAAAACTATACTTCACCATAACTGTATATGTCAGCCATATTAAAGTTAATAGACTGCACATGTGATGCTGTTCTTTACACATGTTCACACTTTTTTTTAAGCCAAACCAACTAATCAGGAGGCCAAAAAGGGGGTTAAAAAAATACTGTTGGACTCCTATAGATCCTTCTGTCTACCACCCTCTGTGCTTTGTATTTGTGCTTCTGTTTAGAAGTTCCCACCAAGGACAGCAGATCAAACAAGGAAGCCTCATTATTAAATCGTACATTATTTTCCCAAACATAGACCAATGCTTTCTGTGCATCAAGTTTAATTTAGTTCATGATAAAAACTGAAATTACACAGAAACAGAAATTTTTATCCACAACTAAGAGTTGATATTCATGGATAAAACTGGATTTGGCATTCTTCTATGCCTTATTATTCTACACGGCTGGTTAGCTCAGTTGGCAGACCATGTGGGTGACCAGCATTTGAATCCCTCAGGGGACAAATATTAACACCTTCCAGTTGGGTCTTTAGTCCTTAGTAGCCCTTAAGTACTAACTTAAGTAACTAACAGTGGTTAGGCAGTAGTCTGCTAAACGACTGTAATGCATACAGTTTTTCTTTGAAGCACCATCCATATTGAAAGGTCACTTCACCCAAATCACCAAAAACACTCTAAACAGGCTAAAATTAGACATGTAAAAACTTTTTTGACCTTTAACTTTAAAAAGGAAACACAGAATTACCAGCAGCCCAGTGTGTGACAGAAGTGTCTATTTACAACCCAAGAAAGAGAAAACTTCTGTTTACACTGCTTACGAATAGAGGAAAAAGTGAGGTAAATGTATGTCTAAACATATGTAATGAGAAGAAGAATCAGAGATGAAGACAAAACCACTTCCTGTAGTTGAAAACATGGATTCTCTGACCTGATACCTGAAGTAAAACATCAAAGGTACATGCAGATGATGCCCTACACACTGAAAAAGCATGACAGAAAGATGTTTAGAAAATCTCCATTCATTTTGTTCATTTTTGCCTTGGAACATTAGGAGCTGTAGAACTGTTACATGAAAGGGATATAGTTTTAAAAGGATTTTTGCACTTATAATTCCTTAAAGAGGATTTTCTATTTCATTTTTATGTCCATGTTTAGTACTAAGGTGGCTACTCAAATGGCACTAAAAAAAGCAACTTGTTATGACAGATTTATTTAAAGCACTAAAGGATCACTGATCTTGCCGCTTGAAGTGAGTAATTGGATTAAGACGTGCATCTTTATTGGTCTTTGTTAGAAGCCAAACACATGCAGCTGAGAGCACTCTGTAGGGTTCCCCCAACTTCTGTCATATACTTATGGAGAGCTTTGCTCCAGTTTATGAATAGTTTCCTTTTTCAATGTTCACCAATACATGAAACCTATTTGTCAGTGTCAGGAATCAAACCAGCAACTGTTTGGTAATTAATCCTCCAAGGGCTCTTTCAACCCATCCAATAAAGGTAACCTGGGACCAATGAGAAGGTGGTATTTATGCATCAGTAATGACTTCTTCAGAAAGAAGTTTTTAGAGCGGAAGTAAAAAATGTCCCAGGTTAATCAGAAGATGCTGTATTGATATAGACTTTATCTCTCTCTCTCTCTCTCTCTCTCTCTCTCTCTGTGTGTGTGTGTCCATCAAAATACTTTAAGTTAAAAGAACTGGATTCCACTGTGGATGGCTGAAACACAGTAGAGCAGAAAACACACAAGCCCACACATACTGTCTGATTCTATATGCTTAACCCCACACATGCATCGTCCATGTGCACTGAGAGTGCAGAGAAAGTTCCCCTGCTGTATTTTCCAGCCTGCATAGCTCATTCAGTGACTCACAGAATGAGTGAAGAGAAACCACATACTGTCAGTTTGGGACTGATTTGGGTTTTCATTTTCAGCACCCAGCCTTATTACTAAAAAATGGAGAAAATGAACCATCAACGGTGGTAGGAACACTCATTGGTGGTCTCATCAGAGACCACCAATGAGCTTTAGAGAATTTAGGAATCCCCTCAGTGTTCACTGGAGACTAATTGATGGCCATATCAAAGGTCAAACTATTTATCACTTTCTATCTTTTTTTCATGTTTATGCTCCATTTTCTTTCATTTAAATGGATTATACATCTGTGTCTTTTAGTAGGTGACATTTAAAACTTAAAAGCATCCACAAGCAGTTTCCTGTTTGTCTCTGTAAACTGCATCTATCAGCAGTTGCTTATGGTGCAGGTTTAGCGAGCAACAGGAAATATGTGATCTCCAAGAACAAGAAATGATAAATCTTCACCAAACACAAGAATACTGCAGAACAATATAATAAAAAGATTGGCTTTCACTTATGCTAACTAAGTGGAAGCTGCAGCTCATGTAGTGGAGCAGATTACTATAGATGTGGATGGTTTGTTGCTGTGAACAATAAAAAAAAGCTTGAAACCATCTTAATGCCATCAACGTTTTCAGTCACAGAAAATTAGCATGAGAAGGTTTCATGTTTTGTTCTGGCTCTTAGCTGTCATCACTATTTCTTTTAGCTGGTCAAGGGCTTAAAAAATGCATATTGTTCACTTTCAAATGAAATGTTAAACTATAAAAAGTTACTTTCTTGGTTAATATTGTACTTACCAGGTAACTGGTGATATAAAGTCAATTTTACTTAATAAGTAAATAAAAAATAGTTCAGATGACCATTATTTCTCATTTATGTGAAACTAAGTTCACAGTAGGCCTTCATTATCTGTAACAAAGACTCTAAAAAAGAGAAAAATTATTTCCAAGCCCTGAAAGGTTTTACTGTACATTGAGTCATTTCCACAGACCTTCTCGAAAACCACACAACACATCTCTCCATTTCAACGCCTGAAGACTCCCATGACTAAAAGGTCTAAAAGGTTATGTTTGATGGGTTCAAATGTTGGACTGCCCCTTTAACACACACAGATCTCTGAATTCATGCTTAAAAGAGTTTCTAATGAAAAGAAGGAGCATGTAAATTAAAGGGCCAGTATGGTGTAACATGATGAAGTGAACTTCATGCAGTGTGTGTTTTTTAATGGTTGCTTTGCTCTTTAAAGATTATGGTGTGGAGTGAAGTTGCATTTGGTCTTTGATATTTTCAATATTTACAAATCACTTGCCATATGTTTTGTGCAATGCTACCTTATTTGCAGATGATACAACTGTTTATTTAGCAACAGACAATATTACTAAGTTAAGAAACGCACTCCGTTCTGAACAGCAACTATTACTTGACTAGATGGATGGGAATAGGCTTATTTAAAAAGTAGGTAAAACTAAAAGTATGATGAGCAAACATGCTACAAATAATGAATTGCACCTCTCACTCAGCGGTTCTGACATATTAAGTAAATAGGTGCTAGTGTCTCAGGCATTAGGTGTTCCTCTCTCCTCACCCTGCATATAGAGTACCTGTGACCGAGGCATTAGTGCTATTGCACCTTGATTATTGTATTTATGTCTGGTCAAGTGCAGCTAACAAAACATCTGTCCAAGCTTCAAACAGCGCAGAACAAAGTCATAGCTAAGGAACAGAGAGCCTTCATGCTAATCTCTAGTGGCTTGAAGTGGAAGAGAGGCCGGCAAGCAATTTACTGGGTTTCTTTAGAAATATCTGTTTCAGCAAGGAACCAAATTTTCTATACTCTCAAAAAATATGTGATCATAATCATAGTACTAGCTACTGGCACGCTACCAGAGGTTATCTTACTTAACATTTTGGTAACACTTTGTATAGTATGCAGACCCCAGGAAGAATAACTGCCAATGTAGTGGCTGCTAATGGGGATCCAAATAACAAATAAAGAAAAAAGTCAGATGCAAATGAACAAAAAACAAACAAATCTTACAACAGAAATCCTAAACCTGCCCTCTTCACTTATGTCATTAAACTCAACAGCTTTTATGGCATTATTAAATTTCCAGCATTTTTGTGTGTGCGTGGTAGTAATTATAGATGTGTAAATGTCATCAGCCCATAGTGTATGAAGTGTGTGTGTTGTGCTAAGGCTTGTAGTGTTTCACCTGCTTCAGCAGTACATGTTGTAGGTTGGTGTGTGACTCCTAACTGTGGTCAGACTTTCCAGTAACAGAGTTTGACCCACTTTGGATCTAGATCTGAATCTGAACATGGCTATTTATATTGACATTTAAGTTGACATATTTTGGTACCAAAAACTATAAATATACTGTACGCTTACTCTGAATCAAGGTTGGATATGTTTGTGGCTTCTGTGCAAAGAAACATGTAGTGGAACATTTTGCTATGTCCTGAAGATGAAAATAGCAAACCATGTCAACCCTTACTTTTTTTCATTACTATTTAAATTTATTTATTTTACTAAACATTTACATTCATCTGCTTTGCTTGAAGCCTTGAAATCACTCATAGCACAGTGGTTATGTTTAATGCTTCTTTTTTTGCAGCATGCAGTGTTAATGACTTCAACCATTTCATGTTTGCACTGAGAAAAAGAGAAAAAATGTTTCTTTGCACTTTTTCTTTTAAAAAAGGTTTTAAAAAAACTATCTTTTTTTTCCCACAAATGGTTGAGATAACATTTAATATTATAGCAATGATAGTGAAATGCTCAAAATCTGAAACGGTGATAGGATAATAAACACTTACTTTTGGCATTACATACTCAAACCAAGTGGTAGAGATGACTTAGGCAGGTTTGTTTCCACAAATTTGTAATAAAATTTAATATATTTACAGAAAAATTTGTTCATCCAAACAGTAGAGTAAGCAGTCAATAAGCTTGTTGTTACCAACTGCTTGAAGTTCATAAACTGAAGTTTTGTTGCCAAAGCATAACCAAAGAAAGAAAAACGATGATGTCAGACACTACTGTATGAAAAAATGTAGATAGAAAGTGTGCAACTAACAATTTACACCCTTTTTACACTGGTCAAAAACCCACTAACACCAACTAACATCCTAAAAGTTTAATCAGCATTCAGTCAGGTGACTGCAGTAGATGTGGCTTTTAATTGTTTCCAGCTTGGCTTTGAATCAACAGGAACATAACACCTAGGTGTACATGCTAATTTTGAGTAAGGATTCTTCACTCATTGAAAATTTAACTAAATAAAGAGATTAAATTTAAAATACTTTATTTTTCCCTGAGGGAAACTGCAGTGTTGTGGTAGATTTTTTTGCTTTTGTTTTGTTAATGACGTACAGATAGGCTAACATAGGTTCAAACACTGAAATATCATTGTGTTCTTATGTTGCCTGACAACCATTTAAATTTTTTTGTATTTTCTTTAAGTAATCTTGTGTTCACATCTTAACATCTATCAAAATTCACACGGTTGTCTGCATATACTATTTTAGGAAACTAAAGGTTATAATGGCACCTGACCTGATGCAGCCTTAACCTTCAACTTTCATTACCAACTTTCCAAGCACCTTTACTTCCACAGAGTAAAGTCCTCCCTCTTAGGTTCTAGTTCAGCTGGTGTAAACATGAGCTATTTCTCCAGAAAGCACCAAGGTTCTGAGATTCCACAATGAAGCTGGAGCCAAAACCAGAACCAATGCCAGTACCAGTTCTAGAACCAGAACAGTGTCTTTCTGAAAGCACTATAGATGGTCTGTGTATATTAGACTAATTAAGAAAAAAGTTTCTACAACCAATAGGAAACTGTTTAATTTGCTTGTTATAGTGAGTGAACCCATGTTTAAAATACCCATTTAAACATTATTTTGCTGTAAAAATATGTATGTGAAAAAATGTTCAGTTCAAAAGAAAGTGCAGAACATCATGCAAAGAGCTGTACAAATGTTAGAGTACATTGTGAATAGGGTGTTATCCCTTTAACAGCCAAGTTAAGCTAGCAATGTCATGTATTCTGCCCTTGTAAAGGTCTTTAGTTTCCTGGAAAAAGAAAGCCCCATCAGAAACTTGCTTCCACCTTAATGAGTGTACAGTCTGCTGTAAGCCTGAGGAAAAGTCGTACAGAAGCCCTTCATGATTCTATTCACAAATGATTGTAAGAGTATTTGTCACTGGTGCAGCTGGTAGATGAAGGAAATCTGACACAGATGTGTTTGATTTAACAAACAAACAACAAACCACCTCTGATGTAAAAAAAAAAAAGCTTCCTCTTCCGTTTGTACATTACCAGCTGAGTAGCTGATGATTCACACCTTACCCTCCAGATTAATTCAGGAGTATATATTGATAGATATTCAACATGGTCTGAACTTGTGTGTGTGTGTGTAACAGAAAAAGCTCTGATTTCACAAGAATGTTCATAATTTCTATCCTCAGAAAAAATAATTTTTGTTAAATAAATATGCTTATAAACTGATGAGGCTGTAGGTTGCATGCAACAGTTTTAACTTATGTTTATTTAACTGTTTTTTTTTTCTGTTTTCTTTCTTTTCTCAGTTCAGTTTTTCCTGTTTATCAGTGTTTTGGGAGCTGTTCGCCTCCACGTGGACCTCCTCTCCCTCCTCATCTGCCTATTGGTTGAGAGCAGAGCCTCCACAGAAGGCATTGGCTGGAGGGTAAACAGTTAAACTCGCCCCCTGCTATCTTCTCACATGCAGCTGCACACTTACCATGTAGGCGTTAAAACTTATAGTACAACATGTGAGTGTGTGATTGTTTCTTGGAAGAGCTCTTGTCTTCTGGAAAGCCAAATCGCAACAGGTGGTCTGACAGAATATTTTACTGACTGACTGCTTTACTGACTGTTCATATAAACTCCAATAATCAGATTTTACCCAAATCAACTGCATTATAATTGCCATGGGGTTTAGTTGAGTCAATATTATCATAAGGTGCCTTTTGGTGTCCTCATCATAGTCACTCCATACACTTATATTTCATCATTTTTATCACATTATGTATGTAGTTGAATGTTGTCAAGATTAACATGTCCACTCTGTCATAGTGAAAGAGAAATATAGTCAGTCTTTTCTGACTATAAAAGAAATATAGTCAGTCTTTTCTGACTATAAAAGAAATATAGTCAGTCAGCTTACTAACTGAATCACGTAGGTAAGTGAAGGTCCACCATGTGCTTATTAAATGATAATATTAGACAAAAATCTCTACCTTGTCATTGTCTACCCTGTCAGCAAGTCTTCCATGACAGGGTGGACATGATTCATGAAAGGCAGAATATGTGCATAGTTTAGGCCTGTGGTTCTCAACCTGGGGTCCCAAAGAGCACAGTGGTCCCAGAGGCGCTGACCATTCAGAGCCATTGTGATTAAAAATTAAAACAATGTCTATACAGAGACAAGTTGAAGTGTATCCAGTCAAGTTTTTTTTTTTTTTTTTTAAATCATCTGGACATTTTATTTGCATGGAACTGGCATTTTAGGAAAAAGTAAACTAAATGTTTTTGTTTTTTTTTGCTTGTTTGTTTGTTTGTTTTTAACTTTGGCTTAATAGAGGGACAGGACTCATCCAGAATACAGTATTTATGGTGAGAATCTCACTAATAAAAGCATAAAACAAAGCGTGGCTTCAGCACGGGGTAGCACAGGGTATTTTAATATTTGCATGAAGGGGTCCTCAAGGAAAATAGGTTTGGAACCACTTTAGGCCATATTCTGATAATGTTACACATATTACAACAAGTACTACACACATGTTATATCAGTATCAGCAAGCCTAGTTTGATAAGGCAAACCTGATTTACATGAAGTGTGTAAGGGAACTATTTAAAATGTCTTTTTCAAGGCATTAGCTAAACAGGAGCTGAGATAGCAAGGACATGTAGGGAATGTTATGATGCCGACCTGGACAGAAGAATAAAGTACCTTGGCCAAGTGCAGGAGGATATCTGTTGGTACCATGACTGGCAGGTACTGTCTGGCCAAAAAAATCAAATTAAAATAAATCACCACCTGAATTTAAAGAAGCAAGTAGGTAGAAGCCCACTATTGGATAATTACTGCATGGTCGATTATCTTTCAGCTGGAAATAAGTTATTTAACTTCAGTGATGCAATCGATAGCTTCTCATTTCTTAAACCATGAGTAAAGACACATCCTGAGATCATGGAAAAGTGTTAGTTGTTGGAATGTCCAACGCATTACTAAAAACTGAAAGGATATATGGAACCATCATCTTCCAGGAAGAAATGTGGTCAGAAAAACATCCTGAATGATGGTGATCGGTGATCACTTACACATCTGATCCACCTGTGATGCCCTTACAAGTACATGCAGCCATCAACAATATTTATAGCTCTATTTGGACCTAATTTGCTCTCATAGTTGCTCTACCCTGGCTGCCTCGGCCATGTTCTGAAACTCTTCTAAATATTGGAATCCTGCATCCCCGTCCTCGGTTAGGTAAAGCCTCAGAGTTGTCATCTCCCATGTGTGTTGCTTCAGGTTCATTATTATTATGGGACGAATGCACCCCGATTTCCCACAGAAACATCACTTTGACTGTCGCTAGATGACCAGTCATCATCCTCATGTGGAAAATTTCCACTCCAGAATCAGAGCTGGCTAATAGCTGAGAGGGTACTACATCAGCAGTGAAAAAGTGTTTCGATATGTTGCGTGTTTTCTCTGAAATCCTCTCTGCATTAACGATTATGAAAGCTTTCTCATCGGCTCTGTACGGTGTCTTTCAAATGCATTTTCCCCATAAACTTTGAATAGACCCCCCACCCTCTCCTCGCATACCAATTGTGTTAAATTGAAGATTCACATGTCTGCCATCTAGGAAGGTGGTAGAAGGTTTATGCTCTCTTTCTGGAAATATGGCCTGGTGCATCTCGCTGTTTTGCGACTTTGGCACTTAGACTGTTAAAACTCACAGATCGTTAATGGAAAATTCAGCATGACCAAGACATTTATGACAGAATCATTATGAGGAACTTTAAGAAATTATTGTGTTTCATTAACTTTTTTTTTCTATCTGCAGATATTCATTGGTCTCTGAAAAGAAGGGACAAAAAAGCAAGGAAAACAACATGTGCAAAGGTTAAAAAGGAAAAAAAAAAAAGGAAATCTATTGTCATCTCTTCATGCACTGCCCCTCCCACCTCCCCTGTCAGCCCTATTGTCCTCCATCATAATGGAGGCTGTTTGATCATCTTAAAAACTGCTGATTACCAGTCAGAACGCTTTCAAGGTCCAACCTCAAAACACAGTCAACAATACAGAACAAGGAGGGAGTTCCTCTGAACAGTTTGGGCCCCTGCTGATTATACTATAGAGCCAAAAGCTTTCAAAACACCCCCTTTCTCTCTATACCTTCCCAAAAAACATGATGGACGTGCAGTGCTGCAGAGGATAGAATGGGGGGGTGTTATAAGGTTTGTTCAGATTCCAGGAAAAGTATGGTTGCTTTTTGGAAAAAGAAGAACTGCACATGTTGGATAACGTGCCAGCTTATTTATGGGGTCAGCGCTGGATATGTGCACCCACAATCAAGCCTAATATTGTGAGGGTTTTGAGTTTTAATAAACCCAAGGGAAAAGCAGGCCTATGGTAAATGTTGCATTCGAAGTATGAAAGCTTTATTTGTTTCAGTGTTTAACAATCATAAAAGAGGAAATTAATGGTGACTAATGAAGAAAGGGGGAAAAACTAAACAAAACACACAATGCTTTAAGGTGGTGTGAAATTTATAGCCAGCACCAGTTTCCCAACAGAAGGAGCAGAACTTAGCCTTGTAAATCTTAGTTTTCATTTGCTGACTGGTCATTTTGACTGAAAAAAAGAGACAAATAGATAATGCAATGAATTTTAGATGTAATTCTCGAAAGGTTCTTGCCTCAAATTTTCAGACAGAAATTGAAAGAAAACAACTTTTTGATACTTTTTGATACAAAATGAAAATGTTGCATGCAAATTTAAAATTACACAAGCATAACATTAAAGGATTAATTAATTATTAATGGGTTTCTGTATGATGTTATCAGTGTCTCACATAATTGATAGTACAGAGACATCTATTATGTACATTTCTGTCCAACAGCCTCCTGTGGCTGAGAAACCACACTATACAACTTTTTTCTTCCAAGCCTCTGTATTAGGTTACAGCTGAGTTTCACTTTATGTACCTTGTCACATGCTAGCAAAATGTGTGGATATGAACACAATGGCTATTTTGAACACACACTGTGGCTTATTCAGCAAAGAAACACAAGAAGACATTATAGAAGAAAGAGAGGGAAAAGGAGAAAGGCAGGTAAGACAGGAGTCAGGATCAGACTGTCTTTTACAGGCTAGAGCAGGGGTGTCAAACTCTGGTCCTTGAGGGCCGGTATCCTGCAGGTTTTCATTGTTTCCCTGATCTAACACACCTGGCTGAAATTAATAAGTTATTGTGAAGAAGTTGACAAGAAGCTGTTGGATCCATTAGATTTTATTCAGGTGTAACTGGGAGTTATAAAGTACTTTCTCTCCACAAATCAAGATATCTCACCAAATGAGATCCAAGCAAGCTAAACTGTTTTTGTTTTTTGTTTTGGTTGGTTGGTTTGGTTTTTTTTTAGTTTTCTTGAATTTAAATTGTTTTCTGTCTGTTGATAATTGTTTCAGATGGCCAAAAAGATGCTCAAAACCACAGATGTTTTCACATTTCTCTTTAAAAGCCCCTATACTTATTTGATGCTGTAGACTTAATTTGCTATTAACCTTAATCATTATCATTATAGCTCAATGTTTTAAAAAATGCATTTTTATTGCATTAATGTGCTAAATAGTAGCAAGTGATATTATAACTGAAAACAGGTTCTTATACTAACGCTAGCGTCTCAACATACACCGAACTCACTGGATGTTATCATGAGATTTGAAATAGTTCTGTCTGTGTGTTTGTCTTCTGCTGACTGAATAAAATTAAAGGGCCCAACTGTGGGTTTTAAACAATTTATAGCATATTTGTGTGTGTGTATAAATGTTTTTAAATGATAGGGATCATTATGTGAATTGCATAAACACAATGTGCATGTATACATATATGATCATGTGCCCTGTAATCTTATAGTATATAGTGGAGTTGAAAAACACAAATCCTTGACTTTCTGTCTTTTTGGTGGGAGTTCTCTATTGACCTCCATCTTTTAACTTACAAACAAAATCTTCACTCTCAAAACTCAGTTGAAATTTCTGAGGGGCCAGTGTTTGGTGTCAGATGCCACTCATGTAGTCAGTCTCTGCATTTCAGACCCAGTGAAAGTAGTAAAAACACGCACATATGTACAAACCAACACAGTGTTTCTGTTCATTGCTGCAGTCTGAATGACACATGTGTTGCCCTTGCACAGCAACACACACACACACAAGCGCAAACAGCAGATGGACCTCAGTTACAAAAGCTGTTCTCAGAAGACACAGAGCGGCATTAAAAACACTGAGGAGCGTCTGTGAGCTGCTACAACTGTGAACCACTGTATAGAGGGATGATGATCATGAAGTGTGTGTGTTTACTTTCTTACCTCTTCACATTTCTTCAAATGTTTTTGGGTGGAATAGTGTGTACACTAAAATGATTAAATTGTACTGTGCAGCAATAATAATAATAATAATAATAATATTTAAACCTTAAAACTAAGACGATTTCTTTTTTTATTCTTTTGATTAAAACTCTAAGTTTTAATCTGTTTTGTGCTTTTGCCACTTTCATTTCCTTGATTTAAATGTGTTTTTGTATTTATTTGTTTTCATGATGTTGAGCGTCTTGGTCAACTTTGATTTTGATAATGTTTTAAAATTAGTAAAGACACTCTTCTCATATATTTGTTCTGTGGATTTAAAAATGAACAAGTTAAAAAACAAAACAAAAAACAAACAAACATAAACTTAAGATGAAAAGTTAAACTTTTAAATGAAAATGAAATATAAGCCCATGAAAATTCTTTTTTGATTATTGTTCTTTTTTTCAGATAAGAAGTGGAAAAGCAGCTATTTAACTTTTCAGTTGAACATATTTTACAACATCTGTGTTCAGGCAGATTTTGGACATGTTTCAAAGCTGTTTCCCTGCCCTCTGAGTTTTTATTTGTTCCCGACCTCTGCCTTCTGACCTGGAATTTGACTTTTGTCGGATCTCCCTGTTTGTCTGCATGCCATGCAACATTTTCAAGCAAACCTGAAGTTGCTTTTCATCTGACTGCCTCTGTGCCATGCATCTTGACTGGGGTGAAACAGCTTGCTTTGGGTGATGATTTGCAAAGACGAGTTGCAATGTCACAACAAAGTTGGGATTTCATGACAGTTTCTGTTTATATCCTGCCACTTAAACGTATGAACTTGGATTTTTTTTGGTATGCTATCTTATATCACTTAAATATTATGCCAAATGCTTACATCTGAGGCTCTGGTTCTAGGCATACTTTCAGGCTAATGCAAGAAATAAGTTTTTATTTTCAAATTAACTCAAAATTCTACAGTAGCAGGACAGCTATAGATAAATTAACATGACAGAATCAAATCTTAGGACTGAGAATGAAGCAGACCAGCTTTTTAAATCTGGCTATGTTGTTGGAAAGTGCTGCTTTCCTGCTCGCCTTACTTGTCCTCTCCCACATACAGGCAGTCCCATGATATCCTGCTTATGAATGAAATGCTCCACTTCTCAGCTTTCAGAATTTGTTGTGGTTTACAGTCATTTGAGTTATGCATGACATTTTCTGTCACCGGCAACATGGTTGGATTTAAAAGGCTAAAGTACACATTATCAATAATGGCAATAGTGTTATAGAAAATATAATCCAGAAAACATGGAAAATAGACCATGAGTCCCTTAAGAAAGTTTTATTTAAAAAAAACAAAAAAAAAAAAACATCTCAGATCAGACTGGTACAACGTAGTAGATCAGTCAAAAATGTTTTATGGTTGTGTAGTTTGTATGTTTTTCTCAGTCTATGGTCAAGCTTTTGTCAGGGAATATCTTATAAAAGACTTTTCAAGTTGTGGCAGCGAATGTTTGCAACAACATTGTCAAGATCGAGTGATTCTGATTGGCTCATTTATCAAAGATTGAAATTTTGAGGTTGCAGAATTGAACTGACATGGAAAATTACTGCAACAATTACGTATTCAAGTCAGAATCACAAACTTCTTCTCCACAGGAGATGTGGTGGTGAGGGGGGCCAGAGGTCGGTGCTCTGTAGTTGAATAGACTGTTTCAGCTCAGAGGAAGAACAGGGCTCTTTTGTGTCCTGGAAGTGGATCCTCAAAAGACCTTTGACCTGTCAGGGATTTAAGATCATTAGCTGGTGACCCCCCCTCCTCTTTCCAGCTCCTCAACACCTAGCTCACCCTTTCACCCCCCAAATCACCCAACTCTCCACCCCTGGACCCCCTGAGGCGAGCTTAAGTCCTGACAGTGAAGTGACTCGAGATGATGTGTCCACACTTGATTAGGTATTCATCCAGTTTCTTCACTCACATTCTAATCAGACTCACTTCCACTCTGAAAAGTCAGGTCAGTTTTAGTGACGCACAAATGACAAATGGCAGGATAAACTGAGCATGTCAAAGGTTCAGTCGTACTTGGTATCCAAGTCAGTTTATTGGTGTTGCTCACTTTATGATGGACTATCTTGATCTTGATGAAATGTTAAGGCCCATATTTGCTCTACACAACGACAGATATTCAGCATTCAGTCTGTTTCCTGCATTCTTTAATGCGTAGTTTGGTCCGTTTCCATGGTTCTTGCAGATGCGTCCCCCAACGCAGCAAATGGAGCAGTACTAAGATGGGGGCGGTGTTGAGTGGTATAACTGACATGCAACCAGTAAAAGGAACAAAGAAGAATGAGGAGAAGCCGCGACGTATTTAATGGTTACATGGAACTTCAGCATGTAGTGTGCTGCCGCTTTCTATGTCTCAGTCTTAGAGATACATTATCACGACGTCCTCCTCCGTTACTTTGTTTTTGTCTGAAACTGGCATCAAAACTCGGAAGTGAACGCTTAACTTTGCCCTCTGATGGATAAATTGGCTAACAGCCATGACGGACGTACCCATTTACGCACATAATAGCATAAATGAGCCTTTAATCCTCTTTTTATTTTATTTTATTTTATTTTATTTTTATTTTTTGGAGCGTTTTACAATGATCAGTGATATCGATACCAATCTGCAATCTGTGAAAAATGCATAGTCATTTATACATTACATTTATATGTAAAAAATACATATAAATGCAATAAAAGAATTAACCCAATCTGTAATATCAAACACTTTATCAGGCCAAATACTTGTTAACAAAACAACTAATCAGCCAACCACATGGCAACAGCTCACTGCATTTAGTCATGTAGACATGCTCAAAATAACTTGTATTAGTTCAAACTGAGCATCAGAATGGGGGGAAGAAAGGGGATTTAAGTGGTTTTGAATGTGGACAGGTTGTTGGTGTCAGACAGGCTGGTCTGAGTATCTACTGGGATTTTCACACACAACCATCTCTATGGTTGACAGAGAATGATCTGAAAAAGGGAAAATATGCCTTATGGATGTCAGAGGAGAATAGACAGACTAGCTAGAGATGATAGTGTTATGATTTCTTGTATGGCAGGACCCTATATTAGAAACTTTTTTTTAACCCTTTCAGACCCAACCCAGGATAAAATGAGAAGATTTTTTTTTTCTTTATTTCACTACTGAAGATGTGAGTAGAGTCCCATCACCTTTATTTTTATCAAGGAAAAAGAAAGAATAAAATTAAAATTAACAATTTGAATATACTTATAATTTATTACTTTGTGATATGACAAAATTATTGTAGTGCATAATTGTATTATAACTGTATTTACCAGGGGATATAATCTAAGTATCAGGTTATGTTGAAGAGTTTTGAAGCAAGTTGTTACCATAAAATGATGGAAAAGGTCTCAGAAAATGTGTGTATCAAATTTGATACAACAACAAAGCAATGAAGTAGACGCACCATTTATGGAAAGAGCAACTCATAACTGAATTGCTAATATCCAAAACAAGAGCTTTAGGATTGCCTTCATCTTGATACTTAATAATTTAGTCATTTCTGTACATTTATATCAGTAGAGCTCATTTTTATGTGGTCAGAACAATGTTTCCACAGTTTGACACCAGTGACTGATATGCAATGAATTCTTGTTTTTTCCAATGAACTTTGGATTCATTGAATATATTATATCCTTTTACCCCTCTTTTTAACAGCTTCTGGATGTGGAGTGGCAATTTAGTGATTGTTTTACGTAATTTGAATTGTGTTGTGATCTACTAAGAAAGAAAGATTGTTAAGAGTCTGATTCAACTGACAAGATTAATTGTAGGGGTGCTTTTCTAAAGTGTGGAAAGATCAAAAATAACTGAGGGGCTAACATGGTCTGTGGAGAGAAAGTGAACATGTAAATCTCCAGGTAAAAGTTTGCATCCAAGTTTAGAAGCTAAATATTTACTAACTGGGCTGGGCTTTTATTGTAACTGCAAGTTAGTTATCCTCCTAAGAAACTGGCAGAGCAGAGTGGATTGAAAACAAGTAAGTGACGACCGACTTGAAGATAAATGAAGAAACAATCCTCATCCAGGATCTGGGTTGTTGATTCCAGTCTAGAATCAGAGGAAATGTCTGGGTCTGCAGCTGCAGACAAGCGCAGCGACCTGTGGGACCTTCGACGGCCAAATTGGTTCCATCAGCCCTGATTTTTAATGCTTTTAAAGTTGGTTGATTGTAATTTAATTTTTAATTCTTGTGTTTCTATCAGGTGCAAACTTTCCAAATTTGTAGAGGTTGTGTGCTAGAAAATGATTAAACTGAAGACAAACATCAGCTAAGAGACACTTTTTTGAAAATAAAAAAAGACTTTATAAATAGCACAAACATTCATTTTACATTTTAATTTGTTAAAACTGTATAAATACAATAACACATTTACTATCCCAGCTGCATGGAGACTGTGCAGGACTCTCAAGCTAACAGGCCTCTGGTAGGGAACCCAAGCTTGAGATGCCACCCCAGGAGAAAGAGGGGACGGGTGAGAGAAGAGTTTTATATATATAGAATGAATAATTTCTAAGTCATATGACTTAATGTTAAAACTGTAAAATTCTTTTGAAGATATAGATATGTTGACACCAGCGTCACGACGCCAAGAGTTTGAGAAATTTTTTTTCAACAGCTCTCTAATCGTTCAGGTGTGCTGTAGGAAATCCTCCACCATTTTTCCTGTCAGCTGTGTAACTTGATTTGAATGCTGCTTTGTTTTAGTTCTCCAAATGTTTTCAGGTCTATGAAAATTGTATATCTTGATGCATCAGACCACTGAACAGTTTTCCACCTCAGCCCATCTTGAAGAAAATGTGACCATGAGTCGAGCTTCTATGCTGTATTCTTTGCAGCCATGGCAGCATAAATAATCTGTGTTCACTGACAGTGGTTTTCCTTTAGCCTGTGCAGGGATTTCTTCTTCTGTCTGTTTTTCATGCTGTTCAATGTCAAATAAACAAAAACCCATGAAATTCACAAAGCACAAATAAATATCACAGATGAGTTCAGCTCTTAAAACAAATATTAAATTAGATTTGTTCTGTCCTGATCACTGTTTTAATTGTTCTTCTTTGGGTAATATAGCTAAATCTAAGAGATCTAAGAGATTTCTAAAAATTTGTAATAGTTATAGAAGTTTAACTTATATTTGTTTCAAAAGTAAAGAAAAATCTGTTTTCTTTGGTTTTACCCGAAGTTCTGTTTGTCCTCCCCCATCTCCTTCTCCGTCTGTTTCATATAGCTTCACTCTTTCTTTTGGTAAATAAAAGTTATGTCTGCATCTGTTGCTTCCATTCGTCTTGCTGCCAGAATGAATGGTCTTATTGTGTGGATGTGTGATGACAGACTCAGCAAACACACACAAACATGCACACACACCTGTTACACTGTGTGCAAGCACACTGCCACATTCGTAAAACTTCAAATCGACCCCTCATCTGTCCTCTGCTTCTGTCCCTTGTATCATGTTCTTTAAATCCAACACTTTTCTATCAATCTATGATGTGTTTACATTTTGCAATTGATTTATTTGGTCTGTGTCACTGTGAAACACTAAGTTACTAACTGCACCTGTGTGTGTATGTGTCATCTGGACAAGACAGCATGGCATTCTTTTAAAAAGTCAAACATCAACTGTGTTCACGTGTGTTGCAGCTGTGCAGTCATACTTCAGTCTGTTGGTGATGCGCTGCTGCTGTATGAAGATAAATTGGAGCCATTTGGTTTTTGACATATGACAGCATAACGGCAACATGCTAACAACAAGCTAGCAAACTTTTGAAACTGGTGGCAGTGCAAGTTGCCCCTTCCATCTGTCACGTAATTAATCTAAATATTATCCACTCCTCAGTCCCCCTAAAATGGAAAACAGCTAAAATAATACCACACTCCAAAGACAAAAAGCTAGCCCTTTCAGGTACAAACAGTTGCCCCATTAGCCAGTTACCCATTTTAAGTAAGATTATGGAGAGCATTGTTTATTGACAACTGGAGCATTACCTGTTTATCAAAATTTCAATGACAGACTTCCAACACGCCTACAGACAAAAGTGCTCCACATCCACAGCTCTGGCATCAATGCTGGATTGTTAGCAGAAAAAAGATAACTGGAGCGGTAATGCTTGAGTTCTCAGCCGTTTTAATCTCATTGACTACAACTTATTGTGTAGAAAACTGTAATGGTATGGAATACAACTATCTGCATTATCTGCACTGAACAGTCTTTTTCAATGGATGTTTTCAGGAAAGTTGCGTGTGGAGAGCCTCAGGGGAGCTGCGTAGGTCCATTATTGTGAACTGTTTTTAGAAATGATTTACAGCTGGCCTTAAAAGAAAAGGCCAAGACAATGATGTACGCTGATGATTCCACTATATATTTCTTTCCATCCACAATTACTGAACTAAGAAAGTATTAAATGATGAGTCAAAAGTCGTTACTCAGTGGGTGGAAGGTAATTAAATTTTTTCTTAACATAACAAAAACCAGCTGTATGACAATTAGCTCGTTATTTGATCTGCTTAAATCCAAAACTAACCTAAAAATAAATAGCTATCAAAGAAGTACATGATACCAAACTCCTTGGTATTGTTATAGAAAACAAGTTACCCTGGAACTTGGAAAACATTAAAAAAATTACACCAAAAATGGGATGAAAGCTCACTGCTCTTAGAAGAAATGCAACGTTTCTACCAATGATTGCAATAAAAGAAATAACCCAATCTGTAATCTTTTCTAACATGAATCACTGTTATCTGCTCTGGTGCATCAAACAAAATACTCCAAAAACTTCAAACACTACAAAACCAAACAGCACATGTAATACTTAAATGTAATTATAGGACAAATGCTTTGACAATGCTCAATGGTTTAAACTGGTTACAGGTTAAAGACAAGTTATTATACTCACTATTCATTTTGTCAAGAATATCTCAGCAACAAAAACTCCTGTAATATGTACCTGATAATTTTACATTATCTAAATCCAAGACAAATGCAACAAATATACAGTTTTTTGGGATTTATTTATGAATGGAATTATTTACCACATTACATATAAAAAAACGCATCATTGAGTTTAAAATCTTGCTACAGAAGAATACATTAAAGAAGAGAATAGTTATAAAGTTATACAATTAGGTGTACTTATATTCAATAACAAGCACATTTTTTAATGTGTAAAACATTCAGTGACTGTTTTAATCTTTAAATGGAGACAAGTGATGGCAAGCAGGACTGATAATGAGGTGTTAAATACACACAATCACACACTGCCACAGTGATTTGGAGGAATCTCCTTTGTTTTAGTATTTACTATAAGCAGCAATCATCCATGTTGGTTTAAACATGTTGCTCCTGGAGGCAGATAAAGAAGATTAGCTAAAAACTGGAAGTTTAATTTGAGGGATTTAAGGGAATACCCTACTTTGTATTTTAAACACCCTTAGAGCAGGATCCATGGATACAATATTGATAGCTACATGCTGCAAAGGATTAGCTTTAAGCTTTTAAATATCTCAGTGTAGTGAGATTAAATTAAAAATAATAATAACAGAGTTGCATCAATACAACAATTTGAAAGTGTTCCAAGTTGTTGTAGAAAATGTCTGATGTTGTTAAACCAGCATGTTGACTGTCCATCAACATGTATGTTAAGTTTCTTGGTGTTTCTGATAGACCCTAAATTGGATAAAGCAGGTATAGAAAATATCATTCTGATTCCAATCAATTTTTAGCTTTGATACCATCCCCCCATCAGTCCATACATGACTCAAATCCCATCATCCATTGTGTGTGCTCGACCGGTAAATCTATGTTTCAGCTCTCACCTATGATCACTCCTCACTTGGAGGAGGTCCCGGGGAAGATCCAGGACCCGCTGGACGGACTACATCTCTCAGCTGGCCTGGGAGCGCCTTGGGATCCCCCCGGACGAGCTGGAGAATGTGGCTGGGGAGAGGGAAGTCTGGGTTTCCCTGCTTAGGCAGCTGCCACCGCAACCCAACCCCAGATAAGTGGAAGAAAATGGATGGATGGATGGATGGATGGATGGATGGATGGATGGATAGATAGATGGACAGATGGATGGAAATGGGTTAAGTAAAACTTGATGCTTGACTTTGATACAAAAAGTCTGAACAACACAGCTGAATTTGTGGGTTGGATAGCTGAGTGTGTGCCGATGATTTATCATTTATCCAAAGCTCATTAAGCTTGCTTTTAAACTTCTGGGGTGATGCCTTCATAGTGAACTTGTTGACATGAATGAAGAAGCCGTGGCTGGTGTCAATCTGAGAAAAACTGTTACCACTCACACATGACTAAAGCCCCCTCATCCGTTGTGTGTACTCAACCAGCACACTGGTTGACTTCCTCTCTCTCTCTCTCTCTCTCACACACACACACACACATACACTGAAAGCCCACTTTCAGTTCTGTATTTGAGTTCCCATCAGTACATCAGCTCTTACAATAAAAGAGGTGGAGGTGATACATGTCTGTTTGTATTTGTGGTATGCGGTCTGTTATGTCTTCCTGTTTTCTTTAAACTTTCTTGTATCTTCTCCTAATTTCAAAATTTAACAACGGACACTTCACAGTAACAGTCCAGAGGTCAAAACAAAGATAAACCAATAGTGTATACATATAAGAAACTAAGCACCTCTGAAGTGGGATTATGGTCTGTCTGAACTGCATGAAGGCAATGGAAATCCCACCTCCCACATCTTTCCAGTGCTGGGGGGGTTATTTCTCGACCTGTTGCTGTAACTTTTCCAGATCAACAATCTGGTTCGGATTGAGAAATGAAGAGATGGTCTTTCTGGCTCATGTCCATTTGATATTCATGTATTTATGACTTTTCAAATGCTACAATCCAATCTAATGCCATTTATGAAGATAAATAATGGAGCATGGTTCTTTTTTTTGTTTTTTTTTTTAATTTAGGCCTCTGGTTGGTTTTTTCCCTCACTGAGGAGTTTGTGTGAAGACATTTTAATGTTGAACTTTATCTTGATAATCTCTTACTAAAGCCAAAGTGCATCAGACATTTGGAAAAACAAAAACTGTCACACTTCCTACACTTACAAGGAAATGTGTTGAGTTTTAGTGGAACATGATTTTCCCCAACCAACATCCACTCTCCTTCTAGAAATTTTGATTTATCTAACTGTAAATATCCATTTTTCTGTATGTTTAGTAATACTATCAGCTAGTAATCTGTTTTCATTTTATTTTTTTAAATGTTTCCCTGCTGCAAACACCTGACTCAAATAATGGATTGTTTAGAGGCTTGTGCAGAACTTGACAACAAGCTGGTATTCACTTAATACCAGACGCGCTGCAGCAGGGAAACAGAAAACCTGCAAGACACAAGGCCAAGAGGTTTAGAGTTGGTGTTCTGTGGTCTGTACTAAAACCTCTAATTGTGTTCTGCTATGTTTAATCTCTGCAAAGGCCAACCCTGATAAACTTGGACTTGATAATAGTTTAGAGCAACATCTACATCATTTTAATTCATATTCATCCTGAAAATGTCTGTTTTTATTTTTATTAAACGTGCCTAAACATTTTTAATTTGTGCTTTGTATCATTTTCATTAATTCTTCACCAGTTAACACACATATACTGATATTTACACATTTAACCCCTTAGGTGCCAGAGTTGCTTAAATTAAAAATTTTAGGCATCTTTTAAACTTGATTTCTCTGTAGCCCCCCCCCCACCCCAACTCCCCTAATCACATTTTATTGTTTTCTGTGAGCTTTGGCTTCTGTGGTCCTAGAGGGCCTCTGTAAATGAGTGATACAGCGTCTGTGGACAATGTTTGGGGATTATCAGTGAAGCAATAAGAAGGACAGCACTTGTGTGGTTGTGTTGCTTCAGGGTACAGGTAGAAGAGGAGGTGGAAGTGTAATGATGGGGATTACTGAAAAAGTTAAGTGGGTGAGTCATAATGACTTGTGTATATATAACAAGAACATCAGTAAACCGAGTTTCATTTATCAACTGAATCTTTGGTTCATTTTCTTAGAACTGTTAGAAATGTCACATAGAGCTAGTGGGAAGGTTTGCATTATTAAAATGAAATGAGTCGAATTGCAGCTGAATGAACTTTTGTGGTTGTGAATGAAGAGATATTAAGATCAGACCAACAAGATATTCAAAAATGTCTCAGTGGAAAATTGTCCTTTGAGAGTTAATTTATCCTCTTATCACTTCATCTCAGTCTGCATCCTTCTCCTGACAAAGCTTAGTGGCATCAACTAAAGCAAAGATTTAGTCTGACTGCATCCAGTTCTGAATTACACTTGGATAGAAACTAGACTGATGTAAAGTCACAGGAACAGAAACACTATAAGGATTGTGTAGAAACCCTCCAGGGAAACTTATCTCAACTCACTCACAGCAAAGGCAGTTAATCTCACTCTAATTCTTTACCATCCCACATTTTTTCTCTTGTGTTTTCTGGAGCTCCCTGTAGGAACCCTGCTGTTCTTAGACATTGTGATGCTGAGCTTTTGTTGATGTTAATGGGCCATTAAATTGTGTGTTGAACAGAGAGGGCAAGGGGACTTCAACTATTTTCCAATCTCCAACAAATCTATTTGGATTTAAGTTTTTGGTTTTAAGGCTTTTAAGAATTTAATGACAACAGCAGCATGGACTTTACTATTCGGTGCTAAACCTGATAGCCAGATAATGTTATCCCCGCAACATAACGCAATGTTCAAATAAGGTTTCTTTTTCACACTTTTGGAGCCTCCATAAATGTTCAGTAGGGTTGATGTCAGGTGACTGTAGGTCAGGTGGCTGCAACTGTGATCATTCCTCTCTGCTCAATTGCCTTTGAAGTAGCATGACAACTCCTCTTGTGAGAAACATCTGTCCTTTAAATGCAATAGGAAAGAGTTCAGTCAGCATCCAAGTATTTATCAGCTTTGTTTGGCATTGATGAAAACACAACCTTTGCATGGACAAGCTAATATTCAGTGGGTTTATAGAAACGTTTGCTGTAAAGTTAGCATGGAGACTCTTAAGCTTACAGCTGAACACGTGCAGGAAATAAATATCACTGATTGTTTCTACAAATGAGCAAGGCAGCTGGTGGATCTCAGTCACTTTTAAGTGGGGCTGAAGTGTCGAGTACTTACAGAATAAACAAGCCTCAATATCTCAGAGAGTTGTACTTATCAGAACGTTTCATTCCCCATAGTGTGGTGCCATCCCTTTATGTCCATTTATTAATTCCCCAAGTACCAGTTTTACCCCATTCAGGGTTACAAGGAAACAGGAGTCCACCCTAGCTGCCTTCAGCCATGAGGCAGGTATCTCCAGCTGAATGTCCGTTCAAACATGCTACTTTTTTGTGTAAAAACACAATGAAGAATGCTGTGCTACTTTTCTTTGGCCAGGGTGGAGTCCTTTTGTTGCAGGTGTACCACTATCACCTCCTCTTCTGATGGTCTTCTTACATCTGTTATTGCCGTTAATCTCCAAATGGGGTTTCTTTGTAAGTAGTCGGATAGTATTTGCTGGTATATTTTCACCCAGCACAAGCATTTAATAAGAAGAATATCAAACAGAATACACACACAAATTCTCCTTCATCATTGATACAGAGAATAAAATGTTATGTATTCATCGTCTGGTGTGATCTGTAAAAATTTACAGGCTTGAATAAGAACATGGAGCGTGAACATCAAGAGGGACAAATGTCCAAAATCCACAGGAAAACATTTTCAAAAAAGTCTGGAAAGCAATTGTGGAATTCCAAGAAAACACAGACAATTAATGCAAGATGAGAAAACTAAGGAATGTACATACAAAGTGAGAAATGATCATTGAACACAGACATAAAACAGAGTTTTTTACATCTTGTTAGAAATCTTGCTAATTGACTAAAAATCCTCTTTAACCATTTTTTTAAGATGTTTTTGAACCTTGAAAAGTTCTGAATATTTTCATATTGGAAGAAATGTTCAGTATATGTGGTGTAAGACTTATGCAGTTCTATGAAGATGGTAGACTTCAGTTATTTGTGTTGCACAAACATTTTACCTGCATATTTCCATAGTTTGCAGACAGTGTTTGAAGGCTGATGCTGGCTGTGTGCAGAGTAAACACGCTACTCAGAACCAAACAGCAGCACGTGAAGGAAAACGTGACCTAGGAAAAGGTCCATATTCCTTAAAGTTAAAAATTTGTTATTGTGCTATAGATTAGAAATCTTCTAAAATAAAAAAGAAACACTCCCACTTATTAGCAGAATACATAAAGGTTTGCAGTGTGTAGTGTTGCCTGAATGTACAGTGAGATTGAGTATGCTAAAACGGTATAGCCTATACTACAAAGTATTCTATAATGCAACATGAAAAGCAGTGAATGATGCATTTTCAGGAAAAATAAACCACAATGACCTGGTTGATCAAGCACATACCAAAACATCTCCAATGCTGTCATATAAATGTGATTTTATCTTTAAATCTTAGAGACATTTCAAGATTTTTTAAAAGTTTCTTAAGTTTCTCATATCCTTTTTTTTTCATTTTAACTGTAGGCGCAAGACAAATATATAAGTTGTAGCACAAAAAGTACATATTAAATTTATACATATTTATACATATTTAGGGGAAGAAACTTGAAACAATTTTATTAGTCATAATATTTAAACACACAATGCAATGCAGTAAATTTTGGTTTACAAACACTAAATCAGGGGTCTCCAACCTGCGGTTCCTGAGCCGCAAGTGTCTCTCTGGACCTTCCACAATGCCTGTAAATATGTGGCTAAAATATTTTTCTAAATCCATCTTTCTTGTCATTAGGTTGGAAACCAGGGACTTTCTTTTTACTTTACATTATTTTCCACAAATATCTACATCCCTTAGAAAAAAGTCTGTCTATCCTCTTTTTATAAAGGTTTTATGTTTTTCTTTATTTTAAAACCTAAAAATGGAAATAGAAATGTGGTTCTTCAAAAATAAATAACCTGTGGTGGCTCTTCATAAAATATATATATATATATATATATATATATATATATATATATATATATATATATATATATATATATTAAGTTGCCTTTTTTAAAAGTCTCGTAACATTTGCATATCTAAAGTAGTTTTATTTAGCTGTCTGAGGGAAAAATGGCTCTTTGGATTGGAAAGGCTGCAGACCCCTGCAATAAACACATAAACAGATTTATCAGCAGTTTTCTCTTTAAACTGCAACAATTAAAATGTTTCTTCATATATATTTATAAAATCAAATATTTCTGACAAAGAAGGATGAAATGTTCAGGATTTACTAACTAAAAGGTAAAAAGTCAGCAGGATGAATTTAAAGCTGTGAATCTGCTTCCTTCTAAACACAGAAGGAACAATATGTGATGAATATCAGCATCAGGTGAACAGACAGAAAGCAGGATTAGAATCTCACAGCTTCTAGATGGTGAGGAGAGAGAAATATTCACAATATGCACAATAACTTCCATACATGCACCTTTAGTACTTCAATATCCAGATTTCTGACCTATAATTTTTCTAATCTTTCATTCTTAGCTTGTCTGTTTAGCGTACCGGTAGTTAAGGGGTTGACATGAAAACATGTGGTATCCACAGAAAGTCCAGAATCTCAGCTAACAGCTCAGCAAAACCATTTCTATCACCAACAAACACAGTAAAGACAACAATAATTAAAAGACCAGGTGCTCAAAGTCTGAAAAATATGTAAAATAGGTTATGGTTCCACCCAATGCATTAACATTGACAAACGGCTCCTCTACTGAAAGCTCACATCTCACAGATTCCACAGCTGGAAGTTTCATCTTGCTATGTCCACATGGCACTGAAGTCGGTTCAGGTGTGAAAACGGTGGCGAAAACTACATACTACAGGCTGTGGGGGTGCTAAAGAGTAACATTCCAAAGATAGAGCAAAACAAAGCATCCACAGATAAAGGCTCACTGTGTGTTGCAGGAAGTTCACATTGGAAGCAGAGAAGAAAAGATAGCTGAGGATTCACTGCAAGGCAAAAGAGAAACATTTCTTTGGACTAATGAAGAAGTTGAGCTTCTTCAAAAAAACTCTGGACTACAAAACATAAAAAACTCTGTGGATTGGGAATCGCTGCGTGTTCATCACATTGACTTCATATCCTCGAGTTGTGCAACTTCGCTGTACACACAGTACCGCAGACGGTAAAGGACTCAAACCTATCCACTTTGGTACCTGGCTATAGACATGGTCGGTTTCATGAAGGCTAGTCCCTGGCTTCGTGGGAATGAAAGGGTGGTTTGCTAAAATACTTTTGCAGTTTTGCTGCAATCCGGCGTCGTGGGGACGGCCCCACTGAACCAGAGGCAAAAGAAGGCCCGATTTATGCTTTACGTTTGTAAAAGTCAGAAAACATGTCTTACCTTTGCTGTCTTGCCTAAATTACAACCACATTTATTAAGATAAATAAATAACTAAAAGGTTTCTCATTGTCTTTTGGGAGCTGTTTTCCATCCAAAAGTCACAATGTTCTGCCCATCTGCATCGGTTTGGACAGGCAAACAGAAACGTTGGTTATTCTTCTACTTTCTTAAGTTCCAGACAGAAAACATCTCTTCATTTTAGTAAACCCGCTCTTTCCTGATTACATCAGATGCACCACTGCAGCAGGGATGGGAGACAGGGACGCCATGTTTCTGTGATTAAAGCCAGTGAGCAAAAACAAAACAAAACAAAAAACCCTAATGCACGTGCCATTTATATATAAAACTCCCTAAAGAGTCAGTATTAGTGGGTGAGTAGACAGATCCCCATCGTGGTGCTTTTTAGCCCTGTTTTGACCAAGGGGTCCGGCTTGGACGGTTTGGTTCAATAAACCCTAATCTCCGTTGCATTTCCACAGCAAACTTTATAGCAAACTATACCAATGGGCAACATGTAAGTTGTTTAGATATAGATTCATCATTTACATCATAGTGTGATGTTATACTGGCACAACGCCTTCCTTTTCTGTAAAGAAAATGTAAAATAGAAACAAAGGACAAAAATGATGGACATCCAGCAGTTTGTGTTCTTTATTCATGGCATGTGGCTTTAAACAACAAAAAAATTCACAGGATGTTTAAACATGATGCTGTTCCTGCTTTATTGCCGAGTCACACAGGAAGTGACCATTCTTTCGACCAATCAATGGATTGCTGTGTGCCGAGTTCTACCCTTTTGGGTTGGATAAAAAAGACTGGGACCCCAACGGGACGGTCCCTATCTGACACTTTTCCCTTTTTTTCTATGGAAATGCGAAAAACAAGAAGAAGAAGAAGAAGAAGAAGAAGAAGAAGAAAAAGCATCCCATTGGTGTAAACAGGGCTTTCAGATTCATTATCTGTTAATGACACACCCCTCCAGGTTTGCTGCTCTCTGAAAGTGAATTCCTTTAAAAGATACAATTCATTGCCAGGCTTGCATGTTCAAATGTTTGACTTGTGGAAAATTTTAAATATTCATCGACCTTTTTGTCATTCTTTTATTGACATGTTTTGTTTTGCCAGAGAACTCCACCTCCTTGCCTTTACTCATCATGAGCTGTGTTGTGATAACTGATGCATGTAATTCCTACTTCTTATGCTTTGCAGGGACTTCCCCAGAAACTTTGATCTCACCCATACTTCTCAGGTGTGTGTGGGAAGCACATAAAAACAGCTAAAGAGGCTGATGTATCGCAGCACCCTCTTAGAGTGTCATGATTACATTAGCATGCAAGTTTCACTCTCATTATCTGCTCTCATCTCATTGTACAGGCTGCTTACATCAACAGTTAAAAGTGCAAACATATAGCCTGTGACCGTTAATTACAGACTATATAATCATAAACTTTCCAGATCCATTATGACTCACATTCTGGGGAACTATTTTTTATTTACAAACTATAATCCAGCTTTAATAATGACAATATAACTGCCCCATAATTAGGAATGAAACAGCATTTTAGCAGTTAATGTTGTTTCATTCATTTTTAATGGTAAATTCACCCATTTATCTCCATTTATCTCCTTTTTCATCATGGCTGGACTTAAAAAGGATGCTCCTTTTTCAGTCACACTATCTACAAAAAAATTATGATACCCTTCCGCATTTTGGTTGCACCTTTCAGGTTACAGAAAGGTATTCTCATCAACCCACCACTGTTCCACCTTAGTGATTTGTACATACCAAACAGAGGAGTAGGCTCAGTACCTCTGTGTCCTGTCACAAATCAAGCCGGTATCATGGAATCAGCTGAGTGACAACAACTCTGTTGGTTAGAGTGTCAAGTTCCATGATGGCGGCTTGATGTGTTAAAGTACTCACAGGCCCGGTCTGTTTCACCTCACCCGTCGGTTCAGATGTGTAACAGCAAGACTGGGATTTCTGCACACTATCCGGAACCTCATTTTCACCGTAGCTACTTCAAGAATGAATCATCAAGAATAACAGTGATAAAGAGTTTATGCTATATTTTGTGCAGGAATGACAACCCCACCCTGTACTTTTACCCCATCTATAACCATTTTGGTATGTTTGCAAAGTGAAATGACTCGACAAAAGAACCAAAAGTGATGACTTGGGTTGTGAAGTTGTAGCCTTCCACTACTGCAGAAACCCCATACTGGTAACAGCGGTGGATCAAGAAACACATCAAAATCAAGAACTTGCTAAACTAAAAAAAAAAAAAAAAAACACAAAAAAGGTCTAATTTTAAATCAAATGCATCTTTTAAAACCGGAGAAGTTGAATTGTAAATACTATTACAATTTACAATAAATAAAGAAAGAACTTTCTACATCTATTAACATGAGAAATAAATGATATTTAAATTATACAAAACTGAACTGTAACCATATTAACACTGTTTAAGGACCTCAAAATATTCTTCATCTGAAGGTGCTTGAACACCAAGCCAACAACTGATCATCAGGAACATCTGAAGAGTCGAAGAGCATCTAGAGAAATCATTCTGGTTGTTCATCGTAGCAACCACTTCAGTTTCTCTTTATTTATTTATTTTTTATTAATTTTTAACTCTTCTTTCACAATCAACATGGCAAGCTTTCCCAACACCCATCCAGCAAACACATTCTCAGTAACCACATTCCAGAACTACACTCGACTTTCATTGGTGAACAAATACAAGTGGTGTGTTTGTTTTATCTACACAGTCTTCCAGTTTCCTCTGCTGAATACTCTCAAATGTCAGTATTCTGAACTGGAGAATTATTCATGATTGCAAAGGAGTACAGCTGTAACTGACACATAGTAATTTGTAGGTGTACGGGATCTTTGCAGTGAATTTGAGTACCATTTTTCATTTAAAAAAAACAGAAGACCCAGCATCTGGCCCTGTTGTCAGTGCTCAGTCCTGATATTGGTTTGGTGTATAAGAGCCTTGAGATATTATAACGAGACAAAGATCATAAAAATATAGAAAGTGAGTGAAATGTTGTGTACTACTAGTAAAGGCTTATTTTGTTTTTAATATGCATGAATTGAATTGTGCTTAAATTTCTTAATCTTGTAAAGCACTTTGTATTGCCTTTTGTATGAAAAGGGCTTTATAAATAAAGTTTGATTAATTTATTGATTGATTGACTGATAGTGTTTGATATGACATGTCAAAGGGAGCTTCAGTTTGGACATTTCTTGGCGCTAAGAAAAGCACATATACACCCACAGACACACACACAAAAGGGTAAAAAAATCAGTAAAAATTATGTGATTTGTGATTTTCTGTCTTTTTTTTCAGTAAAAAATCAGTTTCCCTTGTATTACAGCCACCAGTTCTGGTTTATGGCTTTGTAAAGCTTAAAATGTGCAGGAAAATGTGTACAAGTTCACCTGAGTTTCAGGTGAGAAACTGATCTTAGATTTCCCTATGACGTAAAAAAGTCCTCATGACTAAAAGTTGCACTTCATCTTTCGCATATCTATAAACCTGAATCTACATCTCAGCTTGAAACCAGAACCTCTCCCCCATCACTCTCTTACACATTCTTTATTCACACCATAGAAGAAACAAGTCACATGTCGCAAGGGAATTTTTATGACTAAAGATTCTACATTTGTTTTTCCACTCAAGGTGTCACACAGAGAGGGACCTCCCCCTTGACACTCTTATTTGCATGCACTCAGTGACCTCAATTCTGTGGAGATAAAGTTCAGATATCAGTCTGAACAAAGTGCATAATTAGCAGCAATCTGACCTCAAATACCTGAGGTTGTATAGTTTCTTTAAACACACAGCTCATGTCGAATAGATGTACAACATTTCTTTGCTATTTTTTTTTAAAAAACAGGAAGATCTTAACAGATTATTCTGGGTTACACCCATGTTTATTTGCCATATAATGAGTAAAATATCCCCTTAAGTCAGACCAAAGAGTCCACCCTACAACCATCTTGAGAGATTGTAGGTGATATGAGACATGAAAGAAGTTTTACAACTGTTTAGGTACTTGTGGGTATCTTGCATGACAATTATTACACAAGAATACGAAACTTCCTTAAGTGCAGTGAACTATTAAAAAGAACATCTTGTCTCACCCAGCTTGAACGTATGATATGCTTTGCATATGCTCTGACACCCAGAAATACTGGTACAACAAAAAGCGTGTCTTCTTGTACACTAGGGGAAATCACTGGGAGTTAAATTTGCCATTTCAATGACGTGTAACAAAAAAACATTTATGATTTTGACATCGGCTGAGCAGTTTTCACACATCAAGTGAGCTAAAAGGGATTTGCCTGATAAAAGGATGACATCAAATAAAAACTGTCTTGTAAGTCTGCAAATGCGCTAAGGTTGACTGAACCCCAGAGAAATGTAGGTATTAGTGCTTATTTCAACCAGGCACAAAAAACTGTTTCAGCCAGCTTCACAAACTGTTGCCAGTGTAATGTAAAAAAAAAAACAACAACAAAAAAAACACTTCTGTTTTCCCCTTAAGATGCTTGTTGTTTTCTCTGTTTGCAGCATTTTGTGCATTTGAAAGTTCTGCCGCATTACAAAGCTTGCACCGAAGGGGGTTATTCTCTCCCACAGAAGACACTAGTACAGGAAAAGGACTTCCTGCATCACGTAGGGCCTCACCCATCTTGCACACAGCCTGTTTGCCTACCTCCCATCAGGTAGGAGGCTGCACAGAGTCAGTCAGAACCACCAGGGTCAGTAGGAGTTGTTACTCTATGTTCCTACTTTATTACAATTGTGCAATAATCTGCTTGTTTAATTATTATCTATTGTCAAAACTTTATTATTTAAATTTTCATCTTTATTTACTGCCTTATTACTACTTTTTATTCCTATTCCTAATATAGTGGTAGCAACCTTGTGAATCATAGTTTCATTCCCCCGTGTGAGACATGCTGAATATAAATATAAAATCCTGCATCTTGAATCTCATTTGACATCATCAAGAAATGTGTTTGCATGAAGTCCAGTATCTAGTTTATCAAGCATCAGCATCTTCAGAGCATCTTCTTCACCCCCTGCTACTGTCGACCAATCAGCTAGCAGCTGACCAATCAAACTAGATTACACTTTTAGGAAGAGGGGTCTTAAAAAGAAAGCACTAAGACAAGCCCCTATGTCAGCAGAGGTGACATGCATTGCCATTTCAGTATCACATATCAGCTCCATAAATTCTGCACTTCCCTGTCCCTCGATCACATTATGTTATATGTGATTGATGTGTGTTTTATAATGACAGTAACCAGTACTGTACTGAAAGTGATATAAGTTGCTTTGGAGAAAAGCATCTTCCAAATGACTGTAGAATAGAATAGAACAGAATAGAATAGAATATATATACTGTGTGTTAGGGGTGGGACTTTAACGTGTTAATTGCAATAAAATAATTACAAAAACTCTACATGTTAAAAAATGTACACATTTATTCACAGTTTGCAATCCAAACAGATTAAATACATTGATTAAATTGAGACACACGTCAGAGCTCGGCTAAATCAGTGTTGCTAATTTAACTACTTTGGTGCTATATTTAACAAGTTTTCAAACCCACCCAGTGACTCTATTTCAATGGCGTGACTAGTGACAAATCTAGAAACTTTTTCTGGTGGTATCGGAGACTTTTGGAAACTGATGTGAAAGCACATTCAGTTCTTCTCAATAAGCAGCGCTTCCGCTCCTCCCCCATCCACAGCGCTCACAGCTGCAATCAGATCAGGAGGCTTTCACTTTTTGCTTCATGACCGCTGAAAATGAAACATGCAAAGCTGCTGCTGGCTGATCCTGCACTGGTTCACCATCATATAATAATGTCTAATAATAAGGAATGTGGAGGAAAACACTTAAAAAGTTAAACGTACTGTAACATGTTGCAACATCCATTCTGAAGTAGAAGCCAGGCAGAGAAAATAAGAAAAGAGACTCAATATATTTGTAAAGTGACTTTACCCTGAAAATCTGAACAGTTTACTGAGTGTGACATTTTCAGAAAGTTTCTGTAAAATTTTAAAAAGTATTGACTATCTATTTATAAAGTGGACTTTAATTTACCTGAAAATTTACCAAATTTTAATTTACCAGAAAAGTTTGCGTTCTTTGTGCAACAAAACAAACCAGCTGATTTTTTATAGCAAGAAGAACAGGGACCCGTGCTGCTGCATATTTCAGTGTTTCAGGCTTTTCAGCCTTTTCTTACTCTTATAGAATCACATAATGTCATTATGTACCCCATGGTGGCACAGATATACATAGATAGCAGCCTTTTGCAGCAGTTAAAACTCCATTTTCCAGTTCATTATTTCTTATCTATTTTAGACCAAGTACAAACTTTCCAAACCCCAACTAACTAGGTTTAACCCTTGAAATCCAACAATATCGCTGGAGACATATTTCTATTTTCCTGCTCTGCTTACTCCCCCCAATCCCTTACTTAGGCAATCCCACAATATTCCATTATATACAATATCAGGGGAAAGTTTTGCTTCTTGGCTTTCAGAATTATGTCAGTAGCATGAATGGTCAGAAAATTACAGTGATTTAAATTGTACATATCACTTTCTGTTGCTGTCAACATGGTCAGACTTAAAAGGGTCAATTTCCTAAACCTAATAAATAAATAGTGTCGCCCAAACCTAACAAAACAGACCACATAAATATCAAACACTGGTCTCAAGCTCAGATGTCATGATTATAAGTCTTTTATGTGACTTTAAACCACCTCTCCCCCAACCTCCTCAGAAGACTTTATGATTTGAGCTCTACAGAATGATGTCTGAATGTTTATTTGTTTAATATTGCTGCAACAGAGCAAAAATGTCCAAAAACACTTTAATTGTCTCACATATGTTACATGTGTGCCCATCAAGACATTCTATAAAACAAGCTAAGGTTCACCTTCAGACTGCAAAAACAGACTAAGCTATTTTCGCACTTGAACACCGGAAAATTTCACTGGAATGTGCAGAAAATTGAGTCAGGTCTTTGATTGTTTACACTGGACATTTGCTACTGAAAATTCCCTCTCAGAAATACATGTGACATGATACAGAAGTGATGCTGTGGAAATTAATGTTCTATTTACAGCATGCCAGATGATACCACATATATTTGGACTAATTTACAACATCTATGAGGGAGTAGAAGTGACATACCTATCTGGAGAAAAGAGTCTGAAGCAGCAACTGTTAGTACACATGCTCGCTTGTTGTAAATGATCTGGTGGATTTGCTTTCATATTCACACGTTGGTAAGCTTGTTAACTTTCTGGACTTTACAATTTAAAAGATGTAAAATTTCTCGGCAATGAAAACAGCTTGATAAAATCTTGTTGGGCCAGAAGAATCCCTAGATAAGGACTACATAAGGTCATAAACTCAGTGGCAAAGGGGAATGATGTTGCTAAAAAGAAGCTACAAGATCAAACAGGTTTCCAGTAACTGATCCTGCATAAATGTACAGAGGCCTGTAAGAGCTGGGATCTGCTTGCTGTGTACACGAACATGTACGTCAACATTCTGCACCATCTGTGTACTACAGCACAATGACAGGACGACACAGCCAAAACACTTGATGCTGGAGCTCACCGCTAGGGGCAATACACAGCACTCTGAAATAGCGACGAGGCCAATATGCCGGTCCCATTGTATTTCCAGGGCATTTCCAGAAACAACAGTTTACCAATCTGTTGCCATCTGTTAAGACACAAGTGTTTGTCACTGTGCAACAGGGAGGAGAAATCATAAAGATGTCGGTAGTTGTGAACAAGGTCTGAGAGGTGCTATTCAAAACTATCCACCATTGTGTTTGCTTCCGACCTCTTGTTCACACTGAGCGCCTCTAGTGGTCAAGCTAATATTGCATCTTGTCTATGCAACACATTACCATGTCATGTCAATGCGCCTCACGTTCCTACATACACTAGTAATACATGGCAGCCATGATGCGTATGTGGACGTGTTGCTAACAGTACGTATATCCCAGGCCTAAGACATCACAAACTACAGGAGACCTTCCCCCTCTGCTGAGGCAAACAAAGACCTGATTGATGACCTGAAAGTCCTTTACTCTCAGGTTGAGGAGGACAAATCCATTCCCCTTCCCCCTTCACCAAATGACAACATCCCCCATCACACCTCTGGTAACACTGAACTACTTGAACCCCCTTCCTCATCTCACTTCTAAAGCTGCAACGAAGATGTGAAAACCTTTTCACGTGGCTCTACCAGAGACAGAGCACCAGCAGAGCAGTGTGTCCAGATGGCATTTCTTCCTTTTGTCTTTAAAATTGAAATAACCAACTGGCCCATATCTTCTGTAAGATATTTAACAGATCCCTGGAGATGTTTAAAATGCTCCCCCATCACTAAAGTCCCAAATTAACCTCCCATCACAAGAGTGGACTGCAGGCACATCATTCTGCCAAGTGTGAACATGAAGTCCGTTGAATGGCCGGCTGGTTCACCTTTCTGTATTAGCTATCAAACAACCAGGTCATAGAACTGCAACTTGTGACTTAACAGCAGGCTCAACCAACCAGAAACATGTGTAAGGATCATCCAGATCTGGTTCATCATTCAGCAGAAACTTTCCAGAAATCTTACTCTTACTTTTTTTTTTGTTTTGTTTTTCGTCTTACATTCTATATATTTTCTATTTGAATTCTCAATAATGTTATCATTAATCTTATAAGTTCACATCATTTATTTAGTTTTTTTTATTTTATTTTATTTTTTTTTCCCTCAAGCTTCAAAGTCATAAAGTGAAACGCCATCCAAATGTTTGTTAGAATGAATAGCAAGAAAAACTGGATCCCTGGAACAGTTCAGACTGATGCATCTGTAGTAAATAAACATGAAGTCAATTTGATATAATATTGAGCCAGCCTAATCAAACACTTTATGTTACATGGAAATACTTATATAAACAGCCCAGGCTCACAGAAAAAAGGCTGAACCTTACTCTACAGGAATGTTTTTCTTTTTTTTTTTTTGTGTCTTTTTTGTCTTTTAAGTTTTTATTCAATTCTTTTGATGTATAGAACATATAACAGACAATTTGCAAGTTGTTGTTGTTAAATGAAATACATAAAAATACTATAATAAATAAATAGACAACAAAATAAATAACAGAATTAAAAAATGCATGTATATAATTTTGCACATAAACATAATACATGATACAAGCCTTCCTTCCCTGACATGTTATAGGCAGCTGTTCCCCTCTATTATAATTTTAAAAAGTTACTCCAGACCCAGTAAAATAAATAATTTTTATAATTTACCTTTGCTATTATCACTTAATAAGGGGCATTATCTGTCACCAGCTTAACCTGTTCAGTAATAACCTCTGTTCAGGAAGGAAAAACACAGGAGCATTCCCACAGTGAGTACAATAAGGTCCCTTCCTCTGTATTACACTTCCAACACTATTTTTTTATCGAGCCCATTCTGTAGAGCCTTACTGGTGTCAAATAGTATCTGTGTATAATTTTATAATGTGTGAATTTACCCCGAAAGTCCCTGATGGACCACTTTGTTTATGTTTTTCCACATGTCCTCAATGTTGAAGTTTAGTATCCTTTCCCATATTAATTTTAAATTTTCATGTTTTCCACTCTGGACATCCACAGCCATATTGTAAATAATTGAGGCTGAGTGGGAAGGTATACACAGTCAAAAATGAGTTTTATCATTAGAACATAGTATCAAAGTACAGCAAGGCCCATTTAATTATGAAGCAGAATTCATAAATAACTTAAATAACTCAGTGTGCTGTACAAAATCAAATGAAACAGTGATAAAAAATATAAATACAGCAAGGCTAGCACTGGCCACCTCTGAAATCTGATTGGACATCCCAGATGCCACTTCAGGTGACTGACAGGTCTCTGAAGGACGCTGAAAAAATTCTGCATGGATCACTAGTGCCACTACACCAGTTTGAAGTAAACTTTCAAGTAGTTTACCAATTAGTCATCATTTAAAAGTATTGACATTTGGCTACATCTTTCTGTCTAGAAGAGGTTAATTTCCTTATCCTATTCCAACACATCCATAAAATTCATCTCAGATTGACCACTTTTCTTATTAGACTCATGTTAACCGTCCTCAAAATATGTCCTGTTCCTTTACTCATATTCTATAACTACTCACTTTTTTATATATGATAAGAGAAAAGTTTCACCCTTAATCATAAATGTGACCAGACTTACGCCAGCTGTATCTTCCTGCATGAAAACATGCATCGCATTAAGGCATCATAAAGCAGACTCCATGGAGTCTCTGTACTTCACGCACTCATTTCAACCGCAACCAAACAAAGCAGAGAGAATAACAATGTGTGAGGCAGACAGTGGTAAAATCCTACCCCCTTTTAACATGTTAATGTGTCAACAAGAACACTTCCATACAAAAGGTAGACCAGAGGGGTCAACAAGGTTGCAGTTAAACGAGGGCAAACAGCAGAAGAACAAGCTTCTAAAGAGAAAACCTGCAGCCGTCTCGTCTCGACCACTTTAACACATGAAGAGATACCAACACTGTGGCCTTCCTCGCCTGTTGCACTGAAATACATCTTGGGTGATCTGATAAAAGTGGGCACTGAAAGTGCAGCTGGGCTCCTTTTCCATGACCTGCTTTAAAGTGAATAAAGTATAATGCATAACAGCTGATTGTTCATTACAATAATAATAATGTATTTTCTTTAGCTATAATGCTCTATTTGTATTCATAAACAAGATTTTGTGCAAACGCTAATCCTATTTAAAGTCTCAAAAAAGGTGAATGTATCCTTGACCATCAACTCCATGCACATTTGTATGAAAGCTGTTGATTCCTCCACACTTTACTCTGTATTGTAGAAATAACTTCTTTGCAAATGGAAATTATGTTCGAGGGTACGACAAGAGAGTGGAGAAGCGACATCAATCACAAATGAACAATTGAAGTGCATGTGTAGAGGCAATCTTATATCAAGTGAGAACAGACTTAAATTAAAGGTCCACATCCCAGCTACACTCAGAGCCTTTGTCATACAAAACCTTGCCATACAGCTACTAACACAGATTGACATATCTGAGCTGAAGGCTACAGCATGCTTGTTAAGGTCAAACTCCCACTGATGTTCATTTCCTGAAGCTTTTTAAAGAGCAGAAGATAAGATCTTACACAATGAGGATCTGACTGTGTCCAGCCTGTTAGTGGGTGCCCAAGTAAATGGACACGCTGCTTGTTGCAGTAGAGGAATATCATTCAAAAACATTTAATCAGCCTAAAAAAAACTACTGTACCTGTCTGTGTTCAACGGTTCATGCATCATTTGTAAAAATAGGATAATATTCCTTTTGTCTATCTTTTGTTGCAAATGGTCAAGATACTGTAAAATCAAATGAACAACAAACTTGTTGCAGAACAATTGACCATATATGGTGGAGTGTGTCTGTGTCTAACCAGCTTTGGTCCAATTAAATTCAAAAGATGTGAACTTTACTGATGCTCAAGCCCTAAATTTAAAATTAATGTTTGTTGATTAGCCTGTGATACATGAAGGAAGTGGATAGGATAGAAACCCCCAAGGTAAATGAGCAGAAATAGGTGGCGACAAATACTTTGCATGAGGCTCCTCTGGTATGAGGAGAAGGAGGGTTGTGTAAGGATGCATTCAGTCTGGGAAAATCTGGAGCAATTGGTTTGATTTGCTTTCACATTTCACTTTATTTATCTATTCATTCATTCATTCATTCATTCATTTACCAATCAGGGTTAATAAAGTAAATTATTCGACCCGACAAAAACCACCTGGACAAGACCAGCAACCCTTTGCTAGGGATGTTAGTGTTGCTTAGTCCACTGACTAAGAAGACAGAAGAAGAAAATCTGGCTCATCAGCTGACCAGGACTGAAAATTACTTGTTCACTGCAAGTAAACAATGGAGCAGTAATACGTTTCTGCAGTCTTGGGGTATTTGTTTTCACTTCGGTATTCAAACACAATGTGGTTTTCAGAAAAATCTGTCAAGAATCAAGAGAAGCAGCGAGATATCCAACACGCTGCACTGCAATGCGCCCTATGTCACTTCCGTTTGCTTTCACACTGCAAACAAACCACACCAGGATTCACTTGCAAGTCAACCGAGACCCCTGGTTGTCAAGTAGACCAGAGTTCATTTCTTTGGTGCACACCAACAATTTTGTAATTGTTTGTTTTCTCTCCTTTTCCTCTGATTGCTTCTTTAAAAGAAGTTAAAGCTCTATTTGAAGCATATACTGATACGATTTGCTACTTAAATTGCTTATATAAGTCCATCACATAAGTCTTTTTTAGACAGGGAATGTGTAACATTTCCAACTTAATTAAGTCATCTGACATGAGTCATTCCAACACATGTAACCTTTAGGTCTCTCACAGCGTCAGTCAGACATGACATGTGCATTTATGGAAAGACCTAGCTATCGGTTTGTGTCAGCTGACGTCACACTCGGAACAGCCGAAGTCGATCGCCATCTTGGTTGCGTCCTCGTTGTAAACAACTGTTCATCGTCTTTGCCTGCTTTATAATCTTTGATAAAAAAGGGAGTCTTGTGTTGTGTGAAAGACCGTACATAAGTCACATGATTAAAAAAAAAGGTAGAAAAGTAGGTCACGACGTTAGATTTGTTGTTTCCCACTTTTAAAAGAGGCTTTGGACAGCAGGTTGAGAATGTAACTGAGACATCGGATGACCTGGGTTGTAGCGGTGAGGGAAGGACATCACTTTTACCACCATCTCCTTTCATGTGTGTTTGCTCTCAGCATTTTCTTAAAGGCAAGTAGGAAAGTTTTTGTTGTTGCTGTTGTTTTTATTGTGTAAGTAATATTAATGAATATACTTTATTTGGCTTTTAAAGTTGCTATATTCACATTGGCTAACTTTACTTGTAAACTACAGGTAGAGAGGGAGGGAAATAGAAATGGGTTCATCTGTTTGTGTTTGATCAGTGTTTATTTTATTTAATCATCTTATATAAAAACATCACAGAGTGAATGATTTTAAAGATACAGATAAATACCAAGAGTGCTCTGTGAGATCTGATGGGATGGTTAACTGGTTGGATTAAGTGGTTAAGATTGTGAAATGTAATGGAAGCATCCGATGTTAACTAGTTTTTTAATAACGCCAAACATGTGATTGCAGGTCAACCAGCTTATGAAATGATGGAGGCTGACTCCGATTGTGCACCATCCCTGCTTCTAGGACACACATCAGTTACACCCACAAACGCTGCACGCTCTACAAGGCAAAGAAGATGGGATCAGCTGAGGAAAGACACACTACAAGCATCAGAGATGGAGGTCCACCAGGATGCAGACACTGGAGAGCTACAGACCATGAAGAGGACACCTGATGATGGAGAAGATGGTGATCAGCTGATCAGAGGATAAGCCAAATGATGACGATGATGTGTGTGTACAGCCAGACAGTTGGAAGTTTTTTTTATATTATTTGTGCAGCAAAAATGTGCATTTTTTTGTTTTTGTCCATGGCTTAAATATGAATAATAAAGTGTGTCAGTGGCATTTTTGAAGTATTTTGACTTTTCATTGCCTCGTAAGCACATAAATAACCAGTGTCAGTTTTGATCATGAAAATTACATTAAATTTTAACTACATTAAAAATCTTGTGGAAATAAACACTGAATAGAAAACATGATTGTTAACCAGATGAGAAGCTTGACAGTTTTACTTTTTATATAAGTTTTTATTGAAATTCTCAGTCAGAATAAACAGTAGCAGCACAACAGTAAACAGATAAAATTTCAGTACAAGAAAATACAGAATATGCACACGTAATATAACAAAAACACTGAAGTTGCGGCATAATATCTTCAAGTAATGTAGTGAGAGAAATTCACGTCTTTGCATGGCAATTTCAACGCTGAAACAATATAACATGTGCAAAAATTGTGCTAAAAACAATGCAAAATATGTGCCAATTGGTCAACAAGAGTAACAGTGAGAGCAAATCCAGAAGTCTTCTTTAGCTGCTGCAGGCTGTAGAGCTCCATGATGACCCAGAGCTTCAGTGGAGAGTCAGTCAGATGCTGGGAGAGCAGGACCTGTAGTCACACACTGGCAGACAGACAACTACCGTTTACGACAGTGTTCAACCGTTTGCTATTTTTAGCTTTATTTATAAGGACGTCTATATTATTACAGTTTCTGGTTTACAGGCTGATGGCAGACTGACATATTAGCTTGAGTAATTATGTTGTGTGAAAATGTGGTAGGATTATTAGATCATTTAAAACTTTATGTAATAAATAATGTTATGTAATATAAATATGATGTTGTTTCTTTTCCAACATGGTAATGCACATTAATCATTTACACTCAGTTTAAATGAGTAAGGAAAATAATTCTAACCACCAGCCACAACTTCACTAGCAGCAGGTTAGCTTACCTTTACCATTCATAAGTGTAAACACTGAAACCATAAACGAGGTAGCGATGAGGTTGGGGGTAGTAATGTAACATCGGCGCTCCATCCCTTAGCTGGGGTGTGGGGTTGTAAGGATCCATGATGGGTGATGAGTCAGCTAGTTAAGTCATGTGTCTGACACAGACCAATTGGTACCGTATTTGACAGCTGGTGTGGGCTCCACTGACCATCAAACCCCATCAGTGCTCTTTTTTTCCACCAGCTGATTCATTCACCAGGCTCTGGATTCTGGATCTTGATTTGCTGCATCAGGATTCTTCTGTGTGAAAAATCTTCTCAGCTGCCTTAAATTTCCAAGGTTATTGTGACTAGGATGCTTTAAATACGTGTGTGAAATTCCCAACATTTACTTTGATATTTGTGAGTATTTGGGACTCATGAGTTTGTTTGTTGACACAGAGCCGCCCCCCCCCCAAAAAAAACACCTAGTGAGTCTAGTCACATTTTCTAAATGACATCTTCCAAATAAAATCTAACAATGCACACCCTTCAAAGTAGAGGCGTTTACATGAAAAGGACCACATTCAGCTTTTCTTATAATAGAATGTGAAAGGATTAATCTGTTTTTATCAAGTTCCCATTTAAAACATTACACAAAGTATTACAGCCTTTATAATAATCTGATAGTGAGGTCAGGATCAGCAAGTTGGTTAAATTTGTTTCATTTTAGAAAAAAAACAACAGCCTGTCAGACAAAGTGAGTTCTATTAAAAGACCCACATGTGAGTGGAAAGACACTGCTGCCTCCAGGGAATAACACAGGAAATCTCACTGAACATCTCCCTCAGCAATTCCAAAGTGATCCATCACCTAACTGACACACTTCGCATGATCAATACACTCCCATTTCCTTCAGTTAACAACTAAAAGAGAACCAACAAGATTGTAACGTCTCTGTTGTACAGAAGCTGCCAGAGGTAAGTTCAGCTAAAATTTATAATTAAAGATTTTTTTTTATACTCAATTTTGCAGATTTAGATTAAAATTCTAAAATTCATTGTCTTATGTTATGTATTTAATTTTTCATGCAGTCACCAAATTATCATTGTTTTCTCTGAAATGTGGCAACACACCTTTAACTGGTTACCATGGTTTCTGAGCAGAAAGACTGCTGTGGTTAATCTGTAAGATAAACACATATTTCACGTATCAGTCTTCTGTCATCGTTTTTGTGTAAAATATTTTACATTACAGAATGTTTTTTTTTTTACAAGATTTGACTAACCTACAGGGGGAAAAACTGAATAAACAAACACACATTCACACTTTCCTGGCATCCCTTCTGACTCCACTGCAGTATGTCAAGCCAGCCTGACTCAGGATCTGTTCTCGTGACAGAGCTCTGATATAATAGCCTTATTATTTTAACATGACTCTCCAAACCAGTGATATGCAGACAGGAAATGGATCGTCATAGTTGGTTAGCAGCCCTCGAGGAAGCTCCGGGCAAGGCAAAAGAGCAAAGGGATTTGGGTAATGGGTTACAGATGAGAGGGACTATAGGGCAGCTATAAAAATCATCGAACGAGCTACAGAGACCGCCGACTTACCGGCTGTTGAGTCACATCCAGGCTAAATGTAGATTTTACATCCCAGTGTGAGCACACGAGGAGAAAAATGATGAATGAGAACAGCTGCCAGTGTCAGAAGAAAAAAACTGTCTAATTTTATCTCAGAAACTGTAACAGTGTTGTAAAGATGATCATTTCATTACCAGTAGCAGACATTAGAAAATGAAAATGATCAACAGTTTCTTCATCACACACTGGATATGATGATAGTAAATAGCAATAACAACACACCAAATACAAGCTGTTGCTTAGTCTCCTAAACCTTAACAACTATGCTTACTGCCTAAACATAAAAGGGACTTTGGGCTGTCTAAACCTAACCATTAAGTTTAAACAGGAAGTAAAATTACAGATGAAACTGAAAATAAACAATGTAAGAAATAGAAACAGAAACAGAGAAAGTGAAAAAAAAAACTATAAACAATGTCTCAGCTCGTTTTGCATTAATCGGGGGTGATAGTTTGAGCTCAAATGTATTATTTTAAGACGTTCGTTACCTTATAACTCACTTTTTCATTTGCCTAAAAGATTAGTTAAGATGATAATTTGCAATATTTATCATTGAACACAGCAGGCACATTTGACCATATGACTGGCACCATTCGAAATTAAAAATACCTAATAGTGAAAAGTGAAAAAGGCATTGCTGGATTTAGTGTTACTGTTTATATTTTACTGCTGATACTTGGACAACTTTCTGTAAAAGGTGTTATCTTTCACGATAGTACTCAAAATATTTGACTGAAATATTTGATAATCATTTCAATTCAGAGATTAAAGGCTAAGCAAATCATAAACAGAATGATGGAACAATATTTCAACGGGCACAAATAGCTACACACCGATGGCATGCTTGTGTGCTAGATCGTGTGACTGAGGATCTATAGTCACCCTATGGTTTGGATTTAGTTCTGTTTCAGCCTTTCATTCAGGTCTCTCATTATTCCTTACTTCTTGGAATACAAGGAGATGAATCTCAACTTCTACACATCAGCTTTTATCTCTCATCTCGGTTCTCTTCTCCCTCCTCTTGTTATTTCCACTATTTTCTATTGGCTGTCGTGCACTCTGTTGTGATGTGGCAGATCAGGATGAATGAGTCAGAATATTTGGGTCACTATGCCATGCAAGAGGCAAACACAGTCAACTACTGTACAACGCCCACACTTACACACACACACACACACACACACACACACACACACACACACACACACACACACACACACACACACACACACACACACACACACACTGTGGTTGGCCTGTCACAGTTTGGTTTTAAAGGAACACTCCACCCATAATCCAACAAAATCAAATATTCAACCCTGTGGTTTTGGAACAAATTAGGTTACCTTATTCTTGAAGACACAAACTATTCAACGTGCGTCACAATGACTTAAAAAGATATGATGGACAAAAGGGAGAAAATAAAGCCACCATAGCCCCTTTGTCAGAGCCTCGAAGACAACTGTTTTTTCACTGAGGTTTTTAGTCATTTTTTTATTTCTCTGATATCACATGAATGTTGAGAAATATTTCTACTGTCTACCTTCCACTTACAGAAAGTGAACATTTCCAGCAGCAGGATTTTGTTAATGAGAGATCTCTGTTTGTTTGTCATACCAGTTAGCAGATACATCCTAACCTCTAAATGTGATGTGTATTAACCGATTTAGAAAATACAGCATGAGACACTAGAGTGTCTAAAGAGAAGAAGCCAAAATAAAACACATAAAAAAAAACACCACGGCTGGTGTCAAATTCCAGCAAAGCTACATCCTCTATGGCTGGTGTTCAGCGTTGGTGTGTTTGTGTTTGAGTGAGTTATCAGACCTCTCCCTGCTTTCGTTCATAAAACAACAAGCCTAATCTGTCGCTCGCTGATGAAAAGGCTTTTACGACTCCTGAGTCACTTTGTTAACTGCTATCTAACACACCTGACAGTCACATCCACCAACTCACCTTGGCCTACATAGCTGTGCACACACAGACACATACACACACACTCTACAGCCCTCCTGACAGTCTCTAATTATAACTTCAGCCCACTAAGTTCATCAGTTTCTGCTAGTCGTGTCTGCATACACTGGTAAAGTTCGACTCTAGAATAAACGTCTTCTCATAGGTTTTGAAGGATTTTTTTCTTACTGTATTAACACAAATATAAAATGATTTAAAATCGATTGTAACAACTGTCCCAGACTCATCTGACCAATTTTATCTTGATGAACAGCACAAAACAAGTACAAAGTTACTCAGTTGCTAATATGTGAAGCAGTAATGGAATGAAAGGGTGTACCTATCTCAAACCAATCTCTGGATTACAGATCATAGACATTTGGCTTTCTTTAAAAACATGAGCTTAATTTGTATATGACAACAGCCACACATTTTAAAATGGTTGTTTCAGGTTCACTTTTGACATTGAGTAGTATCCCGTCGTATTTTAACAAGAGTCCGTAAACATCTGGGAACTGATGTACAATGTGCACTCAGAGTGCATATCAAGCACCAGATTAAAAAAAAGAAAGAAAAAAACTATGAAGTGCACCCAGATACCCAAGTATTTATAGCATGAGATTTTTTTCAGTGTTACTACCAGACCACGTGTGAACTGAAAGCGATCCCAAAAAGACCATAAATTTGGTTTCCCTTGCAGTGAGAATCAGATTCATGTTACGCAGATAAACCTGCAGATAATAAATGTAAACAGTAAATGATCAATAGTCATTTTTAACAGACGGAGAATGAGACTAGAGTACGGTGCAAGTTCAGACAGTTTGAAAAGGGATTCTCGCTGCTCAAATGTCCTGGGTTCTGGTCATCATATTTTGCATTTTTAAATGCAATGTTTTTAATTGGTGAAAGGTCTGAACTGCAGACAAGCTTAGTTTAGCCATGCTACTGTAACTGATACAGTCTGTGGTTTAGCACTGTCTTGCTGAAAGATGCAAAGCCTTCCCTTATGGGAGTACATGTTGTTATAAATCCTTTTTATACTTGTCAGTATTTTTGGGTCCTTTTTTTAAAAACTGGCCAGCTCCATAGACACTAATGCAACCCCATACCATCAGAGATGCACACTTTAGAAATGTGCACTAATAACGGGCTCCTATTTAGTTCAGAGGACACATTATCAATGATTTTCATTGGGAATTTCAATTTTGTACTGGTAAGACAACTCAACAGTTTTACCTCTGTCTGTCTTAATTTTCTATTTACATCAACCACAAGTGACAAAATAGAATAGAATAGAAATACTTTATTAATCCCTTTGGAGAGTCCTCAGGGAAATTTGGGAATTTGGGAACTACCAAACCACTGCATACGACAATTTATTGCATAGGTCAAACACTAGCAGCAAATCTGTCCATAAAAACCCAACATGAGTCTATTTTCAGTTTTTCTCAGAAATATAAAGGACTTTGTACCTCTTAGTTAAACTATACTCTGAAAGGAAAAAAAATATCATCACTGCAAAATGTTACTTTTAAAGATCAAAATCATCTTTATGGTTATGCCATGTACAGATATTAGATAAGAAACACTGATAAATCAACTTTGAGTTGTTTAAACAGTTGAAGATTTTCCAGAAGTGGATTCAAAAGAAACACATAAGAGCAAGATAACAGACACACAAACACACACTCACCTGTCTGGCACATGTCTACCTGCTGCACATGCACAATGCAACACATGGACTGAGCTCAGGTTGCACAACACATACCTGCAGCAGCCTCACACTTTGCTCCAAAGAAAAGGCTTGCATATCACCACTTCTGGGAGTGGTGTGGAGATATGAGAATGTGACAGGTGTGTGGTGGGGAGCATTTCTTGCACAGAAAACAAGGACTGGGAAGTTCACATTAATTTCAGTTTTGTAAGAAATTCCACCTGATTGACTGTGAAATACAAAAAAAAGTGAAAACTTTCTATTTAAAAAGAGGTAGTAAGATTTCTTCTTTTCATTTCATTTGTTATTCTTTTAAAATTGTTTATTGGTTTTAAAAACAATGAAGACTTATTTTATTATATTATCAATTTTTCTGTTAATTGTATTTTCTGTGTTGCTTTGTCCGTTTATGTACTGCACTTTGTTTCAATGGTGGTTGTTTTAAAGGGCTTTATAAATAAAGTTGAGTTGAATTATGAGCTTTTTTAACTTTAAAACCTGTCTAATGAGTACAGGAGGTGAGCTATATGGAGGCAATTGTGTCATGATCTCAGTTTATGTTCATGGTTCATGTTTCTGGTGTTCAGCGTCATGTTGTTTTTTATTTATTAAATTCTGTACTACTCACCTGTTTTGTCAACACTTAGACAGAAAATTTGGCTAAAATCACTGGGTACGTGTATTCTTGTAAAACAAAACTCACTTTTCCTCAGACACGTTAAAATTCATAGCGACCGTTTTTTCCTGCTTTAATACATAATTAACCCTGAGAAATTATTTGCATAATAATTGCACACATTGTGCATAGAATAGCATTTATTAAAGAACAGAGTGAAGATGATTTTATTAGTGATGTCTGCATCTTGGAACAGTTATTGTTCCCAGGTTTGGTTTGTAGTTTACATTTTAATAACCACATACTGAATTTGGCTACTGAGGTTCAACAACCAACTCTGTTGATATGGAATAATATTTATTTTCTACCTTATATCAGATTTCCTTTAACAGTTACACTATGACGCAGGATTAAAACACAACTTGTGGTGTTAGTAGCTTCCATCAGTGTCCCAGTCGGACGTCTTCACCGGATCTCATACTGTTAAATTACTTGGCGAACCAAAGAAAACAAGAAGACTGACTGACTCATTTTCAATTTTATTTTCGTATTAAAAAGGTGCTTTCCTTTTAAATTCAAGGTCATAAACAAAGACTTAATAACTAAAATAATTTATAATACAATAACCAAAAATGTCTGTACATTTACTACAAAATGCAGTCAGGTGGAGGTAGGTTTGTTTAGTTTTATGTATCCCTGCTGTCTTGTTAAAAATCTATCTGAATCTTCAAAGGCAACGCAGCCTGGATATCTACAAAATTGAAAAACAATTAACAGATATGAGGAAAAACAAACAAACTGTCCATTTCTGGAAGAAGACATTTTAACTAGACAGCGGTGGAATCGCAGAAAGGAGACGAAGAGTCCTGAATAATGGATTTCAAGACCAACCCCCCACAAGCCAGGATCTGCTCAAGTCCTCTCAAACGCTTAATATGAACAACTGTTATGACACGTGACGCACATGCAACAATGTTTTGTCTCTTTAACAGCACATCAATGGATAACATTGGCAGAAAGATCTTTAAAAACACCAGTAAATAAACATATCCGGGCTTGTGATGAGGAGGCACAGCCTGATGTCATGTTCTAGTCTGAAAAATATCACTGATCTCTCTTCAGCAGCCATTTGCACGCATCATTATTTTGGCACATCACAAAACCAGTTTGTTTATTTTTTTTTAATAAACGGGAATGTTAGTCAAAGTCAATGGCCGTGAATGAATTTTGGCCCATAATGACACTTTTCTGTTGTAGGCTTGCAATGATCAAGAGAAACTGATGTGAAGCTGCGTTGCTCCAACTCTTCAAAAGGTGCTGAGGCCTACAGTATTGATCACAGTGATATTTTATTTTATTAACTGATAAAGTGACATGACACGTTCCAAACAACTGGAACATCCACCATGAGTAGTGGAATAAACTTCCACTAAATCCCCCACAACTAAGAAACATTAAATACAACAACGGTCTGCTTCTCTGTTTGAACCTGCAAGAATTTAATGTTGAAGTGTCTTTCTGTCACAGCTGTGGCTGAAATGCTGTGGCAGCACCGCGCCCCGGTCAGATCATGTTCCTGCAGTCTTTTAAAACCTGAAATCTATTTGATAAGGCTTATGAGCTTCCGTACATGCACATTTAAACACTTTGTGAGAGAACCGGTGATGAACAGAACTAGTTGTGTTCAAATGTTGTCCAAATAACTGGAAAGCCACCAAACATCTAGATAACGAGTGGAGGGATCACTGGTCAATATGGCTATAAGACATCCTGAAAACACAAAATTCAAGTTTCTTTCAACTACCAAACACTGAGCTGTTGTGGCTTCCAGTTATCTGGTCAAATAAGAACCACTGGCTTTGTTTGTTTGAGCCGTGCCATTTGGAAACCCCAAAGAGTCAAATGAGGATAAAATAAAATAAAAAACTAAACATAAACAAACCACCTTACACTCAACAACAACAGTCAGCAGTCAAGGCATGAAGAGGTTCAGTTCTGAGGCAATGAGCGTGTTGTGGTCTTTGCGTTAAGAACCAGTGTTTGTGTATAGACGGTCCAGATTTTATACGAGCAAGTCTTTGAAATGTCATTGTGTGAGCATTGCAACGTGGTGCGCCATCATTTATCCTCATCCACTAAAGTCTTTGTACAAAGTCTCTTAATTCCCGGACACAACACCAACAGAATTCGCCCCACGTCCCCCTTGGTCCATTAGCTGCGGAGCTGTTCTAGTCTGGCTTTCAGCTCTTCCTGTTTCGCTTTAAGTTTGTCTCTCTTGTTTTGGAGTCTGTGGCTCTCGTCCTCCAGGCCATAGATGCAGTCTCTAGCCTTCTTCAGTATCACAACCTTGGACGCCTTGTCGTTGTGTGACAGCTCTGGTACGTTGTCACGCAAACGCATGAAACAGTTCTTAAGCTCGTTGCGCCGCTGCCGCTCCATTACATTGTGAGTCCGCCGCCGCTCCTCCTCATCCTCCGTCTCTGTTGAGTTTCGGGAAGAGTGGTGGTAACGAGATGAAGAAGATGAAGGGTTGCGGAGAGAGTGATGGAAGCGCGCCGAGCCATCGCTACCCCTTGAGCGCTTGTTGGATGAGACCGAAGGTGGAGGTGAGGCGGGGCACGGGGCGGCGTAGTTGTGTTGTAGCTGGATCTCAAAGTGGTGGCGCTGGAGAGCTCGCTGCTCCTCTTCTTGCTTCTGTTTGCGGCTGGAAAGATCAGCCAATGAGGGCAGGGGGGAAAGGCTCGAGGGACAGCGTACCACAGTCACCACGTCAATTTCTTCTTCTGCCAGAGAGAAACAAACAGAAGGGTTAGTCTGGTTTTTGCCCTTATTTTCTGATGCATGAGCTCATACTACCGGCTTTAACACAGGACCGACAATATAAACAAGAGTGTATTCACAGTACACAACCCACCATGTGGGTCGGATGACGCTCTCTTGCTCCCACACTCACTTACACACAGTAAACATGGTTCCTACTACTGTATACAGTCATTAACATGCAGTTACTGGTTGTAAACTGTTACTGGATGAAGGCAGCTCAAGCTAAAGGCATTACATGCAAAACCTGTCAGATTCAGAGCTTGACAGAAAAAAAAATTCAACATCAGGTTTTACAGGAGCAGAGTTGGTAAAACGACTCCACAGTTTATAGAAGCCATCTAAAGCGTTACAACTTAGCATGACTCAGACAAGCAGTCAACTATCTTTCTGCCTTCAATCAACAGTCACCAGCCCACACACACACTTTATGACAGGATGATGTTGTTAAAGACCTCTGCTTATCTGAACGTCGTAATCTGCAGAGTGCAAAGAACAGGTCGGCTCAGTGCCACTAAACATTAACAATGAATTATCAAAAAAGAAATAAAGAAAGTATCACTGAAGATGATCTGATTGCGGTGTTTATATTGATAAGTTCCATAACAGGACAATGAGAGATTAGAGTCTGACCTGGTTACCAGAACTTGTTAAAAACACACAAAATACTAACAAAAAGCTGTTAAATTACAGATTTAAAGTCTGAAAATCCATGCAGCCAACTTAAAAATACAGAAAATGTGGGTAAGTTCTTAACTCACCAGAGTCACTTGATGAATACGTAGACATCTCGCCACCAGTTGAGCCATAGTCTGATGTAGCCTCATTTGGCTCCTGTGCACCCATCAGGTTCTGGCAGTCGAGCGTGGAGCCAGCAATCTCCTCAAAGATGCTGGTGTCAATGTCAGACAGCAGAGGGCTGGAGCCCAGCATCGAGGAGACCAGCTTCTCTTCTAGACTCTTGTCTGCAGCAAGGTACTGCCAAAGGCTGTCCTCCCCACCGTCCTCCAGAGGAGAACAAGGCTTGCTGGACTCACCCTCCTTCTCCGTGGCAGACTGAAAGAAGTCACTGGTCCAGCTGAGTTGATGTACATCATGGTCTTCCAGCAGGATGTCTGACACGAAGCTCAACTGGTCCTCCTTGGACAGGGGCTTGCAGGCTGTCAGCTCGGTCTTCATGGGAGGGGACTGGGGTGGTGTCGGCAATGACTGGAGGTCCTTCATCAAACTTTGGCAGAACTCATCATCAAACAGCAGCGGCTCTGAGTAAAGCCAGTCCGGCGACTGAGAAAAACTTTGCAACATGTTTGCAGGCAGAATCTGAGAGAACAAAATCCAGAAAAAATAAATAAATCAGAGGAGGTAGAAAAAAATTGAATACAATAATCCAGAGAAACTAATCCAGTAGTGTGTCTACAGCAGCGTAGTCAGCTTAAGGAGGTGAATCCCAACAGCAGCAGCAATTATTGTAGTGAAAGTGTAAACTAGTTTCTCGGACTGAAACCCACACCAGCCGCAGCACCTTTTTATCTGTGTTTACATCATAGTGGCCCCGCCCCACAGCTTCAGGGGAGGCCGGTAAATCACCCCAAGACGAACACCCGCCTCCCCATGACATCACAGAAACAGCTGGGAGAGACCGAGGCAGAAACTTAAAACCACTTTTCCACGATTTACAATTTGCCTTCCCAGAAAGCTGAGTAAAAAATTCCCGAATTATAATTCCCAGCTGTCTGCCAAGACGGCGAACAATTACTACTCTATGAAGATGGACAAGCCGCTTTGTTACCCCCACTTTAAAATTTCTACTGCGTATTCACACAAGACCAAACACTTAAAATCTCCCAACAAGAGAGAGAAAAAAAAATCACAACCCGGTTCAGCCAGAAAAAAACGACTTTACTCAGCAGAAACCATGAAAGGCGTTTAGGGAATTTCTAAGACAACCAGAAACCAGTGACGGTGGAGGGGGAAGGTGGTCCTATGATATTCCTGTGGAGTGTTGTGTGTATGTATAGCAGACTGTGTTAGAACAAAGCAGCAGTGTTTGTTGTAGTCAGACGCCGGGAGTTAAAGGCTGTCTTTATTTTACCACCACAGCCTCGGAAACCTGAGCCAGAACTTAAACACACATCAGTCTACGCCGTGACATGAGAGCAGAAATAATTACATTTTGACCGTTTATGCTGCATGAATACACGCACATCTGTACCTGCACAGAAACCCACAAACATCTGGAAAATATGGAAACGCAGATTTTTAAATAAGGTTTTGAATGCACACTGTTGCACGCGGTACCCATTGCAGGTCGCATCAACTGGATTACCAGTTTCATATGTTAGAAGTTTATAACTGCATTTCTACATGGGACTGCTTTAGTTCATCAGGCAGTCACACAAATGTGTTTGAAACGTCACTGTTAATGATTCGGGGACGGTTTTGACCCTTAAAAAACTCTTAACGATAACCGTCTGTGAAGACCATTTAAACCCCCGCGTGGGTTGAGCACCCAGAGACGTTCACGGGAAACCGGCAATTGATTTTCTTCACTATTTACAGGGCACAGATACATACTATAAGGAAATGCATGCAAAAGCTAGTTATGATGGTTTCTTTTTTTATTAAGGTCGCTGACATGTTTTACATTTTAACCCGCATGCAGCTTTCTTACCTTCAATTATTAGGAAAAAAAATTGAAAAAGAAAAATGTGAGAAAAATTTAATATCCAATAAAATCCACTGAGAACTGTGAAACTAGACGCTTCTGTTTGAGCCAAACTTTCTGCGTGCAAAATTGAAGCTGGAACAAGGCAGCATTGTGTGAAACTCCCAAGTCTTTCTCTCGTCCTCCGCTACTATCAGACAGAGTAGGTGTGGCCGAGGGCAACGGGTTTATGTATGCACTGCAAACATATTCTTCCGCCGCCACCTAGATTCGCGCCAAAAAGTACAAAATTACCAAATTCCTATAAAATTAACCAAAGATATAGCCAATATATCCGTCGTGAGTCCAAGTCACCATTAAGTCCCAGCGGAAAAGTCAAGGCTGAGGGCGATATGGGTAAATAACGCCCTGAAGTGGGGGTCTATCGGCGTAGGGATATTTGCAAGTCTAAATTCTTGGAAAATGGTGGCGGGTAAAACGCAAGGCTAGAAACACACACGTGGATTGTGCAAAGAAGCCGGGTGTTTCGCTGGATGTCTCTCGGCCTTCCCACAGGGCGGCAGTTGAAGCCGCAAAGAGAAGTGAAGGCAGTTATATAGAAATTAGAAGCTATCAAAACTTTATATGTGTTAACATCCTCAATGTCAGTATAAAAACTTAAAATGAGTAGGCTATATGATTCATAGCAGAGAAAACATAAATGTTTTCATGCCCTTTGCTGGCTTCAGGCTTTATTATTACTGCAAATACTTTAAGTGATCGTGTTATCTCTGCCCACATAGTTGAAGGCACAACAGTCTGCTACTCTTAATAGCCATGCTGTTAAACCAAGGTTAAATCAAGTCTGTTTATTTTTTGTATTTATGAGCCTTCTATTCTTTTGCATGTACTAGTACATCCAGCTGTTTCACTTAACTTATTCCGATTTTAACAACTGTATTAACTATCTTTAATTTATTCAAACTATTGCAAATGTATTATGTTTGCAAGGTGAAAACAAGCTAAAAAAACAGGTTTATATAAATGCCTTGTTTTTTTTAATTAAAACAATAAAACAACAGTATAAGGGACACAATACAGAGTAGCTACACAAGAGATTAAGTCCTTGACAGTAATACATATGCAAACAACGCACATGTGAAAACCTACAGCTAGGAAGTTTTATATGAATGTTTTTCAAAATCAGTTGACAAAAACACACTGAATACATGAAAACAAACTGTTTTAGGTAAAAGGACTCTACATTGGTATGAATGGTCCGCAATCAGTCCTAGCAAAATACGACAGCCCTCCCACCCCATGCGCACGTTACATAACGGACAGGGATTCGCCGGTACACGTGCAGAAGAGTCAGCCAATCAGAGTGGGAGTCTGCTGTGGTTCACGTGGTTTCTCATCAAGCTCCAATGACTCTTGTAACATAGTCTTAATACTGGCCTCATTAACTTATATCCACCTCTTTTCAAAAGACTATAGACTATTTGACATATATTTTTTTCTGTCGCATTAAACAGCAACACCACGTTTCTCCTTCAGTATAATGTCATTTCAACAGCTAAAAATCACAATTAATTCACGAAAAGGTAAAATCAGCATTACCAAACGGGATTATCCCCCCTCCCGGTGCGCATTCACACATGTAAATAAACAGTTTTTTTTGTTCATTGTTATTCATACAAGTCTTAATTGACATGCACTTATGTGAAAAGTGGTGGTCTCTCATGTGGAAAATACTTAAGTGCACATTTCCAAAATGCATAAGAGATGCTGCATAATCCAACAGAGACGGTCTGCTGTTCCACTTAGGGAGGATGGGGTTCTTTTTTTGCCAGTGGCAGCTGATCAGGGCGGACAGACACAGCAGAAAGGAACATTCTGTTAGAGCTGCAGAGAAGACACTAAGTTCATGAAATGAATAAGTGGGTTAATGTGCCACCTACAGGCCAACTGGCAGACTAACTGATTGCCCTGGTTTTCTGCTGGTGCAAAGCTGTTTGGCTGGTTTAATTACTTACTGCTTACATCTGCAAATGACTGGTAAATTATCAGAATACTTAATAGGTGCTTATACTAAGTTGGACAATTTTTGTCTTCAGAACTAACAAGGTGTTGGAAACATTCCTCAGGGATTTTGCTTCATGTTGATATGACAGCATCCCACAGATGCAAATCTTCCTCTCCACCACATCCAGAAGGTACTCTAATGGATTGAGATCAGGTGAATGTGGAGGCCACTGGAGTACAGTGAACTCATTTTCATGTTCAAGAAACCAGTTTGAGATGGTTTTAATTTTGTGACATGGTGCGAATTTATTCTGCTGGAAGCACGTGTACTGTGGTCATAAAGGGAAGGATGTGGTCAGCAACAATGCTCAGGTAGATTGAGTGGCTTAAGTAATGTTCCGTTAAGGGACCAAAGTGTGCCAAGAAAATATCCCCACAACAGACCACCAGTATAAACCATTGATACAAGGCAGGATGGATCCAGGTTTTCATGTCTGTGGCTGAAATGGAGACTCATTAGACCAGGCAATGTTTCTCCATCTTCTATTGTCCGGTTTTGGTGAGAGTGTGTGAAAAAGCCTCAGTTTCCTGTTCTTAGCTAACAGGAGTGGGAATCCGTGTCCCCTGCACAGAGCCTTTAAAAACCCGGCAACTCTACGTTTCCATAGTGTTTCATCTCACCGTTCTTTTACCTTGAGTCTGACAAAAAGCCACAGACCAAGTAGCAGGTATACCATCACCTCATGACCCCCATTGTTGAATCATGTTTGTATCACATACAAATGACATCATGGGACCTTTTGATCCACCTTGCTAATGACATTGAGGTGGTACTCAATTGTAATGCAAATAATTCAAACCAAGTAGAGTTGAGCTGAGTAGAACTGAGTGGGTACTACTGGAAAAGAGGCTCATCTATAATTATTCGCACATAAATCGGTGGAGAGGTGGTCTTACAACACAAACAAGAGCATAAGTACCTTTTTCTGGGACCATTCCTGCACTTACCAACATTCTGCTTTATTTTCCTGCTGTTCTTACTGTAATTTTTACTGTTCAAAATGTAGTTTGTTCAGAGAAAAAATGTAATTTAGGGATCCAAAAAAAAGTGCCCTGGCACGATCCAAAAGTCTATATAACTTCATTTTCCCACTAAAACCAAAATCTTATGTACCATGCATTAAGCCAAACATTAAGTTCAGTTTTATTTGCTGCATTACTTGATTAAAAAAAAAAAAAAAAACACTGGGTGCATTTAGCTTTGTGCTGCTCAGCTGCAGAGTCCTGCAGCTCTGCACAGTGTTGCATGTTACAGGTCCTGAGAAAACCCAGAACAATGAGCTGATGAGCTGAATATGTTTAAGTGACTGAAATGAGATGTCTTTTAGTGAGAACTTAAGATCTTAACTGACTCACTGGCTGACTAACGGTGCACAGTGACGGTCAACTTATTGGTTCCCATTGCAGTGACTGTATAACTGTCAAAATCATGACAGACACATCAGTAGGTTGCTGACTGACTGCTGATTCACCTTTGCAATAAGAAAGCACATCTTGCACAAATCCGATCGTTGTTAGTCTTTGTTTTATTTGTCCAAATGCTAAAAGAAAAATCAAGTTTAAATCCTTAAAGGCTAATCAGTAAATGTCTGCTATTAAAGGCACAAGACAAAAATTGTACATATAAAGATAACATTAATCAGTCATTCTTGTAACAACTTTGTGCTAAGGTTTCCTATTCAAATTATCTCTTGATACTGGTGTTTACATGCACACCAGTATCCTGCTTATTGTTGAATTATTGGAGAATCTTGGCTATGTGGAGTATTAAATGTGTTGATGTTAAATTTAGTTTTAATTGAGTTTATAATGTTTCCTTCAGACCTTACAGATCCCAAAATGACTTCCATAAAGGATATACAGATGCATTTTCAATATAAAACCTTCAGCAAACCCCTTGAATTATTGATCCTCTTTCCTCCAGGTGGGTTTTTAGAAGTGAGATGTCCTTGCAATATTTTTGCTGGGATGGATTTTAGGTCACATGCAGCAGGTCACAGCAAAGAGGAGACAAGGAAAAACAAATTAGACAAATGAGATGAACTTCAGGATGCTGTTAGCATGTAAACCCCTTGTCACAGCATCTCCACGTATGTCATGTTCTAAAGCAAAACAATTGCAGACATGTGACTGAAAACCCGCATACTAATAACCTGCTTCTAGGATATGATCAACACCTGAATATGCTTGTAAATGCACCAAATAATCATGACTTGGATCATTGTAAAACAAAGTTCAAACTACATTTGCAGAGGCGTCAGCAAGCATAATTGATGTTGTGCTTGTTAACTTTTAGTTTAGGCTTGTATCAGTGTTTGTGTTTTGTGTAGCTTCTGTCTTATTTTGCTATCAGGCTTCATATAGTTTTACGGTCTGCACAGGAAAAGGCACTGGGTATGCTTTATAATAATAGAAACCATGTAGCATGAGAAACAACTTTTTCTTAAGGCTGAATTTGAAACTATGACTGAATATGATATGATTTAACATAAAAAACAAGTCAGCAAAATGTGGCATCTGAAAGGATTATCTGCTTCTTCTCAGTGTAAAATGGTCGCATTGCTGGCTGATGGGGTTAAAGGTTAGTTAATTATTTGACTGACTGACTTACTGACCGATAAACCAACTGACTGGCCCAATGAACTCAATGGCATAAGAAAGCCACTAGGACACACACATGCAGCCAAACCCCCTGGGAGCCTGGGAATGAGATTACTACCATGTATATATCTATGTGTGTGTGTGTGCGTGTGTGTGTTTCCACTCAGCTACAATCTCCTCCTTATTAGGCCTCCTCATCCTGCAGTGTGTTTCTGTGCTGCTGCTGCTGCTGCCTGTCTGTCTGCTGCATGCTTTAATTAGACAGCAGCTACTGAATGAGCTCATGCACATAGAAACTGTGCTCAGTGACACTGGCACTCATCAGGCTCTGGTCTGAGATCTGGTTCTGGACAGGGCTCTGTAAAATATACTCACCTTTATCTACGTTAGGAATAAAACATTTTCTTTTAATGGGATTTCCTTCAACATTTTATTTAAATGATCTCAAATGAAACAATTTAATCTTTATTTTTTAAATTTCCGTGGATGCTTTAGTCAAACAACAGCGTCAGACAATAACTAATAATGTCCATCCTCTCAGTCTTTGACTCTTTTCTTTGCTCCCAAGAGTCAAGTTGTGAGAATCATGTGACAACTTACTGGGAATTACTTCCTTCTTTAAGCAATGACACATTAAAAAACAATAATTCATTTACAACAAGATGCTTGGATTAATAGCAGCCTCCTCTACAAATATGTATCCCTGTGTGTGTAGAAGAACAAGTTAAACAGTACAAATAAGACGGTTCATGTTATAGTGATGGTGTTCATGCAGGGTTTGAATCGCTCTTAGGTTGATACAGTGAAGTCAGAAACACTGCTCACCTCTGATTTTTGGACTTATTGATCTCACCACCTCTTTGTTGTTATCCATCAAACCTTTGGATCTTGTCGCCCTTTGACTTTGTAAACTCTATGAGGCTGTGGCACCATCGTACATGCTAAACATTACTGATTACCAACTAGTCATCTCTATTGTATTGACATACAGTCCCCTCTGTCTTTTGATCATTTCATGGGTTTCACTAAGTTTTTTTTTTTCTTAGTTTTATAAAGGCATGTAGTTTAAGTCAAGTCTGATTTTTTTTTTCAGGAAAAGGGATGTGACAATTTGAGAGGGACATGTAGACCAAATAATGAGGGCCAGAATCAAATCAGTGCCACCAGTGTTTCTTTCGAAGTGTCAGCTTAATGTATCTCAGGATGCCATGAAGAAGCAAACTTTGCAAAAGGTTCTAAGATCTGAAAAGCGTTGATTCTGCAGTTATTTAAGTCTGAGTTTTTCGTCCAGTTTGACTGGCTGGCTGACCTAATTGCCAAAATATCCATCATGTCATATTCATGAATCATTTACTTAGTTTACTTACATGCTTAAGTTTAAATTCTAGTAGTTCAGTAGTCATAAATGCAGCAATGGATTAACGTGTGGGCCCTTATGAAAAAGACAGGCAATTATTTCAGTTTGTTGTTCATCTGTAGCCTTTCAGGATCCCATAATGCACAGATTGATGAGATTGTATGACTGACATGGCTGACACCTCTACTAAAGTGAACTGATCAGCAAGTTAAGCTACAAGGAAACAGTGAAGAAGAAATGTGAAACAAGGAGGAAAGAATCCTTACTAACTCAGTCCTGTCAAACAGGTATTTCTTCTTAGCAAGACTCCTAACTGAGTCAAAGGATCCACTATTTAAGTGGCTGTCATGATGAGAGCAAGGTAAATGCTCTTGATGCTCAGTGCTTTCAGATTTCAGCAACATCTGGGGCCCCACTGCCATTGTTGGACTCTGCTGTTGTCTTTTTTCAGCCTGTTTCAACTTATTGAATTACTATTGTTGTTTCAGATGAGAAATCTCACTGATTGATCAGAGTAGTGAGGGAATGCAAAAGAAGATTTATAACAGCAGTGACAGAAAGCGAACATCTAAATTTAACATGTCACACATAATCTCACTTTTCATCTTTATTTCTCCAAAACAAGGAACACTTTCACGAGAGTGCAGCCATGTGGAGAGAAGAAACTGAAGACCAGCTGGAAGTCACGAACGAAGACAGACCAGGTCTGTTTGACATGAGTAAAAAACAAAGCAGATGCTTTTATTTTGACATATTTTTCTGGTTCCCTTTACAATATGATACGTTCACCCCACTGGTGAGTCTAAGATCCAGCAGGGGCCTCTTGTCAGTGCTGGTTCTTCATATTGGTTTAGTGCAGTGTTTCTCAAATTGTGGGCCCTGACTTCTGTGGGGGTCCTGAGATCACGTCAGGGGGTTGCCAGATCATTGCAAAAGAACCAAACAAACAAACAAACAAAAAAAAAATAAAATAAAAAAACTTCATAGCCTACAAATTAAAGTAATTTGAGATTTTTATTAGGGGTGTCACACACATTAACACATTAAAGCAAAAAGATTAATCTGTGAAATTAGCAGGTTAATTTTTCGACAAACGTGCTAAAAGTTATTACTCTTGGCGAGAGAAGCTGATTTTGGGAATATGGGTGCTTTGTCACAGCTGTAAACATAATCCACCAAAAACAATTTGTCCTTCTTATTTATGAAGTTTCTGATAGATTTCAAGCCTTACATTTAGAGCGTGGCCACAGGATGACCCATTTGATGTATCACACAATTAACCACTCATCGATTGCAGGGGTGGATCCCAAGATAACCAACATATGTAATCTTTGACGTCACGGTTCAAAAGGTTTGGGAATCATAACAGCCCATCAAGAAATAAAAAGAAATGAAAAGAAAAACAGAAATGCTTTGAAAATTCAAAGTGACTTGCATTTTTTTTCATGCATTCATACCAAATAAAATTTATGTCAATGAATAGAACCCTTTAATAGTGTTGACTGGAGCAACAATTCATCATGACTACATATTCTTTTTACTTATGCATGACTACATAAACTATTTTCACTATCAGTGCGATATATGCACCCCAGTTCCTTAATCACATGGAGTCTTGTTTAAAGAACTTCCTCTTGTAGAAAATTAAGATTTGAAGTGCTTGTTCAGTAATTAGTTTCACTAATCCAATTACACCATACACTCTGAATTCCTGCTGGGTCACAGCAGGACAGTCCACGTCGTTATTTCCTCTGTGTCAAATCAAAACACTTATATCTAGTCAGTGTCTTCCCCGTTAGAGGACTTTGCTACAAAGATTGCGTTATCTGTATTTTGCATACCCAGAGCCAGACAGACGTTAAACACGGTCTTATTGTCATTTAGGGCATTTTGTGTGCTGTCAGTCTATTATGCATGTTATTTATTCAGATTAAATTGAAACCCAAAACTTATAATGGCCCCTAAAAAACAAAATCAAACAAAAAACAAAAGGCAAGGCAAATTTATTTGTATAGTACATTTCATGTAAGACAATTCAAAGTGCTTTATTGAACAAAGATGCCTTGTTGTATAACTAAGGTAGGGTGTTTGGCATTTTGAAAAGACACATTTGTATTAGTGGGAGTTGCAGACTAGAAGGTTAGGAAGAAAACATTTTAACTAGCGTGTAGAGAAAAAAGTGAACTCTTATCCTTTCCTCCACTCTGCTTTTGAGTGTAGGGTCACAGCGACATTGGTAACTGATAACATGTTAGAAAAATATTTCAGCTGTCTTGTGGGTGACAGGTTTTAAAAGAGTGGGAATAAATAAAGCATATATCTTTGTCCTATTGCACAGATTGTGACTTATTTCTAAACACCATCCCTCATAAGTCAAGTGTTGTATGCAGTTTACTGTAGCTCCATTTTAAGAAAAGTGTCCTGACGAGAACAAGGCTCTAAATGAACTTCACTGTGCTCAGTATTCCTAAAGATACCAGCCAATCCCCCAAAATAAGAGAGATTATAAATTAAACTTAACGTATTTAATCATACACATTTCTTTAAAGGCTATATATATATATATATATATATATATTGAATGAAAATTGAAATTACCAATGTTCATCTAAATTCCTCATTTCAGAGACACATAAACATCATATGTTTTAAGTTCTCGTCAGAGCTATGATCCCCAGCCAGAATATGTGGCACTCTGGATATTCTCAGTTTTTTTAGCTTGGCATTTGTATTTGTGCATGAACTCTGGACTGTGTGAGCACAGACTATCTGCTATTCACATCCTTTTTATTCATCAACATTCTCCACTATGTCCTTTCTTTTATTCAAACCAGCCTTGTTCTTTTTTTTGCTCCATTCATCACCTGACAAACTGGCTTGTAAGTCTTCATTTATAATGACTTAGATGTACTTTAAGAGACCAGGGGACACTGGAGGCCTAGCTGCTGTCTTAGAGTGTTTCAACGATGTGTACAGCTGGATGGCACAAAACTTTCTACAACTGAACAGTTAAAAATCTGAAATTATCTTAATCAACCCTCCTTACTCCACCACCCATATTAAAGACAGTCTTGGTGCTCTCTCCTCTAACATCACCCTCTCTTCCAGAAACCTAGGTGTCATATTTGATTCCAATCTTAATTTTCATCTTCACATAAAAAAAAAGTCACCCAGTCCTGTTTCCTTCACCTCCGCACCATCAGTAAAATCAAACCTGTCCTCTCCCGGCCCGATTTAGAAAAAGTTATCAATGCTCTAATTTTCTCCAGACTCGACTACTGCAACTCCCTCCTCTCTGGTCTTGACAATAAATCCCTCTCTCGCCTCCAACTTGTTCAAAATGCAGCACCTAGGCTTGTCACTGGTTTTAGCAGAAGACAACATTTTACCCCTGTTTTAGCCTCGCTGCATTGGCTTGCTGTGCATTTTAGAATTGATTTTAAAGTTTTACTGATTACTTTTAAAGCTCATTTAGGTCTGGCACACAGCTACATTACAGATTTACTGACACCCTACGAGCCTCCCCGTAGCCTTAGATCCTCAGGCAGGTCTTTAGCTGTGCCAGGGTCGAAACTCAAGACCAGAGGTGACCGAGCTTTTTTGGTCCGAGCCCCTTGACTCTGGAACGACCTGCCTGAGGAGATAAGGCTGGCACCATCAGTTTCATCTTTTAAGTCACTTCTTAAAACACTATCGACTGGCGTTTTTATAACCTTTTTATTTACTTTATTTATTTTCTAAATGTACTCATGCATGTGTCTTTTCTTTGTTGATTTTATTACCTTACTTTGCTGTGTGCTGTTCAGCACTTTGTAAACTTTGTTTTTTAAAAGTGCTATACAAATAAAGATTTATTATTATTTATTATTTAACCCATTTGACAGGTTGGTGGGTGTTGATCTGGGGAGTGTATGAGGTCATTTTCAAAAAGAAGACTTCAAGCTCCATTTTCGTACTTTTCATACAAAAAGAAACTTGACCTTATACAGTCCATTTTCTTTTATTCATTCAGCATTTACAACACTTCAGTTGTGCCCATGCAGTCCTTTTCATATGATGCATAGCATTAATTACTTTGTTGATCAGGTAAAGCCATGGCATTCAGTCATTCACACACCACTTTAGCTTTAATGGTTTTCACCCTTTATTCAGATATGCCTATGAAAATTGTGGAGAGACCCACATTGCATGCAGTTTGTGCAAAACCTGACTGCAATGTAGTGAATTATGTCTTGTAAAGGCCCATTAATGATCCCTTACATTTATAATAGATACGTCCATTTCAAGTTGTCGTACGTTGTCGCCCGTCATTCTTCCAACGTGTCTTTAATATTGGCTAGGCTGTTTAGTCAATAAAGCTACTAGTAGTGCTGAGTTCAGAGTTCATTTCCACCTTCTGACGTCACTTTCAGATATCAGTTGATGGTGGTAATGTGGCAAGAGCCAGAAAATTACCACCCAGAGGAAAGGATTTGTACTGCAATCAGACAATGCCACCCTGAGAAAAAACAGCAAAGTGGTTACATTCACTAGGCAGAGACAACAAGTCCTTCCACACACACACCTAAACGTGGACATGACAACATCAACTTGGACCTTTCCATGTCACCTACAAAACCTGAGCCCACAACTGCCCTGCCTGAACTGTGGCTCTGCAGTTTCCTGGGCTGGAGAAAATGGCTTGCTCTGCTGCAGAAGGGAAGGAACACGCATTCATCACAGTCCTGCACCGCTATAAGGTTGTTTGCAACCGCCCAACATGCCCGACAGACTCACATAGCCTTTCTTCAAAAGCTCCTGCCATCTGTGCTGTTGTTGCCCTCGCCGTCATTTTCTTTCTGTTCCTCTTCTTCTCTGGTTTGTTTCTTTCGCTGGTCGCCTGTCAGCTATACTGCTCAGCATTGACCCCGCGGTTTCTAGTGGTCAAGTAACAGATCCGCAAATCCCCCAAAAATGGATCAAATCACGCGCGTAAACAATGCAGGAGACTGACGGAAGTGTCCGTTCATTTGCGTTGACCATTAATAGGCCTTAAGTCCTGCAAGTCACAGTATTCTCTCAACCTGTGGTATCACTATAACAATTCATATTAGCTTGTCCATCATGTGGTGGTTCAGTCAAACAGTGGTGTTGATGGTGATGGAAGCAGCTTATGGAAACTGTGGGTGTATCAATTTTGAAGTTGTTGTGCAATCAGAGTTGACAATAGTATGATATATAATTGCTTCTTTTTGATCATGTTGTGTCCCACATCCTCTGTTGCAGAATTGTTACGTCTGTCTCTCTTCAGTGATGTAAAATACAAATAAAATGCATCATAATCATTGAGGCTGAGGTTGGCTTTCTCATAATATTTAATTTACCCTATAAAGTAGCACAATGTGACTCTCTGACCTCAGAAATCTGTTTCTGACTCGTTTTTATGGCACAGGAATATACATTCCTGGAACCTTCATTTGCCTAGACGCCTCCTGAAGCATAGAGACTGCATTTCACAACTTTTTTTCCACTCTGGCTCATCACTTTACCGCAGCATTTAGTTTTACAGTGTGACATGGCAGCAAATTGATATTTACAAACTGGCCATTTTTAAACGCTCAACTTGGCTGATTCATTAAAGAAACACAAGAAGAATGAACAAGGAAAAAGAACAGGGAGGTTTCTTGCACAGGGACAAAGCAGCAGCATAATCAATTATACCAGGAATTATGGACTAACAGAGGTGAGCTGAAAATAAATTATTTGGACATAATTGTTAAATTTACCACATTTTATCAAAGTCTTTATAAATCAGGCAACCCTAATAGATACTAGTTATTTTTTATCCAATATAAATTGCCCAAACTTGTCACACAAGGAACAGGACCACATTGATGCGAACATAACACTGGATGAGGTTAAAAAGGCTATACAGGACCTGCAGAGTGGGAAATCTCCAGGGATGACGGCCTCCAAGCTGAGTTTTATAAGGTCTTTTCAGATGTCCTTGCCCCAAAACTGCTTAGTCTACAAGTGTCATGGTTCAGCCCCTCCTTGCAGTAATGTGTGTGCAGGTGTGTGTATGTGTGTAGGTGGGTGTGTCTTTTGCTGGTGGAGTGTCTGTGTCTGGCAGCGGGTGTCTCGCACAGGTGAGGATGATCACCTAATTGTCCCCAGCAGCATAATACCCTGGCTTGATGACACGCCTTTCACCCGTGTGGTAAAAGTTTTGTTTTCTACAGCTCTCTGATCATTTTTGTGTGCATTTCCTGTTGAGAAATAACCTGTGCTCCACTCTGTTTGAATTCCTCCTGCCACTCGCTGTTTTCCGGTGACTCCGCTGTTTCAGCCTGCCTGCCTGCCCGTCGACCTGCTCCGACATCAGCACGTTCAACTCTTTTGTCACTAAACCCTTTTTGTGATCCTTAAGCTCCTCGTCTGCTCTTGGGTCCTTACAGCTTCTCGCAGGACAAAACGATCCAGCCACAAAATGGATCCAGCAGACACTAATCCGAACCTTCAGCTGAACAGGCTCCATCAGATCCTTGCCGACCAAGGAGTGTTACTGGCCAACACACACCAAACATCGAGTAAATTGGGGATCAGCAGCAAGCGATTCTTTACCAACTGACATAGATAAGGGGGAGCTTTGTTCAAACGACATCTGGCCATCTACTGCTCCATCAGCCTCTGCTGATCACGCTTCCGCATCTCCGGTAAGGGAAGTTCATATTCCTGATCCACGAAAATATTCAGGCGAAGTTTTTACTACAGTGTTCCTATGTTTTTGAACAAAAGACGCTGCCCTATGCTAGCGACACAGCAAAGATACATTTTGTAACCAATTTCCCGGATGGAAGGGCGCTCTCTTGGGCAGATGCGTTTTTGAACAGACCCGCCTCTCATGGCCTTCCTTATGATACTTTTGCCCAGGAGATGAAAAAACTTTTGATCTGTCCGTAAGTGGTAGAGACGCCGCCAAAGGCCTCCTTTCACTAAAACAGGGAAACATCAGTGTTGTGGAACATTCCACTGAGTTTCACACTTTGGCAGTCTAATTGGAATGATGATGCTTTTTATGATCTTTTCCTGAACAGTTTGGCTGAAAGAATGAGGATGAGCTAGCTGCCCATGAAATCTCTGTCCTTTGAAGACCTGGTTTCCCTTGCCATTCGCATTGATATCCGCTGGAGAGAAAGGCAAAGAATCAAAACGGCAATCTATCCTTCATTTTTCCGCTGCAGCTGAGATGCCAGGTACTCCCTCGCCTTTGGATGAACCCATGCAGCTTGGTCATGCTTGCCTGACCCACACCGAACGTCAGAGGAGGTTACAGATGGGGGAGTGTCTCTATTGTGGCAGAGCTGGCCATTTAATCAGTTCCTGTCCGGTTAGGCCAAAAGTGCAGGCCCGCCAGTGAGAATCGGGGCACTGGTGGGCCTGTCCTCCTGTGATCCTACAAACCCCGCCAAAATTTAGCTTAATGTGACCATTTGTGTTAGTGAACAATCTTTTCCTGTTCTAATTCTGACTAATTAGAACAGGCTAATTCTGTCTCAGCTGGACACCCAACAACAAAAAAGAAGAAATGCAAGAGGAGATTATTGGAGAACATGAGAAAGAGAGAGAGAGACAAAAAGAAAGAAATTAACCAAAGTTTATTCTATTCTACAGTCATTTAGCAGAAGCTTTTATCCAAAGCGACTTACATTTGAGAGTAAGAACAGCACAAGCTTGAATTCAAACAAGATGGGACATCATAATTAAGTGATAGTCAGACTGCTTTGAGTCCAGTTGGACCCAGGTGCTGTCATGTAGTGCTAGAGGCAATGCATATAATTTTTTTTTTTTTTTTTTCAGTTTTTTCAGTTTTTTTTTTTTTTTTGTAGTTTTTGTAAGTCATTTTGTTTAAATACAAACATCACAATTTCATCAAACAATATCAACTTGGGCATAAGTGCACGATTTCATCACACAACATCATCTTGGTTTAGTTGCGCAACTCAAAATAAAAAATCCTATCTAGGTAATTAACATAAAGTATTGTGTTAATCAAAGCACTGGTGGATGGAAGCAGTTGGAATTGCTAGTATACAGCCAGACAGAGTAGAAGCTTCAGCTGCAGTGCAAACACTTTTAAGCCCTTAAAACAAAGTGGCCGGTTCTGCAGTTAATCATCATGAGTATCATCATCTGCACAGCTGATCGAAAGTCAAATTAACCGACTGCTGCTGTGCCTGTTTGTCTGTTAATGTGACTGCGGCAGATAAGACTGAAATCATTATAAATTACCAGCTACAGTCTTCGGTTTAACTACCAGAGGTTTATTTCACACATGACACCAATATGTTCAGCTTGCTGTGTTGCTATTTAAGTGCCATATTGTACGTGGAAGACCTTTGGGACAATGAAAACTTTTCTCTACCAAAACTAGGGGAGATGAAATGGGACAAAATTATAACCTTTTTCTGTCATTACCACAGGTCATCGAGGTCACAGAGAGAGAATCAGATCTCTTTCCTTCATTCCTTTGAAATTACAGCTCTCACAGGATCTCACCCAACTGTGTAATGACAGACCTTTGCAAACAGACGCACACACTGTCTAAATGTTAGTGCTGTCGTGTTGTAGAGCTGTATATAAAAGTATCTTGAGAAACTCATCCACAAGCACACGGGCTGTGATGTATTTTATGTTTAGGTTACTTTCAATGAACAGTGACAGCCACTGTTATGATCATAACTGCAAAACAAAGAAAAGTGTACCACCTCGAGAATGGAAATAATGTCACAAGGGAGACCACACACGCTGTTATTTAAAACCAAAAAGAAATTGATAGGTTTGCAGGTATATTGGTACAAAATATAACCACACAAAAACCTGGAGAGATGTGCAAAAGCTTATATAACTTTGTAGCTTGACAAGGTGGATTACAGTTCCCTAACAGTCTTCAGCTTTGTCCCATGTTACCTTCTGTCCAATTAGTCAGGTTTTTTTAAGAAATAATAGGGAAAAATGGGCCATACCATGGAATTTAAAGAAAAAAAAACCTAAAATAAATAACAAACAACTGTATTCAGATCTGAAGCCCTTATAAAAAGTTTATCAGAACCCTCAATATTATTATACCAAGGAACCATAGTGTTGCTGTCTGGATTTGACATCAGAAGCAGGAAAAAGAACAATGTAACAAATATGCCAAACAGAGCCAGAAAATCTAAGGCAGACCACTCACAGCTGGCTCTTAAAGGGTTTAAGTGGTTTCGGGTGGAGTCTTCCTTCAAGCATTTAAATGGAGTCGAGCACCCGACTGACCTCAGTTAGCTGCTGCAGGAAGAGGGAGGAAGAGAGGCAGGCACCCGTGGAAACATTCCTTCTGGGAAAAGCCTTCAAGTGGTGTGTGCATGTGTGTGTGTGTGTGTTTGTGTGTGGCACTGCATGCTTGGTGGTAATCATCAAACAGAGTAACCATAGCTCTGCCAGGAACATTTAAAAGTGCATCCTGCTGCACTTTCTCCAGGGCTTTCTTTGTGTGTGTGTGTGTGTGTGTGTGTGTGTGCGCGCGCGCGTTTGTGTGAACATACATTTACTGTGGATAAATATCAGTTTGAAACCAGTGTAGTGGGTATTTGATGAAAGTGATGACATCCATTTAAGTCTTCAAGACTTTAAAAGCTCAGTTTTATGAATAAAGTCAAAAATAGGCAACCCTAACAAGACACTACAGTCCACAGTAAATTGTATAGCATCTGCTAAATGACAGTAGAGATGCCGGTAATGTAGTCTTTGTTTTAATGTATAAAATAAATATGTACTGATATGTCTGGAATTGGTAGCAGTTTATTTAGTTAAATAATATTTATTTATAGTTCCTGGGTGTTCCAACTGGGTCGGCAGTGCTGCAGCTGTGATTGGAGAGGGTGAGGCTAGAGATACCACACAGCACTGCAGCATCCTTGTCCTCAGAGGAATTCCTGCAGGTGCCGAGGGACACGATCAACTATATTCACAATGTAATCAAGGAGTTGCGGGAAATGAAGACTGTCTTGACGGAAATTGCAAAAGGATTGTGTAAGAATAAATAAATAAATAAATAAATAAAGGAAATCCACCTCTTGGTGTTTCACTTCTAGATGCTCCAGTCTGGCCCACTCACCTGGATCTCAGAATAAATGACCAAAGCTTACTTTTCACATTTTCTTTAACTGACTGGTAAATGTTGGCAGCAGACGGTCCACCTCATCATTTCTTTGATTTTATTCTGTACCGTTGGTGTCGCAGTTGCCTGTTTTCCCAGATTTTGTGCGTACGCCATGGTCAGAGTTTGCATGGAGGTAGGAACATTCTCCTGCCAAGTTTGGTTTTTATAAATCCCAAAAGTTGACTATATTTGGCTTACGCCAGTTTTTGTTCCCACGCCAGCTTAATAAATGAGGCCCCTGGAGTCATAAAGATATTACTGGTGTTGAATTGGCAGGCAGGGATCACAGAATTGTACTTTACACAGACCTACTTTACCTTTTATATATAAAAAAAATAAATAAGATAATAAGCAAATAAGATTTTGAATCCTCTTGGTAATTTTATTTAACCAGTTAATTTCTCATTTAAATAATGACCATCTGGATTCAAATACCCCAGTATAAATATCTGCAAACCTTATCAGTATTTATAAAATCTGGTAAATATTGTTACGGAAATGAAACCGGATGTAAATCAATGGATGAATTTATACTTGTCCCTGATGGGTAGAACCAGCTTGATTAAAAATATATGTTTTACCAAGGCTCCTTTATCAATCAATAATATGATTTAGAAGTGCCTGAAGAGGTAAGCAAATATCCCTGCTTCAATTCAGCTGATGACAAACAAATTTAACGTGATATTATGCTATGAAGTTTAGCCTCAGGTCCCCTCACTGCTCTCATGCCTTCAGCCCTCTGTGGGGGAAGATATTCTCTTCCTGTGTTTCCATCACTTCCTCTTTCCCATGCTGTCAAAACCCTTCATTCACAATTTTCATTTCACCACAATTAATGATCTTTCTGCACACGTTCTTCCAGCCAATCAGCCTCTGGTTCCTGTTCTTTAAATATCATTGTAACTCTATCATTCTGCCTATCTGGCTCACTAAGATACAACCCCGTCCTTCCCATGACCGACTTCTTCTGAATGTCCCAAGAGTCTCTGCTAAAGTTTCTTTAAGGCCTTACTTTCTGGAAGCTTAGGCTCAGTTTGGGAATCATTTGGCAATCAATTAATTCCCGTGGGAATCTCTGTGATTCCTGAAAGTCTTTCTTACATTCAGAATCATCATCAGAATCAGAATACTTTATTAATCCCAGAGGAAATTGTGTGCACATAGCCGCTTCATACCAAATAAAGAAAGAATAAGATTAAGATAAAAATCTCAAGAAGAAAAATTACAAATTACAGTTACAATTTTTATATAAGCAGGTACAGAATAAATCCTGTCAGTGAGTAATATGTACAGTATTATCAGTATAAAACTATCTGACTAAGACATATCTTGCCCAAACTGATTAATTAACCCTTGCACATATAGTGGTCACTACAATGGATTCAAAAGCTGTTTTCTAGTATAAGTATTGGTGAGAGTTTTCACATTAGTCACTTAGACATTTGTGAGTCATCCCATCCACTGCCACCCACTGTTCAATAGATAAAAATAAATAAAAACAGAATATTACAATAAAAATAAAAGGAATTATTTGAGTTTAGAACTAAAGTACAGAATACATGACATAATGAAATTTTGCACTTTTGAAATTTATCAAACATTGGAACTGAACTGATATCATCAATAATTGTGGAAAATAAAAAGTGACACAGGTGGTGGCAAATTAAGCCTATGGATGCGCTGTGACACATGCTCAACAATATCAGGTCCTAGGGTGTTTTGGGTCTTGATACATCATACACCCTCGCTCAGGTGACCCAGCCAGTGTTGACCAGGCCACAGATTGCATCCTCCACATCAAATACGCATATGGATAGATTTTGTCAGAATGTTTTCCAAGAGCTTGCCAACGTGTATCCAGATGTAGCAAACGGAGCTACTACTGGAAACCACAGAGACACAGGAGTATAGTGCTGTACAGCTCACATGTGACAAGCAAAAGGAACAAACATGTTTAATGGCCACATAGATATCAGAGTTTACTTACTCTATATTACAGTTTGATTTATCCTTATTTATCATATTGCAATATTGTTTGGGCAAGTACCTATCCATCTGCTTTGAATAAAATCTTGATTCTTCAAAAGCGTTTTGTCAGAATTGCAACTCATTCTAAGCCTTTGACTCCATCCCATGGTTTATTTTACAAACTTAATATTGTTAATATTTATGATCTCAATATTATGCAAATTTGTTTCTTCATGTATAAAATGCAATTCCATCCAAGTACTATTCCCGAACATTTTATATTTTATTTTAAAACTAATGCAGAGGTTCACAGGTACAATACTCGTCAATTACAACACTTTCATGTACCTAAATATGTCACATCCAGAGCTCAGTTTTCTTTAAGATACAGAGGCTGCATATTATGGAAACAATTTTCACATCTGGCAGAAAGTAATAGATTATTTAAATCTTATAAGAAATGTTTGAAAAAAGTTCTAATTAAATCTCATTGTTTTGCGGAACTGTAACTTATATTGTATAAATTGTAAATTAACAAAAATGTAATTCCTCTGTAAAGTAACTTTGAGGTGGAGGCTTTAAAATAAGCCCGTATGGGTTTTCTGCCTCTCCCTGCACTTGTACTGTTTTTATATAAATAATTTTTGTATTATGTCTTTTAACATGTGCTAAATAAATAAATAAAAAAATAAAAATAAATCCTCTGAATGTTTTAGTTGTAGTCATTGTAGTTCGCGTGTCTTTTATCAACTCATTTCACAAAATTTATGATACATCCTAAAGTGAGACCTACACCCACACAGTCCTTATGTGATCATGTCAAAATAGAAACACCTGCACTCACATCCAGAAAGTAGCTTTAACAAACATGAACCCGTGACCCCTGGGTGACGGTCAAGGTAATTTCAACACCTTTGAGCTCTCTTCCGGTCCTGAAGGAAACAACAGCTAGACAGCAACGGATAGAGTTTGTTTTTGGGAGCCAGCCATAGAGTTGCACCAACATTTGTATTTGTGATCAACACTTCACTGAAGACTGCTGGATGAATAACAGCTGCTACAACGAGGGGTTTGCCACCTTTAGCTGAAAGGCGGGTCTGGTCCTACAATCAAGGACCGTGTTTCCGATCCTGAGCCACAAGCTGTAAATAAAACTTAATAAGTAATAACTGTAATGCCTTTTATCGAAACATATTTCATCTTCATATGTTTCATGAAACAGTAGATGTACCTGGGGGGATGCTACAAATGTAACAACTTGGCTAAAAACATAGAAATACAAGAAATACAGCTAACTATATTGTAACATTGCATGAAAGTGTTAGCAAACAACATTTCGGGGTTTGATTCATGTTTGAACGTGTACGGCTGTATATTTTGTGTTGACATTGTTTACTGAGTATTTATATTAACTTGGTTTGTTTACGAGTTCTGCCAGTGTTTCTATGACAAAAACAGCTGATATGCGTGCTCCCCACAAATACGCCTGGCAGTTGACCAATCAGAGGCAGCCCGCATCGGGGGAGGCGGGGCTCAGGGTGGACGAGTCTCATTCTCCTTGTTTCTGGTAGATGCTGATCTGAAATGATCGAATTAAAATAAATAAAGGGGTTGGTGAAAAATGCTTGATTAATTCCTACCCTTGTGGACTCATATTAAAATAAATTAGCCTAAATTGAGCATAATAGAGGCACTTTAATGAAAGATACCAAGATGTGATGCCACTCACGTCATCTGGCTTCAGTTATCAACAACCACAAGCAGAGCTAGGAGCCGAGCGGCTGGTGTATCAAGGTTGGATGCTTGGAATTTATGGCACAATCCTTCTTAAGCCATACTGGTGTCGTTGGAGAGGATAACAGTAAAGGCAAGACTGTTAGGATGGTCCTGGATTAGGAAAGACCCACGGGGAGGAAGAAAGCTTTCCAGAATTCAACCTGCAGCCTGATCAACAATAGCTGGGTCACCTTGTAGAGTGTCTGATGTTTAAACTGAATATTCAGAAACGTGGTCATCCAAACAGGAGCTGTTTCTGTCTGTGTCATATTTTGGAAAACTAACAAGTTCTGAGTTTATTCTTTCTATTGAACTGAATATAAGCACAGATACTGACAGATTTATTTAGCCCAGTAAATACTGGAAATAGTCTTGAGACACCCCTTACTTATATATGTTTGATTCCAATAACAATAGTTCTAAAGACATCCTTAAGGTATTTCAAAGGTTTTTTTGGACATTTGTCACTGTTTAATCTTCAGTCCATTCCTTATGTCTGACTATTTTGGAAAACAGTTGTAAGTTAAGCAGGTAATTCTGACTTGTCATTCACTTAAGCATAAAAAACATCTAACTCATGCAGACAACTTAGCGAAGACCCAATTTTATGTAGGTAAGTAAAGAACAAAAAAGGGGAGAAAATTTAAAATGAACAGTATCAATAAATGGTGTCGTTCAGAAATACAGGTGAAAAAGAAAATACATCTGGACTTTCAGATGATCTGTCGACTGTTGGCCAAGGCCTCATCATAAATGGAAAGGAACCATTTTCAAGGAAAGCAAAAGGGGAGAAGAGTCTTAGATTAGCCAAATGACACAAAACTGGACTAAAAACCAGCAGTAACAGGTCTAAAAAAGTAATAAATCTCCCTCTAGAATCCAGACATCAGCATTATTGAAGAAGTGTGGGATCATCTTTAAAGAAAACAGAACAAAATGTAGCCAACATCTAAAGAAGATCTTCGGAAAGTCCTTCAAAAAGCTTAGAGAATTGTTTCTGAAGACCACTTAAATTACAAGACAGCTTATCTAAACGGGTTCAGTTTAGACTGGGTTGAAGAATAAACAGGCTCAGACTAAATACTGACTTTTAATCTCATTAGAACAGAACTAAATCTCTTTTTGTCTTCAGTTCTGTGCTCCCTTACTTTGTGCTTAAATAAACTGCTGCACGCATTTCTTCTTTCCCAGGAAACAGATGAAGAAGGGAAGGGTGGGTGCCAATTTTATTTATACTTCTAAAAATCTGCATTTTTTAAAGCCAACTAATGAAAAGGAAATTAAATTTTGAGGCCTCTTTTGTCTGCACTCCTGGCAACATAGACCAGTAAAATCTAAATTTCCGATGAATAAACAATATAGATGAACGTCAGTTATGATAATTATTCATTAGCTCACTTACTTTACCATAAAAAATATATACTCCATCCACATTTAAGTTTATTTTCATCAATTAGTTCACAACACTTAACTGCATCCACTTAGGAGACTACAAAGCTTTACCATTTCATGCCACTGCTACAACTTAATGCACCATCATGCTTGTTTAGTAGATGCTTGAAAGGCTTAAAGACACTGGGTTGCAACATAACTGATTGTTTCAGATCAAATACATCCAAGCATGCAATCCATGAGCACCATTGTTACGGCAGATATGTCAATGTACTTTACTGGTTTCAAATAGCAGTTGTACTTTTGTTAACTCTTTATGTAATAATAGTTTATTGCTACTTGGAAACAGTTAATACTGTCTGTGTGTGCTACTGTTTCGTTTCAATAGAGAGGAAATCAGTTGCTTGTGTGTGTGAACACATCGGTTGTGTGCTGCGTCAGGGCAGATAAGAGAATCCCAAATGACAATCAGTGGAAAACAGAAAAAAAACACTGTTTAACCCTAATGGACTATCAGCTACCACATACTGCTGTCCTGACACACACAAGCAAACACACCAACCCATTCACGAGAAAACTGATGACAGAATGCGTTTAAAAGCACCTGCTCACACACAGATACTTACTATCTAGTTCCACACACACACACATCTCACTTCCTCCAGCCTGAACCAACCACACAAACACACACACACACACACACGATTACTGATATGAGAGTTACTGAAACTTCTGACTTCTGTTTAAGTGAAGAAACATTTTGAAAAGTAGTTGTTCAACAGAAATATCCCCTCCCCAACATGAATGAACACATATTTGTTACCATTTAATTGTAAATCTTTGGTTAAATTAGCCGTAAAAACTGCGAAAACAGTTTTTTCTGCACTCTGAAGCACGCTGCCTTTATTAAAAAAGGTTTGTATGTAATTAAACAACTTTACTGTGAAGTGAACTTTGTATGAATGAACCTTCTAAGACTAGCTTCTCTCATTGCAACTTTTACAACCATATTGGTCAAGATGGCATCCATGGTGGCAACATGGGATTATCAGTCTGAACGCACAAATACAAAGCCTCCGTGTATCATGCTGATGCATTTTTGGCTGTCTTGCTGTTGCTAAGGAGTAAGTAATCAACTGTCAGTCCTCTCCTGCTGATGCAGTTGCCCTCAAAACCAAACGTAAAAAAATAAACAGTTTACTGTTAAATTACTTAGCAAAGACCTGGATACTTTCCAAGAAATTGCAATTTTAGCTGATTAAAAACAATTAATTATTCCCATACTGACTGGTTGTTGCATCACAAGTTGCTATTGCTGGTGTCAATGAAAACAGGAAACAGGTTTTTTGAATGTATAGTTCCTTTGGGAACTTCCCAGTGTAGCTATCCTCAGTACAACCCCAAAACAGTCCAGCCCACAAGCTCCAAAAGACCAGATAACCAGCGACACCAGACAAAATGTTCTGGTGGTGAATCCTTGACTGTTAAAAACTGACAAAGATAAGTGACAATGAAGTGATATTTCTGCTAAATGTCAACTTTGCAGTTATGCCCTAAATATCAGTGAGCAGCAGAAGTGAGAGCCCTGATGTTTACTGTTTTATTTTATTTTATTTTTTTACAGTTTTCTTTTTTTTTTATTCACAGGTCCTGAACCTTTGAATCCAGAACAAGGGAACACACGTGACATTTGATGTTATTCACACACAGTGTTTGACAGGAATTAACTCCCTTGAAATGAGGAAGTTGACACTAGACAAATTTGGGTTTGGACCTTCTTTCATAGAGTGGATTAAAATATTATATAATAACCCAAATGCATGTGTGAAAACCAACGATCAAACTTCTCCAAGCTTCCGCTTACAGAGAGGCACCAGACAGGGCTGTCCACTCTCCCCCTCACTTTTTGCCATTTTCATAGAGCCGTTAGCAGCTGCTATTAGACAAAATATAGAAATTAAAGGAATCCAGGGCAAAAATATAGAACATAAAATAAGTCTTTATGCAGATGATGTATTACTCTTCCTTCAGAACTCACAAACATCACTCTCTGAGACAATCACAGTTATTAATAAGTTCTCATCAATATCTGATTATTCTATTAACTGGTCTAAGACTACAGCCATGTCCATCAACTGTGACCTACAAAACATCCCTAATATCAAAATACAGACAGGAAACATTAGATATTTAGGTATAAATATTTCCCCCAGATTATCAGATTTAACAAAATTAAACTATGTTCAGCTACTAAAAACAATAGAAGATGATCTCTTACGGTGGAGGCGCTTACCCATCTCAATAATGGGGAGAGTTGCCACCATTAAGATGATGATCCTACCTAAAGTTAATTATTTATTTTCAATGATACCCACTAAACCCTCCACCAGTTGGTTTAAATCTCTGGACTCTTTCATATCCAAGTTTCTTTGGAAAAACAAGCCGTCACGTATCAGTCTTAAAACCTTACAGCAGACTAAAGATAGAGGAGGACTGGACCTACCAAACTTTAATAACTACTTTATAGCTAACAGGCTGCAGTACATCTCCAAGTGGCTCAAACCCAGTTATCTGGATGAGCCGTGGCTAGATGTGGAGCAGGCTTTGTGTGAGGACTTAGTCATCTCTGACCTGCCGTTCATCAGCTCAACCATTAAACCATATAAGTGCTTTAAAAGCCTTAACATCCGTTTTTCCTTAATGGCTTGGTGGGAATTCTGTAAGATAACCAGATCTTCCCTCTTTCCATGTAGACTTACACCCATCTGGAACAACCCTGACATCCTGCAGAACAAAAAGATGATAAACTTCACTCAATGGAAGACTAAAGGAATACAACAGTTAGGACAGATAATAGAAAATGGAAACTTTGTATCTTTCAACACAATTGTCTCACAGTATGGAATCAACAGCAATAAATTCTTAGAGTACCACCAACTAAAATCAATTATATGTAAGAAGTATACCCCTGTACAGTTAGACTTGCAGCTTCCTGTCAGAATAGCAGAATTCCTGAATCATAATACTCCAAAATTATTATCAAAAATATATAGATTACTTGCAAAGCTAGAAGACAGGATATCTCTCCCGACTTCAAAATGGGAAGATGATTTATCTAATAACTTTGATCAGAAAAGATGGTCACAAATATGTTTAAACACGTTTAAAATGACTCAGAATTCAAATATACAACTAATACAATTCAAAATTCTCCATAGAACTCATTATACAGGACACAGGATGTTCAGGATGGGCCTTTCACCATCAGATATCTGCCCACACTGCTCTGAGAACACCTCTGATAGCTACATCCATGCGCTGTGGTCCTGCACACCTGTCCAAAGGTTCTGGATTAAGGTGTGTGAAGATCTCTCAAAATGGTTTAAAACTAGTTTTCCTGCAAACCCCACACTCTGCCTACTGGGCGACCTGGGTGACACCAACATAGGAATACACTCCATAAACTTGGTCCTCGCAGTCTTATGCATCGCAAAGAAAACTATTCTTGTGAACTGGAAAGATAAGAATAATTTGTCTATCCAGCAGTTTAGAAATCTCCTGTTAGATCACATCAGCATTGAGACAATGTCTGCCTCCTCCAGGAACCAGTCAGATGACTTTCATTCCCTCTGGTCCCCTGTGACTGGCTACATCACTTAATGTAGGTGGAGGATTGCGGCTTCGCTGGGATGGGGGCTGATGTGGGTGGGGGGTCCCTGGTGGCTTCAGGTCTCCGGTTGTCTCCTGGGTGGGGATCTAGGCTGCTCCGCTGCTGGGTCGGCTGGGGGTTCCGGTCTGGGCGGGCGGCATTGGGTGGGCCCCGGGGTGGGGCTGCCTCGTGGCGGTGGGGGGTGGCTGCCGGGGTGCCTGGGTCGGTGTCCGTCGGCCCCTGGCCGGGTGGCCGGTCGGGCCCGGGGTGGGCCGGGTGGGGGCCCCGGGCTCTGGGGCGTCGGGTCTCCCCCCGCTCCTGGGGGTGGGGGGTCTGCCGCTGCTGGGGGGGGCTGGGCCCGTCCGGATGTGCCGTGCCGGGGGTTGGTCCGTGCCCTGGTGCTTGGTCGTAGCCCCGGAACCTGGGTGGGGGTGTGTTTGTGTGTGGGTGTGTGTGTGTGTGTGTCTGTGGGTATGCTGGTGTGTGGGTGGGTGTAGAGGGACGTGTGTGCCGTATGTGTGTGTGGGTGTGTATGAAGGTCTGGGTGTGTGCGTGTATGTGTGTGTGTGAGTAGTGTGCGGGTGTGTGTGTGGAGGTCTATGTGGGATGTGGGTGTGTGTGAAGGTATGTATATATGAGTGTGTGCACGTGGAGGTCGAGGTGTGTGTGGAGGAGTGAAGGAGTGGGTGGAGGCGTGAGTATGTATGGAGGTGCTTGTGTGTATATGCAGGTATGTATGTGAGTGTGTGTGTAGTGGTGTATGTGTATGGAGGGGTATGAGAGTGTGTGTGTATGTGGGCACCGGTGTGTGTGTTTATAGGTATGTGCGTGACGTGTGTGTGTGGAGGTATGTGCACGTATTGAGGTGTTGGTATATAGAGGTGTGTGAGAGTGTGTGTGAGTGGCTGGGGAGAAAAAAAAAAAAAAAAAAAAAAAAAAAAAAAAGGGAGTGTGTGCGTTTGCAGGGGGTTAGGACGTGTCCTCTGGGGGGCGCCCTGGCTGGGTGTTGGGGGCGGGGGCCTGGGGTTCCCTTCCTTCGCCTCGCCCCCCTCCCACTCAGAAAGAGGAAAGTGGCCCCTTGGGCTGGTGGCTGGCCCCTGGGGGGGTTCGTGGCGTGCCTGGGTTGGGGTGCCTGCTCTGGGCCTGTGACGCCCTTCGGGGCCGGCGGGGGACGGGGGCGCCCTGGGCCACTGGCGGGTCGTCTTCCAGGGGGGAGGCTTACCCCCCTCTGGACCTACATCTCCTGACCCCTCCCCTCCCCACTCTTCACTACATACACAGGTAGGGCCGTGGGGGGTGTGCTTGTTGCGCTGGGCGGGGCAGGGGGGGTCATCATAGTGGCCCCGTTGCTTCGCCGAGCGGCAGCATGCCTCCCAGCTTTTAATTCCACTTAGTCACTGAGCACAAATAACATTTGCAACATACAAACACGTTTTGGGGGGTGGAACATGCGAGGTCAGGTGGGTGGGACTGCTCAGGTGGCCCCACCCCCTCCTCAATGCAGTTACTGCCCCCCAATTTTAACCCTCTTTTTTTAATTGCAAACAGCACATAATATATTCCCTCACTAGTGGGGGAGGGAGGGGCGATGGGGTCTTCAGGCGCCCCTGTCTCCATGGATGGCCCGGGGGCGGGGCGGGCCGGGTGGCCTGTCGCGTTGGCCCGGGGCGTGGGCGGGCTGTCCCGGGGGGTTTGGCTGCTGGCCCTGGGGGGAAGGTGCTGTTTTGGGGGTGGGGAGTGGGGGACTGGGGCGGGGTGGGGGGGGTGGGGGCCTGGCTCGTGTCTCCTCGCCTCCTGGCTGGGGCTGTCCCCCCGCGGCGTGGGGTGGCGGGAGGATGGTGGTGGGGGGATGGTGTTTGTGTGTGTGTGTGTGTGTGTATGGGGGGGGGGGGGGGGGGGGGGAGAGTGGTGTGTGTGTGGGGGGATGGGTGGTGGAGGGATGGTGTGTGTGTGTGGGAGGGTGGGGTGTGTGGAGGTGGATGTGTGGTGTGTGGGAGGGGGGGTGGTGTGGGTGTGGGAGGATGAATGGTGGAGGGATGATGTATGTGGGGGAGGATGGGGTATGTGTGGGAGAATGTATGGTGCAGGGAGGGGGAGTGTGTGGGAGGATGGATGGTGGAAGAATGGTGTGTGTGCAGGAGGATGGATGGTGTATGGGAGGGAGGATGGTGTGTGTGTGGGGGAGTGGTGTATGTTTGGGAGAGTGGGTGATGGAGGGGTGGTGTGTGTGTGTGTGGGAGGATGGGGTACGTGAAGGTGGATGTTTGGTGTAGGAGAGGGAGGACGGTGTATGTGTAGGAGAATGATGTATGTGTGGGAGGATGGGTAGTGGAAGGATGGTGTGTGTGTGTGTGTGTGGGAGGTGTGAAGGTGGAGGATGGTGTATGTGTGGGAGGATGAGTGGTGGAGGGATGATGTGTGTGTGGGAGGATGGGGTAGGTGTGGGAGAGTGTATGGTGGAAGGATGGTGAGTGTGTGGGAGGATGGATGGTGGAAGGATGGTGTGTGTGTGGAAGGATGGATGGTGGAAGGATGGTGTGTGTGTGTGGGAGGACAGAGTATGTAAGGGTTGGATGGTGTATGTGTGGGAGGATGAATGGAGGAGTGGAAGGAGAGTGTGTGTGTTTGTGTGTGTTGGTCTGGGGGGGGGGGGCAGGACTGGTTCTCGGGGTGTGCGGCTGGGCGCTGGGGTGTGGGGCTGGCCTCTGGCGGTGGCCGTCTGGGCGGGCCGGGTCCCCCCGGGTGGCGTGCTGGCCCTTGGCCTGTGGGGGTGGGGGGTGTCCCTGCGCTCCTGGGCCCGGGCCCTCTGCCCCGTCTGTCCCGGGCGGCCGGTGCCCGGGGGGGTCGGGGACTGCTGGCCTCGGCCTGCCGGGGCCGGTGCCCTGTGTCCGCGGGGCGGCTCCTGCTGGGGTCTCCTGCTGCTGCCTTCCTGGGCGGGCGAGTGGTCGTCTCTGTGGACCGGTCGGGATCTGTAGCCTACGGGGGGGCTGGTGGCCTGGGTCTTGGGACCGCTGGCCTGACTCTGGCCTCTGTTCAAGTGAGGTGGCATCTGCATGATCACTCTGCATGGTCACTCCTTCCTGAACGTCTCCACACAGTCTTTGCGTCGCCATGTGGCCGAGTTCTCCAGCATATCCACACAGGTTTCTCTGCGCGTGTTCTTGAATACAGCAGTTTCACTTATATCTATTATCATATTTTTTTTTCTTTTTTTTTTTATTATTTCTGTTCTTATTATTATTATTACTCTTACTCTTATTATTATTACTACTACTATTATTATTATTACTATTATTGTGATTATTATTATTGTTACTATTATCAACTAGTTGTGTAATGACCTACTGGCCAGGATGATCTTAGCTATATATGTTGCAAGTAGTATGGATTACATGGTTTTCTGTATAATGTTTTAAGTCCCCACCCGCACTCCCCACACCCTTTCTGTCCCTCTCTCTCCCCTCCCTCTTCTCTCTACTTTCTTTTCTATCTCTCTCTCTCTCTGTCCCCTCCGGTCGAGTCCAGCATTAAGAGTCTGATTTAATAAAGTTTTTCATGTCATCAAGAGGGACTTTATACATGTAGTATAAATCCCTGCTTGATAGAGTAAAATTGCCCAGCACCAGACAGCAGCCAGACAATCATTCTGTTTGCAACGATGCTGGACAAGACAAGTTAAAAAAAAAAAAAAAAAAGAAATGAGGAAGTTGTAGACCATTGACACTTGCCTCGATTAACAAGTTGTAAAAAGCATGTTTGACCTTTTGACATCTAATGTCATTGTTGCAAAATGATGAGTTTAGCAGCTCTGAGTTTTTATCAGCATACTACAAGCAAACCTTAACATGCCAACACTACTTGTACATTAACAGCAAGAAGACATCAGCTATGGTGCTGTAAAATTAGACATGACTTTGAATAATAAGGAGTGTAGTGGAAAGAATAACAAGGTATGAAGATGGATGATATGATAATATATATGGGCATATAAGAAGGTGCTGAGGGAGGTGGACCTGACATTATTTCCTGAGAAAGTACAGCCTTTGCTGTGATTTCATTTCTCTTGGTGAGATTGGCTTAAATCCCAAGAAACTTGAAGCTCTCCACCCTCTCTTTCTCTTCTCCTTCCATGTAGCAGCAGTGTGTCTTGATCCCCCGAGGTCAACTACCATCTCTTTGGCCTTTGCTGTGTTCAGGTCCAGGTTTTGTGGGTGACATAATCACCTAAGATGCTGAAACTTTTCTTCTAGGTTGACTCACTGCAGTCTTTAATCAGTCCCAATATGATGGTTTCATCAAAAAATTTCCCAGTGGTGTTGGTGGGGTGAAAGTTTGAACAGTTGTGTGTGAAGAGGGAGTAGTGGAGAGGGCTGTGGACCCACCACTGCGGTGGGCAAGTGTTCAGGCTGAGGTATAGTTTCCCATCCTGACATTGTGGGGTCTGTCTCTCAGGAAGTCTATTATCCATGTGCACAGTGACTCTGGTTTAGATTAAAAAAAAAAAAAACTTTATAACACAAAAGCACAGCTGATTAATTTAAACATGAAAAGACATAGTTCCATTCATTACTGAATTTTTATTACCTTTGTAAAGCTCATAAAGAAGAACCTTGCTATTTGAGTAACAAAGTTTGAGCCAAGTTCAGTCTGATTTCAGAATATATTGTGAAACCTCATAACTTCCTAACCCATTGCATGTGTTGAAATCACATGCTGACACCACAAAAACAGTACTTTCTCAGAGTGGGCACAGAACTTTCCTGGTTCAGGAAAAAAAAATGGGAGTTAGACTCTTTTGTCATTGTCTCGCTGTACCATGAGGAATGGGAAAGTGATTTACGGATTGAAGTATGTCCAGCTTCGTAAGGGATAATGCCTCGTCGGGCATTATCCTTCTAATACCATGGTCCATTAAGAAAGAAAAAAATACTAAATAAATTATTAACGCGTTAATGTTGTTTTTTACCAGGAAAATTGTAAGTTTTTCACAAGAAGCGGCTGAGTGGACTATTTCGTTGTGACGCTTTGCCAAGGTAACCGGCTCTAACACAGAACCTGCAGCTCAGTCGGCCGCAGAATGTTATGTGACAGAGGGCGGGTTCAGCTCTTACAGCTTGTGTGTGTCCAGAGGATGATGCAACATTTTGTTTCAAACAGTCAAAGTCCACAGATAGTTTCCTACATCATTAAATAAGCCTGCAGGCTGCTCTGATCTGGCGTGTGTACTGCCTGGCATCTGAGTTTCTGTTTCCACGGTCACCAACTACCATTTAATTAGCGCAATAATTTACAGCAATAAGGCTATTTAACCGGAACTTCTTTTATAGGTGTCCTTATTGCTTTTTAATGGACACCCACCAGTCAATCAGAATCGGGTATTTACCCAGACCATGGTATAAACAATAATAGTAGTAGGTTATTATTGGTCTTCATCTGTTGACCTCTGTATCATAGACAAAGCAACTGATAAACTATTCAGCTGTTTGCAAATCAGAATGATTTTGAGAGGTAGTTCATTAGATATCTTTATACCGTAGCTCCATGCTGTACATTTTAGTTTCTTATAAAGCTACAGTATGTCAGCCTTAGAGGTAAGTAAGTCGAGCATTTGTGCAAAACTAGAAGTAGAGCTACTGCTCTGCATAGAAAGGAGACAGCTGAGGTGGTATGGACATCTAATTACATCTAATTGGACAGTACCCCTTGTGATTATTTTCTGTTGTTACAGAGTCCTTCCTGTTATTTTTCTTTAAATCTTTTCTTTTTTTTTGTTACCTTATTTTCAAACTGTGGGAACACTGGAAAGTTTGGGGCATTGCTACACTTCTAGTCCAGTTTGAGTCACACCAAATGTACACATGAAACATTAATTTGACTCCCAACCACATTAGCTGGATGAGCTAGTCTGACTCAGAAAAATCAAATGTATTTAATGTCTCTCTCTCTCTGTCTCTCTCTATCTCTCTCTCTGTGTGTGTGTGTGTGTGTGGTGGTGGTGGTGGTGGTATTATAAAGCTGTTGGGGACACGTTTACACCCTTATGGTGTTTTTCCATTACATGGTACATGGCACTATCGACATCCAGCAAACAATTTGCAACATTAATCATATCATAAAATATTAAGTACATTGCTAATAAACACATGAACATGTGTCAAGGTCTGTACGTTCAAATGCTTATGCACTAAAACCAGTTGCAAGCTGAACACTTTGAGGGATTACAGTTTGCAAGGGAAAAACAAGCTTGGAAAGGCCACGGCAAGTCAAACCATTCTGTACTTTATCATGATTGAATGTCAGTAAGTTCAGTAAGAACTCTTAGGTTGGGAGGAAACTATGCTGTCGGGGAAGGGTCTACAAAAACGTTAAAAGGCCAACTTCATCTTAGCTATTTGTTCAAAATTATTGATTCTTATTATTATTGTCCACAGGCAAAGAAAAAAAGCTAAGAAACATTTTTCTCTTGCTTTTTTTTGTGTGTGTGAACTTTAAAAGATTTAGTTATAGTATAGTATAAGTGCTTTAAAAATGAGGTATAAAGGGGCTTAGTTAAATGAAGAATGCTTATACCTGTCACTGTCTTTTCTGAACATACAGAGTATTGAACCCACAAGATTTTATCCACTTACCCTCAGTGACGTTTGTCATTTTAGGAGGCATGTAGTGGTGCATAGTTTTACTGACATATCTTTGGGGTCTACACTCCAATAAAATAATTCAGAGTTTTATTATTAATATTTCTTATAAATTGCAGCATTTCAATTACAAGTTTTGTGCATGTGTTCATACCTCTGTAATAAATATTTGCACACTATGTGGGTGTGAGGTGACAAAGCATAGACTGAACATTTATGTACTGAATGGGCACAAAAAGTGCATAACTGATACGAGATCTGCCCAACCTCTTCACGCAAACAACCAACACTTCTCCATTTTGTCTGCCTGGAACCTGCTCATTCATGACTCTGCAACAGGATGACAAGAGGAAGAGGCCTTCAGTACCACAACTGCCCCATTTTCTCTTCCTCTTTCTGCTTAATAATAGAAAGTAAAAGACATTCTGGAACCTGCATGTTGCAAGAGAATTTGTTGCACGCAGACAGCAGATTATACATCTTTGTCCGTAACAAAGTCAGCAGGGATGTCTGAAGAGCAGTTGACAGGAAGAATCATCAGTATTTTCCTTCAAACCACAATGTTCTCCTTCTAGTGTGATGGCTAACGTAAAGCAGATAATTACAAGTGATAACACATAATTAGAGTAATTGGCACCAAATGAATGGTTACTGCACCTACATCATTATAAGCATGCTGCATTATTTTTAATCATCACATCAACTGGTGAAACGCAGTAATAGAGTACCAATATACAGTATCTCACTGTTTCTTCTTTTAGACAAAGTTTTAGGTAGCAGATGTTTGTTTTTTACCTTGACATGTTTCGAATGGCTCTGTGACGTGTCGTATTATCCGATGTTATTCCTTGGCGTGACCAACCTGACAGATGTGTTTTATTTACACCTGGTTAGCCACGCCCCCCACCGCCTGATTGTCTGTGGAGTATAGAGTCGATGTGACAGTAAGAAAGCTCCCTCACCCACGTTGATGGTGTCCGCTTTCTGATTCCTCTTGCCTCCTTAACCCAGATTTTTGTGTTTGTTCATCTCTGTTCCAATGATTTTAGCATTGTCCCAGTCCACAATGTTGTTTCTTTTGCAATAATCCAAACTGGCTGATTAAATAGTTCTTGTTATACTTTTTCATTTTGAGTTATGATGACTCATGCTGTTTTCTTATTCTTTTTGACTTTCTTTTTCCTTGTGTTGCATGACCTCACTGTTTCTTCCACATATGTTTTATTGCATGATTTGCATGGTATTTTGTGTATTATGCTGCACATTTTGTCCTGATATATTTTGTCCTTGAGATGTATCAGTCACAATTTTGTTTTCATGTATTTATTTTGTATAGTTTGATCATCCTTTCCATTGGTTCCATTATACCACTGTGATAGAGATTTAACCTGCATTTGTGGTTTATACAACAAAATTACAAACAGCGATTTCTGGAAGTGTTCCTTAGCACATGCAATGATTTCCAACAGAGAATCATGTCTGTTTTTCATGCACTGCATGAGGGCCAGAAGATCATCCAGTTTTGGCCTTTGACCTTGTCCAGTGTACACAGAGATTCTTCCTGATTCTCCAAATCTGTTGGTATTATACAATGTAGATGGTGGGATCTTCAAAATCTTTGCAGTTTTAAGCTTAGGAGCATTTTTCTGAAATTCTTCCAAAGTTTTTAGATGCAGATTGGTGAACATTTGGCCATCGTTACAGTTCAGTTATTCTGTCTCTCTAAAATGTTTCATTTACAGTACACCCAGTCATGTCATTGACTTGTTGCCAATTAATCTAATTATTTGTCAAATGCTCCTCCAGTTACTGCCTATTACTTTTCCAGCCTCTTGTTGCTCCTGTTCCAGCTTTGGAACTGACGTGTTACTCCCATCAAATTCGAAATGAGCTCATATTTTCCATGAAATGGTAAAGTGTTTTGGTTTCAGTATCAGATGTGTTGTTTAAATTTTATTGGGAATAAAATGTGGATTTATGAGATTTCCAAATGATTGAATAATGATTTTATTTGCATTTTAGACATCCTCTGAACTTTTGAATTTTTGTATTGCATTGGCTTTTTACATTAATGTATTTGTTTCCAAGAAGCATGATTAATGTGGGTTGAGATTAGCAGGCTAACACTAAAGTGTAATTTTCCAAGTAGAGATAGAAATTGAAGAAAAAAATGTCTATGTCAAGCAGCATGATACATGCATCAGGATTTTTTTTACATTTAAAATAGCTGCTAATAGATCTTTGTCATTTTTATTGCATAATCAACCCCTTTTATTACTTTTTAGGATTGTTTTTCCTGACATTTTATCCAAATATTGGAGGGAATAATGCAGCCGACCCAGGAAAGGAGCTAAGTGAGGCTGGAACTGCTTCCAGCTCAGAGGGAGTTGTTTTCCATGCTGAACCACTGGCCTGTCCCACTTCTGCTGCAGTCTGTAGTTACACTGCTACTATTGTCACATAGCCAATATCATACACAAATGTAACCAAAACACACTGTCCTATTGAGCTGAAGTAAATCCCCTGCAGACCTCTGAACATGCAACCACAGATGCTTCTTTGTTTCATTCAACACCCATTCAGCCCCATGGAGATGTTTTTTCTGTCTCTTATCACATGTTTCTTTTTCCGGTTGGTTATTATATTATGTAGGGCACGAGCTCCATGATGTTTTAGTGTCACAGCTCCTGGAACATCTGAGTTTGTTTGGACTCATTTACAGCAAAACCTCACAATATATTTATCTGTGGCGTGGTTGGAAGTGAACTGATGAATATTTATGTTTTTTCAAAAAATAGCCCATTACCAAAACGATGATTATTTTGTCCTCTTTTAAATTTTGTGGTTTCTTATATCAAATAACAAAAACTGCATTGAATACAAGTTATAAGCACTAACATTGATATAATGGCAATGAGTACCTAAAATAAAAAGGTTCATGTGATACTTAGTGGGTCTGCTACTACATGGTACCTTGTTTTATTTCTGCATGTGAAGTCAAGTCTTTAAAGTTCCTTATTTTGATAATCTATTAACAATAATAGCTTGAAATATCCTATTTAAACTTTGTTATGACACTCTGTTGCACATGCTTTTTAAGGTTTTTTATTCTTTAACTTAATTCATTAAAAACATAAAAACAACAAAAACATGCAAGTAATCAAGTAATAACATTTAGAAGTGCCCACGGTTGTCTACAAGACACAACTGTATTTAGCACAGGGCAACAGCCTAACAGCCATTGGCACTTTAAAGCTCCTGCGTTAAAAAATTAAAATAAAAAACAAATAAACAACACAAAACAAGAAATAATTTTACTCTGGCTTCAGTCAGATGCCGAATGATGACAACCAGCTGCTGATCCACAGTTAAATCTAAGGGCTTCCAAAAAGGTGTCATCTCACAGCTTTTCTGCTAAAGTTGCTTGCCCACAGAGTTAGACTTTATCTTATTTCTGCTGTTGATCATGAGATAGAGGGCTACGATTCCATGATTTGGCATTTAACAGGCATTTTGATTGGTTGGAGAAACGTACTGTAAAGAGGACATAGTCATATTCAGAAGGCATGGGTATGTTAATGTAAACTTTACTATTTAATTTGATTAGTTTTTCCCCACACAAATTTATGTTATTTCAAGCTCTTCTGCAACTTGAAGGAACAACATCTTATTTTAAGCTTGGTTCATGGTCATCAGATAAATTGAAACTCAACATCAAAGCCATGCTCTGATGCTACGCAGCTATTTTGTGGTCTTCCCGCAAATAACTACATGTCACTGCAACTGCTTTGTTCAAATATACTTCTGTAATATAAAAATGTAAAATATTCCTGGCTTTATTGGGCATTTTTTGCAAAATGGTTATGCTAACTGGAGGCAAGAAATATGTCTATTTACATTGATAGCGCCAGGTTAGTTTGAAGTTAGAACAATGGCAGAAGGAGTCTAAAGCAGTCAGGTGTGTTGTATCTAAAAATAATGGTTGTACCTTTCATTTCATAGTTTCTTAAAGGATTAAAAAAAACACACTTGGAATGGAAAATTAACAAAAACCATTCACAATTTAGTACTAGCTATAAAGAGTGTATTTTTTACCTCAAGCTAATCTGACTCCTTACCTACGAAGCCTGGTATGGTATGGTATGGTATGGTATGGTATGGTATGGTAATTCAGATCCTCTTACATCTCACTGGTTACTATACAGAAAACAAGTAACATGTTATAATGACTTTGGGAGGAATAACTAGTATTTGAGAAAACAAGATTTCCATAGTTCATTTTCAGTCTCTGGTCTCTGTCACCATCTTAGCTGTTGGTTGATAAGCTAAACCAATTTTCTTTCCAAATTTTTACCAATTTATGTGAAGAGTTAGTTGATTCACTAGTTGTACACATCTACTCCGTCATCTTTCCCTATTTATGTTTGTCCCAGTATTAGCTCCTAAACTCAACTTCCATTACGTCTAACTTCAGTTTGTCTCCACTGTTTGAAACAACAACAAACTCCACAGTCAACAAGTACTTAATGTGTCTAATTGCCACAGAGGTTGAGATGCTCAAAACAACACCAGTCACTAGAGTATAGTTTCACTGTATCTTTGTCAACCAAGCTACAAATAAATATTTGCTAGGTGCTCTACTTCCCTCTACTTGTAACTGTATAAAATTCCCTTCACTCTTCTGGGGGGCTTCATTACATAACATGCTGTGTAGAGCTGAGCAAGAGCAGAGGCTGATTATTCTGAGGAAGATTCATTTGAAAATTAAAGTTTAAATAAAGGAAACTGCAAAATTACAAAGCAAAGACTTTATCTTAATCTGGACGTTTTTGTTTAGCTATTTATTTATTTATTGTAGTTTGTTTCTCTTGTTTGTTTTATGGACAACTTTATCCCAATTTCCTGCCATAATTGTTGGATGTTAAATTAGTAATTAGATGTAATGTATCTCATCATATATACAATTTCGGTCATGCTGTAAGGCACACATACATAAAAAAAATACTGCTCTATTGAGACGGCTAGACAGACTTGCTGTGAACCAGTCGAACAGGCAGATGGGCATAAACATCAACAGTTTGGCAGCAGGCAATCTCACATGTGAACAACATGTGAAGAGACAGTCCAGGGAGAATTTTTGGATCTGGCAGCTTCTTGTCGTTCCCAACATTCCTTGAAACTGGAACTGCAAATGTTTCTTAGAACTTTAGGAACAAACCAGGAGGAGAAGGAGGAGGAATGGAAACAGAGCGGGAGATCAGGGTCAGTGTGGTGGAGTGGTGTTACCAGTGGATTTATTTTAAGGATTACAAGAAAGAAGAGGCAAAGTATGCTTATTTCCCCCCATTGACCTTAGCAGTAAACATTTAGTTCATATTCTTTGGACCATTTTAGTTCACTGTTTTCACCAGGAATATAAGTGTCCTGATTATGCTCTGGGGAACTGGAATTTTTTTTTATTTTCTCTTTATTACTACTGCTTTCAGCAGTTTTATCCAGACAGACATCTAGAAGATGCTGCTTTAGCTTCTTCTGCTTTTGCTTTTGAAAACCAAAAAATTAAAAAAACAGACCACGGGAAAGGGGACAACAGACATTTCTTGTCTGCATTGGGTTGGTACGTGGTTTTTATGTGGCAATATGTCAGTGTTTGACATTAAATGACTTCTGACAAACAGCCACTGTTACAGGAATAAAAAGGAAGCTAGTGGAGAATATCTTTTGATAATAGTTTAAGTTTCAGTGAGTTTGAATGTGAGAACTTGCAACAGCTTTTCCCTTTTAACCCAGTTAGACCTGATGTAACATTTATACGATTAATTTTCGAGCCTGGAGCAACACATGAGTTGTATTTTTTTTAGACTATATACTTATTTGACGAACATGCAAATTCTTAATAAATATAAGGACAATTACATACCAAACAACAACAAAAACATCTGAAATGATCGATATTCTCAGCTGTTAGTACTCTGTAATAAATTAGATGTGTCTTCAACTTAGAAACGAAAGTACAAAAGCTGCCTTGAAATTGTGAGTAAATTCAACTTTCAGATTAGCATAGTTTCAGTTCAAACAGCCACGTTTTATGAGTTAATAAACTAATGGCTATGCGTTCTATTAACTTGACGCTATGATTTATAACAACTTACTTTGTTGCATTAGCCATCTGACAGAACTTAATTCATTATGTTATTCTACTGAAGAACTCCACGCTGTTACAACTCACAATTTCAATTTACAATAACTTCCTATTAGCCTAGACACATTGTCTAGCTGGACTTAGTGGGAAGGTGTGTCCAAACTCCCATCTATTTATCTTTATTTATGCAAAACCTTGCCACTAACAGTCAGGTGTTTGAACAAAATTTCCCATTACATTCAATGGCAGTTTATCAATGTGACTGGTGTATTAATTACCCACAAAGTGTTTTCCTCTACTGTCTTTCTCACTCATGGTGTCAACTTTAAAATTCAAACAGAATAAAATTTTCCAACATTGTCTAAATATAAAGAAAACACATAAACAAAAGCCTATAACTCAAATTTATAGCATAGTAATTTAACAATCACATTGTGATAGCTAAATTTCTACCAAATCTGTATCTCCCATTAGCCTTTGTGGTTCATGTATGTTGAGTTTTGAAAGAAGCCCCACCCCTGCAAGCTTCATTTTAACATAAGTTCAACCAATGGTGACAACCTGAACAACAATCAAGACAACTATAAGTTGAACGTCTGAAAACACATTAACTTAAGTTCTGTATGCAAAACTCATTATAAAAAGTGGAGTTAAAGTAATAAAATAAGTCCATATAACCTAATGGGGCTGTCTGTTTTTTACAGTGTACTGATAAATGTGACCATCTGGTGACATGAAAACTGAAATTATGTTGTTACATTGTCACATGCCAGTAGGTGGGCTATACAGTATTAGATGGAAAAAAAATAGAGATAGGACTTTAATCAATAAAAAAAATAATGCTTAAAAGAATTTATGCATTTAATTGCAGTTTGCGTTCCAAACAATGCAGAATGTTTGTGAGTGCACGATTTCCTGATATACCAACTGGTGCACAAATCTGAGCTCAGTGAACAACTCAGCGACTTTGGTCCTATATAGCAACTTCTTCAGGTGATATTGGAGACTAATGTGAAAGCATGCATCGTTTACTCTTTTATGAGCAGCGGGTGTTGCCACAGGCCCCTCCCCAATACAAAAGGGCTCACAACAGGCTCAGTCCTCGTGCAGCAGCAGTCCCAGCTGCCACAGGAGATGTTCACCTTTGCTCCATGACCAGACTCAAAAAGAAACACACAAAGTTCCCACTGGCTTACCGTCATATATAAATGCCTAATAATGAAGAGTTTGGGGGGGGGGCACCTTTTAAAGAAGCTAAAAGTGCTAAAATATTTTGTAGACTCTTTATCAGAGAACAGCTGGAGCTGTTAAAGTACTTAAAATGGTACTTTAACTTTAGGTTTGTTCAGTTTTGGCCAGGGATATTTTCTATTTCTTTTTCTACTTCTTTTTCAGACATTACTAGAGCTTGAGTTTACAGTAATGTCTGTCGCTATTATTTGATTCAGTCATCCACTAAAATTTAACTTGAAATGTTACTTTATGGGGCAGCTATTGTTATGCGATTAATCAAGATTAATTAATTACAAAGCATCTGATTAATTAGATTAATTTTTTAAATCAAGTCACACACCTAAAATAATATATCACTGATGTAGATGTGTTGAAACCAGTGAGTAAATGAACAAGTATGAAGATTTGAATGACTTTGACAAGAGCTGAGCTGTGAATGCCAGATCTGGTTTATGACATATTTACAAATGTGGCTCTTGTGGAGTAGTCCCAGTGTGCAGAGGTCAGTACCTATTAACAGTGGTTCAAGAAAGGATAACAGTAAACCAATGGAAAAGTCAAATGTGGCCAAGGCTTATTGATGCACTTGTAGAGCTATAACTGGTTTGTGTTGTCTGAGGCAACAGAAAGACAAAGATAATGTAGGTTAAATTGTAGCAACAGTTTATGCTGGTTGAGGTAGAAAGGCATCAGTAAACACAGTGCAGTCTGTGTAGTCTCAGACTGCTTAGTGTGGCTACGCTTACCTATGTCCTGTGTTGAAATCCCCTAAAACAGATATGAAAGCATCAGAACTAAATTAATGGCCTGGTCTCATGAGTCATGTTTTGTTTTACATCGTGTTTTTATCACGGCTGGTGTTGTGGATCCAAGGAAACGAGAGCACGGAGAGTAAAGTGAATGATTTATTATGACAAACAGTGACAATGGTGATGTGATCGTTGAAGGACGGGCTGGAGCGAGCAGACAGGACTCTTCGAGTGGACCGTGGTTTTCCGGGTCGGGTTCTTGGGGAGAGAGAACACAGGTGAGTAAACAACAAGTAACGATTTTACGACAAGACTTAGTTCACGGCTGGTTACCACAGGCTGTAGTACAATCCAGCGAAGACTGAAGATACGTCTGGGGTTCTTATACGAGAGGGGTAATCAGCCCAATGTCATTCAGCTGCGCCGTCCTGATGGCAGAGATGCTTCATCCTCCAAATATGGTCAGGCAGAAGGAGGTGGTGTGTGAATGCGCGGACCAGGATAGTTTTATTCTTCAATAATTCGTAATGCAGCTCCAATTATGGTGAGGACAAGAATATATTTTTCAAACGGTCCAGTTTGTTTGAGTGCAGTGTGAAAGCAAACTTGGACCAAAACAATGTTGTAACCCCGACTGAATAAGTCCCCAATCAAACTGAGTCCAGTGGACTATTAAGTCCCATTTATGCTCGACGCAAAAAAAAGATAAGCAGATGGACGGACACTTTTGTCCATCTTACGTGCATAATTCGGTCCGTTTTCAAGAAGCTTAGCTATCTGTTCCTTGATGCAGAAGACGGAGTAATGCCACCCGAAGTCACAGGGACAGAGCTGAGCAGAATAGCTGACATGCAACTAGGGAAAGAACAAGCCAAAGAAGAATAAGAGAATCAGGAAGGAATCAAAAAAGCAGAAGATGTAGAACAAGCTTTCAAAGAAAGACTTTATGCGAATGTTTAGGGTGTGTTGGGTAGTTGGAAACAATGCAAAACACTCAGGGAAGTATAAGGATGGCAATGTTTGACAATGTTTGAAATGTATGTCGTTATTTTCTGTACGTACGCCTTTAGGTGTGAATGCACCTTAAGTTTTCAGAAAGGTCTGAATGATTTGCCACTGATGGAGGTGGTGACCAGCAGACTGTCTGGTGTTTTGAGGAGTTCATCCTTTGATATGTCTGGGCTCTTTGTAAAAAATAAGGTGACCTATTCCAGATTAGGTTATTGTTGAAATTATATGAATGATCAGTGTTGTGAATTTAGCCCAGTTTCCACCAACAAGTCTATCTCAGTACAGTATGGATCAGTATGCATTTTTTGTGTTTTCACAGGAAAAAACTGGGACAGCTTATCCGCTAAAGGGTTAAGTTTGATATGCTGCAATCCACTGATTGGTTGAAAGAATTGTAACTTCCTGTGTGACTCTGCAATAAGAACAAAGATGTAACAACTCCATGTTTCCATTGTTTTTGTTGTTTAAAACCACATGCCAAGAAGGAGGAACGCAAACTGCTAGATGTCTGCCTTTCTCGTCCTTTGTTTCTGTGTCATGTCTGGACCTTCATTGTAAATAATTCAAGGTAGGCATCTCGCTGCTATGACATTACATTATAATTTAGCCAACACATCTATCGCTACCCAACTTATACCTCACCTAGCAAGTGAGGGTACTGCAACAGAGATCAGGGTTTACTAAACCAAAACATCTTAAACCTCCCCATCCTGAGTAAGACCCCATGGTGGAAACTGGGCTTGATGATCTCTTGGTCTTTTAGGCTGGAAAGACTCTGTGCCATCACTAAGCTTTCTGCATATTCTGGATGAAATTCATATCTAGAGTCTGCAAGGTCCACTCCAAATGATCATTCTGTCCTCTGTATTTCTCTAACACTTGGGCCTTGATGGGTGGTTTAGCGCTACGCAAAGCAAAGTTTTATTCTCATTGTCTTGTGTTTTTCTCCAGAACAACATCAAAAACCTTAGATTGTATCAATAAAGCTTCTGAGAACGGAGAATGACTCCTAGTGGCAAGATTCTAAGAAAGTCCATTCACATTTCCTAAGAATTTCCCCTAGACATGAATTGTAGATCACCATAAAGATAAAAGTTCATCACAAAGCATCGACTCAGTCCCATCACCAATGTGACTTGTAAGCTGCTTTGGATAAATTCATCTGTTAAAGAAAAAAGCTAACAAAAAACAAAAGAGTAAATTTTTGCCCTGAGGAGACCTCCTAATTTAAACAACTGTAAGAACATTGCAGAGGTTTGTACATTTCTAAAGCTGAGAAGAAAGCCAGTAGAGTGAATGAATGACAGTCAGCACAGTAGGAACATTGTGTTCAGTGTCATTAGAGTTGTGCTGTTATCTCCCACTCAACTCATTATTGCTATAATTTGTGAAAAAAATAAAACTGATTACAACACTAAAATATTTGACACCACAACAGAGCTGAAACCAAAACCTTTCTTCATTGTCTATGCAAAAAATTGATGTTCTAATACAATTACCAGGATGCTTGATTAGAATGAATAAATATGACAACTTCCAGCTTGTGAATATACTACCAGACAAGATTTTTGTTTTAAAACATTTTGGAGAGTGGTACAGAATGGTGTAACTACTAATTTAAATGTACAATGAGTCCAGCTGTGGCCCAACAAGCTCCTTATAATACAACTTCTAAAGCAGGGATCACAAACTCCGGATCTCTTGGACCAGTGTCCTGCAGGTTTTAGATGTTTCCTAGCTCCTACACACCAGATTCAAATTAAATGGTTCTCCAACAGCTTGTTACAAGTTCTGCACCAGCCTCTTAATTATTGATTTGAGTCAGGTGTGTTGCAACAGGGAAACATCTGAAACAGGGGTGTCAAACTCTGGTCCTCAAGGGCTGCTATCCTGCAGGTTTTAGTTATTTATTTGCTCCAACACACCTGAATAAAATCAAATGGATCCAACAGTTTCTAGTCAACTTCTTCACAATAACCAATTAATTTCAGTCAGTTGTTTTAGATCAGGAAAACAATGAAAACCTGCAGGATACCAGCCCTTGAGGACCGGAGTTTGACACCCCTGATCTAAAACCTTCAGGATACTGGCCCATGAGGTCCAGAGTTGGTGTTAAGTTAATATCACTGCTAAACAACGACATTTTTAATTGAAATTTTGGGGCTAATTCAGCATCTGTCTTGCGTACTGCTTATTTACTAAACTTTCTTCATTGAGTAAAAGTTAGTCCAATGTTGACTCTTGTCTTGTTGCTTAATCTGTCCCTTTCCCTCTTTCTTTTCCTCGCTTACCTGTGATAATGTCCTCTTGAGTTTGTTTGCTGAATCAGCCACTTGCGCATTAAAAATGGCTGGTGTGTTGATATCCAGTTTCTAGCATGTGATGTGGTGTAAAACAAAATGCTGCTGTAGAGGGATGCTCTGGGATTGGAAAAAAGTTATGAAATTCAATTTCTTAGGGCAATTGCTGGGCAATGACAACTCCAGAAAAAGACAGAAGAGTCAAAGAGTTTTGTAGTGCAACTTTAATTATGATGAGGAACAGAAAAACAAAGACACACAAAACAAAGCCATGCAAAAACTGGTCTCGGACTAAGGTGTTATGGTTCTTTAATCGTGTGACTTTTGACCACTTTGTATCTAGTGTTTTTATAAGGATTGTTTGACCCACATCATAGCTTTGTCACAGTTTAGGAATTCCATAACAGTTTCTCTTACTATCTTACCTTTACCTCATGACATTTTCTAATGAGGTCAAGGAACAAAACCATTTATGGAGACCATTTATGACTATTCAGCTGGACCTGCTCAGCTAAATGCAACTCTGTGTGTTGTTGTGGTAGTCAGCAATCTTACTTCATAGATTTGCATCTCAGCTTGGCCTTCATGTGTGGGGTCTGCATGGTCTTCCCATGCTAGTGCAGGTTCTTTCTGGATACTCTGGCTTTCTTGCACAGTCTAAAACATGCATATTGAGTAATTGGTGATTCTGAATTAGGTCTAAGAGTGGGCGTGCATTGGCATGGATGATAATCTTAGTTTCCCCTGTATGAAATGGGGAACTTGCTGGGGCAGGCTCCAGCACTGATGAAAGGATGGATGGATGGATGGATGGATTTAGGCTCCTCTCACAGTCCCTTCAACTTTAATTGTCCCAACTTTCATTGCAAAATTGACGTGTTTTTTATTTACATTAAAAATAAATTTCTTGGTACAATAAAGATTATGAGATTTACCAGTCGATCTACGTTCCTACCCTCACCTATGGTCACAAGCTGTGGGCAGTGACCGAAAGAACAAAATTGCAAATACAAGTGGCCGAAATGAGTTTTCTCTGCAGGGTGGCCGGGCTCTCCCTTGGAGATAGGGTGAGAAGCTCGGTGATCCGGGAGGGGCTCAGAGTAGAGTCGCTGCTCCTCTGCATCGAGGGGAGCCAGATGAGGTGGCTCGGGCATCTGGTCAGGATACCTCCTGGACGCCCCTCTGGTGAGGTGTTCCGGGCATGTCTCACCACGCTGGACAGACTACATCTCTCGGCTGGCCTGGGAACTCCTTGGGATCCCTCCGGATGAGCTGGTGAATGTGGCTGGGGAGAGGGAAGTCTGGGTTTCCCTGCTTAGGCAGGTGCTCCCGCAATCTGACTCCGGATAAGCCGCAGAAAATGGATGGATGGATGGACAATAAAGATTAATAATAAATAAAAATGTAACTGTCATTTCTGTCTAAGCTTCACACCAAGAGTTAACTTTTAAAAAGAGGCCAACTAGTGATGAAACCTATTCAAAGTTTGTTCTTCATGCTGTGGACAAAAACATAAAACATGGCACATGTTGGTTGACAGAGAGAGAATAAATGTAAATTAAAATTTTTTTTTTTAAGGCACTCACATACACACAAACACACACCACCATCAGAGGTGAAGTCACTGGACATGTTTGGATGCTGGTCTCTCCTCGCCATATTTGGCAGCTCTTTGCAGTCACACACTCTCACACATTCCTCTGCTGTTCCTTCCCTCCATGACTGGGACTCAACCCAAGAACCTGATGACCCCCTCCTCCTCCTCTTCTTTCAGGTTCAGTGGGTGATCTTCTGGGAATCAAAAGCAGCAGCATTCGTTTTGGACAGCTGGGTGGCGGGAGAATTTCTCTCTTTATGTGGCAAGGTGTCCACAAAGTGGCACTCAGCCTAAACTGTGTTTGACTCCAGAGTCATTATATTTGTCAGGTAAATGTCATCCTGCAATGAATTATACCCATCCTCAAAGAAATCAAAAGAATGGCATTCACAGTGTAATTTTACAGATCAAAAAGTATGCACTGCAGTAAAATTGCCAATGCATTAAGAGCTAAAAGCAATGTAAAACACGTGGATCAAATCCACTCTGTTCTGCTTCACCTCATGTATTTCAGCCAAGCTAGTACCAATACCAACAATTGGCTGGTCAGGCTTTAGCAGCTTGGCCCACTCAAACACATGCTGAGGTGGAGTCACTGGTTACGAGAGTACAGCCTTCCTTCCGAGAATAAATGTACTACTATGTCATCACTGAAGATTTGATCTGTGAAATGCAGCTGAGCTGGTCAGGGTGGTGAAATCACACACTCACTCTATTTCAGGCAGGAATGTGTTGGCTACACTTTACTGCCTTGACACTCTAGAGACCAAAATAGAAGAAAAAAAAAAGATTTGTCAGGGTTCGTCACAGGCTCTACACCTGACTCTGCTCTCTAGACATCCACCCACTTACCTTACCTCCTGTACACTTACATACTAAAATTAAAAGGACCGCTAAACAGTTTCAAGATATTTTCCCACTTGGGTTATGTCTGGTTGGAGTCCACTTCCAGATCTATACCTCCTTAATGAATACTATTACCTATGGTTTATTATCTAGAATTATTTTGGAATCAATTGCTGGGCTCAGTAACAGTTTTCCTTCCTTGTAAGTCTATCTCCAATCCAAATCCAAATTCATGGTTTTGATTTATTGTTTATTTTATTCTACAGTCAACTCTACAGTCATTTACTGACCATGCATGCAATGTTAAGCCACTTTTATATTTATGCTTTCCATCTACTGGATGACGACTGTGCATGTTCTGGATGGCCCATCTGGTGCTTTCCAGTAACATTTTGTAACAGCAGTCTGAAGACGGGCATCACTTTCAACATACCTAACATTTAGACTTTCAGGTCTAAATCTGGCAGATTTCTTTATAAAATAAAAAATTCTTGGGTCCAAACTTTTCATCTTTTACATTTAACCTACAATTATAAGCTACAGGACCTAATTGTTCTCACAGCATTTTAGCTAAATAAACAAAAGAAAACTGTTTAAACATCTGAGCTCGAGCTTCTGCTCTGACTATGCATCCATCTGCAGTTATTAAAGTTGTTATGAGGAAACCGCGTATCGATCTATTACACACTATTCTGTATTGTTATGGGGACATGATATGCTATTGCAAGTACTTCAATGACAATTATACCTCACTTTATGTAAATTACAATGTCAAGCAAATGACAATTATTGCATATACGCTGTGGTTCTTTTTGTCTTTTTGTGAGGCATGACACTGTATATAAACAGAATTAACATAAAAGGGACTAATATTTGAATTAACTCACATTTATTTTCATTCGTTCAAAAACAAATCACAGTCAAGGCAGTACTTAATTCTCTTACTGGTCTCATTAACACCATCAATGCAGAGAGCTGCACCTTTGCCAGATCCGTTCCCTCCACCTGCAAGAATATTACTCCATAAATGTCCGAGTGACCTTTGACTCAGATCTACCTGCTAAATGTGGTCTTTAATAGTTCGTTTACTAGAACAGTATATTTTTATTAGAATGATCAGGCTAATTAGGAGATCAAGGTTAAGCCCTGACTTGATGAATAACACCACAGATCAACCTTCAGACTCTGTTTCATCCAATGCACCACTTCCTCCATCACTTCATCACATAATATTTGGATGCTGGATGCGATTTGCTATACAATCTGTAGATGGTTGAATATGTAAGGAGAGATGAACATCTATTCTATAGTCTACTACTTCCTCCTTTAGGCCACTACACCATGTAGATGTGTGTCCTGATGGACTGCAGGTTGCTGTCCAAGTTCAGGAGTTATTAATTACTCATTTATACATAAAGCTGCTTTTGTGCCTTTTACCTTTACCTTTTTTTTGCTTTTGAATCTAACGTTTGCTTATGCTTATCTTTTTTTTTTTTATTGATGCAAATTGTGGCAGTATCTACAGTGCAGGTGTGTAGATGAAATAGTGCAAAACAACAGTAACAATAAAAAGAAGAATTAGAAAAAGGAATAAAAAGAAAATAAAAATCAGTTCAAAACATGATCTGGCAAATCTCGAGTGTTATATGGAGCAACATTATTGTGTTATAGATATGTATGCACATGGGCAATTAGAAAATCCCTAACTCTTAGTCCATTAAAAAATCATACTGATAGCAATAAAATAACTGGTGATAATCACAACAGCCACAATAACAAAGAAACAAAAGTAAAAAAAAGGAAAAAAGAAATAATAATAATGACAATAATAATAATAATATTAATAATACCATCACCACTGCCACCACCATTACTTCTACCAATAATAGACTAAGAATAACAATAACACTACTACTACAACTACTACTACTCCTATTACTACTACTATACTACTGCTGCTGCTACTTCTACAAATAATAATAACAATCACTATCATCATCACCACATTGATAAATGTAATGACATGAATAATATCTATATGAAAAATGTCATTATTACTTATTAATCAATATATGTTTGTAGCGCTAATATTTATTCCCACGAATCCCTTGTAGGCCGACTGAATCCACTGCAGGCCCTCTTGAAGATAAAGGATGGCATGGTGGGGCTCTAGGCATGCCAACCAGCCCCTACTTCCCCCCAGGTTATACCAACCCCAGACTGACTGCCACTAGCACACCTAAGATAGTGTGGTGCATCAAAATAAGCCATGACATGCAGTGTGAACACAAATCTGGGTAACAGACAGGAAAGACTAAGGCCTGATCAGTTATGCTGCTCTAACCTCCAACTTCTCAGCACTGGTCCAGCCCAGCTGTTGTCACCCACACTGTGTTTTTTATGATTTGATATAAGGGTATCACTTTAAAAATTAGGACAATCAGGTTTTAGTGCAGATTTTTATTCTTATTATTTAGTTTTCCTCGTCTCAGTCTGGCTTCTTTTCATCTCTGTACACACCCCATAAGTCTCATGACTTATTATGGGCATTTTCAGCAATTTACCTATCTAAAGTAGGGCCAGCATTTTGCAGAAAGTAATATTCACCAATCAAAGAGACAAAATATTATTGTGGTCTTTGAATATGCTTGTGAATCTAACTGTGGGTGATTGTAAAAAACTTTAGTTAATCTTAAGAACAATTTTTTTTAAAAATTGGTAAGAAGATATTATGAGGCCCAGTGTTTTCTGACTCCACTTAGGGCTAATGCTATCAATACATGGAAAATCTAAGTTATTCTTGTTTACATTGATTGTGTTGCTGGTCCTTTTGTCCCACTACAAACAAATGGAAGTCACAGAGGACATAGAAATGCTTTGTTATCATGTGAAACTTAGATGTTATAATGTTGTAAGATTGTCTAATGCAGCCATTTCCTGTTCAACTCTGTTGCGATTCCTTGCTTTTCCACATCGAACTAACTTTCAAACGATCATCATTTGACCTACATGTAGTCATCATTGAAGCCTCCCTATTGGTTGAATTTCCACAGTCTTTCTTTTTCATTCTGATGTCTAACAGCAGTAGATATGCCACAGCCTGCTCATATAAATAACTAATGGTTATCATATAGCAATTAAAAGATCATGGATTTGTTTCTAGGACAGTTCAGTTTTGACGGAGTGCATTGTCCATACCGCTGAATGTTTTTAATTATAATTTGATTCCTCTGGTATTTATTGCTGAAAAACCCAAGAGGCTGTAAACTAAAACAACTACTCATGGACCAAAGATAAAGTGTCTCTTTGAGCTCATGTGCTGATTGAGTTTAGGTGCCATTTTACCTAAACATTTAACTCACATCTGAAACCCAAATTCAGGGTCTGATGATATAACATGGACTGTGCACGCACCCTGCAGCTGGAGTCAGTTCTACACAGGCTCCTTTAAACACACGGAGACACACAGTGCACAGAGCCAGGCTGACACAGCTGACGTGGCGTCCACACGGCACGTGGAGTAGTGTGTGGTGAGCGGAAAAAAACCCACAGTTACACAGCTGGAGGGATTTAAAGGGGATGGCCATGTTAAAAGATATCTCACACATTTTTAGCACATGGAGAGGAACCCATTAACCGGCTAAAGTTATTCAGTCTCTATTTCATGACTTGACACTATTTTATATTAGTAATTTTATTCTGCAGATCACTTTGTGTCTGTGGATTTTACTCCCTGGCTTCATGTGAGGGAAGGATTATGTGAATGGGTGGCAGCAGGAAACTGACTGATGTCAGACCTAGTTTATGGCGGGGACAAAAAAAAAGAAAGAAAGAAAGAAAGAAAGAAAGAAAGAAAGAAAGAAAGAAAGAAAGAAAGAAAGAAAAAAAAAACATCTTGTGGGCTACAACTCTTCACTTCAAACCAGCCCCCATGCTGAAGCCCACACCCTTTGTGAAACATTGTAAATATTCTCTTGTAAGTATTTACAACAGCCCTGGGGTTGTTTAGCAGTTTGTAGCATCTTTTGTGTCTCCTTTTCCGTTTTCTTTTTTTTTTCTTTTTTTTTTAAGATTTATCTCTTATTCAGTCTTTTAAAGGGATCATGTTTAGATCAAATAGTTTAGTAGTATGGGAACCAAAATTTCCCACTTTTCAAAGAGATATTTTAAGGGTTAAATATTTGTTTCTGGTGATTCTTGTGAGCATTTAAAAAGGGAGTCTGGTTTCATGTCTTTTCTAAATCCCCCCCAGCCTGAGTTATAAAACTGAGCTCACAAAATTAACTTCCTGTTGTCAAAGAGCAGTTCAGTGTTGCTCAGCAGGGTCGCATTTTTCAAACTCAGTACTCTCCTTTAAGTACATACTCAAACACTAAGTGGAATTCAGGTGAAGGCACAACATACATTCTGCATGCAGGTTTGGTTAAATAATTGCATTATGTCATCACACTAATGTTCATGTGTGAGAAGCCAGTTGTGTCTCAATGTCAGCCAAGACAGCCTGAAACTTTCACCTGATAATAAGCTCCTGGAGACACCATGTGTCCCTGAGGTAAAACACACCTGCAGCTGTCACAAGACAACGGAAGAGTTATGCCAGGATCCAACTGCACGACATCATCCTGGAAAAGGCTCATTCCAACCAACAGACATGAACAAGACGTGACAAACATAGCAGCACCACCACCAGCATCTTTTCCTCCTACTTTTTCTATTTAAAGTCATTGATTTAACCAGAAAGAACTTTCCTTCAGATGCATCACACATGCACAAGCATATTACGACTTTTGGACTGTATCAAATGCGTCAAACTAATAAATCGATTTCATTGTAGTTGTGTCAAAGTGATTCAGTACCTTTCAAGGCTTTGGTTTCACCATCCCTAACACGGGGCTGCTATAATCCAAACAGAGTTCACTTAAAACCAATAATCAAAAAAGTTCGAAAAGTTAACCACATGAAAGCAGGAGAACTATCACTGACTTGGGAACAGACCCACATTTAAACTGAGGAGGCCATTGGAACAGTCAAAGGTGAGCTGAATGAGTCATCAGTCAGCCATGGGAGGCCACACCCAAAAGAAGGCAGGAGCAGGAGACACACAAATCCAGGAAAAACCACAACCCTAACTTATATAATCTAATTTAGAGTAAAACAGACAGGGCATGCTTTGGGACAAGGCTATCTTTTTCTTTTTTCATGGAGTATTTGGATAGAATAACAAAAGTAAGCTAACATAATTGGGGCAGGAATTATTGCAGGTTTGTACATGAACACTTAGAAAGATTGAGAATAAGATGATGAGGTGAGCTGAGGCAGCACTATTTGTATCATAGGCGGCATCATGGCTCTTTGACCTTGATTTCCAGGCTGTTGAGTATTTCAGCACATTATTGCAGGTTACTTCCACTTAATTGTTGAGAGGAAACAAACTTGTCAAGAATTAATTAAAGATCAGATTCAAAATTCAACCAGAGCTGATATGTGACTCAAAAAAGACTTGACAAAGACAAAGAAGACAAAGAAAGATCTGGAAATACTCTAATGTGTGATGAGGCACAAATTTACCAGAAAGAAATGTTTTGCCAACAGTCTGACCACAGTCTGCACAGACAAATGTACAGACTGAATCCTGGTTATTTAAAGACAAGTAAATGGAGAACATTGTGATTAGATTTTTAGTCAAACTGTAGTTTTGATAAAGCCCAAACTTCCTCACTCTGAAGAATAGATCCATTACTGACTCAGTGTGGGGGAGGATGGGCCTTTAGTTCCTCAACCCCAAAAATTATACAGAAGGAAATGAAGAGTCAGGAGTTCCTCATCAGTAAATATAAAACAGCTTGCAGTAATATTATGAAATGGTCCTCAGACTTAATGCTCTTCAAGTTGCAGTTAGAACAGACAATAGTAGTAACTATTTTATTAAACATGTCTGTTTTGTTGTCAAACTCATGTTTTAGTCGACCTGGTGTTACATTTTTCAAAAGGTTCATTTCATTTGACTAAGTGCAGTGTGAAAGCAAACTCGAACTGGAAGAATGTTGCAAGCCCAACCATGCTTCAATAGACAGGGTTGTGCATTAACAAGTTCAAATGAGAATGTGAAGGTGATCATTGTACATGTTTATTTTTCTCTGAACGCTGAACTGAACACAGTGTTTGTAAGTAAAGAATGTGTACTTGTTCAAATTACATGAGATTGCACACCCTAGCACATGTGTCATACTTAAGACCCGCCGGCCACATCCGATCCGTGAATGAATTATCCTTTGACCATGTGATCGTATCTAATCCTTGTTAGAGCTGGGCCGCTGACTATAATGCTACAAATCCCACAATGCACTACCAGTGTGTTGGCTCGTCAATCACGGGCCGCGAGTGCGTACCTTATTCGTTGTCTAGCAGCCTGATGGAGCTACTGGACATTGAAAACAGAGTACTTGATTGTGGATTTAAAGGGCAAAGCTGTGTGTCCTCTGTGTGGAGACAGTGTGGCTGTAATGAAAGAACACAACTTAAGAAGACACTTTGAAAAGAAGCACGACGACACATACAAACATGTGGAGAGGAAACTGAGGTTCCAAAAGGTAGAAGAGTTTACTCTTTAGGCACCAAAGTGTGTGTGCATATATATATATATATATATATATATATATATGGAGCACTTTTTGCGCCTTAAAGAAAAATCATGCTTGCACAGTGTGCATTATCTGTATTGCTAGGGCTGTATGAAATATAAATAAAACTCAAGAACATCTCATTTGATAGGCTACCATAACCATGTGACACAAAGAAAACAGTGGCTGGGCTTTGCAAGCAATGTTATTGCCTAAAACTCTCAGAAGTGAAAAGAAATGGCATGTTTTGTAGTAGCAGTGTAGTATCTTGATATTAACAAAAAGTATTAAATCCAATATTTTGATTGGCTTACATTGAAGTATTGACTCCAGAGTATTGATAAACCCATATCTTTAACTTTTAAGTGGAAGTCAGACGCTCCCCACTTCATTGCGAAAGGGTTGGATGGATAGATGAGGAAATGAGACAGCATCTCACTTTTTAGCAGCTTATTACCTTCACATTAGCAGCTAACACAAAGACCGTAGGGTCCGCTGTGTTTTACAGAAATCCAATGTTTTCAAAATAACAGGAAGTGATTTTACGATGTACATACTCTCTCCAAGATAATGGACTGGTAAATGTAGACACGATTTTTCAAATATGGTATTTCAGAAGTGCATGTAGACATGTTTGATCTGATTCTTACAATTATCTGATTACTACCAGATGTCTGATTTTCGATGGTCATGTTTTATATAAGTTGTTTTTAATTAAAACCTTGACCTTAAAAAAAAAAAAAAAAAAAAAAACATACAAATGGGCAAAAGGTAAAAAAAAAAAAAAAAGAAAAGAAAAAGTAAAGGTCTGACACGAAAATCATAAAATAAGAATCCCAGATGAGACAAATTCCAGCCTCCACAATTGCTTCAAATTCAGACTGAGATGTCCTTTACTGTTTTTGCAAATATTCACATTTAATTTTTTGTGAACACATGTGCTTCCCACATTTTGGGAATGCAAACTGTAAAGCTAGCGGGTTCTCCTATATTGGACTGATGGATCTATTGAAGATTTACTGCAATATTAGGCTGAACAGATACAGCTCCAAATCCTTTTAGTTGTATCCAGAGAACAGAATATTTCACTCTATTTGTCTAACCATCCCATAACCTTGCAGACTTACCTTTGAGGCTTCTCACCATCTGGTTTGAATAAGCTGATCCATAGCAAAACAATATTAGACAGAAGAAAAGCCATCAAATAAAACCACAAAAGACCATGTTTTTGTTAGTTTAAACAAAACCTTGTCCACTTTTATGACTGCAACTTTTTTTTAAAGCTGCAGTTAGCTTTTGGGCCCATGTGTGATACTTTTTAGGGGATGGAAACCCAATTTGTTAGACTTTGGGTTACATGAAATGTATCAACAACTATAACTGCCAATCAGTCTCTTCATCCCTGAGGGTGAAGAAACTGTAGATTAATCTGGGCAAACATTGGAAGTATATCCTCCACCATTGCCGAGGTGGCATTTCTGTTCATGTCAGAGCAGAATAGATGAAAAACTGATTATTTTCTTAATGATGTCAAAAAAATCTGGAAGGACTTGTACATTTCTTGGTTGTTCGAACACCAGTGGAAAACTTTGTGGTTAAAACAATAAAAACTGATGTGAAGCTCCATGAAGATTGCCAATGTCTGTGTCTCTGTGTGACACAGACATTGGCCACACAGTGGTTGACACCACTGATGGTGGTGTGTTCACAGAGAACACTGGATTTCATTCCCAATAACAAAAACATGGTCATTTTCGGTGAACAGTTGTCAATCTGACACTAAATTTTGTGTATCCATGTTGCCATCCAAGTGAAAGTGACTAGAGATGGGATTTATGGCTCTTTGAAGGGAGCCGGATCTTGAGTAGCAGTTCCTTTTAAAGAGCCATTGAAAAGACTGGCTTGTTCTTATAATTACTTACAAAATTTCACAATATATAAGAATGAGAAACAATCAAAATATGTACATGCTAAAATCTATAATACAAGATTAAAAAATTGTAGGAAAAAATAGACGAAAGGATAAACAAAAGGATAAACCTGAGCAGTCAGTGCAAATTCTAGTAAATGTTTTGGATAGAACTCATAGTATTTGTTTCCTAACAATACTCTCTGCCCATAGATTCTTCACATGAATGGGGTGTGTTGGACATCAGACTTCTATGATGTCACAAATGTGATGAAGGCAGTGTGGAAAATTTGTATATAAAAAGAATGGCTCACAAATAAATGGCTCACAGCTGTGACTCAGTTCCCATTGTTCATTTAAAAGAGCCATCAAAAGAATCGATTCGTTCATGAACATCACATCCCTAAAAGTGACACAACGGGTAACGTTTGTTACGCTAGTTAATGCTAATGAACTAAGAGACGGGGCTGCAGTGTTGCTGTGAGTTAATTACTGATTTGCAAGATATTGTGAAATACAACATTATTTTCTCTTGTCAGGGCAACGTTGTGACCAGAAAATAAAAATCTTTCAGTCAGCAGTACAAACAGATCATGTACACGGTTTCCTGCAGCCTAAACGAGTTATGACAAAATTATGTCAAATAAATAACTTTGAAAATGAACTGCTTTTGCAAAAGTTTGAAACAATTTCTTTACCAACTTTTGATCAATTATTTTAACAATATTTGTGTTTCATAGTCTAGTGTAGATTTTCAGTTATTAAAAACAGTTTCTGTCAGATTAATCATAGTTTACAATGATGTACTGTTGTCTAACTAATATGAAAAATAGAATAACTTTGAGATCTCAGGTACCAGGTACCCTTACCAATAACTGTACACCACTGTCCTTGAGTCCAGATATCCATGCTGCTATCTATGTTGGCAGATACGAGTTAATCAGGACTGGCCACCTCGGTAATGGCGGTGCTGCAAAGTGGCGCAACACACAAAACAGCTGCCAGTTTAGTCTGTACCTAGTAATTTGGTAAATGGATGAATGGCAAGACTAACAGGTAAAAAAGAAAAAGGCAAAGAGTCTTTCTGGGCATTCTGTTTACTGGTTCTCACTAACCACTTCAGCTCAAGAAAGGTTCAAAACACTGTAACTTCGAATTCCTGGATGTGACTCTTTCTAATGGAAAAAAAGGAGTGTTGACTTTTTTAAAGGTGGAAAAAGTCAGTATTATATGTTCAAATCCATTTAAATGATAAAGCTGAAAACATTAACATTTATTTACAATTTTTTATTTACTGTACATATTTACATTACAACTTACAGGTCAGAATGGATCCACTAAATAAAACATTTAATCACAGGTATTTGGAACTGAAAAATGCACCATTTCAAATTATGATGAGTAACTTTTCAAGATAGAAGTTATTTTAAATGTACATACAAGAACATTTCCACATCTGTGTAGTAAATCTGAGTACCTGAACTGATTGACATTATAATAAAAAACAATGAAATAGTAAAAATGACTGAGAAGCACTGATAATCCCTCTTATCACCATTTAAAACTCTGCAAACACAAGCAGTAAACTATCCAGTACATCTGATGCCAGCTGATGATACAGATACATTAGGCAGCCACTTTAGATGCAATGAGCACTGTTGAAGTTCTTTGTTTGCAAAAGACTGAGAAGTAAATAAAATGTGTAAAACTCTGTATCTAGCATTAATTTGAACTTTTTATTTTTGAGTTGTTTTAAATGGTGGAAGTGTATCTTTTGTGGTCCCATTGTTAGTTGATGTTTTCATTAGAGGTAATATCCATTTAAACCAAAGAGTACTTAGAAGGTTTATTCCTTCTAAGAAAAAAAAAGAAAAAAAAAAAAATACTGAACAACACTGTGCCAAACCACCAATGAGGGAAATACGTCTTCCTTTGAGGAAGTCACTGGCATGAGCTCAGACAACAACAGAACAGTCTAAGAATGAGTCAAGAATCAGAGAAAGACTAACTTTAAATTCAGGTTTGAAATTTTCCATTTTGCCGTTTTTGTGGAAACACAGCTTCAGACAACACTGTGAGTCATATTCAGCTGTCCACTTACTGAGGGAAGTAGCTGTTTCTATAATTGTCTGTGCCTAGTTCGCAGAGGAAATCGGTCATCAGTCACTTGTCTTGTCTAAAATGATTGTGGTCCGTCTGATTATCATAGAGATAACACACAAATAATACAAGGTCCTCCTTTAGATCTGACGCACAGTGCCAGGATGTCTATTGTTATGAGGTGAATATAGAAAGAAAAACATCTGGCTTATTGTTAAAAAGAGAGAGATAATCCAATCAGTTTTATTTGCAGTGATGAGTTAAATAATTCCAGTAGATTCTACAAGTGGCAAAAAACAGCAACAATATGTAATTCAAATTACAGATCAATATTAAAACATTGAAACAGTGAAGGAAAACATTTAAAAGTGTAATTGTGGGTTGTTAAAATGAGTGGGTATAAATGTATGTGTGACCATGTATGTATGTTATTGTAGTAGTAGAGTAGTCTTCTATTGTATGATGTTGAGGAGCAGTGCATTGTATTGAAGTAAATAAAAAAAAAAAACGGTTTTAAAGTTTTATTTCCTGATTTAAACTGAATGACCTTACTTAACTGATACATGATGACATTTTGGGGGAAGAGTGCAAATGTAGGAACTTAGCAAAATTAAACATGGACAGCTGCTTTATATAGATTTTAGCTCATTACTGTACTTGTGGCCCAAAGAATATAGTGTTGAATTTTCTAGGGCCGCATTCACACTGGCACTGCTTATCCTGCATTAAACAAATCCTGGTCTGCTTTCCACAGATAGTCCAGTTATAGGGAATAGTGTAATCATGCATTCAAACTCTGGTGCAGACCAAAATAGCACACTTTGGTTCGCTTGAAAACCAAGAGTTTCGGTTCACTTGCAAGTAAATCCTGAAGGCCTGTTTGGGCTCTTTACTAAAGATGGATATGGAGCTTTCTGTTCCTCTCCTGTGTCCTTTAAATGAGTAATTTGTTTTGTTTTCATCGTTTTTAAAGGTCCCATATTATACACTTTATTCCCAATCTGAGACCATTCATTAATATCTAAATGAAATATTTCCGCCATGGTATGGACAAATCGACCCTCAGTTTGAGTGCAGCGGCTTCTCTTCACCTCCCTCTTTTTAGCAGCTTCAGAAATGTGCCGTTTATGGTGGGCGGAACCCTGGTGGAGCAGCTCAGCTGTTGGCTCCGCCCATCGCATCGCCCGTCATGAGGTGATTGACAGGTTAATATATTTTCAAGCTATCAGACTAATAAGGGCGAAACGATAAAATAACTGCCAGCTCTTACCTCTCCTGCTGTGTCACGGACAGTTGGTATTGAACCTGGCTTCAGCTTCAAACGGTTGGCGAAGCCTGCTTTCCATGCCCCCATGTTGTGGAAACAGTCCTCTTTGAAATGCAGGCCACAGACATGCAAAACCTTTGGAAGTTTTCCGGGTACATTTCCTCCAAAAATAAAATTAATCCACTCAGTCCTCGTGGGTTCAGTGGATGGAAGTAAAAAAAACGTTTTCGTGTTCATTTATGCAGCCACAAACAGAACAGTGCTTCTGTCGCTTAGCCATGTCCGCTAACGAGGGTTGCCGAAGAGGGAAAAACACTGGGCGCTAGGTGATTTTTAGAGGGCGGGCTTTGAGAGCCGGTAGACGGGTCCATCGCTCTGTGGGGAGTGGTTATTGTCCCTTATGACGTCATAACGTACACGCTTTCAAACAAGCTCATTTCAGCGCTTACTTCCCTAGAGGTGGAGCAGGGGGGAGAGAGAGCGCCTGAAAGAGTTTCACACTTACGGGTCTCCTACACATGCGGGGGGACCAGTATGACTGTTCCAAAACCATTAAAAAGTTAATTTTGCATAATATGGGACCTTTAAGGATGCATACCCCTATGCAGCAAACATGGTGGTACCACCAGAAACCACGGTTGTAGTGCTGAGCAGTGTAGCTGCTGTGTGTACAGCGAAAGGTACAAAGAAAACACAATGTATTTAAAAACTGTACTGACAATCACTGTTTACTACGCTGACTCATTTCTCTTTCTAATAATGAACGTTATCCTGGTTGTTCTCTGTCACTATGTTTGTTATTGTCTGAAACTCTGCACTGGCCTCTGGTGAATATATTACACAGCCATGCCAACGTAAAGGACACATGAAAGTATGAGAGCAGTGATGTTTGGAACTGACATACCTACTTACGATTAAAAAGGGATTAAAATGGGCCTTTAGTCTACTGTATAACATCATTAATATAATATTAAAAGCTGACGTCCCCCAGTTGGGGGACATTGAGAACAGATGGTGCCAAACTGTGCCAAAATGGCCATGGCAGAGACCTTGCTTAAACTCTCTGTACCAAGGATCAACAACTTTGGACCTCTTGAGCCAGAGTCCTTTTTAAATGTTTCCCTGCTGCAACAAACCTGCTTCAAATAAAATGGTTTTCCAACGGCTTGTCGTGATGTTTGCACCAGCCTTTTAATGACTTAATTAATTTCAGTCAGGTGTGTTGCAGCAGGGAAACATCTAAAACCTTCAGGACACTGGTCCAAGAGGTCCGAAGTAAGTGATCCCTGATATAACCCTTCTTTGATCTATGCTCACCTTATTTCCGTTAAGGAAATTTGACATGCATTTTATAGTAAGAAAAACATTGTTGGAAGTGAAAGGAAAATGTAAAAAAAATTCCCTATTTCAACGCCCCTGGCTGAAATAAATGGTGCTTTAACAGGCTTGCCGAGAACTTGATGAGGAGGTCCTCCATTTCATTCAGGTGTGTTTGAGCAGGAGAAGATGAAAACATCCAGGGCAGTGGGTCCTGAGGACCAAGATTGAGAAGCCCTGTATAGATTAAAAATGGAAACTTCTCATTGATGTGAAAGAGTAATTACAACATATTCAGGTGGAGAAAAAAAATCCAAAGGACCAATACTAAGGTTTTCTATATTTTTCTCTTGAGTCAGGCCAGGGCAACTACATTTGTTATTTCCTCAAATGTTTTGTATGCACAACTTCTCACTCCACTGAAAAAATATATTCCAAAATTTAGCTGAGGGTGATATTATGGTACTCTGTATCTTCCAAAATTAAATGACTATGTACAGACTTCTTTCCCTCCAAAAATATGAATAAGATTTTTGTCCTGCAACAGTAAACAAGAATGTTTGTTAGAAAAGAGTGTTTCAATAAAAGCTGGAAATCAAACTGCAGTGTTAATACAGACACCAGGGAAACAGACCATAAAACTCTTTAAATGTGTTTATTTTGCACTCCACATGCAATCAGCTAGTAACAAGATAACCACAGAGTATAAAAATGCTTTTTTTGTTTGTTTGTTTATTTTTATGATATCTGGATCAGAATCTGGATACAAGTATACTGTGTTGTAAATGGAGCCTCTGTTGCAGCAAACTGGTGCTTTTTAAAGTTAAACTTGGCAACAAGCACAAAGCTCACGTGCTGAATGAAACGCTGGCCTCAGCTGATTTCAAAGAAACTTTTGTGCTTTTAGTCTGAATTCACTAAAAGAATAAACCAGTAGTGATCTGATTTAATGTTCTGATGCTCTACTTTAGTTTTTTTTCCTTCTCTCAAGTTCAGGGAGTTTTACTACAGTGTCTGAACACTTTTCAAAATAGGAACATAATTAACTGAATTCACTTATAAATCAAATACCTACGTGATAATTGAGTCACACATTTTGGTTTAGCGGTTGAAAATCAGCATGGCTTCCATCTGCTGTTGAAATCATACATTCAAGGTGTCAAAGTGGTCATTGCCTTTCATCTTTGCCACTGTTCATTTTCATGATTGGAGATGTGATTGTTGACATGTTAAAGCCAATTAATACATTTATGTCTTATACAGATGCAACATATTTCCAGTTTTATCAGCCTTCTTTCTTAGAATTTCCATCCTAGCAATTCACCAAACACTGAAACAAGGAGACATTGTTTAGATAAGGGTAAAATCCTGCAGAACATGTGCAAACAGCAAGACAAAAAACCAATATTTTAGATAAGTTATAAAGATGATTTTCTTAGGAACAAATCCAGCTCTGCCTACTGTTCCTAAGAGATCTGATTCACAAACCAACACATCTGGTCAACAGAACCACTGACTACGCCTTTTCCTTTCTTCCTTTCTTTACCAACAAACCAGCATGCATGCGTGTGTGAGGGGCATCTATGAGTGTGTTTAAATCCCAAAGCTAACATCCGTAGCTGGTAGATCCCAGCTGATAGAGCAGCTGCTCGCAGTGATGGCATCATAATCCAGAGACAGGAAGTGAGTGGATAACTGTGTGAATACAGTGTCAACACACATAAACGCTCACACATAAAAACACATGGCTGACAAAGAAAGAACGTATGTACTTGCTGCCCCTTTGAAAGTCAAAGGATAGCTGTTGATGAAAAGATCTGAGTGTAGAATAACAGTAAGCTGTCACATGTGAATTTTTATTGTGAGATTTAAACTCCCTAAAAACTACATATACAATGGATCAGCCAGCTGGTGTGAGGTAAAAATGGTTGCACAAAGAGAAAAAACCCACCAGTTTAACAGTACTCCTGAGCTTTCAAGCTTTCTTTAGAAAAAGAAAGTCAGATTTTTTAGCATTTAAGTAGAAAATGTTAATTAGAGCCCACAGAAGAATTTCCACGTAAGTGATAATAAATAGTCTATTACATCTGACTATATACTGTATCTTTAATTTGTATGTGTAAAATGAAGTTTAACTCACTGTTATCAGCTCTCCCTTTAAAAAAATTTAACAAATGAAAAATAAATATTCTAATAATGTAACTGAGTGTTGTCATGCCCTCTATATCCCTCGATGGTCTTATCCTTTAGTATCATCTTTATATTTTCTTTTTTTACACAGCTTTACTATGTTCAATAAAACTGTAGTGCATGATGGATATTCTCCAGTGGGCTGCACATCTTTACATCTTACTATCTTTTCAGTGATGACTTTTTTATTACACTCACACCCCCACATATATATATATATTTATATATATATATATATATACAGACATGTATATTTTTTTCTATTTATTTTAGATCAATATTGTTGATTATTGCTGATTGTGTGCAGCACTTTGGAGGCTTTTCTTTGTTTTTAAAATGTGCTTTATAAATGAAGTGGATTGGATTGAGATTGTTGTTATTGTTTTAAAACAACTGCTTTATACACTATTGACAAATGGCTTTCATTACCAAGCCATGAAGAGTGTGAAATATATGATTCTTACAAATATTGCATCTATTGCATCTACAGCATTGCATTTGCATCCAGTTTCATAATCAGGTCCCCTCCTACCTTACAGAACTCCTTCACCCCTATGCTCCATCCCAAAGGCTCTGGCCTTTAGACTTCAACTTCATTCATCCTCCTCTCAGAACCAAGCACAGGACCAGACAGAGCCTTCTCCACTGGAGCCTCCTTTCTCTTCAAAACTGTCATTTTCAGTCAGAAACTGCATAGCACTGTCCACATTTATACTGCTACTCAAAAGTAATTTTTTAAAAGTGCTTTTAATGTTTAATACTTGACTGCTACTTGGATGCTGTTTTCTCTTGTCTAATTTTAACAATTTCTTTTTTACTACCTGTTTGTATGTAAAGCATCTTTAAATAATTGTATTATTATTATTATTATTATTATTATCATTATTATTATTATTATTATCATTATTATTATTATTATTATTATTATTATCATCATCATTATTATTATTAGACAGATCTCAGATAATTTAGTGATAAGACCGTCCTCTGAGGGGGGGTCGCTATTTTGTTGCAACTTAGCAAATATAACATTGGCTAATTTTCCTGAGAGGTTACCAGATCATACATTATGTTAAGATACTAGATCACCCTCTGCTGGTTGTGAATTACTTTTATGGTCTATGGTCTGAAGCAGTTACAAAAGGCTATTGACCTTTAAAGTTTCCCCATGTTGGAACCGATGTTCAACTCAGTTCAACCTTTGACAACTCAGATGCTAAGCCAACCAGCCACTAGAAGCCCCTCATGTAAGAATTAGCATTATTAGCATAGATATTTGTAGTTAAGCTGAATGCAGTGCTGAGCCTTATGGGCTCGACACACGGCAGGCAACATTGCTCCCTCTCCATGCACTTCCTATAGAACTTGCACGATGAGGTGAAAATCGTTGGTCCTTAAACTGCATTTGTAACCACACTGCTCCAGTATGAACAACAAAATTGGTTCTTTCCCAAACATTTGCTCTTCATACACCTTAGTTAATTTTATAGTTTTGTCCTAAATTTGCATCCTTCAGCCATGAGAACCATCACTCAACAAGTTATCAGCTGATTTGGGGGAAATGCTGCAGAGATCATTATTGTGGCAAAACTAACCAAGAAAAACTGAGGAAAAAAACCTGAAAAATCTGTGTATGTCTGGACAGAAGTGGGAGATGTTCTACGGTAAGATTTAATCTTTTCACATTTGTTTATACACTTGTGCCAACAAACTGGTCAGCCTACTGGAAACTGGGTGTTTCCTGATTGGGAAATGACCCAGTTCTTACGTGAAAATGTCCCAAATGGCGAAGGAAAAATAATTTCGTGGTTTTTTATATAATGAAAACATTTAAAAGACATTGTAGACCACAAGAGACTTTATATTTTGCACCTTTCCTGGTGATTACACTGTATTACTCAGACCCTTCTGAGGAAATCTACAGCATTCTGAGAGATTCTAAATTAAATCAAGGCTATGTGTTAGGTCCATAAAAGGAAGATATTTTCCTTCACATCTGGTGTTTGGGCTTTTTATCATGCTACACTTCATCACTGTTTTCCCACACTGTCAAACTTCCCTCATTCTTAATTCTGTCATCATGATCCAAAAGACGAGTTAGTCCGATCCCTGCCCTTCAAAACAGCTGTCTATCAGTTCACCCAGCCTGAGAATAAACTGGAACAGTACTTATTTCTCACCACTTATAAGTGAATTAAAGAATGGATAAAGAAAGGTTGGGATTAAATAGAAACCGGGGCAGGCAGGTTGACATGTTAGCTAGTAATCTGTAACGGATGTTAGCTTCTGGTATTGTACAACAGCTTGTGCTCTTGTGTGTTACAACCCGGGAAAATTTCAACTTCACCTAGACTGAAAGCTTTATCTCTCTCTTTTTTAATTCATTGATTTATTTACTTATTCCTTCCTGCTGCCGAATCCCATGAAAGCAGCAGAAACTAGACGGCTTTTTAAAATCAGTTCCAGTCTCCATCACTTCACTCTGAATCACTCTCGAACTCTGTGTGACCCCGTCTCAGCGCACATGAAATTATTTCTGTTCATATTAGGTGAAGGTTACAGTAAAATGTGCTGTTATGGGGTTTACTGGATGTGACTGCACAGACAGATAAGGGTGTGTGCTGATGGGTGGGGTGGTGTGTGAGGGTATTCTGTGTGGGGGAGTCAGATTATAAGATTTAACGTAATCTGTTCTCTGGTTTGTATGAGTCACACCAAGCAAATGATAAATCATACAAGAGAAACATGTTAAATTACTCAAGGGAGGTAAAATAAAAAGTGGTTTGTTTTCACAATTTCACAACAGACTCAGAGTTTCATGGAGTTTTGGAAAATGTATTAACATCTTACTGTTCCTTCAGAATATGATAGACACAGCTAGCCAGACGTGGTAGCCCTGATTTTAGATGACCGCAGCATACAGGCAGAGGCCTTAATTCCTCTCAAACTGCATCAAGACAGGATTTAATCAGTATTACTGTTCAACAATACAGAGTTATGAAAAAAAAAACACACTTCTATATCTATACTGACATATTTTAATTTTGATAAGCCATCAATCTGCTACTGTCAGGAGGTTTCATTACTGGAATGAGTTTTTACATTTTTAACTCTGTTTGGGTTATTTAGTGCCCTCACATGCATTATTACTCATGGTTATGTTTTCATGAAATCTTTGCAGTTATCTGGCATTAACCCAAATAAGAACTCACTCTAAATAAGACACTGCCATATAAACAGCATTTTCTGATCAGCATGAAATAATCAAATGAAGCTATGAGGAGTATTTGTTGCATCATATGGACAAACACACGTTACATCCTAACAGAGATTTTGCAGCATTTTACGACTCACAAATATTACTAACTATATAACTATATAACTAATCTAGTAACCTAAACCCCTTCATTCCACAACTGCCGTGAGTCCTGATTCCTGACTTTAGAGCCCAATATCCAAGTTGAGAACTTGGTTGGGGTTTTGGAATCTCAAAGTAATGCACAGCTCAAAAATGTTGGAACTGGAAAAGCAGTTAGGACAAATCAAAAGCAACTGGAGGATAATTTGACCACCAGAGGCGCATTCATGCTGCCTTCACAAACATAAATCTGTCTGAATCAAAAGCCAGTGTGTTCATACGCTCGCGAGTCCTTTAAATGGTTGTTTGGCAATTTGTCCACCAGAGGGCAGTACAGAGCTTAGATTTCCCCTAGTTCCTGAAAACGAACCAAATTATATTTGTAAGGATACAGAAAGATGGACGAAAGATTCAGTATTCGTCTTTAGCTTTAGAATAAATGGGCCTTACGCAGGTTAACTGACTAGCGGTCAGTAACATGATTGGGTATAAAAGGAGCATTTCCTGAAGAGGGGCCCCTCAGATTTAAAGATTGGCAGATTCACAAAACTGTGTCTAAAAATTGCAGAACAACTTTAGAAAAATGTTCCTTGACTTAAAATTGTGAAGACTTTGAAGACCATACAGCTATGGTGCATAATAATAATCATTAAAAGATTCAGAGATTCAGAAGGAATCTCTGCATACACTGGACAAGGCTGAGGGCCATAATGTGAACATGATCCAGCAACAGAGATTGTTCGTTTATAGCAAACATAGCGTGTATATAAATCTATAGAGAGGCAGCTTGCCTTTCTTTTATTTTTAAACTGATTAAATATCAAATAAAGACCTTTTAAAGAAATGTTGACCTATTTCTAAAGTTAGGTAAGATATAAAAGTGCTGCAAGAACTTGTCAACAGCTAAATAAAAAGGCATGTTTCACTTGGAAACTGTCAGAAAAGTGACACAATTTCCAAGTTCCCACCACCCAGGAACATCTAGCTCAGTGTTAGTTTTACTTAATGCAAGAAATGAATGCTGCAGATAAATAAATAAATAATAGATGCCACACCGGCTGCTGCAGCTCATCAGCACCCCTTTGTCCTTCATGTAGATGTGTTGTGTGTTGTTTCCCTTTCATCATAGTAAATTGGTGGGATTTTAGAGGGCAGCACAGGTAAATCCAATAGTGAGATGAGAAGATATTATAGTTTTGTCCAACAATATGTTGTATGACCTTTTAGAGAAATGTTACAGCCAAATAGTAGTCCCAGTACGCAAGAAGCAAACCACTCATGTAATGACATCTGATTTTAAATAATTACGTTTCAGCCTGGTATCAATAAAACTATAATGCATTAAGATGCCAGTGTACAAATTTCATTAGTGAATGTAACTGCATGTGGCATCTTGGTAAAAGGACACTGACTTTGTTTTGTTCTTCATGGATCTGAAGGCCACTGCAACATAACAGGAAGAGGCAGAAGATATTTTAAATCTTTACCCCCTGAATGAAATCTGACCCTGAGAAGCTCCAGACAGTTTCTGGTATTTGATCAGCCGTCCGACTGCAGCATGTCCTGGGTACATTTACGTCTGAATTAACCTGTTTACCCTGACCCAGATTAGACACAGATACAGATTGTATGTTAATGCCAGCTGAAAATTGGGTCTGGATCATGGCCGTGTAGTCTGGTTGTTGTCATGATTGTCTTTCAGGTAATCAGTGGGCAGGCTTGGTAAACAGATGAAATGGCAAGCACCTGGGATCAGCGCTGTGTGGACTGAGAAGCAGCATCTGCCTCCTTTAACAGGTGCTCTGGTTCCTTTGTTAAATTACATACTGGCATAATCAATTACTAAATCCCACTTCCTCTTTAATGCTTTATTCATTTATATATTTATTTATTGCATAAAAAGGTTATAAACTCGGAAATGTTGGAAATGTGTTCACCACAAGAGGAAAAAAAACTAAGGTCAGCTGTTTTTCTTAGAAATAATGACGATAAAGGTTATAATCTCTCCAAAACCTTCACAATTTCTTTTATTTTCTGACATCTAACCTAAAGATTTTATAAAACATAACATATTCTAATGAGGCTGAGTACGTCTGATAAATTTGCAGTCCATACATAATCTGAATACTTCCAAGTACACAGTGATTAAATGTGAGCCCTCTTTCACAATGTTAAGAAATTCCTGTTGCGAAGGTCGTGGATGAGTACCAGTATCCCATTTGTTCCATGTTTTGTGATTGGAAGTTCCACCTCAATCTCTCACAACCTTATCTGAATAAAAAGGGACCCCGCTTGAGATCACGGCCCAACAGCAGAGACTTCCTCATGAATCAGATGACGTCTGGTAAAAAGACAAAGAAACACGTGACGACTTTAAACACGTGCACTACACCCGAGATACATAATTATGTTCCCAGTATCAAAGCATTATCTCTGGACTTAAAGGCTGGACTGGTCAGTGTTGCTTGGCTATTACACACACACACACACACACATTTACTCAGACACAGGAAGTTCTGGCTGTAATTTCATTCAGATGCTCAGTTCCTGTGTGTGTGTGAGCATGACAGGAACTAAAACGAGGTGGCTCGCCGTTGCCCTCTAGTGGCCGCTGAAGCTGCTGTTGATTAAAGGAGAAACAGGGAGGAGAAATGTTGACTTCAGCTAGATTTTTTCTGACAGTTTAACTTCAGACAACATGTTGGAAATCAGGGACAGCTCCTGTGATTAGTGAGGAATGATTTTAAGGATCATTTTCTATTTATTTCAGTCATAAATCCATCGAATGTCTCCGAAAATCACAAAAAAGTGCTTGAATGGCAGTGAGTGAGGGACTTGAGGGATTCACACTTTTATTTTAGGGTATTTCATCCAGTATTTTGTTTCTTTTTGTGTTTGTGTTGGAGAAACTTTCTTTTGCAGCATAAATATGGTGTGAATAAAACACCAGGATTGACAAATGAGTTGCTAAACTTTCCATTTTTTCACACTTTTTTATTTTTTTATATATATCAGATTAATTTAAATATGCCAAAAAGCTAAACCACCATCAGATTATCTTTAATTCATTGTTTCCTTCTCCAGGAGATCATTTGTTTGTAACCAACCAAGACCTGCTGCAACCCGAAAGCTTCTGAAGCCAAAACTGTTTTCTGCTGCCAACAAACTCCTTTACATGGCCTAACTGAAGACTAGACTTTCAATAACTAAAAAACAAAATAATAAAAATTTGATAAATGAAAAAAAAAATGCTTCTTGAGACAGATCAGGAGAAGAGGAATGAAAGAATCCAAAGCGGCAGAGCAGCCTCCCATACCACTTCCAAAGCAACAAATAAAAGAAGTTGGCTACATTTAGCTCTTTTGAAACAGAGTTCGGAGTTACCCAAGGAGGCCATATTGAATATTAAGATGCTAAAAATTTACTGGCCACTTTATTGGGTCCATCTGTTCAACTGCTTGTTAACACAAACATCTGTCAGCCAATCACAAGACATTACCTCAATACATTTAGTCATGTAGACATGGTCAAGACGACTTGCTGAAGTTCAAACTGAGCATCAAAATGAGGAAGAAAGAGGATTTAAGTGAATTCGAACGTGGCATGATTATTGGTGCCAGATGGGCTGGACTGGGAATTTCAGAAACTACTGATCTACTGGGATTTTCACCCACAACCATCTGTAGGTTTACAGAGAATGGTCTGAAAAAGAGAAAATATCAAGTAAGCTGCAGACGTCTGGAGCAAAATGCTTTGTTGATGTCACAGGAGAAAAAGGTAGACTGCTAGGAGACAACAGAAAGGTAACTTTTAACTTTAACCAAGGTGTGCAGAACACCATCTCTGAACACACAACACATCCAGCCTTGAAGCAGATGGGCTACAGCAGCAGAAGACCACACTGGGTATTGCCCCTGTTAGCTAAGGACAGGAAACCGCAGCTACAATTCACACAGATAACAGAAGATTAGATAAATGTTACCTGGAACGTCTATTTCAGCTGCAACATTCAGGGTCTGAATTAGGTGGAAACATGAATCCATAAAAACACTGAACATCCTGCTTTGTATGTTCAGTTCAGGCTAGTGATGGTGGTGTAAGGGTGTGCACCGTGTCACAAAGATTAAATCATTTCTACAGTCTCCTAACAGCTACAGTCTTCCAACATAAATAAAATAAAGTTGTTTTTTTTGTTTGTTTTTTTTACATCACTATTTCCAAAAGTTATTTACCAAATCAGCCCTTAAATTCCAATAGTTTCTCCGCAAACTAGCTAAAGTGACAAATACTGACAAATTTCTTCAGTTGTTCCTTAACTGTGTTTTTTAAATATTGATCAGATCATTTAGCATTTGTAGGAGCATTACATGGACCTCCAAACTAATGCAGAATGCTGTGGGTCTGACAGGGAAATTACCTGGAGTATAAGTAGCGGTCGTGATGAAAGCAGCTTCTTTTATCATCTCTTTTAGGCCGGACCATCCAAAATGAATGAAAGGATATATGACTAAATGTATTCATACAATCATATTTATTTAGATAAATATAAGCAGCAGCTTGTACCATTTTTCGGTCTTCTGCCTTTTCCTTTTTTTTCCTTAACTCTGAATCAGGATAAATTATTTTTCATTTTCATCATTTTAGACTGCATCATATTTGACATAAATGATAAACCCTGTAACATTATCAGATGGCTTTAGATGACAAATCTAAAGCTGTTTTCTGGAAAAAAATTATTGAACGTCTCTAGTTTTAAGTGTGGCAAAAAAAAATAAAAATAAAAATAAAAAAAAAATCTTAGTTTACGTGTGATTGTTTTTTCCTAAATCTTTATCCTCCAAACAAATTCCCTTCACAGACAAAGTGTTTTTTAATTTGAATTATAATCCCTCTGTTAACGTTCCTGTAAGCACATGGCTTTTTCTAACAAGGAAAGAGCTTAGAGAAGGAAAGTTGGAGCTTATTGTTTTCATCAGGGAAATGAGCCACAGTTGCCATGGTGACAGTGAGGCAACTTTGCCTTGAGATGATCGTACTGTGGCTCACACTTTAAACATTATGAGTCGTGTCAGTAAAAACACTTTAACTTATTTAATCATTCAAAATAAAACAGAAAATCTGAGCAACCAAATAATGAAGCAGCACACGGTGGAAGCTGGTGTAGTCAACATTTATTTCCTCTCCTTTTAAAAACTGTTTGAGGACAATCAAAATATAAATACATCTCTCTTTCATTCTTACACAGCAACTAGCATCAGAACACATTCACTCACACTCACACACACACACACACACACCTGTGCACATACATACAACCCCTGCCCCTGATCTAGAGGTTAAAGGTGCAACAGCAAAACACCAACTGGAACATCAGGATGTGCTGAGATCAAACTCCACCAGTCAGACTTTAACACAGAGAGGAGATTTCTTTTCTTTCTTTTTTTAAAACACAGCTTGAATACTTTTTGTAAGCTGTCACACCAACATGAACTCCAGTCACAGATTCACAGCAATATACGCTGTCCAGTAAATCCACAGTCGGAGCAGAAGGAGGGAATCAGATGAAGAGGTCTGACTATGGCGTCATCATCTGCAACATTCAGGTTTACTGGACAAAGTTTTCCAGTTAGGACCTGATTGGACAGTAATCAGAATAAATGTCCATAAATACAGCTGACTGCAGCTTGAAGAACCAAAACATCATTTTATCCAGTCAGAGGGCTGATGAGTGAGTTCATTTAGCCTTATTTTGTAGTTAAAGAGCTTAAATCAGTGATGGACTTTTAATGGGAAACAAAACCTTCAAGCCAGATTGTCTGGTTTCAATTCTGGGGAAAGAAAGAAAAAAAATCAAAGTAGAAGAAACATCTGGGCTCAACATGCTGAGTCACCATGTGAGTCAATAATATGATGTATAATGTTGCCTTCTTGTGGTTTACAGCTGCCTCCCAGTCACCCTGTCATTTAGAGGAAAGTAGCACGTTGGGTTTGGGGCCTTTGGAAGCTACTGGTTACAAACCCCGCCTCCTAAAAAAAATCAGCAGTCTTAACGGGTGGATCATGTTCTGTTATCACACCGAATGAAAGAAAAGAAAGCTGAACAGAAGCATTCCTCTTCCCTCTTTATTACAGGAAAATCCCACCTGCTTTATTAAAGTAATTTTCCTCTCTTCTCTGGGGCACTGATGGATGTGCTTGTATGTTATTTACACATCTAAATTAAATCTAATTAATATTTCAATTCATTTAGATGCAAGACTGCACATGAAGAAAAGTCAGCCGGATGCTCATCTTAGCAAACAGATTGGAAACTTTCTCTGGTGTGAATCAGTTTAAAAGCGTACTGAAGCTTTACTTCAGGATGTTTACATTCCAGCCGGCTTAAATCTGCAGAGAGGATGAAAGCCAGACCGAGCTTTATGAAATGTGTTCTTACACCTGCATGAGGCTACAGATGTCTTCCAGGCTGCAGGGAAAGTCATTAGAAACTGAACATGATGCAAACTTTTGCTGCAGCTCAAGGTTTCTACAACTTTAACAAGAGCTAAATGAAACAAAGCCGAACCCCTGAGAAAATTTGGTCTGCATTCAAACTGCATGTCAGCAACTTCATTTAGTTATTTATTCCCACCAAAAACATGAGATTTAAAGGAAATCATTATTCTGGCAGCATCCATTGTTTAAAAAAGACTGCACACCTCTGTGAATTAATACTTTTTTTTTTTTTTTAGAAATTTGAATAGTTTGCTTGAAAGTCATAAACCAGAGAGGATGTTGTGATATGAAGGAAAGAAGTTGGGAAAACTTGATATGAAGAGCTGTCGTCAGACTGATTAGGAAGAGAAATGTCTCTCCTGTGCAGTAGATCAAAGACCAGCCAACACCGGACTCAGACCAGTCGGCTGCTAAATCCCAAAAGGCCATCACAGCAGCTTTAAACAGTGTGGATAAAAATCTGACTCTGCAGTCTCATCATTTTAGCTTCTTTAAAAGGATATCAGTTTGTTTCAAGTTTCTCTTTGCAAATCCTTAAAATGTGTTTTTTGTCGTTGTTAAATCAGATACCCTCAACTTGAAGTCCTGAAAACACAAAGCTCCAAAAAAGAAACTGGAAGTCAGCGGCTTCAAACCGTCAGAAGGTCTCACAAGCTGTTTGGTGAAATGGGGGTTTTACTTTTTTCCCCATCTTACTCAGGTTTTACAGCCTTCTCTGTCTGGGGGGGTTGACGTTTAACATTGCTTTTAACATTTGACTTCCTGTTCAACTTGTACAGAAACAAATGTGAAGTGGTGAGAAAAAATACGATAGCCATAATTGTTTCTGTCGTCAAAAAATCTCATTAAAAAAGACACAAACCAACCAGTGTTAGTCTGCGGTAGCAGAGGTTTTTGCTAACCGTCACACAGACAGAAGGCAGCGTGCATGTCTTGTGAGGCAGATTATAATGGTGAAGCTTTATGGCACAGAGGAATAAGAACGTGAAAACTATTGAAAGTGGAGAATGAACTCCTAGTCGGCTGGTTTGGTCTTTTCATTTGATTTGTTGCCAAACAGAAGTATAATATTGTACCAGATTAATCCTTAAAATCTCCAACCAAAGAAAGCTGTTGGTAGGTAATGTCAGTATACTAAGCTGGGACACGGTCTCTCCATCAGAGTGGTACTTCGTAAACAAAATGAACGTCCGGGTTAAATGAGGTGAGAAACTGATGGGAAACCAAAATCTTACAAGTCCTTATGTCCACTGTTCCTCACTCGTCTGAACCACAGATCTTCCAACAAACATTCAGTGTAGTGATGTGATGTGATTACTGACCAACACCAACGCTGGATGAACGAAATTAACGTCTCTTTATCCAGTCAAACCTCCTGGAGTCAGTGCCTTAAATCGACATGGCGTCCTCCGCTCTGCTTACGAGTTAGAAATCTGATTCTGCCTCTGTCCTCCTGTTTGGCTTCAAATTTAACATCAAAGATGAAATTTCAAAAAATCTTCACCAGTTCCTCTTCAGAGCTGTACAAGCACGAGAAGAGGTCCGAGGAATTTAAAACCTGGCTGATTAGAAACATCTGTCTCCCTCTGGCTTTCTCTCTCAGTCTAACATCAGACGGAAAGATGGAGAACTTCCCCTCTTCCTGTACATCTGTCCATCTGTCAGTGTCTTGATCTGCGTTGCACCATGGAGGCCATCGGGGGGCACTGTTACGACGCCTTGCCAAGCTCTATCTTCTTCTGGATGACACGTGCAGAGTGGTAGATGAGTGAGTCGATCAAGCCAGCCACTGATGAGTTAGGAGACAATTAGTTGGCTTTTTGATACGCAGATCAACAGTTTAAATGACCAGAGAGAGAGAGAGAGACTGACCTGTGAATACACCTCCAATAATGGCACAAACCCCTGTTAAAAAGTGTGTGAATGATCTGTGCAAATACAGAGAAGTTATTTAGTTCATTAATATTTTTATTCACATCGCTGCCTTAAAAACGACACACAGAGCTGTCTATGATCTAATTCCCTTTCCACACTCTTATTTATCAAATAGTTTTGTAAATCTAAACGTTTCTTCTATTTTTGAAAAAAAATATACAAGTGAAGTTAACCCTTTCACTACCGTAATATTGAATGACAATGCACAGTAAGAACACTGCAACATGCGAATCTCCATGTGAGCTGAAAATAATCATTTATTTGTAACTAATTACCAATCTACCATCTAAAACAAGTTTTTTTAAGCTATAGACTTATGGTTTTGAAAAAATGTCAACAGTGTTAAGTAAAAGGGGAAAAAAAAGACAACTCACCTATGTTTTTCTGTGAATTTAACCATCATTGGCGAGAGCTCATATAATACAAAGACACCCGGCAGCCCCTGGTCGCCTATTAATCCATTTGCAACTTTTTCATGCCTGGTGACCGAAAACTGGTTTGTTTTTACCACCTGGAAAGAGGAGAAAAGAATGTTAGCTGAAATATATATATATATTATAAACAAATCCATAAAAACCTGTCAGACTGACCTCTCCATCAGTTTTCACGTATACAGTAGGGACGATTTTCACAAAATACTGGTACATCATTGATGCTGTGAAGAGAAATGCTTGTTAAATTTAAAATAGAAATACAGTAAATAGAAATATAAATAGATAACTTAAAGATTATTTATTACATGATTGTATTTATTTAAACAGCTAGCGACTAAAAATTTAAATGGAAAGTCGTGCTCCTGTAATCTTGAACAAAGCCACTGGGTGGCGCTGTTTAACTTCTCATCAGTGTTTGTGTCCCTCTTTATCTGCTTCCTCTGTTTTTTCTTCTTCTTCTATCCGGTTATGGAAGTCGGCCAGAAAGGCATTTAAACGCAGCTGTGCTAAGAAATACGTAAATCCTCAAGTGAAGACGCAAGTCACCTGCCCCATTATAGCCACATAATTAAAAGGTAAGCTCGGTCTCATACGAATTCTATTAAATGTGTTAAAGCAGTACGCAAAGTGTGGGTGGAAACGTGCCGTAACTAATCTGTCAAGGCCACAGGTGACGTTAGCCAGGTGGTTAGCATGCTAAGCTTGGACAACAAACTGCAACAAGACAAAAAAACGAGTATTTTAAGTAAACAGACAAATTGATGTTTGATTTAATTGTGCGTGACACATTGGAAAATGCAGATATAGACAAGGACTTAGTAAACGTTAGCTTAGCACATATATGACATTAGAGATAAGCAGAAACGCCAGGCTGTTCCTCAGACAGCAGCACAACTGGAAATCTCTAGCTATGGCAACGGTATTAAGTTGAACCGAAAATATGTTAAAAACAAAAACAGGCCCATATGAAACCCAAAACTGTTGACTGTTCAGTGTACCATGACTTTAGGAACTCGGCATGCATGCAAAGTAAAGCTTGTGAGCTCACTGCTCACCCACATATAACTTGCAAACCAACTGCATCGGAGCTGCACTGTAAACACTAAATAGGATCAAAGTGTGTGTACGTTCTAGTGTTGTTTAAATTGAGACTGTAATACATGGATTAATGTGCTTTTTGCTTTGAAGCAAATATAAAATGCTTTATTTATTTATATCTATATATATATCTATATATATATATCTATATATATATATATATCTATATATATATATATATCTATCTATATATATATATATCTATATATATATATCTATATAGATATATATATATCATTTATGGTCCAAATCACAATCATTTGAATAAATGCACATATACTGAAACAATACTTTGTATATCATGTATAAGTTAATATGGGTCTTGCAATGTCTTTATAGATGTGCTGACAAGCAGAACAGTTAAACTGTTTACACTGACTTTAAAAAAAAAAAAAAACACTTATTATCCCATTAATGTAATAATTTTTGTCCCAAATCCTTGACATATTAGACTTCTGTCTGTTAATGTTATTTAGTAGTGAAGTAGTAGTATTTGAGATATTAATCAGCATCTTCTGATGTCATTTTATACAAAATGATTAGCAATCTACAAATTCAACCCCATTCAACAAGTAAACCAAATGAGGCCTTTGCTCTGATCATGTGAGAAACTAAAATATGGGGGATGTAGGTTAAACTGTAAATCCGTTTGGTCTCTGATACGTCCTGTTGTTCTTCAGATGCCGGTAGCTGTAGGTCCGTATGGCCAGACCCAGCCAAGCTGTTTTGATCGGGTCAAGATGGGCTTTATGATGGGGTTTGCTGTAGGAATGGCTGCTGGTGCCATGTTTGGCACTTTCTCCTGTCTCAGGTAACTCGGGACTTAATGTGCAACCATTAATGTGCTAACTGTTGTTAAACTGCAACTGATGTGGACAAGTGGCATCTTGATGCACTGACTACTAATTTCTACTCTTATTTTTCCAAGTGTGATGAATTGTTCATACATTAGGCCATTTTCCAGCCCTCATTTGGCTAAATTTAAGGTTTTGAGTGTAGATGAAAGCCTGTTCCTTGCTACTACTAACCCAACTTCCTTCACAAGTAATTTTGTAAATGAAAAATTAAATATGACTTAACTGAAAAGAAGTGCATCGAATACCAGTTAAATAATCAGTGGTTAACTAGAATGTAACCTCTGCTCAGCCTAATGTTAAAGTATTCCTAAGTGGTTCTTCTCCTCCTCAGAGTACAGTGTGTATTTCTGATATTTTGTGCCTTGTGTAAGGAGTTGGGTTTGGAGTATGAAGAGGTTCAGGCAGAACTGTATGTTGTTAATCCAGGCACATTACATATTGGTACAGTATGGCCTCAGTTTGAAACTGAATTAAAATAATTGCTCCTAAACATTTGCCTGATCAATTTTTTTGACTTGACTGGACAGTTTCTGATATAGTAGACATTCAAACTAAAGCAATAGTTCAAGGAGCTTTTACCAAATGAAAAGCATTTTTTCTTTTTTTTTTTTTTTTCTTTTTCCCTCGTCTCCAGGATCGGTATGCGCGGGAGGGAACTAATGGGAGGAGTTGGGAAGACCATGATGCAGAGCGGAGGGACATTTGGGACCTTCATGGCCATTGGTATGGGCATCCGCTGCTGAGGATAACCCCATGCACCCTCACACAACTATACAGCAATGGGACTTTTCTAATAACTAAACTCCCAGCTCTCGGTCTGCTCAATGATGTCATGCTCCCAACCTTCAGTCTAGTTTTGTCAATAAAAGTTGAGATTTATCAAATGGTTTTCAGAGTAGATGTGTCATACTTTCTGATGCTACAAGCGTACCTGAAACAAAATGACCAATTTAATCTTGTAGGAAAATCTCACTTATGTACTCATTCTGCATATAACCTCTGTATCATCTCTCATACATGATATCATGTATGTCTTTTAACAACCATTGCAAGACTGTTAAGATTCAGATTAGACCAATCAAAGCATGGGTTTCTCCCCTGACCCAACTTTTAACTTATCACGAAGCTGTGCTGCATTCTGGGTTTTTAATGTGGGAGTTGAAATGATGAACTCATGTCTCTCCCATCTTCTGATGGTGGAACAACAAACCCAAGAGTTTGTGTCGCTTACAGAGTCCAGGATAATGTTAGATTGCTGGTTATCAAACACGACAACTAAGATTGGATTAAAAAAAAAAAAAATCTGTGGCACATTAGTGTCACTCTTGTGTGTAAAGCACCTGTATGTTCACCCAGAAACCCTGGATTTGCTGCACCAATGGAGACAGAATCCTTTCAGTTTGGTATTCAACAGGCTTTTCAATGATAATTGATACTAGTAAAACTAAAACGTGACTGACCTTGTGGTGCCGTGACGTCCGTTCCATCGAGAGGATTAACAATGCCAGGGTAATCTTTACCAAAAGACAGGTGCTTTATCAGGTGGGTCATGTTTATCTGTAGGACAAAGTTAAAAGACTTAAGTGTAATGAGAAGCAGGTATTAAATTGTCCTAACATGGTTTATTCACCTGCTTTCGTGGCCTATCTGTAGACTTTATGCAAACTTATTTAAACAAGACTGCATCAAACATTAATTTCAAACTGTTCCAACAGCTTTTTTTATGCATTCTGTACATAATAAAGATTGCTGCCAAAGTAAAACTACCAAATAGCACTTAAAACTCAAAAATAAATTTTCAGAATGTGACTTTTAACATTAAGTTTAAAACCTGAAAACATCACTTGTTACTTACATTGTCCAAGCCAAAACTCTGCAGGTCGTGTACTGCAAAAACAAAACATTTAAACTTTTTACTGAAAATATAAATGGAAAAAAATGAAGTAAAACAGTCACAAGATGAGAAGGGCAGAACTCGTAGTTACTGCAGTCCAGGTATTGACACTGAGATGTGGAATCAAGTACCTTATTATGGTTTTCAGATACAACCACATCTTTTACTTTTTAGTATTTAATTAAAATATCTTGAGCATGCTGATCTTTTATTAATTATTCGTGTACAGTACAATGAGACCACTTCAAGTTTATTGCTGTTTTGGGTTTTTTTTTTTTTTTACAACCATTCGACTGATTGGAAATCAGCTCAAAACCAAAACATGCCACGTAAAAATTAGATCTTTAGCTTAACTTGACTATGAAGACTTAAAACATTAAATTCAGAGTAATCACACAGTCTGATGTGAATGATATTACTTTTATATCTGTAACATGCAGTCATATGTGCACTGATAAAAGTAATCAATAGTAGATATAACCCTCAAAGGTGTGAACAGGATTAAAAGATTAAGCTTTATAATGTTATATAAAGTTGCAGACAGACTCCAGTGTGAGTGACATTGTACAAACGACAACTCTGCTTCTATGAGGTGGACAAAATTAAAATCAGCTGATGCATTAAAGTCAACCCGATTTCAGTGAGCTGCTTCCAGTTCATATGAACATGTTGAAGCAGCGGTGGGGGCTGCTGCAGAGCTCAAACAAAGATGCAGATCAGGCTACACTAGTTTGGTGAGTTTACATCTTTCCAAGAACAAACCTGCACACAAATTCTTTTTACAAACATAGGTCTAGTTTTTTGTGCAGTTTCTCAGCCTTCATGCTGCTAAATAAAGTCAAAGGAACCTTTATAAATCTAAATAGGCTCATGTGTAATATACATTTTTTCTCCACGAATTATCCTCTTTTCTTTTTACGTGCCAGGACTGCAACTACTGACACAAACTTTTGCACCAGTATGTTCATGCACTGTTAGAAATTCCATCAATACTCAATTCTAAACACAGGAAAAAGGCTGTTGGGAGAGAAAAATGGAAATCTGCAAAGAAGGAGTGACTTACTTTCCACAGTGTGCACTGCAGAAAGAAGAGAGAAGAGTCACAAGTATGGTGCAATAAACAACAAACTGCAACTTTAATATGTGAGAGGGTTCCAGGAGGGGCTGCACAGCTTTGACAAAATGTTTTGTGTTTTTTTTTTTTTTTGTATCCTGTGCATTTATATTTTAAATTCTGTAAAAAAAAAAAATAAAAAAAAAACTTGTTTGCATTTGTGAGTGAATTGTTTCTAAGTGTTAAAAGTTTCATTCAAAAACACTCTTGCATCCATAAACAGGAGATTTTATATGATGCAGTAAAAATGTGCTAAAAACAAATTGTTTTAACCTCTGTCAGAGTAACTGTGCAGCCCCGAACACACACGGGTTTAACACACTGAGGGCAGCACAGACTGAAGGAGAGGTCTGCGATCAGAATATGGATGTGGCTGATATTTTTTTTGTTCAATCAGCCAAGTGATTCTTATCTCTTGTTTCTGCTGCTAATCATTTCAATGTGTAATAAACGAGTCAGATTAACTTATAACCTCACATGAAACTAAAAACAACAGCAGGGATGTCACGATTACTTCATTCTGCAATTATTAACTACGATTAATTAAATCGTAAAGATTCCTCTATCGTTACTTTCTATTAAGGATTATTTGTGAAACATAACTTGTATTTTTATTAATTATTTGGTTATAGTAGAAGAAAAATGCCAAGGTGTCTTTGTGGAGGACGGCTCTGCAGCCTGTAAAGCAGGACATAAAAAGTTGCGGAGAAAGGAGGAAATACAAGCAGTACGTCTCACCACCTGTAGGATAACCAGCAGCTTGTTATGCTGAAGGTAAATGCACAGTAGTTTGGTTAATGCTGTTAATTACTATTTTGTAATCATGTATGACTCGGGTTGATCTCACAGCATAACAAGAACAATGAGAAAAAAAAACTATAACCTTTGTGACAGTGCAAATGTAACCGACCCAGCTTGAGGTGTATGGCTTTAAGTCGCCACACTAGTCCGTAGAAAAGGGTGTATTTGTTTTTATTATTTCCATTGTTCCAGTATATGTCAAACAACAGCTGTTCTACTGCTGGAAGTCAAAGCGAGCTGCATGTTTTTCCTGTTTCTACTCAGATTGTAAAGAAATGTTCAAAACTATTTTTATAATGTAGTTTCCAGAAAGAAGCATCACACGTCCAGGTAGAGGTCGTTTAGCCTTTTCCATCTGTTTTCTCTGAGAGAAATCCAGTTAATGTGTAGGATTAATTTCTTCTTTACATGGAATGACTTCTTGGTTGCTCTACTTTGTTATATTGGCTTTAAAAGATGAAAATAAATAAAACCTATAAGGAATGTGGTTTTACACATTAATATTGTTGGGAATTTAACTCAGAATAATTGTGATCATTTTAAAATCGTGATTATTTCTTTGACAAAATTCGCACCAAGATAATCTGTAATCGTGACATCCCTAATCAACAGAGGATGTGCATGGTCATGTGACTTAATGCTCACCCCCTAAAAAACTCATTCAACCCATTAAACCTGGAATCCGCGTTACATCAGGCATTCAATGCATTTGAACAAATTTAACAAAAAATATTGAGATGTGCAACGGCAAGGCAACAGTCTACAAAAGTAACAGAAGTGTGTGGTCTTCAATCAATAGCTCCATCATAACCCAAGTAAAACATTTCAGTATCGAAGTAGAGCTGGTAGTACATAATACTGTACTCCATCATGAAAAATCTGTCACTGTTCTGAATGGAAACCAACATTAACGAAAATGCTGAATTCATTTCTTTTCACAGTGGCTGAAAGTGCAAAATGTCACATGAATCACAGTTTCTGAATTTTCAAAACTTATTAAACCATTTTTTACTTACTTGTCCGATTTTCTAACAGCTTTTTATTTCTAGCTTTAGCTGAAGATCAGCTAGTCTGCACTCCTACCATCCTCATTATCACAACTGATATTCAGAGCTGTTAAATCTAGTTAAAAGACATTTTAACACTAAATGCCAAAACAAGAAGTTAAATGAGAGGAAGTCTAATATTTATTAAGAAATTAATGGTTGAAGTCCTGAGTTGTCACTGGTCATAGACTCCATTTAAAAGATGAGTGTATCCTCCAGGTCAGAGTAATGACAGCGAGCAGGGTGCATTCCTGCAAACAATGACTTAGATAATCCCAAAATTTAATCTGTTCAGTCATTTTTGTTCAGAAAGATTTTTTTTTTCTTGCCAACTCAAATGGCCTTGCAACTATCATCATAGGAGCTGGAAACAACCAAACAAATCTAATTTTATAGCCAGATTCACTGGACTTTCTTTTCTGTAAGAAAAAGAGAAATCCCATCACCTTTCAAGGTTCAACAAGTCTTTCTTGTCATCATGCATTCACATAGTAAAATTTCTTTCGGTAACTCTCATCTTTAAGTCAAATATTCATTGAAGCAGTGAATTTTCTGTGTTATTTTCAGGGTGCGAACCACAGGGGAGCTGGGGAAGCTATAGCTCCCCTTAATGAAACATGAGCTCCCCTAGAAACAGGATTTATGAAATGTTGGGGGAGCTATATAATACTGACAATAAAATGTATGCTGATTGCTCACAAATTCACTGTAGCCTAAAGTATGACTATGGATGCTATAATTATTGTGACCACTGAAGCGTGGGGGCGCTCCAAGTTAAACTTCCTGTAGATCTACGTTAAATACAAAATAAAAGAAGTAAATGCGTAAAAGGTAAGGTAAGACCTGCTTTAACTATTTACAATATGGGAAACTATCATTGCTCATTATATTGTGTATGGCAAGCATCGCTGTGTACGTGTGTGATATGTGGGGAATATTAACTATGTAAGTTGATCTTCGCAAAAAGAGTGGTAAAAATTTTTTTTGCAAGGGACATTTGCACCTGTTATGTATTATTGTTGCATAAGAGTTGTTAACCATTATGTATTGGTACGCTTATGTTTTGTGGGGCAAGCTGTAATATCAGCTGGCATCATGTTCTTACTTGCCGAAAAAAGATAGGAAATGCAAAAAAGCGGCTCCCCCCAAGCCCACGGTATGGTTCGCACTCTGGTTATTTTCATATAGTTATTACAGCCGGGGTTCTTGTTAGGCAAGTAAGAGGAAACTAAAACCTATATACCTTTTTATTTGTTTTATTTTTATTTAGTAGTATTTTCCTTGGGTTGTCCACATTTATAAAGATTTCATCAAAAATTTGGAGTTGCAATCAGATTATTTTTGCAGCACCACTGTTTTTCTTTTTTTTTTTTTTTGTTTCATTTTGTTAAATCAATAAGAATTCCCCTTCTCATCTTTCCTTGTCCTTATGTTTTTCCATCAAGTTGAAAAAGCGACACAGAAGATTTTTTTTTTTACCATTTAATTGTACCTTAGAAGGAACTGACCCTACTTGGCATTATAACCTCAAAATGTTTCCAAAATGAGTTTGTAGCTTTAATGGTGAATTCCATGTTTTTTTTTTTTAAATGTCTTTGGTGAAAATTAAGATGTTAACCTTGTCTAAATTTTCATATAAAGCTCTTTAATTTTTCTAGATAGCTTTTTCACATATGATATGCAAACATTGAGTAACGTAATTAAGCGAAAGGCTGATCTCTGCTAACGTGTAATTTCAAATGAAGTGTTTACTGTTGTTTTGCTGATCTCTTCCCTGCTGTTTTATGTACATGCAAGTGTGTGATTCTATCATGCAGAACAACACGTGATGGGATGAGCTTCCTGCATATGCAGTGGACGAGTGGTGGCGAGCTTATTTTTCCTTGAAAGGCATCAAGGTGGCTACATCCAGCTTTTATAAATGCTTTATAACGCTCACTAAATGTAGAGGATGGATAATAGATGAATGAATAAATCAAAGAGTGAAAACATACTGATAAACATATATACTAATCAAAAGTTTCTAAACACCCTTTATTCTAATGTTAACATTTAAACAAGTAAACTAAGAACCAAACTTTACTGTAGAAAGTCTGAAAAAGAAATAATTGACAGGTTTTTAAATCAAGGATTCACTCAGTCTGCTAAATACTCGTTTTATTTGTTTTAAATAAGTCCCTGAAATCTCTTTTTGACAGCTGAGTCTAAAATAATCTCGACTGAACCAACGGCAAGAAGAAACAAAGCAGAAAGAGCTGAGAATGATCTGAAAGCATTTGTTTAATAGGAATATGTTAAATTAATCAGCACACAAATGCCTTGATCAATTCTTCTTCTTTTTTTTTTAATCAAAGCACTTGTTGCTGAGTCATTGCTTCAAATAAGTCTTTAAGTTGAGGCCTTTAAAAAAATAAAAGAAAAAGGCACTAGCTCAGATCTGATAGTTAATAGGTACTGGTATACACTTGTAAGTATTAAAGGGTGTGAAAACCTTTAATTAGGTGCATGCATGAGCAGAGTTTAATTAGCAGCTGATCTTACCATGAACATGAGACTGCTGGAAGCTTTTTCCTGGAGCAAAGTGGAAATTCCCTGCCACCTAAGGACAGATAGGAGGGAAGGGAAAGCACAAATCATCAATAAGCTGTCAATAATAATTTGATATTTTTTTAATGGAATACATTGAGAAAAAGCAGCATGAAAAAAGTAACCACATCACAGAGTATTTGTATTATATTTATGTATTCAGCATGTCTATATGGTCACTATGTACTGTGAAATTTGATTTTTTTACCCATTAAAATGGCATCTTTAAACTGTCCTATGATGGATACGACTTCACTACATAAATATCCTGTTTTTCCTAATTAGAGACAGTTATTGATGGAATCAGGTATGGTCTTTTTTCCTTGGTTTCTCAGCTCATTGACATCAAATTATGTTCCTACATGATGGATTCTGTGTAAGGTGTCTTTTTTAAAAACTTCTCTGAGATCTGAACTTTTTAAAGACAATTACTGGTTTAAGAAATGTAAATCTAAAAACTACTTTCTTGTTAACTAAAGGATTATATGTCCCCAAACTCCAACCTTTTGTGTTAGAATTTGGCACAGTTGTAGGACCTTAAGTTAAATATAAATAAATAAGTACGTGACTGATATGAGTTAGGGTACCTTGTTGACCTCCAGGAAACCATAAACCTGACAACCTTCGTTCTTCTGCTCCTGCATCTTCTGAGTGAAACCCTCCCTCTTGCACTGCTCGATGGTGTCGGCACTTTTGAAGGCCCAGCCTCGTCGCCGGTAGGCTTCCCGCACGTCGTCACAAGTATTACAGCATCTGCACACACACCAAGCAGAGGCAAAGCAAGTTCATGCAGATTTAAAGAGAAAAGAAAAGCTAAGCCTGGGTGATGTTTGGCGTCGGGTCTTACTTCAGGTCTTCAGTCTCAGCTCCGTAGCAGCTCTCACATCTATTTGGGTCCAGTGTGGTGGGGTCAAATACCTTGCCATCATCAGCCTTACCAAGTTCTGATCAAGAAAACATTTTTATTTAAATGATTAATAAAAACAAAGTTTAGTTTGATCTTTCAGACTAAATGAGGTTTTCAGTTCTGCTTTGTTTAATCCAGTCAGACTGATTCAGAAGTTCTCTGCTGTGTATGAAAATAGATAAAACAACCCCTTCAGCAATAGCAGTCTTAGTGAACAAAGTAGTAAATATCTGCGAGTTTTAGATCAACTTTACACACAAAATTCAAATAAGTAACCAGAAGCAAGCAGCTTACAATCCAAGCAAATTGTTGACTTACAAAAAGAAAACAGCTCATCTAGCAAATGAATAAACCTGTGCTCAGGGCCAGCTGCAGCTCTGAGCGAGCTTTGTTTCAGGGCCTTTCATGCCGATGAACAGTGTCAGAGGTTACAAGTCAGCATAAAGTCAGCTTTACCGTGTTTTTCTGCCTCGGGGGTGACCGGTTTGAGATCTTTATCCAGTCGCCGTTTGAACAGATTGTGCTCAACATCCAGCTGCTGCTCACCAGCCACATCCATGGCATCTATACTAAGATCTGTGGAGAAGGTGGTGAGGTTTTTCTTATTAGCCTGAACCAGACTGAAATTAATGCTTAGTTTCTAAAGGCAGACAGATAGGAGCACTTACAGGCGCAGGGCATGTGAGGGAAAATGACATCAATGTTAATTTTAAGTTTGTCTCCTCGTGACGTGTCAACGTACAGCTCAGGGTGGACCTGCAGGACGAGGACAAATTTTCAGTGATTTAGACAAAACACAAACTTTCTGTACACATTTAACTTTTAACTTAAGATATGAAGGATCTTACAAATGCATCTTCTGATTGTTTCCCCAAGAAACAAACAGATTTAAGAAGAAATTAAAAGAAAAACAGGTTTTAAATATCTTGATGGAAAAATTTTAGCTTTCCATTCTGAAACGACTTGTAACCATAGTGATGAGCTACCATCAGGGTTGTAAAACACGTCACCAGATTTATTTCATTTGGACAAAATGAAGGTTAAACAATACTGTAACATCCACTACTTGCATTCATGGTTGTGTTTAAAATCTATTTAACTACAGTGAATGAAATAACCTTGAATCATTGAATCCCATTTCACTTATCAATAACACACAATATAGTGATGAATACTTAAAGAATGAATAAACAAATGTAGATTGTGTCCCATTTAATATGCTTTAACTGCAGCAGAGTCTGAGAGCATCTCTTCTGCTGGCAATGTAATAAAGCCAGAGCAGCACACATCAGGAAGCTACAAAGCCACATGTTGATCTGTTAGAGGAAATGTCCCTGCTTCTCCTAAAACATTGCTAAAGCTGAGAACTGCGACCAAAAACCCTTAAAGTGTGGATGGACGAAGAGGTGGTCGCTTTATGGGAATTCACAAAACCCAAAGGAATATGAAATAGTATAATACCCCATTAACCCTGCTGCTACAGGGCAACTGACACAAAAGTTTGCAGAAAATCCTCATATCTGAGCTTCTGAAACAAGTAAATTTTTGCTTAAAATAATGACTGAAAGGATGAAGTGAAATAAAAAAAAATGTTGCAGCTCTACTAAGAATATAAAACTGTCCTCAGAATCATCAGTGTTTAAGATTAAATCCTATGACATTGTGAGCTGATCAGCGTGCACATGTTAAATCAGAAGGTAAACAGTCATTTCAGGTGTAAAGCCTCTTGTATTTACCTTAGTGTCAGATTAATGTCACATGAAAGATTTTATCAATCTGAGGAGGGTGTAAGATGATGGGATAACGTGGATGAACGTACCTCTTTAGTGAGATAGTACTGCAGCTCGGAGACAAACAGGATTAACATGATGACACCGCTGATGATGGTCACTGCAGGGATACAGAGAAGGCTGGATGTTAGAAATCACAAGGGCTGTTAGAAATGCTGGTTCTAACTATTCTATGATGTTAGACTAAGCTGAGCTTCATACACATGGATGGATCAGTTTAGCTTTTAGAGGACAATATTATGACTTACTGAAGAATGCATTTTATCATTTCTTAAAAGAAATAGTCCGAAAGTGAATCATAAAAACTCCTTTTTTTATGTCAGTAAATGACATTATGTAATGTTTACAACACTGTTAGACATAAATCTGAAAGTTGACCAAAATAAATAATAAAACTGTGATTTAATGACTCATTCAACAGAGTGCTTAATGTTACATAATACATTAGGGTCTCTGCTCCTTTGTAGCTCCTCACTCTGCAAGCAAGATATGTTCATCTTTAAAAGTTATATAACTGCAATTAACTATTAATTTAAAAAATTATAGTAGGATTCACTCCGTGTTTGTTTCATACTGGTCTTAACAAGCTCAGTTACAGTTAAAATCTTTGTTTCTGTCAGTTTCTTTCTTTTTTTTTTTTAAATCTACTTTAGTTTTAATAAAATGAAGACCTAATTAAAAATCTGTGCGAATAACAGTGTATTAAATGTGATGATTTTTTAGAAAGGAAAGCAGCAAATCTTTACATCTCAGACAATAAAACAAAAACATTTTATTTTGGCTTTGTTTTCTGTAGATGAATTTAGCAACAGATCATTTTATTACTACCCGAGTGGTTTGCTGAGGTTAAACACATGAGCACAAACGTACAAAAGCAGAGGCAGGTGTCACTAAATTAATTGAGATATAAAAAAAATATAGAATTTTTTTTAATTTTGTTTTCAATTTTAAGTTTGATACTGACTTAATAAAAAATAACAAGAACAATACAGCTACTGTAACCTTCATGTTCTGAAGTGTAAATCTCAGTGTAAACCTACCTTTACCCAATACAGATAAACAGTTTAGTTTAGTGGTCTTAAGGTATTTTTATTTATTTATTTTTTTCCCCCATCTTTTTATTTTTCTGTTGTTGTTGTGAACAAACACTGAAAACAAGACTATGGGCATTTACCTCTAGTTTTCCTAGCTAATTCACATGCTTCATTTTGTATCTGTCAACTCAGTTCTTAAATTTCATCCATATGCAGAACAGAACAGTTTCCATTAATAAAGATCAGTAGAAAACAGAACAGTAAGGATCACAGGGCTACTTTCCAGTTTGAATCCTTGTATGAAATTTACAGACAGAAAAACAAACATATATTGCAATTGATTTTTTTCTGTGTGCAAACAAGATGCCTGACAATTATAATTAAGTCAAAAACACAGTAGAAAGTGGTTATGTATGAGGAAGTTTATGTAAAAAAATTTTAATTATTATTATTATTTTAAAAGTGTTTATACACATTTCACTTCTAATGTCAGTAAGTAAAAAACAAAGCTAAAAAATATATATAATAATAAATAAGGATATGACAAAGCTGTTCGGAGACAGCTCTAGCTACAGTAAGGTCTAATGGTAACTGTAGTGTTTGCTTATTTATTAATGGGCTAGCTGTAATTCTCATTTACAATGAAATCGCCAGTCTTATAATCATTTATCCTCTGGTATTCCTTATTGGCCGTCGTTTTTAAAGGGATGTCAAAGTTCTATATTGACATTTTTTCTATTATGTGACCATTTAACAGAGAAAGTAATCAGTTAGCCTGGTAGTTAGCCGAAGTAGCTAGCACCCTGTGTGTCTGAATGGCTGCTACTCTAAGATAAATTACAGCCTCTTACCGGTTGCTCCTCCCCATGTCTTCACACGGAAATCCTCCAGAGTTTTGGGATAAGCGTCAAACTGCTTCAGTTTGTTTAACGTGTCCATTTTTCAAGCCCAAATCCACCGTTTCCCAGAAACGTTAACGACAGATCCCTGTACTCCAGGCACACATAGACCTCCGCTTTCACTTCCGGGTCATGTGTTACAAAGGTGGACCAATCACCTCCAGCCGCGTAATTTCTCTCTCTCTCTCTCTCTCTCTCTCTCTCTCTCTCTCTCTCTCTCTCTCTCACACACACACACACACACACACACACACACACACACTCTCTCTCAGCCATGCAGTTGGAATTCAAAGAGCTTTCTCACAAACAAGTTAAAGCGAGTGAGTGTCAAACAAAGACCTGGATGATATTATATTGACAACTGAACAGTAACAAAAAGAGCGTAAAATAATAACAGACTAATCCTTTATTATTCCCTTACTGGAAATTTTTGTGAAAGATTGTGTAGGAAATATTTGGACAAACACTATATTACTTTATAATATTTTAACTAAGTAAATAAATAAAGTTAAAATGTGTGAGTGATTTATAAAAATAATAAAGAACAGCATTATTTTTTAGCTTATTTTGAATAAGCATTTTGTTTGATAGTGAACAAAACGTGTTTGGGAGGGAAAAAAAGCTTTATTTCTTTTCATATTCAGATTATTGGCAAATTTGCTTTGCTATGTATGGATTTACTTTTCAGTGAACATATAACTTTACAGATCAGTACACATTTAAGCAGAATGTATCATATATAAACACAAGATTTCTAAATCTTTTATTTCTAGTAATAATGTGTAGAACATTAAAATGAATATTTTTCATTACGTATTTTTTCACACTCTGAGAAAGAAATCTCTAATTCAGTAGCACTTAAATAAATCAAACTTTGGTTTTATTTCTCTACAATCACAGCAGAAATATTCTTTTTTTCACCCTGTATTTGTTGAGTTACAAAAATAAAAGAAAAAAGGGGAAGAAAATGCGCTTTGAAATAACATTTGATTCTACTATCATAACAAAACGATCCAATTTTCCACCTGCCTGTATCTAGTAACTTAATTTATAATTATAAAAATTTCTGCAGGTTTTATATATTGATAGCTATCATATATTTAGCATATTTCAACATAACATTTCAAAGAAAAAGAACATTGTCTTAAGGTACATAATCAGCAATGATCTTTAGCACACCCGGTCACTCTCTTCAAATTATCTTACATATTACAAATACTGTGACTGGTGAAATAAAGCTCTCCCTAAAATAGTTAAATCTCTTGTTACATACACGTACAGTGCAGACAAACATAAAACCAGACATGAGTTTCAATATGTTAATTAACTTTAATTTCTACAAAATTTCTACAGTTCAGGAAATAAAAATGTATACATGTGCTCACAATATTAAACTCAGATACAGCTTCAGTGTGATTTAAAATCGAGGAACTTCATTTTGTGTTTAATCCTGACAACCAAAGACATTAGATATCCCCCGACACAACTTTCTTTTGTACTATTTGTTGTTCAGTTTTGTTTCTAGGTCACATTTTAAAGGAAAACAGCCCAAAAACAAAAAAAAAAACATACGCTCGAGAAACTGACAAAACCACCATGCAAATCAGAAACAGTACAGGTGGTAAAAATAATTAGTCCTTCATCTGCATCCCTCCTCTTCCTCCCCAACCTCAAACTGATGAGGAGAGGCAAACTCAGGTACAGCTGTCCCATCCTGCTTTATCTTCATGTGGCCTCCGACCTCATGACCGACACAGAGGTCTGCAACGGTGGCTTGAACAAATCGCAGTGGCGTCTCTCTGAGTGAACGCCTCAGCTTGGCCCGCCGGTTCTGAAACCAGATCTGAGAGAGACACAGAGGAGATATTTGTTTTTTTTTTACATTCGTTATGCTTTTCTCTGATGAAGTTTTGCTCTTTTTATCAAGACTGACCAAGTAACTTGTTGAATATATGGGCAGAGGTGGTAAAAAAAACAAAAAAACAGGTTTGAACTGCTGTGTATGTTCTGCATACGTTGTACAGCGTCTATTTAAAAGTAAACTCAACTATATATAAAGATAGCTGAGGCACTCAGGGAGATGATGAATAAAAAGCCTTTATTATAGCATGGCTAGTTTCATAAAAACATGTCCATGCCAAAGTGTTTCAGCCTAAAAGGCCTTAGTCATGGCAAATAGCAAGATGTTTGTCAGCAAGCTCAGTTCATGTTTAAATAGGCAATCAAAGACACCTGCTCTGTGTGGGCAGGTAGGCGGTCACATGGTGCGCATGACCTGCCAATGACAAAGTCAGAGATTCCTTAAAAGATAATTAAACAAGATGTAAGAAACATACGTGTATACATCCATATCAACAACTGCATCTCCCTATTAGGCCCACAAGTAGACAGATATTTATTCTCAGAGACAGCAGAGCTGCCAGTTAAACATCCAAACACTTACAAAAAGGGTAAAAAATCTAGTTCTTCATTTAAGCCTAGGTAATGTGTAGCTTTCATTGTATAAATCCAAAAGGACTCTCTTTGTAAGAGTCTTTTGAGCCTGTCTCCACCTCTGATTGAGTTTTCAATGTGCTCTTCACCTGATATCTTTAATGAATTACAAGTGCTATGATTAGCATCTTTATAATGAACAGCCATAGGATATTGGGGGTTGCCAGTTCTTATTGCATGTTTATGTTTGACCAATCTTGCTTTCAGTTTGCGTTTTGTTCTCCCGATATAAAACAACCAAATGGACATTCATAGCAGAAACCATTTATTTGGAATTAAATAGTTTCCTCTTTCATTATATAATTTACTTCCTTTCTGCTAACAATTGTTCTGCGACCAAAAATGTGAACTATCTTGTGGGTCATTGCTCCAAAAGTTTGGGAACCACTGATTCAAACAAAACAATAACTGATGAAAGAATTTTGCCTTTCTGTTTTTCATGAGTTGACCACTTCAGCTGTACTAAACTGTTAACATGTCATTTACTTATACCATTCTTTTCCCAGATTGTACCCCTGCCTGGTCCCCCCACCACAAACACTCTAGATCTGCTGCTGAAATATTAGCACATTTGCTGGTGAGACTGGGCTGGACTGAATGAAGTAATCTGGGAAACTACAAAAAAGTACAGAATATTAAAATATGCTGTCCAAACCTGTATTCGGTCCTCATCCAGGTCGAGTCTCCCTGCCAGCTGCTCCCTCAGCTGGATACCTGGGTAGCAGTTCACCTGAAACACCGTCTCCAGTGCATTGACCTGCAGGACACACACACACACACACAAAGCGAGACATTTAATGAAAACATTATATTTTTCCTCATGTGGTAAGACAGTTTTATTTATTAAATTTATTACAGATAAGCTCAATGTGCTTGACAAAAAAAGAGGAAACGAAATATATGATGTATTCATACATCAAAATCTCAGTGATGTGGCTGGAAATGGATCGACCTCAGTTTTCTGATGTGACTGAACTTAGGAGACTAACAGGAACTTTTTTAGGTCAATATATTGATATATATATATACTGATGTATTGATTGATTACCTGACTGTGGGTGAAGGCGGTGCGGGGTCTGCGGCCAATGTACCAGTTTGATGCAGGCCTGGGTAAGGTGTGTTGCTGAGCCTGATGCTGTTGTTGTTGGTGATGATGACCGAGTTGTTGTTTAGAGCAGAGAGAGTTTCCTCTGTTTTCCTTTTCTGCTCCATATTCTGGAGTGATGTGAAAGAAAATAAAGGAGAAGATTGTCACACAGTTTACTCAAAATATAACCAAATGAGGGGATTTTTTTCTATACTTTGAATGAAATGATGACTAGTTCACATCAAATTAGCTCAAAGATTGATTAACATGAGCTGATAAAAATACAAAAACATACAAAAATCAGCAATTTAAAGAAAAGGATATTTAATATTTATTTTCAATACAACCATGAGATATTTGCACTTTAAAAATATGTACTTCAATCTCAGTCTTAGTTAAATATATTGTAGCTGAGAGCATCCTTTTCACGAAAGGTTCCTCCTGAAAAATATCCCTAACATAAATTAGTAAGACCTTTGTCCAGAATGAAGGAGACTAGGTCATTTTGGCAAGAGTAAGACAAAAAAATGTACATTTTTATCAAATAATACAAGTAAAAATAAATACTGAAAAAAGAATGTATCATAAACTGATTTGACTGAGCCTGAATTAAATAATTTAGCAGTTTCAGGGTTACAATATTAGTTGCAAATTACATTAGCATAAAAAAATCTCATTTTAGTCATAGTCCTAGCAGCTTGTTTTATGAGTAATATGAACAATAATGATGTAATGATGTAATGTGTAAAGCTAAGTTTAGAGTATTTGTCTTTTTCTGCTAAATCTGAAGCATCTTGTAATAAAAATATTTATGGGAGCAGCAAAAATCAATGCTTAGGAAAGTACAAAACAAATAGATTTTCATCAGGAAAACTGGATAAGTATGACATTTAACACTGCTCTGAGAGCCAAAAATCCAAATGATGCATTTTCAAAAGCAAGCTTTAAAACATCTGTTCATTATATTCTGCTGATCTGTGTCACTTGTAGGAATGTCTGCAACAATAAGCTTGTTATATGTGAAATATAGCAAAGCTTCTTTTCCCCAAACAAAACAGATCATTTCTTTTGTAAAAACAGTAAATGATGCATTAATTTGTGCCCTAATCTCATTCCAGCTCATGTTTCAGACATTTGCAGAACAACAGAATTTTATAAATTAACTGCTGAAATCTCGTGAGGAAGAAACAGAGCACTCGTTTGTCCTCAAAAGTGTTAAGATTTGGAATTTGTACTCCTCACCTGCCCAGGGTCGGTGGAGTTTCAGGCAGCCTCCACGTTTGTTCTGATCCAAACCCAGAATCCAATCGATAGAGAATGTCGGCCTGGTTTCTGCTGTCGCTGGAGTCAGAGAAGATTCCATAATGACTGGTCATGAAGCAGCACTGGCAGAAGGCCCTCAGAGTGAACAAAAGTACTGGCAGCAACCCAAACGGAAGTTACTCTGACCTCAGTATGAGAAAAATAATTCCTCAACTCAAACTGCTTTCAGTGATTATCTCATTGGAACTGTTCGTTCTTCACTCAGCTCAGGGATCCAACGTAAACTGGTGAGAAGAATGGATGTTTTTGGGCTGAGGCTCATGCAAACCAGCAGGACGACACGCTGCTGATTGCTGGTTTAAATGGAAGTGGGGGATTTACAATGGCCACCAATTAGAACGAAGTCTTTTTCCATGTGAATGAGATTCCATACATCAGCTAATCACTGCTAACTGGGGGTGCTACCTAAAGATGTTGTTTGGATTTCTAGTTTCACAACAACCAATCAAAACCCTTCATTATAAATGAAAAACAGTTAAATAAATACATAAAAAACAGTTCGCTGTAATGCATGTGTACCCCCCAGCTGATCAGATTAGGAAAAAAGGCCATTTTTAAAAACTGCTACCATGACACCAATACAAAGCAGAACTGCCACCTTTTCTTCTAAATTACCAAAGTAGAAAATCAGTTTAGTTTTCCCTCAAACTCCATTCACCCCTCTGTCACACGTCTGCTCCTGAGCTTAAACTAATAATAATAATGATGATAATGAAGGCAATAATAATGATCCAGGGAGATTCACTAATGCTATTAGCCTAATCTGTATGTGTTATGATGCAGATGAAGCTCATCATCTCTGAATGCAGTTTAAAGCAGCAGGGAGGAAAACCTTTTCAGAGCCAGATTAACTCTTAATGAAGGCCTACGGCAGCTTTAAACCAACAGCACGCTTGTTTATTTATCTTACAATGAAAGGTGGGATGGATGTGATGAGTGCATACAGGGAAGTCCACTTAAACTTAGCCTCAGTGTGACTGGTTAATTACAACTGGAGGAAAAGTTTCTTTTAAGCTCAAGATTGGAAGTAAGAAGAAACAGCTTTATAGGCTGTTTTCTAAAATGAAAAGATACAGCAACAAGTACCTTAAGGAGCAATAATCTGTCATTGATTTTTACAGCTCCTCTATACCAAACTAACTTGAGAGGTCTCCCACTGGTTCTCCTTGTACCACCAGTGCCTGAACAAATAACATAGTACTTGAACACATTGCAAAGACGATTTCCAACCGCCAGCCAGGATGTCCAAATTGCGTCTATACAAGGGGGCTGTAAAATAACCAAGCTCAAAGTTTGTCACGTATTTCTGTGAGATCAGACAGACAGAGAGAGACTAAAATATAACTGTTTATCATCAAAAGGAAAACAGGATTGGTAGATCTCAACCCCTAGAGGGCGCTAGATTTTCTACATGCTAATTTTTAGTAGTTTGACACTTGACATTGAAGGGAGAGGACTTTAAGTGTTTTTCATATAAAAAGGTAACTTTTCAAATTTTCTGTGTTTCTCTTCTAAGTCTTTTACACAATGTGTTTATAATTAAACACTTATCATCATGTCAAGGAAGCCCTACCATTAAAATAGTTTTTTTTTCTTTGCTAGAGGACAGCGTTGGTTGTCACATCCTCATTGGTGTTGGCCAATACTGATGTTCCCACATTTGCATCATGTGATGTAGTCCTCTTTCTGAAGAGATAAAAATGAACAGGAAATTTGTCAGAAAGATGAGCTACGGCCAAACCTCACCTGATGTAACGCTTCAGGCAGTCAGAGCAGTGCAGCTGCTAAACACTGATATATATATATATATATATATATATATATATATATATGTGTGTGTGTGTGAAAGTAATGATAGGTTAATTGGACACTCTAAATTCTCCCTAGGAGAGAGTGTGCGTGTGAATGGTTGTTTGTCTCTATCTGTGTTGGCCCTGCGACAGACTGGTGACCTGTCCAGGGGGTACCCTGCCTCTCACCTGTTAAAATGCTGGGATAGGCTCCAGCTCACCCGCGGCCCGAAATGGAATAAGCGGTCAAGATAATGGATGGATGGATGGATATATATATATATATATGTATGTATATATTTATTTATTTATTTTGTTTGTTTTTTTCCCCCTCCACCCAAGTAAAATTCTGTGAGCTCATGGCATAGATGAGCTTGCTGCCTCCATGTGAGGCTGTTTTGACTAAAATATTAAATGAAATGTTTTAAATTGAAAGGTTTTATCAAATAATAATGTTTTTTTTCAGAATCCTTCTTTGTAATGTTTTTCTCACTGAGATTGCGTTGGGACAACCAACCCCACAATGAGGATGGATGTCACAAAAGCAGGAGTTGTATTTGGCAGTTCATATCTTTTGAACAGATTTATATTGAGGAGCGAAAGGTCCATCTATTATGACCTGACATTTTAGGCTTCCATTACACATTAAAATGAAATCAGTTGAGGGTAACAATTTTTCAGAATTGAAATTAAAAAAGAAGGTGTGACAACCAACCTCGTTATTCTGCCTACATAAATTCCCTGCCCCTCTTGTGGGAGGTTGTCCTTCAAACTCATGTAGAGGCCTGAGAGTTAAAGGATTCTACACTGTATTTCAGGATTTAAGCTCTTCCTGTCTTTTGTACTTCATTTTTTTCTCACTAGTTGGTGTAAAAGTGATAAAGCCATTGTTGGGCCCAAAGATACAGTAAGTGGTCGTTCCTAATCAAGGAAAGCCTCCAGCCTCCTGTCTTTGAGTTTACATGAGCAAGAACCATGCTGACTCACATTTCAACCCAATTACAACATCTTTCTTTAACATTCATGGTCAAGGACATGCATATGAGAAGTGGTGTACTTGAATAAGACATTCATGGCCTGAGTAGAGAAATATTTCTTCCTGTGGCCAGCTTACTATGCATCATAGCAGATAGAAGAAATGGCTTACATTAAAAAATATTAAATGTCTAGAATGTCTGGTCTAAACATTGTCTAGAAAAGCCAAGACTGCAAGGCACAATGGAGGTTCTGGTCATGGAAAGAAAGTAAGTAAGTAAAACTTCATTTAAATAATACCTCTCAAGATATAAAATCACAAAGTGCTTCACAACAGCCAACAATTCAAGATGGCGCTGTCCAGACTGCTCCGCTGAGGTGGCCGTGCACAGCCATGGATGCATGTAGGTCTGCATTTCAATGCCATCTTGCACGTGACAAATAAACAACTTGAACTTAAACAACACTACAACAGGGATTATGCACACAACTGATAGAGACAAGAGGGAGAAACATTGCCTAGGTTGTTAGTTTTTTTCTTTTTTTAACTGAAAATCTTACCCATCATAACTAAGAGGATGTAATGCTTTCTTCTTCAAATATGTTTAAAAAAATCCAGTATTTTCATGGGACAACCTAGCTGTCTTCAAATCGATGTTCACATATATCAAAAGAATTAAAAAAATTGTATTCTCCATAGAATTTAATTGCATTTTTGTAATGTCTGACCCGTTGAAAAGAATTGCTATTCACAAATGAAATATTCTTAACATATCAATCTGAGCCATCAGCGTCGCCAGACCCCATTTACTGGGGCACGTGTGACAGTATAAATGCTGACAGTAAATATTTATTATACATCAATTCAGATAATTCAGATGGGAAAAGATATATATTTCAACTCAAAGGCGTAGCAAGAGCGTTAACTCCAAATAGAGGATCCAGCTCAGGGGCACATTCTGTCTCTGCATGTCATTGTGCACGAGCAGCAGGTGAACCACACACACGTCTCCCGTGTGTCGGGTGAGCGCACAGTGCAGTTTGAGGTCTCCTAATGTGTCACAAAAACAGTCAGTTTTATATTTCAATTAGCATTTCCATAGGAATGTGGCACAAAGCTCTGTGTGTGTGTGTGTGTGGGGGGGGGGGGGGGGGGGGGGGGGGGGCTGGTAACGCCCCTGATCTGAGCAAAAGTAAACTTAATTTATTTATAGATTTAACGTAAAAATCACCATCAGATATAAAGATAACTTGAAACATCAGTCATTTATCAGTTTAAAAATTTGTGTTAAAACCTACATCATGGTCATTAAACTACACACTGCGATAGCCACTGTCTGTGATCAGTGGCACAGACTGAGCAGACAATAAAGAGTCAGAAGGTTTTTGGAGTTCAGAGAAACACTGAGTCTGGGAAACATTAATTAAATCTGGAACAACTGAATTCAACAAGTCCTTAGAGATTTCCTTCTGTTTGAAACTTTTTTCCTGGGAAAATAAAACACTTGGCTGCCCCATTATATTTGGAAATGGCTGATAGTCGTCATCCACAGAGAGGCCGAGTGGTCCTGCAGGCTTATGGTTCGAAGCAAGGCTCTCTGTAACAGAAGGCGCCATCTTCTTTTTTATCATTAAGCTTCATCACACCAGAATCAGAGCTATCACCAGCAGCTTCAGCACTGGGCACAAGATCACAAGATGCGGTTGTGTTAATGTCACAAGAGACGGAAGACAAGCTGGAGTCATGTACAAGTGAAAATGCTCCTGAGTTTACACTAGACATTTGATATGACAAGTCTGTCATCACAAGAGAGGAAGCCACTTTTGGTACAAGAACTTGCTCTGTAGAAACCTGACAAGTTGGAGCATGCTGGTCCCAAGGGTTACTCTCATTGCGGTGGTATGCAGAGTCAACCGTTACTTTCTCAGTCTGAGAAGTGCTCTGTTTTGATCCAACACGAGAGGAATACGTCAGATTGTCAAAGCAGATGCATTCAGGAGAACTGTGTGAGTCATTAGTTGAAACGTCAAAAGGAAATCGACTGTCTGTGTTTGGTCCTGTGGGCTGACTGCTGGTCACTGAAGATGCTGGCAAAAGATGGCCTAACTTTTCCCTGAGGGCTTTCTGGATTTCAGCCTCCACGTCAACAGAACTGAAAGAGAATGAGTGAGCGCAGACTCCATTGCTTTGCTGCTGACTCTTGCTGTTGGGGTCCTTCGATGACGTCTCCAAGCTGAAAACAGAGAAACATGAACAGTGAACAGCGTTTAATCCTCAAATAGAAAATATGATAATGACAGCATCATTAGAAATAAATATCTTTAGTTAATGACGCACCAGTGCAGCTGTACTAACCTTGTTGGACTGTCTTTTTGAACTACAGGATCAATGGCGACGAGGCAGACGCTGACTTCTGTTGGTTTTAAAAGCTGCAACGAGAAGGGTGAAAACATTTAGTATGTTAAAGAGAATCACTAGATAAAAAGCTAAAGTAAAGACTGGTCTCCAAATCCAACATTTTCTTCATAAAAACTGGTCTTTATTAAGGTGTTTGGTTAGAGTGTGCACATCCCATGCATTGTTTAGAGTGGTGAGGAACTCTGGTCTTCAAGGGCCACAGTCCTGCAGGTTTTAGACGTTTTCCTGCTCCAACACACCTGATTCCAATTAATGAGCTGAGCTGATCTTGAAAAGCTTTTGGATCCATTTGATTTTAATCCAATATATCCAATGGAATATTTTTGAATTCTTTAATTCTTTTTCATTGATTTAAATGTTGTTGTTGTTGTTCTCTAAAGCACTTTAAGCTACATTTATGGTCACAAGTCTCGACCTCACAAATAATGGGTCACAGTAATCGATGATCCAGGCATTTCCCTGTTGTTTGTGCACCTTTAGAATATTTGTAACTTTTTAAAAAAATCTTACATGAGTGGTGCATTTGAAAAACAGGACAAACTGGCATGTTTACAATTATTAGAAAGTACAATTACTGGAAATGTCAAAGTAAGGCATAAGTTGAAACTGTGACATGTTGGCTTCAAATAAAGTACTTCCTGTCTGACTTTTAGTGCTACTCTTGCAGTGAAGCTGTGTAATTTTCTCAGGAATGACAACTACTGTTTAGGATGAAATAAGCATTGAGTCAATTCAACTCTAGTGTTATTTTTTATGGTGCTCTGCTGAACTCACATTTAGACACAAAGGCAAATGTGTCACGATGCACTTTTTATATCTCTTTATTCTAAACATTTCATTTTTACTTCTGTAGGGTCTTTTGTGCAAACCTCAGAGAAAATTAGACCCTTTTGTTATTTCACAACTGACACCACCAATATAAAACCAATTTCTTTTCTATTTCTATTTTTTCCGTTTCACCGATGAGCACCTCCATTTCACAATTTCTAAAAGTAGGGTTTCTTCTTTGCTGTTACTTTACAAATTATTTCAGAGTCTTTTAAATTGATGCCAAAGAGAACCCCATAATGCAAAGAATGCTTACATATGCCACATAGTTTTAGTAAAACTACAGAGTTTAAGCTCCAGGTATCTCACCTCTTGTTTACCCAAACGCATTTCCAAAAGAACTGGCACTGGACACAATGCAATGCTTTTCTTCCATTTAGCTTTCAACCTGAAGTCAGAACACAAATAAATCAACAGGAGCACTTTGACATACAAAAGAATGAGCTTTTTATTAACTCCGAAATAGGAAATAATAATGTGCATGTGCTTTATACCTACTTCACATAACAACCAAATGCAGCAGTAGTGACGATGACAGCAGCAAAACTGAGGCTGATAGTCGCAACAATGAGCGGAGACTGAGGTTTGGCAGCTGTGGAGTAAGAAGGTGGCTGTTTTATTTCTAATTCAACACATAACAGATAAATAGGCAGCTAACAAGCTCTTTGACGATTTTATTTATTTTTAAACTAAAGCTGAAATTGTGTGTGTGTGTGACTTTTAGCTTTATTGTGGTGGAGTGAAATTGTTTCTTGTGTTATTTATTTGAAAAAAAGGCATTTCTATTTTAACAATTCATTTGTATCCAAAGTAGCCTTATTTTGTATGTAAAGCCTTCGTTTACACAGAAAATAATAAAAACATACTTTGTATGATGAAATCTATTTTCTGTGAAACGCTAGGGGAGGAAACACATGCTGCATCATGACTTCTTTAAATAATTTGGAAACAACTATGCAAAACAGGAGCTCTTTCATTGCCACAAAACAGAAACATGCTACATATTGATGATCAATTAAAATAATTCAACACTTACCAGCTGTAAATTCCCACTCTTCACTACTGTCACTGAACCTGCCACTCTGATCTTGAAAGCTTCTCAAACTGACCACATATGTTGTGCTTGGCTCCAGGTCTTGAGCAGGTATTTGATAGTAAGCACTGTTTACATAGTCTTTGTTAAAATTATGATGTGTTACCTTAAAAAGAGGAATGGTGGTTTTAATTCTTTGTCATGCTGTAATAACCACCCCTGTGCTTCCATTCTCTAAATGATCATACACAGCTAGTGGCATTTCATCTACCTGTTTGTCTCCTTTTCTCCAGTAAGTTACATCAGCAGAGTATTCAGGAATGGGACAGTTCTCCATGTTCGTCCTCCACCTTACTTCAAAATTCCCATTGGATTCATTCACTGAGGTGATTGTTGGAATTTTGGGCTTCACTGGATAGCAGAAACAGAAAAAAAGAAAGTTAACATCAATTAAACTTAGTTTAGTTTGTTTATAAAAGACTGCAGACTTGAACAGAAGTCAACTTACAGCTGCGTATGAGGTCGATTACTTTCACTTCCATGATTTTTCCTCTTTTCCTAACTGTTACGTTATAAATCTCCCGAATGACAAACTCAATTCCAGCAGAGCAACAACACAGCCCAGTATCGTACTGTAAAACACAATTCTTCTCCCTGAGAGAGAGAGAGAGAGAGAGAGAGAGAGAGAGAGAGAGAGAGAGAGACAGTTACATTTCCTTACACTGGATCATGATCAAGGGCAAGACCAAAGCAATGGCCTTGGGGGGACATGTGAGCACCCCAGAATCCGACTGGTCTCCCCAGGTGCCAATCTGGGTAAGTGTAGGAAATAAAATCTTTACCTGGGTAAATCTTAGATGCCCAAGTGTAAGTGAATGCAGCATGTACTTTACCTTTCAATTATGTTCTTATGATGTTCTATTTAAATGCTACTGGCTGCAATGCAGCATTCGTATAGCATCACTTCAAAACCTCCTGGGTGACAATATTTGTCTGTCTAAAATGTTACCATTTTATGAAAATGGCATATTAAACCACCAGGTTTGACAACAGTGCAAAGATAAATGGCCAATAATGCTAAAGAAATACTGACATGTAATGTCATGTAATTTGGCTCAAAGCAAGTTTTTACCATGAATGAATTAAAAGCAGTGATTAAAACCATATGGTGCAGGATCATCAAGCAAACTGTTGTTTAAATAATATTTTTGACTGATGCATTAACAATTTTGTTTTACTTTTTATGTTAGATTACCACCTTAGTTTAAATTATCAGTTAATTACTTCCTGAAATCTGGACGTTTTTAAGGGCTGTCATGTCACCGGCTGTGATTAAAATGACCTTTCACGGTCCAAATTTCACAAGTAGCGACTTCTGCGATGCACTTAAACTCACTTTTCATTGTCCCCGAAAGCTAAAGGGTTACTTAGATTCAGATTGTAGTCGCTGCAGCTTTGCTCCTGTGGCTGGAAACGACAAAACATCCTCTCACAGTCATTGTAACAGTCCAGCTGCAAATCCATTGTATCTTCAGATGCTGCGTAAAATAGATATTATAAGAGAAGTGGATTAGGATAACTCTTCCGTAACAAAAACTTTAATTACAAGCAGGGTTTCTAACGTAGGTTACCGGATGAAGTTGAGACGTTCCCCAGAATAAAAAGCATCATTAAAGTCATCCAGCGACGAGAGGACCTTGAAAAAATCAAATCAGATTAATAATTTTCTTTCATTTAATTCTGAAAAAGTAGTAACAATGCCGGACTTTACCGCTTCAGCTCCATTTTCTTCAGTCAAATAGTTCAGCCGCGATCTCTTTAATGTTGGGAATAAAGAGGTAAACGTTTACTGTGGCAGCTGGTTTCTTGTGCCAGAATATTTCCGGTGAAAACACACGGTTTACTGTAAAGATTGCGCAACATTTCAAAAGAAAGGGAGAAAATAAAACCAAAAGAAACGTCTGTTTACACTTACTAGCTACTATAGCGTTTCATTTTTTCTATTTTATTGGTCGAAGATTTGGAGAAAATGAATTGCTTGCAATAGGCACCTCAATAAATAAATCTCTGATAGAATGTAATAGAAAACATAATAACATAAATAAATAAACTACTGTACCGTAAAAGCGGGTGTTGGAGATTCTCGTCTCACCTTTTCTGCTGCTTATCAGGTTTTGTTATGGATGGAAAGAAAAGTTCATTTCAAGGGAATCAGAGGGCTGAAGTGGAGAAGCCTGTTGGACATGAACTAAAGGATTAAAGCAGCTGAATGATAGAATCTGTGTGTGTCCCAATTCAGGGTCTGCACACTTCGAAGTGCGGATTCGTCGGCCACATACGTCATCGCGGTGCGCGAAGTACTGTCCCAATTCACAGAATTTGAAGGACCCTCTGAATCCACCCTTCGAATCCGCACTTCGTTTGGCCTCAAACGAAGGATGCTGGTGATGCATCCTTCGCGGCCTCTTTTCGCCCACAATTCGTTGCGCACAGGACGGTGGCGAATCAGCAACCTCAGAAGAATTGTATTAAGTTTAAATAAAGTTTTATTTTTTAAAAAAGTTCGTTTTTTAACTACACTTTAGTATAAACGTTACAAAACCAAGTACATTTAAAGCATGTTTGTTAAATGGTGACATTAAAATTCGGTAATATTTGATATTCAGTTACTTTTAAGGGGTTAATGAAGTGTGTACCGGCTGGAAAACAACAAAGCCTCAAACCGTTTTTTTTCTTTTCTTTGTTTTTTTTTAAACTGTCGGTGTTGCCGCTCCGTGTTCAGCGTCTACTGACGTTTCCTACGACTAATTTCTGAGGTTTAAGTGATTAAACGTCCTGTGTTGTTGCTATGGGAAATTCTTGTAGACTAGGTAGGCTGTCCCATTTCACGAACGTTAAGCAGACTTCGAAGTGTGTAGACTAGCCTACGTAGTCTGCGCACTTCGAAGTGTGCAGACCCTGAATTGGGACACAAATTTGTGGTACCAAATTCTTCTTCTTCTTCTTCTTCTTCTTCTTCTTCTTCTTCTTCTTCTTCTTCTTCTTCTTATGATTAATAATAATAATAATAACACCACCACCAACAACAATTATAATAATAATAATAATAATCAATTAATCCTGTCTGGATAGTGTGTCTGGTTCAGCTATCTCAATAAAAGTATTCATAAAGACAGATCCGATAAGTCTACAGAATTTGATTATTAAAATCCCAGTAGGCAACCATTTAGTTAAATAATAAATGGTACAAAATCTAATATTTAGGAAAAAAAATAAAAAATAAACATGTTTATAAGATATTCTCTGTAAGGACTGAGTAAGTACACAAGTGGCAGTTTCAGAAAACTGGGTTTCATTTTGCTAATTAAACAAGTAAAGAAACAGCTAAAAATGAAAAAAATAGCTTGTATTTAAAGTACACGATGTGGCTGTCAAAGCACTGATCTTGCTTACTGCTTACCCCACTTCTCATGTGTCTTCCCCAGCACTGTTAAAACAAGAAAACAATGTTAACAACAAATAAGAAAAAAGTTAAAACAGGTGAAAATACAAATATAACTAAATGTGTGCACTTACAAATAAAACTTTTGCATGTCAAATATGCTAAATAAATTTAAAGAAAAATTATCCTTGTGCATGGGGATAACCGAGATGTGTGGCTGTAGGTGCGCTCATCACACGTTCACTGACTATTTATCTATTTTCTGTTTGTTCCAGTGAAGGGTCACATGGAGCTGGAGCCTAACTGATCAATCCACAGTCAATAAATATAATCTAATTTAAGTTTAACAGGTATTCTCTCTAAGCCTCTTGAATGGCTTTATTTGTAGGGTGGCAGCAAGTATGAGACAGTGCAGCTTAAAAAGAGCACGGAGGTTAGATGAGTATGTTTGATATATGGCATGTAAAATATGAACTAGATAACATGGAAAACAGAAGAGCAGGTCAAGTTGCCTGTCTGTGCTAGCTCACAGGCCCAGACCAAGAATAGCTTTATATATACACATACACCAGTTTTTAAAAAGGAAGGAATGGAAGGCAAAGCATACCTCCCAACCTGAGCGATGAGCAGGGTGAGCAGCCAGGGGGTCATCACTTCCCTGTCCAAGCAGTTACAGACTACATGGACTGAGCTAATTTTCTTTCCCTTTTCCATGCATTCCCCATTTTGTCTGGATCACAAGGCTTTTTTTTTAAATCCATAAGATGCACGTCTACCTACCTTGTTTTTTATTACTGATGCAGAGACTGGATGATATGCTGCAAATCAAACTCTGGCACAAGTCATTTTTCAAATCAGGTCATTTTAACCTTCATTCAGCAATGAACACATAGCAGGAGTGCAACCATGGCAACCCCATGACAGTAAATGGAGTTGGACTTTTCTGAGAAATGCTAAAAGTGTAATTAATGCTATGATTGGAAAAATGTTTTACACCCACAGGCCTCCTGAAAGCTTCCTTACTGTCATGTCTCAGGAAAATGAACATCAAAAGTCCATCCAGATCCATCCAAAGTAAAATCTGTTATGTTTGTAATGTTTGCATTGTTTTTGCTGTTATGTTTCTTACAGTAGCAGGATGTCATGACTCTCCTGCTCTTTGACAGCAGCTGGGAAGGGATGCTGACTAGTGGCCTCTCTGTGTTGAACCAGCAATCACATTTCTGTGGGACTATGGTTATATTTGCATTTTACTATAAATTTTATCATTTGAAAACAAATCTGAATGTTTCTAGCTCTTCAAACGTCCTAAAAATTTTGCTTTGCTTGTTTATGATAGCATGTTGTGAGGGATTCAGTCATCTCAGTATGATAGAGGAACAAAATTTTTGATGTGTCAAATGCAACCCTTTCAGCTTCCACCCTGTTGAATTATACCATAGTGACAAGTATGCATCACCCCTGGCTAATGATGTCAACTTGCAACACTATGATGAAAAAAATAGACTTCCTTTGATAAGCACAAAAAAGAAAAAACCTGAACAGCCTCAAGTATCACATTATTTTCATATAAAGCCCACACATAATCATTTATAAGTTAATCATGTAGGAGGTATGCATGGCGTACTTTACCTGTATCATTCTTTGCCTTTTGCTATTGGCCATGAGAGATTTTATCCAGTTTCCTGGTACTGTGAGAAATTATGCAAAGGCACTTCTTTTTTTTTAAGAATAAAGCATTTTGAAATAGGGCTGTATATAGTGCGGTGGTTAGCATCATTGCCTCACAGCAAGAAGCTTCAGCTGGTTGGGAGGGGTTTGAGCCAGACCTTTCTGCATGGAGTGTGCATGTCTTCCCCATGTATGTTCCTCCCACAGTACCAAAGTGTGTTAGGTTAATTGGTCACTCTGGAATCCTGCCTGGGAGTGAGTGGTTGTCTATCTCTCTGTGTTGGCCCTGCGATTGACTGGTGCCCTTTTCAAGGTGTACCCTGACTCTCACCTGGCCACTGCTGGGATAGGCTCCAGTCCAGCCCCCCTGTGACCCTGCATTGGAACAAGCAGTTATAAAAAATGGAAGCCATTTTTTAATAACTTTGTACATTAAAAACATGGACCAGAAATAAACTGATATTTCTTTTCTTTTTTTAAACATTGCTTTCATTGGCTAGAAGTTAGAAATTAATTTTAACTCTTTGATGCAGTGTGTATCATAATTGATACATACACCTTCTGAGACCTATTGCATTAGCTTAAAGTAAAAACTTTTATCAAAACCATTTGCATACAATCTGATACTTGTCTTATGCCCCCTAGTGGATACTTTGTATATATATATATATGTATATATATATATACATATATATATATATATATACGTTTTTTTTTTTTTTTTTACATTTTGTTAAAGGTCAAAAGACAAAACAAGTGCACCCTGAAACTGGCAGTGATGAATTTGCTCAGTCAGCATTTATCTGGTTGAACGACGTTTGGCAGACAGCTCATTCAGTAACCCAAGAGAGAGAAAAAATATCCAAGAGCAGAAGTTTTGAGAAAGCAGAGAATGTGAGAATGAGTGTGAGGGAAAGAGACCAAGAGTGAACGCAGGAGATTTGAACCCGCAACACTAAATTTGAGAAGAGCAGCAGAGTTTTGAAAGGAAGAACGATATATATTGAAAGCAAGAAGGGACTTTTTCAGTGTGAGAGTAGAGTTTTAAGAGAGAGAGCAATATGATATTTGATAATGAAAACAAGAAATCTTGCTTTCAAATCAAACAATTATGCTCTTGATTAAAGATAGGGATATAACCCAATAACAGTTATTAACCACAAGTGTTTATATGAGGCAACTAGATTCTTGTAAAGTAGCGTTGCCATACAATAAAAAGAGAATTTGCTTTTTTTCCAGCTCTATGTTACAGCTGTGAAAACATGTAAAAGACAATTTATGATTCCAGAAGAGATCAAAGGAGTTGAAACAGAAATTTGGCATCATTCCTGGACAATGCACAGCTGTGGTTTGACAAAAACTCCACCTCTGACATGACTCAGTAATGCCAGTAACCACATGATCGTCTTCCTTGTAAAGGTGTACACAAAAACAACCAGTTCAGATCCATCAGCTGAATTTAATCACATGAACTCAGAGAGGGAACGCTACGTCAATCTCCTCCAATATCATCCACAGAATGTAAGTTTTTACATAAAATATCATTTAAGTATGAGGGTGACACCAGGAGAGACATACTAGCTGCCGGGTCTGTGTTCTTTGCTTCACCGATTGACAGAAAATGTCACTGAGATCGGACGAGGATCTCTGCTGTACTATCTGTTGTGACATCTTCAGGGATCCTGTTGTCTTGTCATGCAACCACAGCTACTGCAAAGTCTGTCTACAGAACTGTTGGAGAGGGAAACAAATCCTGGAGTGCCCAGTATGTAAAAGGAGATCATCAAGGAGCGACCCTCCTTGCAACTGGACACTAAAAAAGGTTTGTGAGACGATTTTACAAAGACCAAACAGGAGAATTTCAACAGAAAATGAAATCCTCTGCGATCTCCACTCTGAGAAATTTAAACTATTCTGCCTGGATCATCAGGAGCTCGTCTGCCTCGTTTGTCAGCATTCAGAGGCGCACAGTGGACACAGATTTAAACCTGTTAATGAAGTTTTAGGGGAACTTCTGAAGCCCTTACAGGAGAAGATGAAGGTCTTTGAAGAGGTTAAAGCATGCTGCAATGAAACTGCAGGGCACATTAAGGTCCAGGCTCAACACACAGAGGGGCACATCAGGGGGCAGTTCAAGAAACTCCACCAGTTTCTCCAAAAGGAAGAGGAGGCCAGGATCGGTGCTCTGAGGGGGGAAGAGAAGAAGAAAAGTCAGATGATGAAGGTGAAGACTGAAGCACTGAGTAAAGCGATTGCAGCTCTTTCAGACACAATTCGAGCCACAGAGGAAATGATGGGAGCGGAAGATGTGTCATTCCTGACCTTGAAAACGTCTGTAGAAGGAGTCCTGCAACGTCCCCTGATGGAAGATCCACAGCCAGTCTCAGGGGCCCTGATAGACGTGGCCAAACACCTGGGTAACCTGACCTTCAACATCTGGAGCAAGATGAAAGATATGGTCTCATACACTCCTGTGATCCTGGATCCAAACTCTGCAAATTCAGAGCTCATCTTGTCTAAAGATCTGACAAGCGTGAAATAAACAGAATGTTCCTGACAACCCAGAGAGGTTTGATTTCTTCCACATTGTCCTGGGCTCAGAGGGCTTTAACTCAGGAACCCATAGCTGGGATGTTGAGGTTGGAGGAAGCACAGACTGGTTTGTGGGTGTCGCTGCGGAGTCTGTGCAAAGGAAAGGAAAGCACCCATCTTGTTTATGGAGAATAGGATGCTTTAATGGTAAATACATTGCACGCTCCTTATCGGATCCGTCCACAGCCCTTTCACTAGTTGGGGAGCTCCACAAGATCAGAGTTTACCTGGACTGGAACAGGGGGAAGCTGCTGTTCTTTGATCTTGGCACTAACACACACATTCACACTTTCACACATAACTTTACTGAGAGACTTTTTCCTTACTTTAACACAGTGAATCCACGACCACTGAAGATCATATCCGACAAGTTATTCTTGAGGTAAAAATATAATTGCTGTTTAAACACGCGTCTGCGTACACTTGCTTGTGTACTACATGTATCAGGATTACACCAGGGGGCGCAAGAGAACTCATACCGGATAAACCTACTGAATTTGTAAAACATCTGTAGTGGAGCACAAGGCATGCTGAACTAGTCACTGGACAGGCATTTTATTAATGTGTTTCATGTTACTGTCCTTGTGTAAAAGAAGAAAAGAAGCTTTAACATACACATTACAGGAAGACTGTAACTGTCCCAAAAGCTTGAACTCACAGGCCAGGATACATGGATGCATGGATACATGCCTGGAAACTCCTTTTTCTCCCAACTTACTATTAAAAATAACTTATGTCCCAGTTATGAAGCAGGAAATCCAGTCAGGCAGGTAACAGCTCTTTTCTAATTTTGACAAGGTGTTGCCTAAAATAGACTTATTGATTAATAAGCTTGAGATATGTGCAGTTTGACATCTTCCCTGTTAATCGCTGTTTAAAGCTCATGTTAATCTACAGTTTTAATAAACACATACTAATATCTTGCATTACATGTTAAACTTTTCACCATTATGGGAGCCAACAATGTGGGGATTCCTAATGGCTTTATAGAGATTAAACAATAGAAGATTTTGATGAACTATCCTGCACCTGAGCATTTATATGAATTCAGCAGCCAATCAAACTGTTTATCTAATTGCCTAATGTTCTATCCATGACTAAATTTAAACAATAAACTCTGGCAAGCTTGATGCAAAGTTATGTGTGTTTCCTGCTTCTTCTAATATTGAAGCTATAAGCATTAAACCACAAGAGATTTGAACCAATTTATTTGCTACAACCAGCTTCAGGCTTGCTTATCTTAGTAAATACGTAGTGCAGAGAGACCTCCAGTCATTTGCCAGTTATGTAAATGTTTTTGTGACTTTATATGTAGTGATTGTCTTTTGTAATCTTCCTAATAATGACTCAAGAATGCTTGTTATTTTACAAATGCAAGTGATTGTAAAATCTGTCTTTAAAACTGTTGATCACAGGGTTTTTGTGTCTTTGTGTTATTTGTAAACAACCACGCCAACAAAAGAAATGAAAGCCGACTTTTTACATTGTAGCCTTGTATCAACATTGCACCTGTAACCTTAAATCAATAAAGAGTTTGACAGTTTGACAGGAGTTGGTGATTCTTGTAGTAGACTGATACCCTTTGACAACAGACATAAAAAAAAGGCTCAACAATAACATGAAGAAAGGAACATGTATCAGCTGTCAGGCTGCAAGAATCAATCACTTCCAGTAGTTTGGATGATTCCAGCAATGTGACGAGACCCAGCAACATAGCAACCATGGCAACAACCACATTTGTGTGTCTTAATTTCTTGCATTTTTTCTATTTTATTTTATTTAATTTATTTTAAAGTTTGTTTTTTAAAGCACTTGTTATTGCTTCCTGAACCCTGCTATAGTTTAATATAATATAATTTAATTTAATTATTATTATTTAATGTAATTTAATATAAATTCCCAAATTTCCCTGAGGACTCTCCAAAGGGATTAATAAAGTATTTCTATCTATTCTAATGCTTTTAATGTTTAATGTAAAGCACTTTGAATTGTGATTATCTTTGAATGTCTTGTACATGAAATGTGCTATTCAATGCCTTGCCAACCTGAGATGCCACAATATGAAATTAGATAAGTAATTTTATTGCTATCATAAAATTTGGTTCATATTCAACATTTTTTTCTCCCTTACAGTTTCCCTTAAAACTAAAAAAAACAACAAAACAAAACAAAACAAACAAACAAACAAACAAAAAAAAAACTCTTAGTCCTTCTGGAGCCATTGTTTCCTGTCCAGATGTTTGTCTGTCATGGTGCTTCGTGTCGTATGTCGTCTGTGCTTCAAAGAGCACAGACAATGTACAAAGCAAAGAATAATTTACTACCCTTAAATATTCAAACACTTTTCTGGGAAAAGATAGGTTACAATCTCAGAGGAAAATCTAACTTAAAAACTCAAATGTAAAATTATGGAATGGGCTAGCACAGGCAGAAGTAATGTCCAAATATAATGCAATTTAAAAAGCTGTAAAAAAACATGATATACAACAGGTACATGGGTGCAGAGATTTAACATTCAGAAAGGGTTACTAAGTGCACTTTTCCTGTATTTTACTGTAATAACACTTGCAAATAAGGAATAAATATACCACACACTATATATATATATATATATATATATATATGTATATGTATACATATATATATATATACTTTATATTAATATTGTATCATATCTATTTGTACAAAGGAAGCTTGTTAGCATTACATGATTAACCGATGAGGGGGTGGGCTTAATAAGTTTTTACTTCTGCCCACTGCTTTTTGAATAGGTCTGTTTTTGATATTTTACTTTTGAACCTATTTTTTTTGATACATTTTAAAGATGTTATTTTTTAAAATAAAGTCAAATGGCCGCTGTGGCGTAGGTGCTGTGTGAATCTGTATCACTTTCCATCTTGCTAGTGGCTGCTGTTATTCAATAATTTCTGCCTGTGTATTTGAGTTAAACTTTAATATAAGTGCATTTAGCACTCAAGGCTGTAAATTAAATATATATATATATATACTACATCTACATCACCACATCTCTCGGCTGGCCTGGGAACGCCTTGGGATCCCTCTGGATGAGCTGGTGAATGTGGCCGGGAAGAGGGAAGTCTGGGTTTCCCTGCCTAGGCGACCTGACTTGCGGCAGAAAATAAATGGATAGATATATATAAATGTATATATATATATATATATATATATACACATATATATCGAGATATATATATATATTGTATACCGTGATTCAGGTAAAAAATATTGATGTATTAAATTTGGTTCATATCGCCCAGCCCTACTAGAAACCACAATAGAAACTTCGAAATCAGATGTTAACAAACAGCTGTCAAAGTTTATTGATTCACCACATCATACATATTTATGTAACTAAGCAAATTAAACAGCTGTTGTGTGCCATCAATGCTGCTGCAGCTGAAAAAACACTGCCACACAGTTAGTTTCCTTTTAAGATAATTTATTTATACAGTAAAACAGATGTTTAGGTCACGTTTTTTGGAGAGGAAAATCAAGGATGAATTTACATACACCCACACTTTGAAGCCAACCATTTCTCAACATTTGCATGGGTATTGAGTATCTTACAAAGATATCTAGTCAATAAACGTATCAGTCAATTGCCAGAAAGCATCTGACAAGATACACAGATGTCAACTGCCATTCATGTTTTCTTGCAGATCCGACAAAATGTGTGAAGGGTGCGTTCAATAACACCACAAATCTCTAATAAACTTGCACCACAACATTCTAGATACAGAAGAATGAGCCACACAATAGGTTCTACCATGCCAATAATAAAAAAAAAGGCATTTTCCATTGAAATTAACATAGTATATGCATACATACCCTTAGTTCTTAGTACCCCCTCTTAAAAAGGCATGTGTGTATTTGAGAGATGTGTGTTTAAATAATCGTCTTGTGGTGAGCATTGTGGGGTCTTTGAACGCAGCCCTCTCAGTTTTAGGCTCAAGTTGGGGTGTGATTCTTTCCCTTTACTTGGGAGGCCTGTAGGCGATCTTCCTGCTCTTCAACACAGACCACCTGTGTCTCTTCATGTAGTAGAGCAGCGGGATGAGGATCCCTGCACCCATTAACAGCTGAAAGGACAACGACAGATTAATTCCGCTACACCTGTCTCTGTGTCTGAATTTGAACTTTTCCCCTCTTAAAATTGCAAGATAAAAATCGTCCAGTGGGCTTGTGATTTAGATGAACTGCAGGTAACCAGGGGGGTCCACTTTAAAGGGCCACTGTGTAGCATTTTCTGTTGTTTAGTGGCCAAAATCGATGTCTATATATATATATATATATATATATATATATATATATATATATATATATATATATGTGTGTTATCATTGGTGTATTATGACCTCCACTGACAAATTCTAAAATAATCTTAGAAAAAGAAAGTAAAATGATTTTAAGGAAAAAGTAAAAGGAAAAAATCCTGAGTTCTGAAAAGAGGCTACAAGGTGAACTGTACCTTTAATCCCATGCGTTTGCGTTGGTCATGCTCTGGCTCGGCAGCCCATCTCAAGAAAGTACAGACATCTTTAGCAACCTGACTCATAGTGGCAGGGGTTCCTACGGTAACAGATAGAAACCATGAGCATCCTTCTTGTCTGTAACTTCAAAATTTCTCTTTGTAGATTTTCTTTGCTGCAGCAGCATGACATTAGATTATACACAGCTGACTTACCATCATCAAACTCCAAAATCTCATTGTAGATGGGTGGGGCCATGCCAATAGCCTGACCAGGGAAGTAGGGGTTGTAGTAAAGACCTTCTCTCATTGTGACTCCTGCAGGTGGGTCGCAGTAACCTGTCAGCAGGCTGAACACATAGTCCTCTCCTCCGTGTCTGCAGGTAGCAGCGAGACACAAGTAAACATCAAGAATATCAATATTTCAGGAGATTTTAAATGACAGTGATTATGTTTCCTGAATAACCTGGCGTTGACGATGTAGCTGAGGTCTGGAGGAAGGGCTCCATTGTTGGCGGCACGGGCTGCCTCAGGGTTGGGGTAGGGCTTTGGGAAGTAGTCTGACAATTTTCCAGGTCGGGTGAACATCTCACCGGTCTCATCAGGACCATCGACAATCTCAACCTAAACACACCAAACAATGTTTAAATTCCTGTAAATGTAATAGCTGAGAGCCAGTAGTCACCATCTAGTGGCAGAACTTAGCATAAACCTCAAAACATTAGAAATTAAACACCACCAGGTTTTGAAAAAGGCGTCGACAGCATGATGTGCACAGTTTCCAAACTCACTTCACCCCACACACAGCCTCACCTCCTCAGCTATGGTCTTAACCTCTTCCTCTGTATGTGACACTCCCACCAGGTTTCTGAACGCCAGGTACTCCATACTGTGGCAGGCTGAACACACCTGCTTATACACTTGGTAGCCACGGCGAACACTGCAGGTACAGACAAAGACAACACGAGACATTTGAGTTAACATGTAGTTTTCTTCTATAAAGACTGAAGCAGTCCAAACAAGATTTTAACCATATGTGTGCATTTAATAATAATAAAAAAAGATACTGGCTGAAGTTGAACTAATTGGTAGATGCTATAACCATTATTAGAGTTGTTTAATAAAAAATGACAATTGCAAACTTTGACAGTCAAAACTATTAAGATGTTTCTCTGGTCTCCAGCAATAATTAACCAGTTAGGTGGTTGTTCTGAGCAGCCAGTTCTGCAGCCATTTGTCACCAAGATGTGGGCCTTACAGTGGAAATATAAATGAACATGATGGCACTCAGCTTGCAGACCTCAAAGAAATACATCTGGTTACCTACACACAGGTTTCAGACCACCAACCACAATGCCATTTGTAACTGGTTTTAAATGGTAATTATCATCTTGTCTACAAAACTGTAATGGTTACAGAAATTGCAACAGAGAAGGAAGTGTTCACCTCTTCAAGATATAAGACTAGTGCTTGTGATGATGTGACTGGATATAAACAATCATGGCAACTTCCTTAGCTGAATGGTGACATGAGCTACAACCTCACATGTACGAAATAGCATCACTGGACTAAAAGGAAGTCAAAACATAACTCAGATCATCCATGCTAATATGAATCAGAGTCCACAAAAGTTGAAACTTCTGCAGCAGCTAACCTGGGTTTTTAAAAAAGCTGAAGCTGACTGCATGTGCGTTGATAGTTATGCACCATTTGATAAAGTTACAGTTTAAATGGTAAATGGTCCGTATTTATACAGCGCTTTACTGTATCTGAAACGATACCCAAAGCGCTTTACATGATACATCACATTCACACACTGATGGTGGAAGCTGCCATGCAAGGTGCTCAACAACGACCCATCAGGAGCAACTTCTAATTTCTTTTTTGACACCTTAAGTATTTATGCCCAGGCTGTGTCATGAGAAAGCATCCATTTTCTATACCGCTTAGTCCAATTTAGGGTCACGAGGAAGCTGGAGGCTATCCCAGCAAAATGGGAAAGACAAAATTTACTTTTAAGCTAATTAAAAATACTAACTTTGTGACAGTAAGTGTAGAAGATTTTGTAGCTCAAAAGTCTGTTGTTTTTGCAAGATTCTTGTGTTGAAGTACATTGCTTCAAAGTGACTATGAAAGATAATTGCACATTCTGTGTATGCTTGAGTAGCTTCAACACACCTTGCATGGTCTAGAGAGGACAGAAGTCCAGCATGGCTCCAGGGGTATTGAGGAGGATGGAGTTCTAAGTCAGAGGCCTTAACGGACTGGTGCAGCATCAGGGCGAGTCCTGCACCGCCAGCTGCGACCACACCTAGTGTCGTCAGGGCAACCTTTTTTTTACTTGGCAGGCTGGCAAAAGACATGTTGGCCTATAGGCAAAAAAGGGAAGAAGAAGACGAAAAGACAATCAGAAGACAGGTTATTCACTTATTCTGGATCACACCTATACACAAGACATAAAGGTAGTTACTCAGCAGATCCAGTCTAATAACATTTGTTATAAAAATCAGACTAGAGCTGAGAGCAATTGATTGACCTTGCAGACAGAATATCAACAATTTTCTAGTTTACTACATATATGCATTGGTCCTGTTTTATGGTCATTTGTGCAACTGCTTATTAAAACCTACAGAACAAATCAGCTGCCCAGTTCACCATCACCTAAGCTACTACACTACCGTTTCCAGTTTTCTAGTTGAGTTAGTAGTGATGAAATTTAAGCTTAAATGAGTAAGTCATATAATACCTAGCCAGATCTCAACAAAAACAAAATGCTTATGTCAAAAACAGGTTATTTGAATAAATACAGATTCATTACATTGCTATGATAAAAAACAACAATAATAATAAAAGTCAACATTCACAAAACAAAAATATTGTTCACATCTAATTATTCTAAGGACACAGACTAGGAAGTTTAGATCATGGTATTGTCATTGCTGTGATGTGTGGTTTGATCATACTTATGAAACTGCCCTTCACTGGTGGTGTTTTTTATAACCAGGCAGGGGAAGGAGGGGTATCACATGATTGCATCCCTGCATCTCACTAAATCCTGCCTTCATCATCCTCCACCTCCAAGGTGTCACAGTGCAACACTCAGGATGTCATTTACAAATTAATTCAAATTTAGTTTGAGACTAATTGACAGAAGCAGTTGCTGGAAAACAATCTCGGCATTTATTATGACAATGAAACGACCGGAATTCATGAACTGGTCCCAGAGTCCCTGTCAAGTTATCATTTTCAGTCTTAATCTCTGCTAAACCATGACTCAAAAAATGATACAGAAAACCTGCGTTTATAAGCAGACGACTAAGTTAGTTTCTTAATAATACGAGATCATAACCCTTTATTACATATGGAACTTTGATACTTAATGGAACAAACTAATCATTTAGTTTACTAATCAAAGATGAAATGTTAATCGAAATACGACGAGAACCGGCTTTTCTTAACCGGAAGTTCTTTCAGTCCTTGAAATGTTAGCTCGTTAGCTAGAGTGATAGCTTAGTTACCTAAGTAGCCGCTGCTTAGGTAATATAAACGAAGAGACCGTGTCCGAGTTTTATTATGTACATACATCTATACCATTCCAGAATACATGTTTGCTTTTCAGTCTCTACAGTTAATGGAAAAAGCTCTTTAGCTACGCGTGTACCAGGTGGATGACACATTATGACCAAGTTGGCTAACTGGTTAGCCTACTATATACTTTACCGCAATGCATATAACGTGTTAGTAGAATATAATATTTGTGTTAAAAGGTACATGCGTAGTGTCGATATCTACAAGTTAACACTGACTAAATATCTGAGAAGTTGAAGGTACAGTTGTTGCGGAAAGCCTGAAATATGTGGAGACACAAGTGACCTTGTCTTATCCCGCAGCAAGCAACGCCGCTAAGGTTAGCTTGCTAGCAGGACACTTCAGAGCAGCGTTTCTGTACCACATCATTCATAAAAAATACACATTTTCAGTGATTATGCTAGAATGGTCCATGGATATACCTTGGGAGTTCTGAGGGTTTTTGGGGTGCTGAGGAGAACTCTCCCACTCCCCGCGAGCACCGAGACTCGAAGCGCCGCCATCTTCGCTGCGGTACTGTTCTCTTTGAAGGAAAGTGCAGTCAGGAGTGCCGTCAGAGTAATACTGAAGTGTTTCCGGGCTAAAGCTTCAAAATAAAAACACTTGGTGACGTTTTTGGTATTACTCAGACGTCTGTCACAATAAAAACACCCAGTCTAGGTTTCGTCACACCAGAGAGTAAGAATATTGGGAACAGGAGATATGCAAAGCCTAAAAATATGTGGGCTATATTTCTTTGGCACTATTTTCATGTAACTGTTTATTTAGATCTGCAAAGATGTTGAGCTGCTCATTTACAAATTAATACAGTACACAGTGCAACAGAACCTTCCATAAATTGTGTCCTAAAACAGTGCTTCTTAACCCTTGTCCTCATGACCCACTACCCTGCATGTTTTAGACATAAACCTGTTTTAACACACCTGAATGACATGAACTGCTTGCAAAGAAAGCGATGATGAAGTTCATTATTCTGATTCAAATATGTTGGAGTAGGAACACATCTAAAACATGCAGGGCATGGAGTCCCGAGGACCTGGATTGAGAAACACTGCTTAAGATAAAAGAGCTCATTGTGACATTCTTTAGTAAGCAGAGACAGCTGACAAAGGATGACACCACTACCAGGGTCGACTTGTGGAGATAGTGGAGTGCATTGTACAACTTCTAACTGTTTTCTAGGGGTTTTCCTTAAAAAACTGCAAAAATCTTTGGGAAATGTCACTTGTGCCAGTATCAACTCTGGAAGCCATGGTCACTTGGAGTTAACAAGGACATTCTCACCACTTTTATTCCTTTATTAAGAGTGTGCTTACCTTTTCATTTGTCTGCTGGTTCAACTCGATCAGCCTACACAACCAGACATGCTTAAACTCCATTATGAAGACCTGTCCTAAAATTAATGAACATCTTGTTAATGCTCTATCATGTCTCCCCTCTTACAACAAAAGACAATCAAAACTACCCACAGCATGTTCAGGGACCCCTTACATTCTGTGTTTGCGTGGCTCCCATCAGGATACAGACATTTGCTGTCCTTTTTGTTTTTTGTTTTTTTGTTTTGTTTTGTTTTGTCTGTTCCATGGACTGAGTTTATTACGTAAGCTTTTATATTGAAGGCAGCACTGAATGACTGACCGGAAATGTAGAACAATGCTACTTGTTGTTAACTTGATGCAAATCTTACACAACATTTTACACAATCTTTTTTTTTTTTTTTTCTTTTTTAATTGTTTGGTAACACAAGATTAAATATTAAAATAGCTATAATATGACATCAGTTTTCTCATTTAAGAATTTTTTTTTATCAACGTTTTTTTTGAACAATGTGAAGGTTATTTTTCAAAGAAATAACTTCATTCAGCGGCTGCTCTATGACCCCTTCATAAAATTGAATAAAACTGGTGTCAAAAGGAAAATTATAGACACCTGAACATGTTTGTAATAGTTAAAAAAGGAACTGTTACAGTTATTTGATTAAATTGATCATTAAAATTGTATAATTTAAGCTCTAACCAGAAATGACATTGTCCATGTCAACATCCCATGATATTGTTTTTTTCCTTTTCTTTCTTTCTTTCTTTCTTTCTTTCTTTCTTTCTTTCTTTCTTTCTTTCTTTCTTTCTTTCTTTCTTTCTTTTTTTTTTGTCAACGAAGGCCAGATAAAAATAAATAACAACAAAGAAATGACACATACAATGGATGAACAAGTACAGTTGCAACCTACCTTTATTTTATTTGGGAGGCTGAATAAAATGTAATTTAAAATAGAATGCAATGATCTCATCAACCCATATTTTATTCCCAGTATAATACAAACAACATATATGTCAAAACTAAGACATTTAACTATTTCATGAAAAAATATTAGCTCATATTGAATAGCAACAAGGTTTTAGAGCAACATCTGCTCCCATCCAGCCGTCTCTTTCAAGGAAGCCTTGCAGATTTCAGCAAGACAATGCCAAACCCCATACTGCATCTATCACAACACCATGGCTTCACAGGAGAAGCGTCTGGATGCTGAACTGGCCTGCCTGCAGCCCAGATCACCAACTAAAATTTGGAGCATCATAAAAACAAAATATCCTGCAGTGAAGGTCCAGAATTGTTGAGCCGCTAGAATCCTGCATCAGACAAGATTTGGACACCATGCCTCTCCTAAAACTCCAGCAACTAGTCTCCTCACTTCCGAAACATTCACAGATGATTTATAAAAGAAGAGGGGATGCTACACATTAGTAAACATATCCCGTTCCAATTTTTTGTGACGTCTTGCTACTATCAAATTAAAAAGTGAGCAAAAAATTTTTTTTTTTATTTTTCACAAAAAGGCAAAATGTCTGAGTTTCAGCATCTGATATGTTGTTCTCTTTGTATTGGAAAAAAAAATTTCAGTTCATGAGGTTTGGAAATCGTTGCATTTACACTGCTTCCCAACTTTTTTGGAATTTGGCTTTTTTTTTTTTCTCTTTTCCCTGTCCTGTCCAGCATCCTAACATACAGAACGGTGGTCTGTGTGCCATATTTTGCTTGACAGATTTGCTCTACCAAGGGAGACATGTTATATACATGGCTGCCCTTGATATTTTTAATATTTTTATTGTTATCTCATTTTCTTTAGTCTTTATATGTAAGTGCTGAACCTGACAGGGAGATAGAGGAAGAGAGAAAAAAAAAAGGGATAAAAGGACAGGATTAAAATGTGGAAATAACAGTTGTCTACGCTGCCCAGAACATATCACAAAAAAAAAAACAATATAAACTACCACAGTACTACATGATACCAAAAGAAAAATGGGATGATGATGATGATGATATGAAAAATTACAATAGTCATCAAACGTACCTGCAGATAAACGTACCAACACAAACATCAGCTACATCTAGTGAGAGGCGGATGGAGAGACGAGCACGTTTGTGAGCATGCACGTGTTAACATGCATGTGTGGCCATGCAACAAGGAGGAAATGTGTACCCGCAAGGGGGCCGGGATCATGCCGCACCCCGAAGCATCAGTGGGGGACGGGGGGAGCCCAAGGCCCCAAAGGCCAAGCAGATCCACAGAGCACCAAGCCCGGGACAGCCAAAGCAGACAGAGCAGCGGCCCACCCAGACCAGAGCAGAGGGGCCCCCAGACCGGAACCCCCGGCACGACGGGGCAGGGGCACTGGGCAGCCCAGGGCGATGGCGAGCAGGCCCAGCGGGTGCCGGGCACTGCGGCGCGGGCCTCACTGAGGGCAGGCACCCCACAGGCCCAAGGGCCACCCATTCCCCGCAGCAGAGCCCCACCCAGGAACCTGATGGGGCCCGACCGCCCCAGGCAAATCCACCGTGGGCCACGCCAACCCAACACCAAGGCTAGGCACCCCAGGGACAAAAACAAGTCTGCGGGTCCCCCCCCTAACAAAAAAAACAAAAAAAAACACAACCCCTCTTTACCCCAACCCTTACCCTTGCCCATCCCCCACCCCACCCCCACCAGGGGCAGCCCAGGGAGTCCCGGTGGGCCCCAGACCCGACCCTCTCCACATACACACACACCCACACAACCACATACATTCTCCCTGAGGTCTCACCAGCCCCCCGATGCGGCACAGAGGGCAGCCCCCAGGGTAAACGGCGCCCAGTAGCACCCCACACAGGACTCCAGGCAGGCACCGGACCTCCACCCCCCGCAGCCCCGAGTGCATCCCGGGACACGAGGGCGTAGGAAGACCCCTGCCCCCCTGCCCCCCAGCCTGAGTTGTGTGTGCATGAGTATGGGCTATTTATAATGCAATTAAAAACTGGAAGGAGCCATGAGATGGTGGTGGGTCCCACTGCTGCCAGACAGCAGGACCCCCTCAGGACTCCCTCAGTGTGTGTGAGTGTGTGTTATGTGTAGTGCAGTACTGTTAAATGTGGTAGTGTCTAACGTGTAAATAAAATCGGGGGGAGAGAGGTCACAATGGGAGGGGATGGAGGAAGGGCCACCTCGGTGGCTTCTGTCCGCCCACCCACAGCCCATGTGCCCATCCCCCCGAGGCCCTAACTGTACATTGATGTCTAAGTTGTGATTAAAATCTAGTGGAGCAGGCAGTCGCAGGGGTCCACCGGGGGATCCCACAATGGGGACCCCCCAGCCAAACCCACCACCTCCACCCACCCCACAGTGCCCTATGTGTAGTGTGTATGATGTGGGGTGGCGGGGGAGGAGAGGGGCTCAGGGAGGGGCACAACTGGGAGAGAGATCTCTCTCCCAGGCAGCCAACTCCTCAACTGGCCACTATAGGTGCCCCCGCCTCCCCAAGACCACCCGAGGGCAAAAGGGCAAAGGCCCGGCCCGGCCCAAAGCCCAACGCATCAGCACTCCGAACACCCACCCACCCCCGGCAGCCCACGCCACCACACCAGGGGACCAGAGAGCCCCAGGTTGCATACACATATCCTGGTCAGGTCCAAGGCACAGCGCGCCCACCCACCCCGAAGGAGCCCCCGGAGCTAGTAAATATTTCCATTTAACACAATCAAAAGCTTTCTCTGCATCTAAAGAAACTATTATTGTTTCCAGGTTATTGACGGTAGAATAATCTATTATATTAATTAGTCTTCGCATGTTAACAGAGGAATATCTGCCCTTTATAAAGCCTGTTTGATCAGGGTGTATAATGAGAGGAGTTACTTTCTCTAACCTTCCAGCTAACGCTTTGCAAATTATTTTAAGGTCCGCATTTATCAGTGATATGTAGCTAGATGGTATTGTGGGGTCTTTACCTGGTTTTAATAGTACAATAATGGTGGCAGAGTTTATGTTTGGGGGTAAGTAACCATTTTCCTTTATTTGTGTCACCATTTTGAAAAATGTAGGGGCCAGCATTGACCAGAATTCTTTAAAGACTCTGCTGGGAAGGTATCTGGACCTGGGGCTTTTTTACAGGGCATATGTTTAAGGGCTTCATGTAGCTCCTCCACTGTGAGGGGGGAATCTAAGGCCATGACTTGTTCCTGCTGTAAACCTGGAAGATCTATATTGTTAAGAAAATGGTGGATATCATTGTCTGATGGATCTAAGTGTGATGTATACAGAGTTTTATAGAAATCTCTAAAAATGTTGTTTATTGCATCTGGGTCATGCGTAATATTACCTATTGAATCTTTAACAGCTGATATGGTAGATTTTTCCTTATTTATTTTTAACTGGTTAGCTAAAAATCTTCCGGATTTATTACTGTGTTCAAATGTCTCCAAGCGTAATCTTTGCAACAGAAATTCTGTTCTCTTGTTGATTATTTCATTTAATTCCAGTCTAGCCTTCCTTATTTGGTTCATCGTTGGTTCATCTGGTGAAGCACTGTAGGCATCTTCTAATGATTTAATTCTTATTTCTAATTCTAATATTTTTGAGTTTTCTTTCTTTTTTTTATGTGATGCAAAAGAGATGATTTTGCCTCGCATTACCGCTTTCCCTGCTTCCCACAGAACACATGCTGGGACTCCTGGTTTGTCATTGTTTTCTAAGTATATAGCCCATTCTTTTGTGAAGTAGCTGATGAAGTCGGGATCTTTAAGCAACGCTGTATTAAATCTCCAGCTTTTAGTCGGTGGTGTGATTCCCGTGTTCCTCAAAGTAAAGGAAACTGGTGCATGGTCGCTGATAGTGATGGGGTGAATCTGGGTCTCTGAAATCTCACTCACCAAAGAGCTGCTAACCAGAAAATAATCTAGCCTAGAGTATGAATGGTGAACTGGGGAAAAGAAGGTGTATTCTCTGATATTAGGGTGGAATTTGGCTTTTACATGTAAATGTTTTACTTTAATTTCTAGTAGTGAAAGAGGATTAGTTTCTCTTCTGCATTGAGCTAATATTTGTTTCCTGTATTACTAAATTCCTAAATAAATAAGAAAAAACAAATAACAACAATAAATAGATTCATTCCTGTTGCTGCAACACACACCTACATGAAAGCACAAACTAATTTAATGGTGCTGTATCTGCTTCCTCCAAAAGGTGGAAGCAAAGTTTCAAAGAAACAAAATAAAATAATACACTCACATTTCAGCTCAAAACCTGACATGCAAACCTGCAAAATCAAACACAAAAAAAAAAAAAAAAAATATCATTGCTCCAAAGGTCTCCTAATAAAAGGACAATGACAGAACAACAGGATGGTGTTGTTAGTTGTCTGGCTAATTCCACTAACAGAAGGAATTAATGTTTTGCACTCTGCATGAATTTGAACATCTAAAAACAAATCAGGACCCAGAACATTTTAGACAAATGCAGATATGAGTCAACATCCATCAGAAACAGAGTAAGAGAGCCGAAAAACAACATGAATAATGAAAATGGGAGAACAATAATCCAGCCTTAAATATTAGGCTACATTAATACACAGAGCTTACCTGAGTGAGCTGTGACTGGTGTTGAGAAAGTGTGATGGATGTTTTCTGTTAACAGCAGGTAGGTAATAAACTATTCATCAGCTCCAGCAGTCACTGTCATTGCCTGCCATGTTTGCTTGACAGGAGGCCTTCTCAGCGTAGAGCTGCATGACTAAAACAACAGCATCAAGTTAGAATAAAAAAATAAATCCAAACTCATTAGAACATCACATTTAATTAATTTAGATGCTTCCTAACTTTCATTATTCACCATTTTGTTTTTCCTCTGTTATTAGATTTATCAGTTCTGATATATCTATAAATGATAATAAAGCTTTATTTAAAACTACGCTTTACGAAAATAACCGAGAAATGATTGATGAAAATTTGTAATAAATATGTCTAATAAAGTTAAAATCTGAATTGAATCTGAATTAATTTATTTATTGTCATTACACAACAATTTACATCAGCAATCATTGATAATGAAATTCTTAAATCCCAGGGTCGCCGTAAAAATGCTTAAAGAATAATAACAACAGTAGAAGTAATTAACAAGAGAACAAAAGAACAAGAGTAATAAAATTAATAAAGTTATACAGTAAAATATATACAACAAGAAGAAGGTGTTATTTAAAGGTGGTCTTGCTGCTGACAGCATTTAAAAGTCTTATGGCCTGCGGTATAAAACTGTCTCTGAGCCTGGTGATACGGGCTCGAATGCTGCGGAACCGTTGGCCAGACGTCAGCAGGCAAAACAGTTTGTAACTGGGATGACTGGGGTCCTTAATGATTTTGGAGGCCTTCCTCCTACACCGCTGGTTGTAGAGGTCCTCCATGGGTGGCAGGACCGTCCTGGTGATATGCTGAGCAGCTTACACCACCCTCCGTAGAGCCTTACGGTGCAGCTGCTGTACCAGGCCATGATGCAGCCAGTCAGGATACTCTCTATGGTGCACCTGTAGGAGCTGCAGAGTATCCTTGAGTCCCTGTTGAGCCTTTGCAGCCTGCGGAGGAAGAAGAAGATCTTTCACTGATGTGAACTGAATTTAATTGAATTTAACTTGTATAAAATTCCACGTTAGCCTCCTTGGTTGCCTGTTACAATTACAAGATAAATAGCCTGAAATCAGTTTACTTTTAAAGCAATAGAGGATCAATGAACAGGAAAACCAAAGGTCAAGTCCTTCAAATCCAGCAATCTGAAGGGGTTTTCACAAACTCACTGCAGCCATTCAGTTCAAATAAATTTCAGTTCAGTTTATTTACAGTTATGTGAGAAAGAGAGTTAACCAGGTTTTAGCTCTAAGGTAAAATGTATCAGGACAAATAAAAAAAATGTCATCTCGTTCTTATCAGATCTTAATATTGTGTCAAGCAATCTCATGAATAATACCGGACCATGACATTACCCATTTAACAAGAACAAAGCGATTTGTCTTCAACTCCATAAACAATGTTTGTGACCCTGTGAGATATTTTTGACAGTTAACTCACAGCTGTCAGTTCACAAATTCATAATGACGAAACTGTAATCATTTTGCTTTTTTAAAAAACTTCTAAAGTTGCAACTTTTTAAATGATATTTTCACAGATAAAATACACAATAAACATTATTTTACACGGATGAAAATTTACAATTTTTTTTTAAATTTATGCACAATGTTTAGAAGAACATGCCCAGATGTGTACTCGTACGCACGTCCACTTCTTTTATTCCATTCACCCAATGTCCTTTAGACAGACCAGACCAAAGATGTCTGGCAGAAATACAGGATGTTCGGGGAAAAGAAAGTACAGCTCTTTTTTTTTTTCTTTTCATGAAGTGATAGAGGTCTGCACTGAAGACAGTGGCTCTTCAGTTTGGAGAAACTTTTGCTTTTTGAGCACAGATACTGTGACATCTTGGACGGCTGTACAGTTGTATTTTGTGCAGCTGCTTTTCAGTCAGTATGACAGTCTTTGTTTGAGTGCAGAACTACAAAAGGAAAGGATTTAAGTTATTAAAACAACATACAAGATGAATAATTATACACCTAAAGCTGACGTAATGATAAAATTTGGGTTTAATTTCCTGTGCTTTAAGCTGCACACCAGGACAAAGGTTTGGCTCTTCTATCAATGTTAAAGATTTAATTTTTTTCTTTTACAGTTATGTATATTATCAGTGTTATCAGTGTGGAAAGGATCACATACATCCTGGTGATCCGAACTGTCAGCTGAGATTATTGTCTCGGATCATTATAATGAATGCTGTGGATACATGCTCTGTAATTATAACAATGTTAGCTGACAGGAAGATTACAGGTTGTGCATCCTCTCTGTCAAAGTGTGTTTTGACGAGACTCAAAGGCATTTGTTAAATCAACTCAGTTTCATTCAGATCCATTCACTTGTGTCTATCTGCATGAGTCACTTGGGTTGCGTCAGACATTTAAATCACAGTGAGCGGCTTCTTGACAGCCAAATGTTGCTGCGCTCCAATTCCATGACATCTGATGCTTTAATTACACTGATGTGTGCAGATAAACTGACTTGAAAAGAGCAGGTGGCTGATCTAATTGCCACAGAGGCTTCTGCTCACAAATTCCAGTAACTGTACCATGGAGGCAAAGTTTGGAAAAACCTCTGAAGGCAGCAGGATAAGAGCGTTCTTGTTGAAAATGTTCTTTATGTCCACTGAATCCTAAAACTTGAGGCCAAAAGAAAAACAAAAGAACTAAAACCAAAGCATCTTTTTTTTTTTTTCTTGGTTTGTTTATTTGTTTGTTTCATTAGAAAATGTCATCTGGATAGAAAAGTCTTCCTCTTTCTTTTGGTATGCAAGCATCAAAGGAGCTACAAAAAAATACTATCGAGAAAATAAACATGATTCCCATCATGTGCAACAAAATGCTCTGTATTCCTTTGAGTTTGGAGAAGTCGCTTCCTTTGCAACTTTATTAGTGTCCTTTGTTTGAAGTTTGTGTGCAGTCCTTTTGATATGGATCAAAGACAAATATTACCAAGCAGCCTTTGCTCATCATTGTACCGATGCATTACATGTTATGCTGTTTCTTTTAAGTTATTTATTTATCACTTTGTTTATTGTCCCACAGGCTCTTTCTGTGTTCATTCCCTCGACCAAATCACATCTCTTCAACTGCTCTCTTCTTAGAAGTCTTTCTTTCTCAGCTTTGTTCTTTTTCCTTTTTTATATTTGTCTTGTTTAAGATATTTTACCAATAACATTGTTGAAGATGATTTCTGTTCCATTATTGAAGTTGTCTGATCTCAGGCCATATTGCAGTTTGGTTAAATGACTTGCACTATGCCACACGTGGACATACACCATGGACTGCTGCTGTGTAGCTATAATCAAGTCAACTTCCATGAAGATATCTTCCCGTGTGATAGTCTCTATCAGAGACAAAAGCCATACTTCAGCTTTCAATTAGAATTATGATTGGTAAGCAGGCTGGGTGAGAAAGAAAGCCAGGAGACTAGTGAACCAGAGCAGTGTCAGCATATGTTGTATGCTGACCAATTTGGTGCCCTAGGCAAGATTTTAGCTGGCGCCCACTTGTATCACAGTTCACAATCAGTCTTAATACACTTTCACAGAAGCTGCATGTATGTATTCAAGATTCAAGAAATTAACCTCAAATAAAACTTAAAAAACAAGTGACACAACATTAAATATAGTTTAAATAAGGTTTTGCATTGAAAAAAGTTTGTTACATGCAAAATCAGAACACTGAACATGAAAACATGAAATTGAGCCAGCACAGACACAACACACACTATTACAGAGTATTACAAAGAGAAATCAGAGAACGCTATTTATAGTGATTCCTACAGAGGAAGCTGTCTCAACAACACCTGAACTAACCTACCATACAGTCTTAAACTTCCAGATTTTTTTTGATGAAAAGTTTGTTTATGTCACAATATAACTGTTTTACAAGAACATAGTTGATGCTTGTAATGGAAAGTCCACTGAGGCATTCTTGAACCATCAAAAGAACATTATCAGAAGAAGCAAGGAAATTAACAGAGCAAGTGATAAGAGAAGTCAACATTGAACTGACTTTTACTCGTCGGTGAGACCTTAGAAAACAGACAGGATACAAGACGAATGCTAAATTAGATTTCTTTAAGGGCTGCGAATGTGTAAAAATCTGCTAAAGCTCAGTAGGGTGGCTTTTAGGTCATTATTTAAAGATAACAAGTTAACTAGCAAAAGGATTGTTTTTCTCTCTGAGATTATGGAATAACTTATGTTGTTACCTTTTCTAATAGTTTGTTATTTTTCAAAAACTGCGATAAAACAAAGAAGTCTTTTATTGTTAGAAATTAGGAAACAATTATGACAATTACTAGTTAAATTAGGTTTTAACCACACATTTTTTAAGCTCACCTTGATCATCTTGTGATATAAAGAAAACAAATATTATCTTGTGACAACCTGTTACAGTAGGTGGTTATCTCAAAAGTAGAGTCAACATGCAGCAGTGGATGTATGATATATGATTAAGTAGTGTTAGTAAAAAATGTAGTGATTTACTTAATTTATCATAGTGATGGGAAGCCCGTGTTTTTTTTCTTTAAGAAATTGCCAGTTTTAAAAATCCAATATGCAATACTTAAAATCTTACTAGAGCAGAAAGCTGTAAAAACTACTTGAATGTACTGGTGATTTTTTTTTTTTTACCAGAATCTAGATTTGTTTATGTTTATATGCTAGAAGAAAAATCCTCATGGCTGCATGTGGAAAATAACTATGTGCCAAACAATCCAGTGCACAACAGCACACTTGTAAACTCATATGCAAACACCTCCTCTTTATGCCAGTAACCTTGCATGATTCCCTGCAGAGTTCCAAGACCTTCAAAGTGACATAGCACAGCTGATCAATACATTTATTAACAAGAGCTGATGACTGCGGTGTGTTCACCACCCAGAATCCTTGAAACTCTGAGGCAGGTCATTGTGTATTCATGATGAGATGGATTCTGAATTCATACAAGGAGAGTGAGCATCAAACTGTCTCTTTCACCTCCCACATTGTTGAATAATTAAACTAAACTTGTGTAGATGAGCATCATGTGGCAAGAGGAAAGGTGGTGCAAAGACTGGCTGGTGGGCTGCAGAATGATGCTGAGGTGGAGAGAATCACAATATTTCTGTTTTCTTCAAGCTTTCTACAGACATTCATTTTGTTGAGGTTTAAATTTTAGTCCCATTACAGGCAATCTCAACTATGGTGTCTGCGTGCGGTCGGTTATGCTGGATGCTGGAGTGCTCTGAAACTCCAGTGTAGGGGGTACGTCGTTTTAGTGTTGTGTTGCAGTTTCTCCTCCTAATCTGAAGGTGGCAGCAGGGGGGGTATCAGTCTGTAAGCTCACCAGGTTAGAGGTCTTTTGATGGTTCACTTCAGTTCCAGTAAGCATTTTCTGTTTTAAAACAACAATGGTGTCCAGTATGCATCAGTGTCTTTATTAGCTGTGGATAAAAACAAAGAAATAATTCGATCCGCCTCTCATCAACTTGATCCATTGGGTATTGTTTTAAAAATGGCGGTTACTGCACAAATTCAGTGAGAAGATCCAGAAATCCGGTAACTCGTAATCCCACATTGACTAATACTGAGGGAGTACTTCCTCATAAGTGTCTGCACGGCAGTGGTGCATGTCAGGTCTAGAAGAGGCGCGTGTTGGGCCTTCACGGAGCTACGCAGTGCCTACGGCGGTGACACAAACGCAGTGCAAGAATAAATCCACCTTAAGGCAGTGGTATGTGAGAGACCTTAATGAGAGTCAAACTAAGACAGTAGCAGTTGCTGAAGATCTCAAGGTTTGACTGTAATTAACTCTATATATTCTTTTTAATTAGGAAATGTTGGTTATTTTAATCCTCTTTTGACAACAGAAACATTCTTTTGCTCCTAGTTTTTTCTTTTTGTTTTCATTTTCTTAAACAAACTGATTCTCTGCGTTTCAGCTTAACATTCTCACAGAAAATTTGTGGTTTATCTATGAATATTTAGACCTGTACTTGTCTTAACCGTTAGTGTTGTTCTTGTGAGATTTCTGTTTTTAGCCTTTTTCAATTTCTTGATTGTATTCCTTGGTTCCCTTTTTGACTTTTTTAAATTCAGGCTGTGGTTTGGGTTTCATGACTTGTTCATTGTATGTAAGGAATTTGTGTTCTTGTCTAGCTGACATTTGATGAAAGATGACTACAGGTGGCGTATGTAGGAAAAAAACGGAAATGCATGTCCCACGCATGTTTCAGTTTATAAATCTGAATCAGCTCTAAAGTTGCCGCACGTGAGGGGGCGCCTTGCAACACCCTCATAGTGGCTACAAAATGTCAGGTGAATGCTTGTAATAAATATTCATCATATCCTTTCTGTTACGACCCAGGATAGGGGTATGAGAGGGTGTAACAAATAAATGGTGGACAGATGGTAAAAATAAGTAAATTGGTGTTTATTATATTGAACAAAAACAAAGACCGGCTCAAGTGGCAACACAACGGGTGTTGGGGTTTGAGAAACTGCTGAAAGAAAATGCAAAAGGTTACGTCTAAACAAAAATACCACCAGATAAACAAAACACAGAAACACTAGAAAAAGGTGAACCTAAACTGGCATATGACACTTAGCTAACAAACCTGCAGCAGTTCCAATAAACTAAACAAAAGGTATTCCTAAACCCAAAACAAATGTCTACTCAAGCCCAACACGTTCTAACTTTACTCTAAGTCAACACAAAAAGCTCAATCAAAACCGGAAAACATAAATAACTTAAAGAGCACCCAAACTAGCTGAGAACAATCAATATCAAAACCAAAACCAAAACCTAAACTACTTCTTAAACTAGAACACAAAACACAGTCAGGTTTAACCCTGCTGGAATCACTAATTTATCCAAAAGCTACTCAAGTTGCCACAAAATAGACACAGAAAGCACACAATCACTAGCCACCACAAGGCGTGGTGAGGCATATTTTTTCCGGAATGAGAGACTGAGATCCTGATGGACCATGCTGAAAAATGTAGAAAGGTTTTAATTGGTGGGCATGGTGGGCATTACCAGTGTCAGAAAGGCAGAGGTGTGGCTGCAGATGCTGTCAATGCCGTGTCAGAGGGCAAGACATGCCAAAGACATTGCATGCCGGCAATTTAGTCCTTTGTTTTAATTTTTATAATAAATGTGTACAAATATAACTGAGGTTGGTACCAGTTTATTTAGTGTTAAAAAATATTTCTTTATAGTTCCTGGGTGTTCCAGCTGGGTCGACGGTGCTGCAGCTGGGGTTGGAGAGGGTGAGGCCAGAGACTCCACACAGCACTGCAGCAGCTGGGTTCTCAGAGGAAGTCCAGCAGCTGCAGAGGGAAACAATTAATGCTATTAAAGAGGTGGCTAAGTAGCTGCAGGAAATAAAGGCCGTCTGGATAAAAATTGGGACAACACTAATAAAGCATTGTGAAAAAAATAAAATAAAAACAACTCCACCTCTTGCATGTTTCATAAGCATTTCTTCACTTCTAAACGCTCCAGCCTTCAGTCTATGTCCCACTCTGCTGGGTTTTAGAATGAATGACTGAGAGCCTTATTTATAAAACTGTGCATAGCAAAGCAAACTGCAGGCGGCGTCTGCTGCACAAAAAGAAAATGCTTCGCACTTCTACTTTTCAGATTTAAGCCTGCGCATGCACGTCCCACACCTGTTTCTGTTCATAAATCAGAATCAACTTTAAAGCAGGCGCACATGAGGGAACGCCTTCCCACGCCCACATGGTGGCTATAAATGGTCAGGTGGATGGCTATGATACATATTCATTGCATGCTTGCTTGGGAGGGAAAAGGAGTTAAGAAGTGTAATTTTTCGGGGTGTGAGACGGAGATCCTGATGGACCACATTGACAAACGTAAAAATAATTGGTGGGCACGGCGTGGGCATTATTTGTGTCAGAAGGGCAGAATAGTGGTAGCAAGTGGCTGACCGTGTCAACACAGTGTCAAAAGGAAAGACATGCCAGAGGAGTCGGAACACACAGATGGAAATCTCAGTTGGTAGAGCATTCGTCTTCCATGCGGGAGACCGAAGTTTGATTCCCCGAGTGGTGAATCGCTTTGGAGAGATGCCTCTGCTAAATGACAGCAAGGGCACTGGTAATTTAGTCATTTGTTTTAATTTATAAAATAAATATGTTCAGATATATCTGAAATTTGTTGCAGTTTATTTAGTGTTAAATAGTATTTCTTTCTAGTTGCTGGGTGTTCCAGCTGGGTGGGCGGTGCAGAGGGACACAATCACTGCTATTAACCAGGTGGACAGGGAGTTGCAGGAAATAAAGACCGTCTTGACAGATATTGGGAAAACATTTTTTTTTTTAAAAAAGCATTGTGTAAGAATAAATAAATAAAAGGAAATCCACCTCTTGTGTTTTTCCATTAGCGTTGCATCACTTCTAGACCTCCAGCCTCCAGTCTGTGTCCTGCTCTGCTGAATGACTTTCTGACATGTTTGCAGCTGTCTACCTAATTTAGCTGCATGTATTTTATAGCATGTAAGTGTTGTTTCACAATGACAGAACATATTTTAGTGGCTGAGGTTTTTATTAATATCATCTCTCTTTTTTCCTGAAAATCCATTTTTTCCTGAGCATGTGCTCTTAGGAGAATTAATATGGAATGTGCGTCTTTATTTATTTCTGCAAACAGCTTTAATATCTAACTTGTGGTGTGAAAGGTAGTAGTGGATTGTGCAGAAATGTATCACATTTCACATCATTTCCTTGATTTTATTCTGTACCGTTGGTGTCGTAGTTTCCCATTTTCCCAGATTTTGTGCGTATGCCTGGGTCAGAGTTGCCGAGGGGGTAGAAACATTTCCCCGTCAAGTTTGGTTTTTATAAATCCCAAAAGTTGACTATATTTAGTTTTTGTTCCTACGCCAGCTTTATAAATAAGGATCAGAAGCTTACTTTTCAAATCTTCTTTTACTGACTGGTACATGTTTGTGATGACTTCTTCAGAAAGACGTTTGCAAGACACCATAATGTAGTGCGGTTCTGTTACTTTCATTAGCCGCCTGAAGCCTGTTCCCTCTGGAAGGTGCCAGTTGCCAGAAAACCCAGTGATGTCAGCACTTGCAGAGGGACTGACAGAGCGTGGTTCCTCCTGGTGGGTCTCTGTTATGCTGGGCCCAAAGCATCACAAAGATCCAAGAGCACAGCACACAGCAGTTGGAACCGGTTCATGAGCCATGCAGTAAGTGTTGCTGGTCTCTGAAATCCGCTCACTCTGGAGTCTCACGCTGTGTTGTCCAGCAGTGCCAGATAAGCCATTATGTGTCTTTACACATAAGCATGCTGTTTTATATCTAACCATCAATTTTCTGAATAGCTACAGGTGGGAAAAATCCCCTGATCGTACCCTGACTGATGAGCACTTTTGCTCAGCGACCATGTTATTTTAATTGCAATTATGATTAATTTGTCTGCTACATGCTGGCTGCAGACTGTTCACCTTATTTAGCATGAATGTATTTTATAACATTTAAGTTTGGTTTCACAATGACAGAACATACATTAGCGGTTCAAGTCCTTAATAATTACATCTCCCATTCTCTTGTAAATTCTGATTTTTTAATTGATTTATTTATTTTTTTGTGTGCATACACGCTGAAGAGTATATCAAATGTGTCTCTTTATTAATTTTGCAAATAGCTTTAATATATAACATGTGATGTAAAAGGTAAAAGGTAATATTTCATTGTGCACAAATGTCTCACATTTCACATCATTTCCTTGATTTTGTTATGTACCGTTGGTGTCGCAGTTTCCCGTTTGGCACATGCACAAACCACAATAAAAAAGCATCATCAACTGACCTTTGATACCTGAATTCATCATAGCAGCTGCTAACAAAAAGTGTGCTGGTCATTTCACCCCATTTGAGCAAGAGGTTGTCATACATGGGTATGGGGAATCCCAAGAGGTATTCTGGAAAAAGGGAACATTACTGTTGCTGCTAAGGAGAGAGAAGGAGCATAAAAAACTGCTGTCTCAGTCAGTGCTGAAGTTGGAATCAACTAGACCACTAACTTAATATTTAACATTATTTAAACTGTATCATGTGGGTTAAAATATAGGTGGATAGAATCAAATCTGAGTTTTATTAAGGTTCAGTCCAACTGGATAAAAACACACGTAGATGCAAAAATACAAAAACATCTTTCAGAAAGGTAAAGCTGGCGATCTTTTATTTCTATTTCACTTGTTAGTATAAATATAGCGCCAAAGTCGCTAAGTTGGCAACATTATGTTTTGTTATTATTTAATCGTAATTAACGCATCAAAGTCCCCCCATTATTATTTTTTGTAATTAATTATGATTAATTAAATACAAAAAAATATTAAAGAATTTATTCACAACTTAAATTCCGATCAATGCAAAACGTTTGTCAGTGCATGAGTTCCTGGCACACCGTATACACTGGTACATAGGTCAGAGCTTGGCTAACAACTAAACAACGTTGCCGCTATATTTAGCTAGTTTTGAAACCCCTTTAGCGACTCTATTTCAAATTAGTGTTGTTAGAGACTCTTGGAGGCTGACATCAAACCACATGTAGTTTACTCTTCTCAACGAATACAGGGTGCTGCAGCAGCCCCTCCTCCACACAAAAGAATACATGAGGCACTCCATATTCATATATGTGTATACATATATATATATATATATATAAGATATAATCTATATCTATAAAGATATTGAAAAGATATACTACAATATTTGCAAATATATATATATATATATATATATATATATATATATATATTCATCTAGACCTTTGTTCTCCTGGCTGTGTGGCCCGGAGGAGTGTCCTACTGTAATCCTCTAAGGTGGGGAGTACACTCTTAGCTTGAGGAAGTAGATGTATTTCTAGGATAATTTTGTATGTGGCTGTGTTAATGTATCCTTCACAGAGACACATCTGCCTGATTCCAGCCTTGGTGAAGCCCCCCCGATTATCACTTATCCTCCACTATACTTATCAGTCAGTGCGAGACACTGTGGGTTGTAGGCCTCTCCAGGTCTCCATCTAAATATAAAACCACTAGGTGTTGGGCAAAGCTGCAAGTTTGACTCATAGGAGACGAGCTTACACCAGTGTTTCACTGTCCAGTTCCTGTGGTCTTTTTCAAACCTCAGCCTGAGGTCTTTGTTTCTCACCGACTAAGGTGACTTTTGCATGATTCCAGTGCTGTCTGTAGGAGCATTTTTCCAGCTGTTCTTGCCGTGCACTTCACCCCAGCCTCAGTTTGCTACTGCGTTTGACGATCACTTGATGTCAGCGTATGGTTCATTAATGATGAATATGAGGTCATCCCTTTCAGATCAAAGTTGCTTTCACCCTCTGCCAGACTGTAGCTTTGTTGACCTCATAAAGCAGAATGCAATGTTTTTTGGTAGTAATACTAGGAGATTGTGATTTGAGGATAAATAGCAGTGGTCTTTTCGCTTTTTTTTTCCATAGCTGTATATGTAAGTAAAATATACCGAAGCAGGCTGATCTTCTTCATCACAGGAGGAGGAAGAGGATGGAGAGAAGACACCATCTGCTGGGGTCCAGAGAAGCCAACAGGTAGCTAACAGCAGATCTCGACTAAAACTACTAGTCAACCTTATGCATGATTCATTTGACAGCAGAATAGGTAAATTACCAATATCTGATCTGTCCCTATATGTGTATATAGGTGGGTGTATGTACATGCTCTCTATAGACGTCACACAATATGTACATGCCATTCAATCTCTTTATCTGTGTCTTGTATTTAAGCGCCTTTCTCTTTATCAGTAAAGTAGTAGGCCTTCAGGGACAATGTGTGTGCATTGGTGTGTGTTTATCTGTGTGAAGAGGTGATATAAACAGAACCTGACAGCAATAACATCTTGTGTAATGGGAACAACTGGTGTGTCACAGTGGAGAGTGAGAGTGCAAATGATGAAACTTTCTTTCGGTCTCAGCTCAGCCGTTGTTTGCTTGGCGTATGCTACACTGAAACAGACTGAGGCAACACAGGTTCATTTAGAATGAAGTGGAAAAGAGCAGATGCACAAGGAGTGAGAACAGGTTTAAAGTGCCCCAGTGGATGAGAGCGAGCACAGCTGGATGTTCTTTATTTTTCTACAAGTCTAATTCTAAACGTGTTTGATATGCAAATTTGAGTGAGGATCTTCTAATCAGATGGTTGCAAACTGCTCTGCAGATATTGTTATAATAAAATGAACCAAACATACTCCAGTAAATAAAAACACACCAGCTGTGTCATATGATGTGCGTCATTTGATATCTGTGGCATGAAACCAAAGAAACAGTCAGTTTAAGTTGACTAAATGTACCAGCCCAGGGAGAAAAGACTGAATTATGCTTTATTTCTCTGTTTATTTCACACATTTTTCTTTTCAGTGCTGAGAAAGAATTATATATTCTAATTAGTCCATGCATTTGTTAGTTGGAGGCAGGAATGCTGTAATTCATACTGCTGGAATGTCAAAGCTCTGAAAAGTTGGCAGCTGATCCAACAGAAAATGTTCTGACAGACTCTTACAGAAGGGATGATATTGCTCGTTTTAGTTTCCAGCTTCCTTGACTTTACAGTATATATTTTTCCAACAGAGCACTTCACTTAGATTGATTCTGAAAGTTTCTGAAAGAGGAGACAGAGCCTTCAGTAATCAGGCTCTTTTTCTGCAGAACCAGTTTGGGTTCAGGAGTCAGAAACTCTTTTGTCCTTTACAATTATGATAAAATTTCCCTTTTTGATAAAACTTGAAGTTGTGTCTGTGACATTTTAGTAATCAAAGTTCTTTTTCCTTTTACATTTCTTTAAATCCTTAAGCCCAGATTTCCTGCTGTTCTCCACATGGCTGTTTCACTTTCTCTTTATATAAAATTTACTCAAAAGCTATCTCTTACAGGTATGGCCCCAGGTTTATCTTTTCCAAATTGGGAAATCAATGCAAATTTCCGTAACTTTATCAAAGGATAGGGCTTGGCTAATATAAAAGTCTGTGAGTCAGAGTAAGATTCTGAATGAAGAGAAAGACCTGATGAGACGGGATGTTTTAAACTATGAGATTGTGTTAAATTATTTAAGTTGCTTAACAAAGTGTTCTTTCTCCTAATGTAGGTGGATGCGGCTTTAATGCCAATATTTAAGCAGAATGCTTACTTTTACTTTGAAATGGGAAACAAATAGTAAAAACCAGTGTTTTGACAACCCGTCTTTGTAGCTTACCATCTTCATAAATATGTAATTCCTAGAAGGATTTATCATAATAACACAGGCCATGAGCCATGATGAGCAGCTTCCACAAGCTTAAGGTTGTTTTATTTTGGAAGACAGTCTGGAAATACACATATCAGGCAAAACTGATGGGTCTTACATATTTAATATGACCCTTCTCTTTTCTCTCTCCGTCAAATTCTGCTGTGACTGAATTTTTGAAAACAAGATGGCAATTTAATTGTTACTTTTACTTCACCACTTCATCTTTAATAAAGATGCTTAAACTTCAACATGCTGTTGTTCTCTGTTGTAGCTCATTTGATTTTAATTCAGCTGCAGGCTGCTCCTTATGCACTCCCTGCAACCACAAATACATACTTGTTGCTGTGTGTGAACATCTCTCATTCTAAGACATCACTACTGGCCAATAAATTATGTTAGATTAATATTTGATATGAACATGTTAGTGCAGTTGTTTGATTTGAGGGTTAACAAAGAAATATTCTTAATGTGATGACAACCTTTACATTTATCTGCAGATAAGCATTAACCTGATAATCTGCAGATAAATGCATATCAAACATCTGCACACAGCCTGGGCTCTGAAGTGTTGTCTTCCTACATGAAGGCTGCCATCTTTTCTGTCTTTATTTATTTATTTTAGCTAGAAAAAATGTATATCTCATAGATGTACAATAACGCTTTAAGATCCTCTCACATAACAGTTTTAACAAGACTCAGTCATGTCCTGAAACAGGTCAACACTGCAAAAAACAAAACTCAAGCTGTTGGTGCTGTGTCTTCTCTGAGCCTCTCTGAATTTATCTTGTGTTGGCCATGGGCAGAACTAACCCTGTAATTGGTGGGAAGTGTCCCATTCACACACTTTGGTGCTGAGCAAGAAGGAAATAGCTGCTGCTGATGTTGATAGTGTTTGCAGCTGCAGGTTAAATCTCCTGAGCCACAGTCACAGATTATCTGGACCTGAAGCTCTCTGCAGGCTGTTGTCACTTATAGCAGCAGCTGCCAATAATACAACCTGACAGGGAAGAGCAGCCAAGCAGAGAAAACAAAGATTCACATTTTACTTACCTGGGTTTGGTCGCTACTACGTACTCTCCACCATGAAAAGAATAAGAAGTGACATTTATGCTCTTGTTTTTAGTGGAGGACCAAGATGAAGACAGGAGGCAAGTAAATGATGTTAATGAATAAATTTTAATCAACAAATTAAAAGTAATGCACTAGCAGAATAACCTAAGAACAGAAATGCAAAATACAAAGATGAGCAATAACAAGACCAGGCTAGCACAGAAAAAAAAAAATTAAAATTAAATAAAATTAAAAAATAAAATATAGAAAAAAATTAAAATTCTACAAACAATAGTGTTGCCACTTCTTATTCTTCAATTTAAACATCTGGACCATGTTGAATTATCAGATTATGATCAGTAAGTGCTTCAGAGAATTGACCTAATATAGATGCATCAGGCTTGTAGAAGTAATTCACCTTGTGACCCAACAGAGGGCACCTATTGCATGCTCTGGTAACCTAGAAAAAATACTACTACTACTACTACTACTACTACTACTACTATTATTATTATTATTATTATTATTATCATTATTAATAATAATAATAATTATTATTATTATTATTACCACATTTAAAGAAGTCAAAGCGGGTGCTCAACATCAATTTGATGGAACTGTAGTCAAGCTGGAGACTTTCCCAGCTGCCATCACTAGATGGGTCACCTGTCAATCCTTTTGGAAAAAGTAACAGTTCTAATCCACAATACCACCACCACACTATTATACACATGATTAATTGCAGAGCTCTCATAAGGAGCAAAAGAAACCTGGTAATATATACACACCAACTGGATTTGTGACCTACATGATGCAGGTGTGACAATAAAGTAACAAAAGACTGGAAGCAAAACTGAAAACAAAAAAACACACAAAGAAGAAACTGCTTTAAAACAAAACAGCAGGTTAAGATACATGAAACATGAAAATCCAAATGTCAACAAAGAACATCACAATAACCCATAAACAATAACAGGATTTGCTGTAGAGCTCAGTCAAACAGCAGCTTCGGGTCCACCAACTAGAAGTGTACTAATCAATTTATATCAATGGGTTAATGGTTAATGCAAAAATAAAAGAAACATAAAATACACTATAATATTTTTTATATAGAAAAGCTGCAGCTCTCTAAGAAAATACAATGAAAAAAGGAAAATCAGGAGTGTTCCACCCTTTGTAAATGTCTTAATTCACATACTCACTGCTTTGAGTAAAATAGTGATAACAATCATGACTACAACTATGATAAATATTGTAAAACCACAACAAAAAAGCAGACCATTGCAGTTTGCCTGCTTATTCACCTGGAACAAAGCAGACTGTAATTTACTGTTGGCTGGTTTCATGCCAGCATTTTTTAAACCGGTTGAACAGGACCAACCAGCACTACATTATTTAGATTAGAATCACATCCAATGCATCATACGTGACAGTGAATGTGAGGGTAAAGTGAGGTCATGTTCACTGTAAAAAACTGGTTTAAGAACAAAACAAGAAGCGCTAAAATTATGGCCATCGCTTCTCGCCTAATGGAACTGTGCTGTTGAATCATTACCGAGAGACAGAAGTGTTGAGATGATGCTTTGAGGAAACATTCATGTTTATCTGATCATGGACTTACAGATCACATCACTGGCATTATCTTCAATGGGTGCGCATTCACAACATTAAAGTATGGAAAGAGCTTCTCGGTTAAATTGTGAGTGAAAGTGTGTATGTGTGTGTTAGTATCAGGATCAAAGAATGACAGCTTTTGTTTTTCACAGTCCAAATTAACTCTGATTCTCTTGAATTTCCCCTTTATTTGGAGAACCACTGTAGGATTTTGCATTGAGTCTGCTGTATATTCACCCTCATAGAAAGAAATTTTTAGTAATTTTGATGGTTTTTCTAACTTACTCTGGACAGGTGTTGCTAATGCCCCCAGTGCCCAGACTGGACTATCTCCAACCTCAACATCCCAGCTGTGAGCGCCTGAGTCAAAGCCCTCCGAGCCCAGGACAGCAATGTAGTAATACATCCTTTCAGGATTCTCAGGAAGCGGCTGTGTCTTCTCACGTCTCACACTGGTCAGATCTTCTGAAAGGACGAGGTCTCGATGAGCAGTATTTGGATCTAGAATCACAGGTGTGCAAGGTGTGTCCTTCATCTTGTTCCAGATGTTAAAGTTCAAGTTGCCCAGATGTTTTGCCACATCTATCAGAGCTCCTGAAACCGGTTCTGGATCATTCAGCTCGAAATGCTGCAGGACTCTTTCCTGTGCTTGACTATAGTTCTGCAGGAATGAGACATCTGCAGCCCTCAGCTCTTTTTCTGTAGCTCCGACTGTGCCTGAAAGAGCTTCTATATCTCTCCTAAGACCTTTAATCTTCTCCTTCATCATCTCAGTCTTCTGCTCTTCTTCCTCCCTCAGAGCAGTAATCCTGGCCTCTTCTTCCTCTTGTAGAAACTGGTGAAGCTTCTTAAACTGCTCCTTAATCTGCTTCTCTGTGTGTCGTGCCTGGACTTGAATGTATTTGGCTGTTTGATCACAGTTTTCTTTAACTTGTTCAAAGAGCTTGAGTTTTTCCTGCACAGGCATCAGGAATGTCTCGAGCTCCTGTTTGTAATCCCTCGCAGCCTCATCGGCAGGTCTGAATGTGTGGTTGCTGTGTGCTTTTGAATCTCGACAGATAATACATACCAGCTGCCCATGTTCCAGACAGAAGAGTCGGAGTTTCTCAGAATGTAAACTGCAAAGAGGTTTAGAAGCCTCACGATCTCTGTCACGCAAATAGGCCTCACACAAATTCTTCAAAGCCAGGTTACAGGGTGGGTCGCTCTGAGACATTGTCTTGCAAACCGGGCAGTTCTTTGAGTTTTCATCAGACCAGCTTTTTTGCAGACAGGACTTGCAGAAGCTGTGGCTACATGTTAGGACAACAGGATCTTTAAAAATGTCCTGGCAGACAGGACAAGAGAGATTCTTCTTTGATAGTGAAGCCATTTCTGTTTCTCTCTAAACTGTGAACAGAGCACATAGTTGAATAGTGAATTCACTCTCTCCACAACAACAATATTTTTTATTTAAATTTTTTCCTTAGCTTTCATCTCTCTTTCTACATTAACTAGTACTCACTGTATTCCTGGCGGGGTTTCCTGAATATTCCTCAAGAGTTCTTCAAAATCTGCAATATGATAGGAAAAGTTAATGTCTTCCTTAGCCTCTGTTTCACTTTTCGTTGGAAGAATTTGTCTTGTACTACCAGCTTTGACTCTTGGTAGGTGAGTTAGATAAGAGGTGGAGCTTTACTCTTTTGTCCTGAAACTGAGAGGGTGTGGAGCTGTGACACGGAGTAAAGATTTGATCCTTCGAACAGAAAAAACTGCATATTGGTGTAGACATGTGGGTATTTTAAGCTTGTGGAATAAAATTATTTGTGGGCCCATGTTTTGCTGTCAGGGAAGTGTTTCAGGAAACAGCCAAATATATTTTTTAAAAACCCTTTTGTGGAGTACAATTCAGGGAAAACTGATCAATGAACGCACATTTGTGAGTGGAAAGCTGATATTTTGGCAGCAGAAATGTGCAAAGGACAGACCCATGATGGAAAAGGTTTATCCTATGGGGAACATGAATGTACTCTTTGAAAACAGCAACTATTTGCATACTTTGCAGTTTCATGGAAATACAGGCTCCAGTTTGCTCAGAATTCTCCATTTACAGTAGTGGTCTCTGAAGCCCCTCTCACCTCTTTAAAAAGGTGCACAGGGCTTCATTCCACACCGGCTGTTCCAGCTGAGTTATGCATCCTGCCGCTAACCTAGAATGAGTGATTGGACAGCCACGGGAGGCAGGTAAAAGTCATTTTTTTCCCCAACAAAAGGAAAATCGGGCAACCAAAAAAGAAAACAAAGAAGGAGACAACATGAAATGAGGAGCAGCTTATTCTTTTTTCTGTGAGAAAAGAGGTGAGCAGCACCTGAACTGGCACCCAGTCGGAGCTGATATCAGCAGGATGTTAGGATTCAGTTATTGACAACAGAATAATTATAATCAGAAACTCGTTAAAATTAATGATGACAATCATTTCACTCAGGTAAAAAAAAAAAAAAAAAAAAACAGTTTGACTTTGTACTGATATTTTTACCTTTCCCAGGCATCAATAATGACATATTTAGCACCAGTGGATTCCTTGGATTCAAGGTTGTAAAGAAGCCACTGTCACCACAACTGACTGCAACAGACTTAAAAAGCAAACAAACATGAAACACGATGTTAACACCTTCTGATCTTCCATAATTTTACTTAAGGTTAAAATTGATACAACGAAACTGAGGAGGAGAATATTCCTTTTTAAGGAATATTTTAAGGCTATAACGAATGATGAATAAGGCAGAGTCTGATTTTTATGACTGTCAGTGCATATGAGTCACATTTAATATATTATAATAACTAAGTGATCCTGAAAAAGGCTATTTTCTGATAATTTCTGATCAAGCTTCGGTGAACAGTAGATAGACTGACTGAGGGTCCACACAAAGCTTAAGATTCAGCTTAAAAAAAAGGAAACTAATTATGTATCTGAGTCAGGTAATGAAGTGCCTAAAGAAACTATTTATAATTGATTCTTCACAAGGTTTCTACAGCATACTTGTGTATAACTTGAACCAAGTGACATGCTTGAATGAAAACATGCATTTATATGAGAATAGTCAGGTTTAGGAACTGGAATGGAAATTAGTGGAAACAGAAGAAGACAATGTATAAAAATAAATAAAAAAAAAATGGAAATTTGGATAGAACTTAAAGTATTGCTCAGAATTACTTGATGTAATTTTGTAAAGAGCTATAATAGATTGGAGCGAATATTAATCATTTAAACTAACCTGACAAACCGTTGTTAAGGCTTTAAGTGCTGGGTGGCCTGAGTGTATGTACCCTTACAACCCAAACAGGTTTGGGTTGTAAGGGTACATACACTCAGGCCTTCAACTGTAACCGAGTAAAAACAAAGACTTAGATAAGACTAAGATAAGAAACTTAAATGTTGTACTTGGAATCTAGCTATTCAAGACTGTCTACCAACCTAAACTAAAAATGTTCACACACCCTCAGTTGCAAGAGTGCACTGCTGAAATACACTTTTTTAAATAGTGAAAGTGTTAATGAGTCATCTTTTTTCTGGCTTAAAGTACAATGAAGGAAAAAATCATGTCACAATGTGGTATTTACATTGTAGATGTGCTTTGTTTTCATGCTAAAATCTGACAGAAGTAATAATAAATAAAAATTCTATGAAATTTAACCAATAGAGGTCAGACATTGCTTTTCAACCATGATTCAACAGAATTATTTTAAAAAAATCATGAAACAGGCTTGGACAAAAATTTTGGTAACCCCTAGAAAAGACTGAAAATAATGTGACCAAAGGGACATGTTAATCCAAGGTGTGTCCCATAATTGGCATCACAGGTTTCTACAATTTTGTAATCAGTCAGTGGGCCTATGTATGAGGCTACAGGTAGTCACTGTGCTGTTTGGTGACATGGTGTGTACCACACTCAACATGGACCAGCAAAGGAAAGAATTGTCTCAGGAGATTAGAAAGAAAATTATAGACAAGCATGTTAAAGGTAAAGGCTATAAGACCATCTCCAAGCAGCTTGATGTTCCTGTGACTACAGTTGCACATATTATTGAGAAATTTAAGATCCATGGGACTCTAGCTAACCTCCCTGGACATGGCCGCAGGAGGAAAGTTGATGACAAATCAAAGAGACGGATAATACAAATGGTAACCAAAAGAGCCCAGAAAAACATCTAAAGAGAGTAAAGGTGAACTTCAAGCTCAAGAAACATCAGTGTCAGATTGCACCATCCATCGTTGTTTGAGCCAAAGTGGACCTTAATGGAAGACGACCAAGGAGGACACCATTGTTGAAAACAAATCATTAAAAAGTCAAACTACATGTTGACAAGCCACAAAGCTTCTGAGAGAATGTCCTATGGACAGATGAGACAAAAATGGAACTTTTGCAAGGCACATCAGCTCTATGTTTACAGACGGAAAAATGAAGCATATCAAGAAAAGAAACAACTGTCCCTACTGTGAAACATGGAGGAGACTCTTATGTTCTGGGGCTGCTTTGCTACATCTTGCATAGGGTGTCTTGAATCTGTGCAGAGTACAATGAAATCTTAAGACTATTAAGTGATTCTAAAGAGAAATGTGCTGGCCAGTGTCAGAAAGCTTGCAACAGGACAATGACCCACAATACACAGCTAAAAACACCCCAAGAAGGGCTTAAAGGAAAATCATTGGACTATTCTAAAGTGGCCTTCTATGAGCCCTGACCCTAAATCCTATTGAGCATCTTTGGAAGGAGCTGAAACATGCGTCTGAAAAGGCACCCTTCAAACCTGAGACAACTGGACCAGTTTGCTTATGAGGAGTGGGGCCAAAATACCTGCTGAGAGGGTGCAGAAGTCTCACTGACAGTTACAGGAATCGTTTGATTGTAGTGATTGCCTCAAAAGGTTGTGCAACAAAAATATTAAGTTAAGGGTACCATAATTTTTGTCCAGGGTCTGTTTCATTAGTTTATTTTTTTTAAATAATTCTGTTGAAGCATGGTTGAAAAGCAATGTCTGACTTTCATTGGTAAAATTTCATAGAATTTATTATTACTTTTGTCAGATTCAAGTTATTTCTATGACCTTTGTGAGTTTTTCTTTCATTAATCGAAGGGTACCAACAATTTTGTCCATGTGTGTTCTATTTTTGACCTATTGCATCATTTTATGGTAAGAACTTTGCTCTAAACCCTGTTGTAATCTTATGCTTGTCTTCCACCCCATGGTGGATACCTTGTGCACTACATAGTATATCACATGGGAATATAACATATATATATATATATATATATATATATATATATAGAGAGAGAGAGAGAGAGTAAAAATTTCATAAAGGGACAATACACAAATACAGATTTCAAATAAAAAATGAAAGCTGCAAGCAGCGATGAAGGCCCTCTGGTGCCACTCCGGCCTATTGCCAACCGCCCCATCAGCGGTTCAGATATGTTGTTTTATATGTAAGTTAAATCAATTTCGTCTCTCATGGCGAGATATCAAAGTTTGAGGCCCCACCCCCACCATGCCTTTTCTCCTTTGAGAAAGTTTTTGATAACATTTGATCACACATGCCTCTGGAAGCTTCAGAGTGATTTTGAGGTAAATACGATAAAATCTGTAGGTGTTTTGTTCAATAGCAATGCCAAGAATATGGCAAAAAATGACCCTAAAAATCACACTTTTTTCAAAATGGCCGACTTCCTGTTGAAATTAGCCTATAGGCACAATAGGGGAATTTTTATTAGCCCTGACATGATAAATCAGATGTGGTGAATTTCATGCATGTCGGTCCACGTAGGGGGCGGGGCTGGTTGATCAAAATATTGTAGGGGGCGCTATAGAGCCACTATGTCACTATTCCAGCATATGTCAATTTGGCTCAGTTCCACGTCTGAATACGATCCTTCCTGCCGAGTTTGGTGGAGATCGATGGTACACCGGGTGAGTTACAAGTACTTCCTGTTTGATGGCGTCGGACCAATATTCGCCATGGTTACGTTTGGCGAAGGAACTTGAGATTTTTATTGTAGTATCATGAAAGGGTTTGACCTGTTGTGAAGCACTTTCAAGTGTCTGGGGTTCATGCCTGAGGAGAAGGACCACGACAACTGCAAAAAAGCACTTCCTGTTGAAAGTGGGCGGGGCTTAGGGCTAGACCGGAAGTGGTCATATGGGTCGTGTTCGGGACCGGACCATGACTAAGCCCTGTGAGTTTGATGGTGATTGGGTGAAAAATGAGGGAGTTATAGTGATTGATGATGTCATGGCGTCTTATCGAAGTTCGCCATGGCGCCACGGTCTTGCTTTGCAGTGTAGAGCAACAGTCTTCACCGGATATCATCCCCAACTTGTTTTCAGGTGTCTGATGCAGTTTGACCCCGGTTGTGTTCAAAACGTCAGAGAAGTGGGTCTTCGAGTAAAAAACATGACTTCCTGTTGCCAGGGGGCGTGGCCTATTCATAATCCAATAATGACCACATAGATGTGTTGAGGATGGGACTAGTATCATACGAGGCCATTTTGGGTCAGAAAAGTTGTTTTATGTGGGAGTTATATCAATTTCGTCTTTCATGGCGAGACATCAAACTTTGAGGCCACGCCCCCTGTACGCCGTTACTCCTTTGAGAGAGTTTTGCATAACTTTTGATCACACATGCCTTCTGAACATCCTCAGCCATTTTGGTGTCAATACGATAATATCTCTAGGAGGAGTTCGTTCAAATGCGAGGTCAGTAAAACGCCAAAATGGCGACTTTGACCCAAAATGGCCGCCTTCCTGTTTTTTTTAGAGCAGTTCTCCAAGAGGATTTTTTGTTCGCCTGAGCATTTAGAACATGTGTAGTGAGTTTCATAAAGATTGATGACGTGCAGTGGCGGGGCACCACAAATAAGTGGCGATCTCTTTCAATTTTGCCTGAACAGTCCCGAGCACCCCAAAATACAAAATTTTTCACATTCCAATGGGGGGTTAGGCAAAATTTGGTGAGTTTTCGAGCATGTTCAGGCCCCCAAAAATGCACCACCGTCGGTGCTTGGGCCTAAAAAAAATAAAAAAAGGCTTTTCTTCCTTTTTTCTATTCTTTCTCAGCTCAGGCCTTAAAGGGTTAGGACTTACTATTAGCGGACTGAAAAAAAACGGCGTTTATTGGACTGATATTATTTAGATCTAACAAATCATCTGTAATTATGTCTGCTTGTTGATGTCAAAGATGATGAAACCCAAGAAATGACAGCAGGACACAAAAACAACACATTAGAAAAAATAAGATCTCAAACCAAATGATGACAACTAAGTATTTGGATTAAAAACGTTACAATTAGTCATTGCCACCACCACTCTCCATGGACTACTGTTTTACACCCAGAGGCAAGACAGAAATTATCATTGGTCCGACCTATTGATGTGTGTGTGTGTTATCATTTATTATCATCATTTGCATTGATAAAGCCTCAGGTATGACTGTCATATTTGCCAGCAAATGGCTGTCTAACTGAATACACACACCCCAGAATATTGATAATAAAGATCAATAATTTGATACACTGGTGACTATTAGAAAATCATACAGAAAAGTTCATTGATAAATGAGATTGGAGGAGAGAATGGACAGTTTGAGATGCCAACAAGGTGAGGCCAATAAAGGTGTTGTTAAAGGTCACGACTGTGTTTTTAGTAAGTATCTTTCTTGTTCCTGGTGTTGTTCCTGTGTTCCACAGGAATACAAAACTTTAAAATCGTGAACAAAAATTAAGCTACAAGCTGAACATGCAAATGATACACAATACCATCCTTTTCACTGACCCGTATACGGTTTAGATGAGGTTGTCACGGTGTGGTGGAGATGAGAACCCAATAGCAGACTCAGGCTGGTAGGAGGCAGATTGGTGCAGGAACAAGTTTTAATGAAAGAATCAAGAACACTCAGGGACCATACAACAGGAAAATACCACAAGGGTCTGACAAAGGAAACTGAAAACCAAGGGGTTTAACTACACTGAGGGACTAAAAAGGAACAGTTGAAGTGAATGAGAAATCAGACCAGGTGAGCTAATGAACAGGATGCAAAACAGAACACAATACACAGGGGGAGTGAACCTACAAAATATAACAGGAAACCAGAACTAAATATGACATGACTAAAAACCTTAAATCAAAACCCTAAGATCATGACAGCGGTCTGAGTGTATGGCATAACTTTGAAACAGAAAACATACATGATAGCTAAGGGCTTTTATTTAACTATTCAAAGGGTGTTGAACGATTTAATGATTCAAAGTCAACGATTAAGTCAAATACTGGGTGTCCATTGGTAGGCTTGCCGCGATAACAAATTTTGCTGTGCGATAAATTTTCTCAGAAATGATTGCGATAAACGATAACATTGCGCAAAGCGATAATGTTGTCATTTTGAGACCATTTTCAACTAATATAATGACAAAGCCATAATAATGCAAGTACAACCTTTCAAAGATCAATACACTTTAATTTCTAAAGAACATTTTACACTGGAACTGGAAGAAATTTTAAATATCAAAACAAAACAAATAGAATGGACTCTCAGTCTCATTAACAATGAATGAAAAGCACACAAACAAAAACAATAACTATGACAGATAATAAAGTCTCGGTTCTGTATAAACAAAATTGCCCTTAAAAAAACAACAAACGGAACAAAAAAAACCAAAACAAACATGGGGCTCTGACAGGGTAACTGGTAAAACCTGTCATGTTAATCAGGATGTACTCTTCTTGTGGTTTATTATTGTGCCATCAGGGTTGCATCGGTCAGAATGCATGAAGATAAGAGACTTGCTTGAACTTGAATTTTTTTATTGTGGTTGAGCAAGGTAAACAAGGAGATGACCATCTTTGGCTTATTGGTAGGGCCTTTGTAGGTATTCGAAGGTGTGCTGTATAATTCACACCAACACTATAATAATTACAATAACATATCCAGCATGAAAAAAACTGCGGAGGTTATGGAATAGCATGATAGAAACAATAATATAAACAAGCTACAATGTAAGCTAACATACGAAAATCGCTCTGTTTGAGTCTGCCCGAGCCAGACTGGAAAAACATAATGTTAAACTGTAGCAGATTAAACATACCTCACTGTTGCATGAACGCACACAGTCACAAATGAAAACAAAAAACCAATCAGAACAGTCACTCTTTAAAACAAACTTTTGCCACTACACTCTGTACATCTACTTTTCCGTCTTTTTTCCTGGCGAGGGACAGCGGCCGTGAGGCTCCGCCTGTCTAGTTAACGAGCAGTCTATTAATCCGCCAGTAACAGACGCTCTTCGTTACACTGCCAGTTAGTACCATTGTATTAAAAAAAAACCTAGAAAAAAAACTGGCGCATTGTTGCTGTTTATGAAACTGAAATATCTCCCTCGTTACTGCGGGTCAGACTGATATATGAGAAGTGAATGAACTGCGCTGCTGCAACGCGAAAGCTGCGCCTTTTTCACATATGCCGGGACCACCAGCCCCTTGCGGCCCACTCAGAATCCTACCGAACCTCTCGATTAGCCGATTGATGTGTATTTCAGCGTGAGAATCGGAGGTTTGAAGTGAGAAGCCACTCAAATGCACGAGTCTCACGGTCGAATGCGTGAGAGTTGGCAGCCCTTAAAACAAACGCGGCATACCGGCTCGCACAGGTTAAGTCGTTCACCAAGGTCTCGTGCTGCAACATGCTGCTGTCAAATACGACACGAGAGAGATTACTCCGCAAGAAACAGAGCGTTCAGTCGGGATACTTCATAGTGAAACCTGTTGTCATTCAGGTCTATGGTAAAGTAAGATAGAAAAAAAAAGGAAAATGATCGCAGCCGACAAATTTATCACTTCATTTTTTCTTACCCATGCAATTAATTGACTTGTTGCTTATCGCGACAGGCCTATCCATTGGTATATCATAGATCTCATAGTTCCCTATATTCCCAACAGATCACTTTGCTCTCAGCTGCAACTTGTGGTTCCTACAGTCTCAAAGAGTAGAATGGGAGGTAGAGCCTTTGCTATTCAGGACTAATGGAAACATCTACTAGTTTGGGCTCGGGAGGCAGCCCCGTTCTCTATCCTTAAGATCAGGCTTAAAAACCTTGTTTTTTTTTTTTTGTTTTTGTTTTTTTTTCATATATATAAATCTTTTAGTTAGGGTTGGTTAGCCATCCCTTATTTTTGCTGCCAAAAGCTTAGACTACTGAGGGGACGTCTTATGATGCATTCAACCACTTCCTTTTTTGTCTCTTCATTCTTTTATTTTCTATTTATATATTTATGAACAGTATTGGCATAATTACTTGTATTTCTCCTCTCTCAGCAGATCTCCCTGGTTAAAAGTTGTGCTGTCTGTCGATTGAGGCAGATGAGCTGTCCTCTCTGAGGAGTTAAGGTACTGCCGGAGGTTTTTCCTTCTTATTAAAAGGGAATTTTTACCTTTCCACCATTGCCCACCTTGTGCATGCCAAGATGGGGGGAATTGAAAAAGTTCAAAGTCAAGATCGGATGCAATCCACTTTTTCTTAACTAGGATATTATTTTTAATGAATTAGCTTGTATAATACTGATTGATCACAATGAAATGGCTCAAATTGATTTGACTGTAAAGTGCTCTGAGATGAGGCTGTGAATTGACACGATACAGATTAAGCTGAATTGAACTGAAATTAACTGAATTAAATTGAAATTAATTGAATTGTATTAATGCTTATTTGTCAAAGCCCCTGGTGTCACCAAGATCTGGACTAAATTTTCTTTGCTGTTGGTAGAGCTGGGCGATTTTTGTATCAATCCGATATGAAGTAAATCCAGTGCAAACATCGCCAATGCAATACCGATACAATAAAGATTAAATAGAAATATGCTACTGATACTTTTTGCTTGAAATTCACAAAAAAATTATGATTTTGCCTTTAATTACTGACTGCAATTATGATCATGATAAAACACAGTACAAAGATTTATGTCAAAACATTTTTTATCAAACTGAATGGTAGAATTGAGAAATTTAAATTCAAGATCTTTTGTTTGTACACAACATAAAATAACATCAACAATGTAACAAAATAATAAAACCAGCCTAAAACTTCTCATGAACCTCTTGTAGTTCTAGATTATCTTGTAACTAAAGATAAACCACCTTCTCTAAAATCTTAGAAAGATAAGGCAGCCGGTATACTCCATAGTGAAACCTGTTGTCATACACAGGAACCTACAGATGTTGAATTATTTCAGAAATCTGAGAGACAGTGACAGGTTCAAAATGTTCTAAGACAGCAGAAGATACAGGAAGATATGCCCCTCGTTCCCCTAAAACTGCCCACTGCTCTATAGTACATCTAGAAATGGATAAAAGCAGAGCTGAATTTCTCATTTGGGATGAATAAAGTAAAAATTTAAATTTTTATTATCATCATTATCATGTTGCTGTTAAAGTCGCGATATGTTACCTTCCGACGGTGCACCAACATTTATCTGGAGCTTTTGCAGCCCAGCACTATTATGCTGCTGAGAAACTGCACTTCACAACTTTTTCTTCCGGGACGCCGAGTGATGTTGAAGCTGAGCTTTGGATTATACACCAACTGACCGTGTAGTGAGACATCTATGCCACCCCAAAAATAATCACAAATCCATCCTGGCCACCCCAGTGAAAATGTTCTGGCTCCGCCACTGCCTTTACTTGCCCAGGAGGTGAGTATTATTGCAAGTGTAGAAAATTTAAAAGGGCAGTACTGAAAATAGACATCTTTAAGTTTGAGGTTGGCCTCCCCAGAGAGGCTGAGTGAATGGATGTGAGAAGGTTTTTGCATTATCATCAAAATAATCGTTTCAGTGTTTTGGATTTGGCTAAAGAGCTCAGATGCATTAGTTTAAGAAAAATTTGCCTGTTTAGTCCAAAATCTAATAAATGCCAAAGAAGACAAAGAATAACACACTTACTGTTTACAAACGTTAATCTGTAATATACAGTTATTTTAGCACATTTTTGTCAGTATGTTTCTGAGAAAATGTGGGTTCAGTGTTTTCATAAAAAAAGTTTTCTTAGGGGAGACTTACTGTCTCAGATTTCGAAAAATACTGCCCAAGGAAAACACATCCACAGATTTACAGCTGCTCTGTTAACATAAAGCTTTCTGGGACAACCTCCCCACATGGTGACTTCTGAGAACGAAGCAGAAAGTTTTAATTTCTCCCATGAGTACTGGTGAGTGAGGCCGAGTGAGAGAGATGAACAGAGATCTCAACTAATTACTCTGAGATGAACGCTGATAGAAGCATTTCTGTAGAGTGCCTTAGAAATTTATGGATGTATGTGTGTGTGTTTGTGTGTGTGTAATATCAAACTTTGTTAATCAGTAAACTCAAACATGCTTAGTTCTTTTAAAAAACAAACACTGAATAATGGCGTGTCAAATCCAGCTTCACATTATAATTGAATAAAAACAAATCCTTGCTTCTTTATTTCAGAAAGCAGTCACCCTGAGATGCTTAAAAACTGCCAGAAACTGAATTTTCTGTTGTATTCATCCTCCAGTAATTACGTTTAGAGGACTGATTTTGACCCAGTAAAAGTTGATCACTGTAGAAATTAAACATAGTAACTGGGACTATAATATAACATTTTAAGTAAACATTCAAATGAGTAGAATAATAAATTTATGGAAAGAAAATCGACTCAATATCATTGTGTGTGCGTATGATTTGTAAACAGTGTAAACTAATTTGTGTGTAACTTGGGTAGTTGTATGTGTAATACATGTTTTGTAAACCATATAAACCATTATTTGCGTAACTGGGTTTTTGCAAATACACAAGTAAATATCTAGAAATATCACACAAAATAAATTTACATATGCACAAATTACAAAAATGCACAAACATTAAGGTTGTACACATTACTTTTAAAAACATAAATAGTTTTGTGTTCAAAAAGACTTCTACACATACCATTTGTTAAATGCATGTTCAAAAATCACCTAGTATGAACAGACAAAACTGCATGAGACTCTTTTCACACCTCTGAGAGCCTCACGGCTCCGTGAGTAGACGGTGAGTTTAAGTGCTTTTGAAAAGCTGGTGGAATGTTTGCATTTAGTGTGGAATGCAATCAGTAATGCAGGGTTTGTATTTGGGTGATTCTTTGTGGCAACATTTTTCATGTTGGCATGTTTGTCTTACCCTGATTTTTTCTAAAATGAGCCACATATTTACAACAAAGTATTATGCACTTTAGTGTTTGCCATCATTTCAACATAAATAAAATGGACTTCAGATATTAGTTTGTATTTTACACATTTCTTTGGTGACAAACATGCTCAATTTCATTGTGTCCACAGTGCAATGCAATCAACTTCCTCTATTTTTTCTTTCAATAACTTGATAAACTATACTAAACTTTATTTTATTATGCACTTGAAGTTTGTGAAACTATATTTTTTATTAGCTATTTCCTTCGTTTTGTGCATGTCCCTGTAGTAATTTTCCACCCTGTTAGAATGTGCTTCAGACTACAATCCCATAAAAACAATTACAGGAAATGACATGATTTGAACAAAATGAACAAAACAAAACACATATTTAGTTATTAAAGGTGTGTTTTCTGTTGCAGGTTAGCTAACTAAATGTTGATCTGTTAAAGAACTACAGATTCTGTCACGATCAGGAGGGAGGATCCAAGGAGATGTACACACGGTTAGTTACTGGTGAGTGTTTATTTACAATAAGAATGTGCACGCAGGTGAATCCCGTAGGATGTGAGGCTGGCAGGCGGTGCGAAGAACAGGCTGGCAGGCAGGCAGGGCGGAGCACAAAGCTGGCAGGCAGGCAGGGCGGAGAACAGGCTGGCAGGCAGGCAGGCAGGCAGAACAAGTCGGGTAGAGGACGCAGGGTGAAGGGCTTGGGAGGACAAGAGACACGATTAGCACACAGGATTACTAGTCAGACTTGGATTTGTGCCGAGCTGGTTACCACAAGAGCAGTACGATCCAGCGAAGACTAGACGTCGTCTGGGAGTCTTTATGCTCGTCCTCTAATGATCCAGAATGTGCTGCAGCTGAGTAGCGCAGACTGAGAGCGCCTCCTCTCCTCCAGATTGGGCGAGGGAGGAGATCCATGCGGGATGCTGACAGTGGCCCCCCCTCAAGGAGAGCCTCCAGGCGAACCACCACCACGAGCCTGACGGAAAGCCCGGATGAGGCCAGGATCCAGGATGAACGACCGGGGAACCCAGGAGCGCTCCTCGGGCCCATAACCCACCCAGTCCACCAGGTACTGGAAACCCCGGCCACGGCGGCGCACGTCCAGAAGGCGGCGGACCGCAAAGGCCGGACCACCAGCAACGACCCGGGCGGGCGGAGGGGGCCCGGAAGGAGGGACCAGAGGACTGGACAGGAAGGGCTTGAGGCGGGAGACGTGGAAGACCGGATGAACCCGCATGGCGCGGGGCAGACGAAGCCTAACCACAGAGGGGTTGATGACTTCCAGGATTTCGAAAGGCCCTAGGAACCGGGGAGCCAGCTTGCGGGACTCCGTCCGGAGAGGGATGTCCTTGGAGGATAGCCAAACCTTCTGACCAGGCGCATAAGCGGGAGCGGAATGCCGGCGCCGGTCAGCCCACCAGCGGTTACTGGCAGCGGTGCGCTCCAGCGCGATCCGGGTGGACCGCCACAGCCACCGACACCGCCCCAGATGGCGCTGAACAGAGGGAACCGCCAGGTCAGCTTCTTGGTCCGGGAACAGCGGAGGCTGATACCCCAGGGACGCCTCGAACGGGGACAGCCCAGTAGCAGCAGAGATGTGGGAGTTGTGAGCGTACTCCACCCAACAGAGATGGGAACTCCAGGAGGTCGGGTTGGCAGCAGCCACACAACGCAAGGCGGACTCCAGTTCCTGGTTCAACCGTTCCGCCTGGCCGTTGGTCTGGGGGTGAAAACCGGAACTAAGACTGACTGTGGCGCCCAGGGCAGAGCAGAAGGCTTTCCAAATGCCGGACACGAACTGGGGCCCTCGGTCCGAGACTATGTCCGCAGGCAGTCCATGGAGGCGGAAGACCTGCTGGGACATAATCTCGGCCGTCTCAAAAGCCGTAGGCAGTTTAGGCAGAGCCACGAAGTGCGCTTCCTTGGAGAACCGATCTACCACCGTCAGGATGGTGGTGTTTCCCTGAGACGGTGGTAGACCGGTGACGAAGTCCAGGGCTATGTGGGACCAGGGTCTGCCAGGAATAGGGAGCGGGCGAAGAAGTCCCGCCGGAGCCTGGGAGGAGGTCTTTCCCCGAGCGCAGACGGGACAGGCAGCGACGTATTCCCGGACGTCCGCCGTCAACGTGGGCCACCAGAAACGCCGCCGGATGAGGGCCGATGTCCGGGCCACCCCTGGATGACAGGCGACTCGGGAGGTGTGACCCCACTGGATGACCTGGGATCGAGTGGCATCCGGAACGAACAGCCTGTTGGGAGGGCCGGTACCAGGATCAGGCTGAGTGCGTTGCGCATCACGGACGTTCTGCTCCACCTCCCAGGTTATGGCAGCAATGATGCACGAAGCGGGAAGAATAGGTCCAGGGTCAGAGGAGGGATCCTTGGAACCGAACTGACGGGACAGGGCGTCCAGCTTGATGTTCTTGGATCCTGGTCTGTAGGTGAGAGAGAGGTTAAATCGACCAAAAAACAACGCCCACCTGGCTTGCCTGGAGTTGAGGCGTTTAGCTGTCCGGATGTATTCGAGGTTCTTGTGATCGGTCCAAACTATGAAAGGGTGAGCTGCCCCCTCCAGCCAGTGGCGCCATTCCTCCAGGGCCAGTTTGACCGCCAACAACTCCCTCTCTCCGACGACATAGTTCTTCTCCGCCTGTGAGAGACGCCGGGAGAAGAACGCGCAGGGATGAAGGACACCCGACCGGTCCGCTCGCTGGGACAGGACAGCTGCCACGCCAGTGTCGGAGTCTTTATGCTCGTCCTCTAATGATCCGGAATGTGCTGCAGCTGAGTAGCGCAGATTGAGAGCGCCGCCTCTCCTCCAGATTGGGCGAGGGAGGAGATCCATGCGGGATGCTGACAGATAGATTAGATAAAAAAAAGTTCCATCCTGTTGGGTTTCACCTGTTAGGTCCATAGACCTAGCAGGGTGGAAATTAAGGTGAAACATAATAATTATAATGATGATAAAATATTATTAACTTTATTTACTTCATATTTATAGATGTGTGTGTGTATTTTAACATTATATACATATACATTATATACTTGCTTCTATTGTTCGTACTCTCAAATGTAAGTCGCTTTGGATAAAAGTGTCTGCTCAATGACTGTAAAATATAATAGAATAGAATAGAACATGTGCATACATACATACACACGCACATATGTGTGTGTGTGTGTGTACATATGTAATTACACACACATAACTATCTACTTATATAAAATGTTTTACACAATACTACAAGGTTTTGCAATAAGATACATCGTTGAAAAAATGCTTTGTTGAAAAAATGCTGAAATTACACATATTTATTAGAAAATGGCTCCAGCACTGTAGTACAGCAGAGATACAGCCTTGATACAAGGCAGGGCGCGATGCAGACCCCAAGAGGAGAGCCAGATACCTTTAAAAAGAAGGAGAGAAATGTGAGAGAGACAAGGAGACAGGAAAAAAAAGAAAAGACTTGCACTGAGCAAGAAAAGCGTGCCCAGAGAAAAAAGTGGAGGGAAAGAAAGAGAGTCCAGGGAAGAGGTCAGGGCAATGATACCTTCTCCACCCGAAACACCCAATACCACCAATACACCAGTAGGCCCTTCACCTGCTGAATATTCAAGGTTTGAGCTCTGATCTGTAAAGTGTTATTTGTTAGAGTAGGTTCCATTATTCTAATCTTAAAACGTAGGAATACAAATGCATGTTAATCACGACTTGTGATTTCTTTTCTGTTTTGGGCAAAAAAAGCTAGGTCAATGTCAGAAAAAAAGACAAACACAGAAAAACTGGAAAGAGAAAAACAGAAAGAGGTGGCAATGGAGTCAGATCTATCAAAACTTGGACAAAACTCGACAGGATCCTTGATCGTTCTGTACCTCTGAGCATATGCAGAAAACTACTGTTTCATGCCTCAGTTGTAGAAGAAATACCAATAAATAAATAAATAAAAGAATACACAAATGGAATAAGAAAGACATGTGCTTGCCAGAGTCACCATGCGCAAAATGATTAAAAAATACAAATTACTGACACTAGCATGAGCAAAGGTGCAGGCAGGGCCGGACTGGGACCCAAACTCAGGCCGGGAGTCATACACTCACTCAGGCCACCCCAACACATATACTGCATGCATATGCTCACACTTGCGCAAGTGTACATTTAGGAGGGGTTCCCAAATTTTATCACGCAGCAGCCCATCTATGGAGATATGTTTGGCTCAGCAGGACCCACCAAATATTTCATGCAGGAAAATAAGCCATGTCATTACCACCGGAACAGAAACACATGCACACACACTTCATATGCAGTTTTAACTAAAACCTCAGACATCAACATTTACCCAACAAGCATAAAATGCTGCAGACACATTATTTAAATCCACGCTGATTAAGTTAAAATGTTCCCTCATCAGCCTTTAACATGGATAAAATGTTCTTCACTCAGTTGTGCAACTACTTGTGTGTTGGACAGGGACAGATGTGGACAGTATATGTGGACAGACTGTTATAGCCAAGCAGCCAAGTATGAAAATATCCACCTCTCAGTTTAATACAACACAAATAATTAACTAATTATTTTATTTATCCAGGTTATACCCCGAAACCCCAAATATGAGCTAGTGTATATAAATGGCAGCATATCCATGTGTAGTTCTGTGTTTGGGCTGATGTTGCTTAATAAAAAAACAACAAACCAGTGCAATATTTCCAACAGAATAAAGTTTCAGGGGGTAGCAGCCTACCAACTCCTTATTACAGCTACATAAAAGACTCATGGAGAATCTCAACCAGTGGTCATCATGTTATCTTCAGATAAAAGTTTGCTCCCAAACAACACCCTGTTTCTCCCCCTGCATCTGTCATTTATTAAACGTTAACTCACGTGACCATGCGGGTGCGTGGGCACTACTGCTGGTGGAGGATTTGAAAATATCAGAAATTTTCCGGCATTTCCCGCCTCCTCTTCAAGCGCCTTCTTTTTTATAAGTTCTCTTTCAGCTCCCCCTTTCCTCCTTTCTTTTTTCTGAGTTCATCAGTAGGCTACCAGCACCACGTTCCTCTGTCTCTCTGCTGTTCCGCCTCCACGTGCTCTCGTGTTGATTAGTTCTCGTAATAAAAATAAAACTTGAATACTGATATTTTTAATCAATCGCCAATTGGTGAAGATGAAAGCTGATGAACACAAATCATTTTATTGGTAGGCGGGCGCCAGTTTCTGCAGACCAATCAGCTGCACCAATGTAGTTCTCCATTATTCTTTTTTACTTTTTATTCTTTTTTTTTCCCTCCAGTTGGGCCACTTAAGAGCCTAGGCCACCGGGAAAAATCCTGCTGCTCCCGATGGCCAGTCCGGGCCTGTGTGCAGGGTGACATTACATCACGTAACTGGAAAGCAAGGAAAATTAGGGCAGCAGCAAGAGAGAGAAGTTTTTAGCCTTCTTCTTAAGAGAGGATGTCAGCCAACTGACAACTAGGAAGAAAGAAACAGTCACTAGAAAGAAGAAGAAGAAGCAAAAGAGGCTGTTATTGGACACTAAAAATTCTCTACAAACAGGTGAATTATACACAGCAAAACAATGGCCTCTCCTTTCCTTTTGCTCAATATCACCGTCCCGAAAGCATGACCCTGCGGTGATCTGGGCCCACTAAATCCAGTCCTAGATATGATCATAGAAAGATTTCCTCAGGTCACCCACCTCTACTTCGTCAGGGATGAGCCTGCCACCCAGTATCAGTATATGGGAAACCTTTTCCTTCTTTCATCTGAACCCTGCAGAAGCGACTCTGATGTGACTTGGAATTTGTTTGAGGCCAATCATGGCAAAGGGGTCCCAGATGGTGTTGGGGGCACCCTTAAATGCTCAGTCGACAGGCTTGTTTGCATGGAAGAGGACCTCCCCAATGCAGAGATGCTCTTCCTCAAGCTCAAGCAGCAGGAATCAGCTGTGGACCTCTTATTTGTACGTGTGAACAGTGTGGAGGCAAAACTAAATAAACTGACGCAGGTTAGTGCAGTTCTTATCCCTGTAATTCAAGTTTTTTTTTTTTTTTAAACTTATATGCATGTATGACATTTAATACTTACCTGAAATCTTCTAAAAATAAGGTTATCAGCACTCACCTTTGAAATTAGCAAATGAACATAATTAGCAACATTTATATTGCAGTACTCTTGTTACAGTGAAACTACACCATAAACGACAGTGATGACTGTATACAAAATGTTTGTACGCAGTTTATTACACTGTCATTTATGGTGTAGATTAACTATAACAGGGACACTGTAATATAAAGTGCCACACCCTGCAATCAGCAGTCAAGATCAACATCATATTTACTCAAAAACTTGTAGTTAGATGTGCATCTACAAATATTGATAAGGTTAGCAATACTCGCCTGTGAAAATAAAAAAAATTCTACACTCATCTAAGCATTGGTGTTTTAAGCATGCTTTTAAAAATATAATACTTATATAGTAGTAATAATAATATCACAAATACTTACTTGAAATCATATTCAATGGTATGCAGATTTCATGTGTTAGAATAGTGTTCCAGATATATGATGTGTACTCACTAGCACTCACTTTTTTTTACATAGGTACCCCCATTGACAACAGTGAAGGGAACAATGAGAATCCACCAGGTGATCAGTAGCTGTAAAGGGAAAATCCACTACAGAGACATCACCTGTTTTTGCCAGAGAGCAAGGACTCATAGACTGCCCATGTTTTGATTTAAAAGAGGCAATCCTGCAACTTGATGAGCAACCTCAAAAGAAAGCAGCCACACCAGCATGTCGATAAGACGTCATTACAGGTGACCATGTTAGTCGATGGTGTGTGGTTGAATATGACCATGACTATTACCATCACAAAGGTGGAGGATGGGAACATTGAAGTGAGCTGTCTCCATTAAAAAGGAATCAATAAGTACTACTGGCCCAGTCCAAGGAAAGACATCAGTTGGTATGATGACAAGCCTGTACTTTGCCTAACAGAGCAGCCAAATGCTCTCCATAAAAGAAATCTGCAGCTACATCCTGCCACATGGAAGTCAACTGAAGAGCAGATGTAGTGTTGGTTTCCCTTCATGAGATGGTTTGTGTGTTGTTAATGACCTTTGTTCATATTTGATTGTTATGAGTTATGTGTTATGTGTTGTTGTTCCCCATAGCATGTTTCATGTTTTTTTGTTACTGATTTTTAATGTTTGACTTAAGGTGTGTCCCAATTCAGGGTCTGCACACTTCAAAGTTCGAAGTACTGTACCAATTCACAGAATTTGAAGGACGCTCCAAATCCATCCTTCAAATCCGCACTTTATTTGGCTTCAAACAAAGGATGCTGGTGATGCATCCTTTGCTGCTTCTTTTCTCCCAAAATTCATTGCGCACAAGATGGTGGTGAATCAGCAACCAAGCTCAGAAAAGTCGTATTAACCTTAAAAAAGAAAGTTTTTTCTTTTTTAATCATTTTATGACAATTCAAGTATTGTGGTCACAAGAAACATGTTGCAACATTTTTTTTTTCAAAAACAATGTTTATTAATTTTTATGGACTGTCCCTTGTAGGGGACATTAGGTCTTGCTTAATAAACATTGTAATGGTGCAGTTATAATAGTGTATTATTTTTTGTATGGATTTTTTTAAAAATCCTTTCTTTTAATGACCATTTAACAAGATTAAGACAGTAAATGAAGAAACTACAAATTCTCTGGTTTTGGGTGCCAGGGACATTTCTCTCTGAACTTTACAACTGTAATTTGGCAACCTCATATGTTTTTCTGACAACCATTTAATCAGGGCTGGGCGATTATTCGATAAATCGAATTTTGCATTTCTGGCAATTAATATTTATGAAAATCTGGATTTTTTTCCATAGTTATTTAGCAGCAGACATAGCCCTCCCTCCACACCAGAACAGTGTGATACAGATATAAAGTTGCCTATTGACACAAAGTACTTTCTGTTCATCTATAATTTTTTTGTATTTATCTTTTTTTTCTCTTGTAAATAACATTTACTAAGGTCTATTAATTATTAATAATTTAAGTCTATTAATATTTTTGTTAATGTGATTTTAGTTGATATGAAACATTTTAATGCCAATAAAATCCAAAACAAAAATATTATTCAGGTCACTCAACACAATCCAGGATTCAACCTACTAATGTCTTAGTTGTGGCCCTAATCTGTCAGGTGTTTCGAGCGGCCCGCATGTTTATCTGCATATATATCAGAATTTTTTAACAAATAGTTCCTTGAGATGCGTCTTGCAACGCATTAAAATGGCTGGGTGAAAGAGGTTGTTGCTTCTTGGTGTACATCAGTATGTCACCTGAGTGCTGTGGTGTGGAAAAATTAGATGAACAAACAAGAAAATGTTTAATACAGTAGGATGGTAAAACTTTTCATATTTGCCGTAGTCAAATCAAGTCACTTTAAAATCCATCAAAAATTTTCAACATTTTAAAATGGTCAGTATTTTACTTCAGTAACAGCAGAATGTTTTATCGTTAAGTGTGTACTGATTATAACATCCCAATTAATTCTCACCTATTCTTTTTTTCTTTTCTTTATGTCTCTTTTCTTTGTTCACTTCATTTTGGAAACCTAACTGTAGATAAATGCAGTTATATCCATCCCTGGCTGTTCAAGTCCCTTTTTTCCCTGTTCCTTTTGTTTGGTTCGGGGGACTGTTACTGACAACTCAGGTCTCATCGCCATCTCTCAGGATGAAATGAGCAGCAACCAGATCTTTGTGAAACTAGATGGATTCTGCAAGTCGATCAACCTATTTTTCTGTTGAGGTCTTTGATCTATGGCTGTCTTGGAAAATATAATGCTTGAAGTGATATCTTAAAAAAACACAGAGAAGAAACATGAATGATGGGTTTGTGCAGTAGTCAATACCAAAAGAACAGTGTGTGTGAAATGTGTGTGTGTATGCATTACAGACTACCTGGAAGATCTCTCTGTCTCACTCAGGGAAAAGGTGAAATGGAGGGCAGAGAGCAACTTAAGCACAACCAAAGAAACAGTGTAGAATGAGAGTGAATCTGACAGACAGACAAAGACAGACATGGAAAATAAAAGGAGGATGGGTGAAGGAAAACAAAGAGCAGCAATCTCAAGGCAGGGAAAGCTGCCACAGACATCCACATCCAAGACAGCAGCTTGGCCCTTCCATCAACTTAACTCACACAAAAACACATACACACACCCATGCGCACACACATAGATAAGCTCCTTTCAGATGTGGACTCTTTCCATTAATCTGATACGTTTAAATGAATACCCTGACTTCTTTTCTGTGCAACCTCGCCACTGCAATATCACTACATCTGAGTGACAGTAACCTACAAAAGAATTCATTTTTTCTGTCGCCATTTTTTATTTGAGATGTCTTTGGCCTGGGAAGCCAGAATATACATCCACACATACATGGGGAGAACATGTAAACTCCGCACAGAAAGGCCCCTGTTTTAACCTCCATCCTGCCAGGGCTTGAACCACCAGGTCATCGTGCAGCCCATGTCTGTGGAATAAATGTATACATGGTAAATTTATTCCTGCTGTTCCCTTTGTGAAAATGTTTAAACCACCCCTCTCTATCAGACTGAAAATTCTTTGTAATGGGGCGATTTGGGTAAGCTGAGAAATTTACATGAGACATTATTACTCTGGCTGTGTCCGAATGTGCACCCTACCCCCTAACCCTACATAGCACACTACATAGTGCACTCATTCTCTTAGCGATTCTGACACGAAGCTCCCTATTTTTCCTTCACCGGAAACCACGTGACTACCGCCGTCACCACGGCAACAATAACCCGCCTGACGCAGTATTCTTCATCGGAGAAATGGCGCAAGTTTTAAATATCTTATTGACCCTAATTCAGCTTTTAATTGTCAAACAACGGCATAGAAGACGGAGACATGTGATGAGGAGAAAACGGATGAGGAAAATGGCACTTGTTGCGTTAGGAAGACACCACGCAAGTAAATAGTTTTTTTTTTGTATCCTGTTTATCACAATCAGACAACGCCATCTTCTGGGCAAAGTTAAATGTACTTTTGGTCCTCATCTCAAATTAAAAGCTGCTGTTACAGCTAGTTTTATGGGAGATCAGTCTCCTTTCTCTATAGAGAACACTGAAGGCCTTTATGTAGACCAAGAACAGGCCTCAACTCCAGCTTATATCACATCTTAGTTATACATGTTATAAATTGTATGTACACTGGAGTTAAACTAAGAATAAATTGAGACACTAAATGAAATGACTATTTACATAGAATGAACTTTATTGGTTAAAAGAACACCACATTGGAAATTAACCAACAGAATAACATGTTTAACAACAAACAACACTGAGCTCCTTCAAACATTGAATTTTAAGTAGCTGCATTACTTGAAAAGTTGTTTTTTTTTTTTTCCTTTTTCATTTTAGTCTTTTGTTTTATTTTTTTCCTTAAAGTGTTTCACACAAACTCACAAAGTTTTATTTCTTTTAGGGACCACCACTTCACTGCCAGGTGAATAAAAGCGTCCCCCTCCTGACCATGTATTTTGATGGTCACTCTGATCTCCGCCCTGACTTCCGCCTGAACCGAGACACCATCTCGGGTCTGATTGGGCAGCTTTGGGCCACAGATCACCATGGCTGGGGGAAACACCTGGACACGCTGGTGTTTCTCTTCTGGCTGGCAAGCGGCACATCATACCGTGTAGTGGCCCGGGCCTTTGACATGCCCAAGGCCACGGTCTGCGACGTTGTCCACAGGGTTGCGGAGACCATACTGGCTCTGCGCAGAAGGGTCATCAACTTTTCCTCTTTGGATGGACTGGCAGAGGTTTTAGCTGGTTTCCAGAAGCTTGGTGGATCTGCAGCATTTAGGAAGGTGGTGGGAAGCATTGATGGCTGCCACGTCAGGATCAAGCCCCCTGGTGATAATGCGGAATGTTATTTTAACAGGAAGCTTTTTCATTCCATTCAGTTCCAGGCAGTGTGCGACCATAGAGGCAGATTTCTGGACATTTTTGTTGGATATCCAGGATCAGTACATGATTCCTGTGTACTAAAAAACAGCCCCTTGTACACCCAACATCTTTACCCACCAAACGGCTTCATCATCATCGGCGATGGTGGATATCCGTGCCTGTCACAACCCATCACCCTCCTTACTCCTTACAGGGAGCCTGTAAGGAGTCCCGTTGAAGCCCGGTATAATCGACACCACTCCAGGGCACGAGCTGTAATAGAGAGAGCATTTGGTGTTTTGAAAAGCAGGTGGAGGGCCATATTTTTTAAGGCTTTAGAGGTCAAACCAACCTTTGCCGTTAAAGTGATAGCCTGCTGCACCATACTGCACAACATCTGCCTGAACCATGGAGACATCCTCGAACCGGCTGAAGTCCAGGAGCCAGAAGAAGATGCTGTCCACCACCAGGAGGACCAGGGTCAACAGGGTGGCGAGCCACTGCGGGCAGCAATGGCAGCTGTGTTGTCTGCCCCGATGTTTAGAGATCAGGCTCTTTTGGATCATGATTATTAAACTTTTTTCTTTGTTTTATTCCTTTTTCTTGTTTTGTTCTGAAGTCAAACAGCAAATTAAATATGTAAAAAACATTTCAAAAGACACAAGTGTAAATAGTTTTAGTAGAATAAGTGTGTCCCTATAAATATGCCTTTAAAAATTTAACTATAATTGAAATATCCCCTGTTATAAGTTATGTATTGTTTGAGTTTCTATTTTTATTTTAAATAAAAAGAACTCATCATTAAATGTTCCAACATTTTATTTAATTTTCTCAACTATTTTTTCTAATAGAGACAATAGTCTCTCCTCCCTTTCCTCTTCTCTCTTTTCTCTCTCTTCCTCTCTCTTCTCAGCCTTCTCCAGAAAATGGAGAAGACTCTCGCGCCTCGGCCGCTTGGCAGGGGTGCTGCTCTCGCCCTCATCTTCCTCATCATGTGGCACTGAGACAGAGGAGGGTGCCACAGACGTGGAAGGGCTCTCCTCCCAGGATGAAGCAATAAGGCAGGGAGGCCGTACAGACGGTTTGCTGCCTATCGCCTCATTCATCAAGGAGAACCACTTCCATGATGCAGCAGTGGGCTCCTCCGTCTCAGTGCCAATTCCTGTGGGTGGTTTCCTGAGCTCCTTCAAACATGGGATTTTAAGTAACTGTAACATGGAATTTACATTGTACTGTATATACCGATCACATTTGAAACTACAAAAGTCACAAACCTTGTAGGTTTTTTTAAGGTTTTCCCACTTTTTGGCTGCCCGGGCAGGGCTGACCTCCCGGCTCAGCCCCATTTTCTGCAGCACAGCCCTTAAACCACACACCACACGCAGTATTAAATAATTGCAGCAGCAGTAGTACTTACATTAAATTAAAATAATAAGCTTACTCCTAGCCGGCAGCCGAAGCAAACCTCCTCCCATTAAAGAGGTGGTCCTCCGCCACACGGAGGCGGACCAGCCTCTCCACGTCCTCATCCGTCCCTAAAAAGACAAAAAATGGCATATATCATATACTACAACATAACCTAAACATGTACCAAACTTATTTTCTGATAAGCAGTTAATTAATAATTAGTGTTAGAAGATGTCATAAACATTGCTGAGCAGATGCACGGAAAGCTAACAGAAGATGAATGCGATCGTTGACTATCCTCAGTTTATTTATATATATATACGTGGTCACAATGACCAAAAACCTTCACATCACAAGTTGTTTTTTATTTCAATGCATTAACAACACTCAATTATTGAATATGATTAATAAAATACTTACATTTATAGGTCATTTCGCTTCGCTAGTTTTTTTCGCCTCCTTGCGCCATGTTGAGCTTCTGCCCGCAATGCATTGTGGACTATATTAGCCCGTCTAGTGACCATCGATGCTCACTACTTTTCAAGATGCATTGTGGGTAATTTTGAATGCCCTACTTTTTTCGTTCTGGACATTCGGACACCCCTACAAAATGGCGTGTTCCCTATATAGGGCACTGTGTAGGGAGTAGGGTGCACATTCGTACACAGCCTCTGACTGGATGTTTGATCGGATCAAAAGTGCTCCATGGAAACACATCTATTGGTCTGTGTCAGACATGTGACCTAACTTTTATTGAAATTTTATCTGTTTACCGTTGTGCTGCTACTGTTTATTCTGACTGAGAATTTCAATAAAAACTTATATAAAAAGTAAAACTGTCAAGCTTCTCATCTGGTTAACAATCATGTTTTCTATTCAGTGTTTATCTCCACAAGATTTTTAATGTAGTTAAAATTTAATGTAATTTTCATTATCAAAACTGACACTGGTTATTTATGTGCTTACGAGGCAATGAAATGTCAAAATACTTCAAAAATGCCACTGGCACACTTTATTATTCATATTTAAGCCATGGACAAAAACAAAAAAATGCACATTTTTGCTGCACAAATAATATAAAAAACCTTCCAACTGTCTGGCTGTACACACACATCATCGTCATCATTTGTCTTATCCTCTGATCAGCTGATCACCATCTTCTCCAGCATCAGGTGTCCTCTTCATGGTCTGTAGCTCTCCAGTGTCTGCATCCTGGTGGACCTCCATCTCTGATGCTTGTAGTGTGTCTTTCCTCAGCTTATCCCGTCTTCTTCGTCTTGTAGAGCGTGCAGCGTTTGTGGGTGTGACTGATGTGTGTCCTAGAAGCAGGGATGGTGCACAATCGGAGCCAGCCTCCATCATTTCATAAGCTGGCTGACCTGCAATCACATGTTGGTGTTATTAAAAAATCAGTTAACATTGGATGCTTCCATTACATTTCATAATCTTAATCACTTAATCCAACCAGTTAACACTCTTGGTATTTATCTGTATCTTTAAAATCATTCACTCTGACATTTTATATAAAGATGATTAAATAAAATAAACACTGATCAAACACAAACAGATGAACCCATTTCTATATCCCTCCCTCTTTGACTACAGTTTACAGGTAAAGCTAGCCAATGTGAATATAGCAAATAAAGTATATTCATTAACATTACTTACACAATAAAAACAACAGCAACAACAAAAACTCTCCTACTTGTCTTTATGAAAATGCTGAGAGCAAACACGCATGAAGGGAGATGGTGGTAAAAGTGATGTCCTTCCCTCACCGCTACGACCCAGATCATCCGATATCTCAGTTACATCCTCAACCTGCTGTCCAAAGCCTCTTTTAAAAGTGGGAAAATGAAAAAAATCTAACGTTATGGCCTACTTTTCTACCTTTTTTTTAAAATCGCGTGACTTAGGCCCAATCCCATTTCACCCCTTGGCCCTACCCCTTACCCCTACCCCTTGCCCCTTACCGCTTAAAACGGAGCTAGAAGGGGTAGGGCTGAAAAGTCAACCCCTACGAATTGGGACACCCCTTCAACAGTCACATACGTCATCAGTAGTCACTAAAGAACATTTAAACAGGAACTGGAAGAGACTAAATAAAAAAAAAAAAAACAATAAATATATTAAAAAATATTAAACATGGTGCTCAAACAGGAAAAACCAGCAAAACTGCCAGCTGTATTTAAAAAAACTAGGAAAAACTATATTGTGCATCGTTGCCGTCTGTGAAGCTGAAATATCTCCCTCATCACTGCGTGTCAGTCTGATCTATGAGCAGTGAGCGAACCGCTGCTGCAACGCGACGCTGCGTCTTTTTGACATATAAGCCGGGACACCGGCACAAAAGTAATGCGGCCCACTGGGAATCCTCTAGAACCTCTCCGTTAGCCGGCATTGCTCTTAAAGTGTATTCCAGCGTGAGAAATCAGAGGTTTAGCGTGAGAGCGTAAGAAGCCACTCAAATGCATGAGTCTAACGGCTGATGCGTGAGAGTAGCCCTGTAAACAAACGCAGCGTACCGGCTCGCACAGTGGTTCACCACGGTCTCGTGCTGCAACATGCTGCTGTCAAATATGACATGAGAGAGATCACTCCACAAGAGCGTTCAGTCGAGATACTGCATTGTGAAACCTGTTGTCATACACAGTCTATGATGAAGTAAGAAGGGGGGGACTAATGAAAACTATCGCGGCGGCAAACTTGTTGCGCTCATTTTTTCGTTACAGTGCAATTAATTGACTTATTGCGTATTGACAGGCATATGTGGGACGTAATGTACGAATTTTGCATGCAATTAAAATTAATTGTGTGTGCTGGTATCTCTTTTTCTCTGTGGCTTTTTTTTTTTTTTTTTTTTTTTTTGTGCAAGTGTGTGTTGCCCTGCACCTCAAGAAAGCGTGATGTGCGTCGAAACACTTGCTTTCTCATATAGAACAGGAAATTTTTCATACCCCTCCGTTTCAAGTGTGCTTCTGAAAAATCTTAGTTTGAAGGGGTATATAGCCCTACCCCTTACCCCTACCCCTCTGTCCTAAAAGGAATTGGGACACCCCTACCCCTTCACGTGAACGCGCAAAACGATGGGGAAGGGCTAAGGGGTAGGGCGAAGGGGTGAAATGGGATTCACCCTTAGAATGGCAGTCTTTCACACAACACGAGACTCCCATTTTATCAAACATTATAACGCAAGCCAAGACAACAGCTGACACTAACCGATTAAGTGATAAAGATAAAAAAACAAAATCAAGAGGTTTTGCTTAAGTTGCAACATTAGACTATTGAGTTAAACATAAAAGATACTCTCTAAACCCTAAATAAATAACAGTTAAATCATCCAAAACGCCACGTTTTGGCAACTTCATCCGTGCATGCATGACACACACACACACGCACGCACCGGGGGAAATGATACGTGGCTACCATGCTTGCTACTCAAGCTAGCAGCGCTAACCTCAGATGGTCAGATGTAAGAAAGCTCAGGACTTAACGATCCCTGGTCATCTTGCACGTTCCCTTTTTCTCCTCCTGAACAAAATCCTCAGTTACAGGACACACCATTTTCCACTGGACAACTTTTTTCTCATCAATCAGCGTGTGCTTGCTCAAGCCCACTCAATCTGCTGCGGCCATGTCTGTGATAGGAGGCGGGATCTACTCCCCCATCCAATCGGATTAGAGGACAGTTTTTAACCAATAAGTGAAAAAAATGGCAAAAACACACTTGACAGACAGGTAAATAAGCCAATAAGAAAAATGGCTTTGTAAAACAGAGCAAATAAATGATAATGAAATATACAAAAATGAATTCTGCAGAAAGGAAGAAAGAAAAAAAACTTAATTCAGAAAGCTTAGTTCCACTGGGCTACACTTAGATAATACAGTAAATTACAGCAACAGTGAACAGCATCTGAAGACAAAGAAAATAAGTTTTAAAGTTAGTTTAAAGTAGCGAGACAGGTCCTTTGGACAACCAAACCTTTCTTAAAATCAAACTTTTATTTGGTTTAATGTAATAAGAACTTAACAGTCTTATGTAAGATTGTATTTCAGACATTTACATACAAAACCCCCCAAAAACTCACAAGTATTTGTGCCACTTTCATAAACTAGTGTGTGTGTAGGTTTGTGAATGTGACAGCAGGTGACTGTTGTTGAACTGACTCTACATTCAGACCAAAGAACCTAAACACAGAGTTCAAATCACAGGGGACCTAAGGGGAGCTTGGCTCCCCTGAAAGGAGGAGCTCCCCTAAAGAGATTCAGCTGATATGTGCAGGGGAGCCCTAAAAATCTTCCAAACAATGCAAATGATCCTTCCTTCAGCACTGTGGACAGCAGCATTGTTAGTCTGTTGTGTGCTGTGAGCGTCCACACAACCACCTGATGTGCTTCTTTTGTGGTTAAAGAACTCTCCGTCGCCGTTTCTGATTAAACAAGCTGCATTCAGTAGTTTTTTTTTTAATAGTAACCATATTTTTAACCGCGCTACGAACACTAACTTAAAAACACGTACATGTGACATGTGAAGTTGCGGTGCACATGCGAAAATAAGGCTCCCCCGAAAGCCCAAGTGTAATTCGAGCCCTGCCTAAACACATTTACTCAGCACAGGCCTCTCAGACAACAGACACAAACATACACACTTTTCCAGTATTCAAAAACAAACTAACATCCTCTTTTGTTTCATACATGAAATTTATTTATTAAAAAGTCAATTGCAGCTCAAAATTTTTTTTTTAATTCACTTTATGAGTTTCTTTCAGAAAATACATGAGCACAGATACTTTTAAAAAAAATATTTTTCGATCCCTTGATGCCCTGGTTCAGATCAGAAGAGGCTTAACTGCATGGTCAAATGACATATTGTATTTTATGGAGATTCAAATCATCCTTTGACATTAAATACTGTACTTATGTAATCATACACATCAGCGATATGAAGAGAAGACCTACAAAGTAAAGTCTAAAACAAGAATATGCTCAGCATTTGTTCTTCTGTTTTGCTTTGGTGGTCATGTGTGCAAATGGATACAGTGAGTATGAATATTAAACGCATTTCACCGTCTGAAAGAGTAATTGATGTTTGTGGTTTGATGATTCAAAACTTGGCATGACAGGACGTCAACACTCAAGGCTGCAAATTAAGAGTCAGCATCTCCTCTGCCACTGCTATGGTAATAACATCCTCTTACATGGAAAATGTAGTAAATCGTATGTATTCCTCATTGTGTCTTGATTTCATAATGTGGTGTAACATTCCCGTATTTAGAAAGAAGCCTGTATGCCAGCAGCTATATTTGTATTTTGTGCTGATACTGATGTATTGAACTGCATGATCTAAACATATTTTAACTGAAGTGAAATTTTTATTTATTAACATTTTTATTGAAATAAATTCAATTATTACACACTTAGAAACTGCATTGAAAAAGCGTTTTGGATTGACAGCACCTATGATAGACCACCTATCACCAGCTGAGGCAACGTTGGGGTAGAGGTAATGCATCACATCTTCCAGTTTAAGTCAACTTCTCTGTTCTTGCTTTTTTCATGGAACTAGAGTTTTTAATTCGCCACAGATTGATTTGATCAGTGAATAGTTGTTGCCATGGTGCAAGAGTTTTTGACACGCTCAGTATGATTTCATCCATAGCACTTCCAGTCTGGCCTAAACAATAAAAATGTATGAAAGAAACAGCAATAAAGAAATAAATAAAACCCATTTAAAGGTTACTCATGCTGGGAATTGACAATGCTGAAGACACGGTTTAGTGAAAATACATGAGCACTGAATGTAAGCAGGATAAAATTAATTACTTTTGGCAATCGTCAATCTGATTCTAACAAAAATTTTGGATGAATAATATTTAAATAAAAAGAGTAACTAAAATAACATGTCTTGTGATAATAATAGACAACCAGTTAAACTCTTATATAAATTGTATAAAACTAATGTTTCTATCATAGGAAGGAAGGAAAGCTTATCAGTTGTATAACATTTGGCCTTTATTGTACAATGTGAAGATGGTAATTTACTGTGCAGTTACTTTAATTATTCACTTTACATATCAATGATTCCCCTTCCCTCTGTTGAGATATAGAACTGCTAATATTTGCAGATGACTCAGTTATTTATTTACATTTTAATAGAGTTGAGGCCTGCACGACAAAGAGTGATTAACATACCCCAGATATGTCTATGTTACCTGGGTTGACTTACCTAGACATTCAGGATCTGGATAAACGATATGGCGAAGTTGGTTATCGACTTTGTAATTCAACTCAGGGTTTATCAGTGCACCTCACATAAAAGGGGTGGAGTTTGCAGCGTCTGACCAATCGCAGACATGTAGAAACCCTGCAGAGCAGCGTACCTCACCTTGGAGGAGCAGACAATTATTCTTCAGAATTTAAAAACATTATCCAGTCCATCTGCAGCAACCACTAGGAAAGAATGCAGGCAGAAAATTGCTGTTTCTGTTGTTGCATAAATTTGTGAGACTATACAGTCTCAATTCATCTCACAATATAAACTTGCAGCACTCTAATCACTCAATTTCACTTTATTACGGCTCAGATGCGAGTGCTTTCTCACTTTACTTTATATCTATTACCTCCTACAAGGTAGAGATTATGAATTTATCAGCTTTGGTTTGTCTGTCTATCTGTTAGTAACATAACTCAAAAAGTTATTAACAGATTTTGATTCAATTTTCAGGAAATCACAGAAATAAAAGAAACAAGTGATTAGATTTTGGAGGCGATCCAGATCGGAGCCTGGATCCAGTATGTTTTTCAAAGGATTTTTTACTATGGGGAGATAAGGTTAAGTTTGCCATTAGAGTTTCTAACTCAGAAATAATGCCCACAATCACTGGTTTAAAAAAAAATAAATAAAAGAAAAGAATAAAAAAATTAAAAATAAAAAAAAAAAATTAAACTGCCTTGGCAGAGGTCTGCGCTCTTGGAGTGTTTCTAGTTCCCAACGAGTTCTTTTGAGGCTCAGCACCATGAGTAGGCGTGTTGTTGTTGGAATATTAATTCCTCACTGTGGCAGAAGTAGTTCTGCATGGTCATGGTTCTGCAGTTCCACCATGCATGACCAATATTATAAACCTCATTATTTCAGATACAGCACTAGTGGAGCTAAATTTGGGAACAAGTCAAGAACAAATTTCAAAGTGGTCAGTGACAAGGCTTTATGTCTTCATCAAAAGGACTGCAAACACTTTCTCTTGTAAGCGCTCCTCTCACTGTCAGGTTTGGCACTGACATATAAAGACTAAAGAGAATAAGATTACAATTAAAATAATAAAAATATCAAGGGCAGCCATGTATATAAGATGTCTCCCTTGGTAGAGCAAATCTGTCAAGCAAAATATGGCACACAGACCACCTCTGTATGTTAGGATGCTGGACAGGACAGGGTTAAAAAAAAAAAAAAGTCGACAAAATGGGCAGGCCATTTTCCAAGAACACTGATTCATTAGGAGATAATGCTTTTATACCTAATCTCTTATACTGAATGCCTAACCTGCTCCGGAGCAGGGTTTGTTCTGGATAAGTTACCATGGTGCATGACCCCAATTAAGAAGTGAACCAGCTTTGTACAGACCCAGGGTTAACCCTGAAGTTTCCTGGATAAGACAAAATCCAGCTTTGTTGTACATGCCTCTAAGTAAGTAGCAGTAAGTAGCTGCTAAGTTTACTACCAAACTATAAATTATTACATATTAGCTTGAGCTCTCATATCTCTCTTGAATGAATTATTATTAACAATTGTTAATATATCTTATTAAAGATTGAAATAAAAAAGTCAACCAAATTAACATTATTCACTAGATTGAGTTTTATTTTTATCAATAATTATATAGCAAACATGACAAATATAAACATATAAAAGAAAAACATAGCGGCAATTTATTTTTTGTAGCAAGGGTGCCACCATCTTGCAGCACTATAAACTGTAATGTCACGGGGTTGGTTGGTGTTTCGGTCCTGATCCGCTTGTCTGTGTCAAAGTGAGAGAGATAACAGAGGGAACAATGGAGACTGGTGAACCAAGTGAGAAGAGAAAACAAAGGGGGGTATTAGTATATTGTTTCTGGGTGTAAAAACGAGTTTTACAGAGTTCAAGCCGAGGACAAAACAGTCTGTTTTCACAAACTTCTGCTGAAACGGAGAACTGTACTACTACGCTGGTTGGCAGCACTGAAGAAAAAAACCCTCCTGACCCCAGAGTCTGTAGTGGGTATTTTCTGGAGAAATAACACATCGAGCAGATGTTTGAGTCTGGCAAGCTAGTGGTCCACTGGCCCAACAGACTAAAGTCTCAGGCTGCTCCGAGTGGTTTTAATTCACCGCCTATAACCTCAAATAATTCCACATCATTTCTCATTTAATCCCTTAAGCAGAAGTCATCACAGTTGGTACAAACCTCCACAGAAACAGACTATTTCTTATCGTGACTCCCAGTTTTCCACAACAGTCAGTCAGGTTATCCTAAATTCTGTGATCTGTCTTACCACCATCCTTTCGAGTTGTATTCTTGTAATGGATTTAGCATGCAGGATTTATTTACTTGGACAAACTGCTTTAAATGTGTCTCCGTGTGTAGGGCAGAAAAAAAAAAAGCTTAGCCATCACGGACCAACGTAATGCACAATCATCTACTTTTGGAAAAAAAAAAACTTTTTTTTTCGGCATTATCTTTGATAAAATGGGGCACTCGTGTGAAAGGCTGCCATCCCAAAGTCACACAAGAAACATGGTAGAAAGGTTGGCCATGTTAGATTTTTTTGGTTTCCCACTTGGAAAAGAGGCTTTCCTCAACAACAGGTTGACAAACAGAAACAAAAAGGCGTCGGATGGCCTGGGTTGCAGCGGTGAAATGGAAGGACCTCACTTTGGACACCATATCTCCCTTCATGTATGTTTCCTCTCAGCATTTTCATAAAGGCAAGTAGGACATTTTTTCTGTTGTTGTTATATTTGTTTATTTAAGTAATGTTACTGCGTATGCTATTTTTTTGCATTCTAAAGTTGCTATATTCACATTGGCTAACCTCACTTGTAAACTACAGGCAAAGAGGAAGGGCAATAGAAATGGGTTTATCTGTTGGTGTTAGATCAGTGTTTATTTTATTTAATCATCTTATATCAAAACGTCACAGAATAAATTATTTTAAATATACAGGTAAATAAACAGGTAAACAAGAATGCATAATAACACAAATATGTATCAATGCATGAGATTTTCTTTTGTGCTCTGAGAGATCTAATAGGATGGTTAACTGGTCTGATTAAGTGGTTAAGATTGTGAAATGTAATGAAAGCATTTAAAAACCAGTTACATGTGATTGCAGGTCAAGCAGCTTATGAAATGATGGAGGCTAACCCAGATTGGGCCCCATCCCTACGTCAGGGACACACATCTGTTACACCCACAAACGCTGCATGCTCTGCAAGACGAAGAAGACGGGATCAACTGAGGAAAGAGACACTGCAAGCAGCAGAGATGGGGGTCCACCAGGATGCAGACACTGGAGAGCTACAGACCAAGGAGGGGACATCTGAGCGTGGTGAACGAAACAGTCAGCAACCTATGAGGGGGGGAAATCTGATGGTGGAGAGGAAAGTGATCAGCTACAGACCAGAGAGGGGACACATAAGGCTGGAGAAGGTGATCAGCTAATCACAGAGGATGAGACACACAACAGCAGTCAGGATGTGACCCAGACTGAATGTAACTTAAGTGCGCTCAGGCGTGCAGAAGTAAACGGCCTGAAAACCGAGAGCTGCAGCATGAACTTAGTGAGCACAGGATGTCTGATGGTTTCTTTGGAGAGGATGATGAAAAAGTAAAGTACTATACAGGTCTGCCAAGTCTGGAAACCTTTATGGCACTCTTTAATTTTTTTTTTACTCCATTTCAAATGCTTCTGTTAACATTCATGCACCTTCAATTGGATCTGCCTGCACAGCACTTAGCTCATCTGTTTCACATTTCCCAAAGAGAGTGTACAGAACATTTGATGAAATCATGTCATTTTTATATGCGAACTTGAGGTGTTCGATAGACATGGCCAGATAGACACACTACACAAAATTATGCCTGGACATTTGAGAATCTGTGTTAAAAGGGTCACTGGAAATGTTTGTCAAAGGTATAAGAGCTTAGCAGGAACCATAGCATAAACATGGTTCTTCCATGTGATGGTGAAGAAGTTACAATGTTGGATGAGGTTGTCGTGCCCTGACATTGTCCAACAATAGTTTAGAAACATGGATGACTACATAGAAATAGAAATATAAAACACTTGAGGAAGCTCCAATAAATTACACCCCTCTCCTCAAAAATAAGAGTGGGTGCAGGCGGACCATTTTTAATTGCAGATTTTAAAGGGTTAATATTACATGTTGTTGGTAGGCTGGTGAAGCAAAGAAATTTTGGACCGAAAAAGTTGAAAGTTATTTGAAAAATATAATTTTTTGAATTAAATCACTTTAAACAATTTTCAAACCTAAGCACATCCTTGGTTGTGTAGTTTTGTGTATACTCACTCAGCATCCTGTTCGATCCACTAGAATGTCCTCATCACCAGATTGCCTCCAACCAATTTGCAGCAGTGTTTGGCAAGTCAGCACCCTCTTTAATAGCCACCAGTCAATGGAAATATATTTGTGACTTCATAAATGATCTGCAGTCAGTATTTCTAAAGCAAGGACAAGACCATTGCTTACTATTTTTGACATTTCAGTTTGATATTGTGATACATGTAGAAGATAAAACAAAATATAAATTGCTGATTGAGAGACCACAGGGCTATCTAATAAGTATGCTATTATAATTCTTCTATTACATGTTATGGTTCAGTATGGCATGCTTAGTTTTTTTTTTTTTTTGCTAAATGAAGTTGCAAACAACCCAAGCCAATACAATATGGTGACACAGATATAAAGCAGAGAGATAACTTTTGAGTGTAAATTACTCCATGTACTAATGCACACATGCCAACATATATCCTTATTCCAGGAAGTTTGAAAGTCTGGCAGGCAGTTTACAATGTAAATCATGCATATCTCATTTATATGCATGGATTACATCTTTTGTGTGTGAGTATAAACACTACAGAGCTCATTCAGTGCAATAACTACTCAATACTCTCCACTGTTGCATTGGATAAATCTGTGTATTGTAATAAACACAAATAGGCTGCACTTGTGGGTTTCATCTGTGTTTCTGTAGTTTCACACACCTTGTGCAGATAAACTACTGATTCAACCAGCAATGAGGTGATAATGTCTTTAATAAAAAAAATGTATGAAAGACCCGTGCTTAGTCAATCTATATCATACTGTTATGTACCATTTTGTGGATAAACATAAGTACACTACCATACCATACCATTTCTAAGCATTTTAAAAACAACATAACAGCTGACCAGCATGCTGTACAAAAAATGTTAAAAAAGGAGAAAAAAGCATAAAAACAGCACAAATAAAACACAACGATAAAAATACAAATAAAGTTCAAATAGAACAATTACACTATACTATGAGAACCAACATTAGCGTCTTTTTTGTGAAATCTCACTCTTTTTGACCTCTTTACCCTCTAATTACAGCCGACAGAAAGAGACATTAAAATGTTGTTTTCTCCTCATTGTCACAAACACATGCAGGACACTGTCATTAATCCTTCAGCCTCTTGCTCTTGCACAGTACGTATATCTCTTTCACACACACCAGCACAGAACAATAATTCACCTGCTTACTTCATTAATCCTCTCATCCAGACACATGCCTATGTGAGTTGTGTGTGTGTAAAGAGTATTGAAGTGTGAGGTTGTTGAATGGTCCTAAGGGACCACTTCATCACACTGTCCGTCTACAATTAACACCAGTCCTAATGACAGGACAGTGACTGATGGCAAGCAGATCCTGGATACACAGTTACACAAATGCAGGCACAAGGATGGAGTACATGCACATTCACTTACCTTCACACAACACCAGAAGTACTTCATCAGTCACTTCATCAGTACTGGTGCTAGCAATTAGCATCAGTGCCAATGACAGCAAACTGATGGAGGGTGCACTTACACACAAACACACAAGCAAACTACTTCATTATTTTCTCTGTTACCAATTAGCATTGGCAGTATCAAGAGTAAACAGTAACACACTCACAAGCACAGCCCTGTGCAAAATTTAAATGCTGAACACGCAGTCAGTAAAACTGTGTATATCAATGAGCACCGACTCATTAATGGATTTATTTCCCTCTTGGTATCTTTGCTACATAACAATCCACAGCAGTGATTTTTTAAGCATTTTGAGGCATCTTTGTTTTCAACTGCAATTTTATTTCTTTATTAACATATGTAAAACTAACATCAAGTTTGATAAAGGCAAGCGTGCTGAAACACTTTGATACACTACCTCCTGCTGACTGCCATCAAAGATTAGGATGTCAACAAGCTATTAGGGAAAAAAAATATCAGAAAAAATTGTTTGTGATCTTGTTTCACAGTTTAAAGTATTGCTGTGACCAATTACCACCAGTTTTCATACATTTTCAAGAAATTGATTGAACTTGCAGAGTTCTTACATTCTTCAAGTTCTTTGTGATCTCCAATTTCTCCAAAAGATAAAAATTTTGTGACCACAGGCCAGGCACTTCACAGTAATTGTATAATTCTTTGAAAATCTGGTCCTCCCAGAGAGCTAAAAGGATACTTTGCTGGATTTGTAGTGACTCTCCAAATAAAAAAAAATGTAAATCAGTCTAATGCTGCATCCATTCAGTCTAGGAATTAAAGTCAGAGTGAGAGGGCTGTTTACAGACTTTGGCTCAGCTTGTATATTACTGTATTAACACAGCTCCAGCTGGTAAAAACCATCCCAGTTATCCGTTCTAGATTCCATCTGCTGCTGGATCAAAGAGAGTCTGATCACAATTCGCAGATATGACAGTATGAAAACAAATAACAGACATCTGAATTGACAGTACCAAAATAAGGCCAGAAAAGTCACACGAAGTCCAAAGTTCAAAACCAGTCCCAACTTGATGATAACATGTAGATCAGTGATCAGCAACTCCGGTCCTCGAAGGCAGGTGTCCTGCAGGCTTTATATGTGTCTCTATTCCAAGACTTCTGATGTAGATGCAAAAATACATGCAAGGTGACTAAGAGTAGAATGTTTATGTTTACAATCATCAGTGTCATAAAAGAAAAAAAGTTATTGGATCAAGATTTTTATTTATTTATTTCTTTGACTTATTGTATCTTGGATATCATTTAATCTTCAACTTACTTATTCAAAGAAGCACAACATCATATCCTTGTGAGGTTTTTAGAAAGTCAGCGTTCTTTCTTTACTTAATCATTGTATCTATAGTATGCTACTGTTAAGTTCTGTGCTATCACTACAGTGTGCACTCTTACAAACTTGTAGACATGAACACATTTATTGAAATGCAAAGGTAGTGCTTAAAAACGTGACATCAGAAATGCAACATGCACACATGCAGACACAAACCAGATCGATATTTGCTGATTGAAAAGGGACCACAGCAAGTTCTTTTCTGTAAAACCAATGAGGTTAACAAAGTCACTGACACATAATTGATGTGTGTGTGTGTGTGTGTGTGTGCATGCACTCAGTCACCTTGACTCATTATTGCTGACAGTCAGTGTAATAGTTTGCATATGTCTGTGCAAGATTCATTAGTGTGTACCCCTGTGTGCTCACTCTTAGTACTTCATTTACTGCAGAGATGACTGACTCCTGGGCAGTTAGTGGTTAGTGGTACTGCCTCTCCCAGTGCCTGTTGGTTTTCTACAGCTGTTTTAATTTAATGGATGAGAGGTATTATATTTATTTTCTTTAGGATTAGTTCCTGCTCATTCACCACAGGGCTTTTAGATTTTGTTATTCCTTTTTTGTTTTTATTTTTTGTTTTTCTTTTTTTTAAGAAGATTAATCAGTTTGACAGAGAAAATCACAAATATTAGAACCACAGGAAATTATATATCAGGTTACAGGCTTCAATTATGCTAAAAAGTACTAAAGAGCTACTTAAAATGGCACTGTTTGCTAGTGAAAAACACATATTTATTTGCAATATAAGTAAGTCAGTAAGAATTGTTTAATAGATATTGTTAACAGGTATGAAAAATAGATAAAAAAAAATTAAAATATCTAAATATCTATGTAAATATCTAAAATATATGATATTCTTTTCATTTTTAAAATGACAAAAAATAAGAAAAATGAATTTTCAGTATTATAAAACAAGGTAGATCCTGAGGGTTGCCGGTTCGATACTCAGCCAAGTCGAGTTCATGTCGAGGTGTCCTTGGGCAAGACACCGATGGGTCGTGGTTGAGCACCTTGCATGGCAGCTTCATTAGTGTGTGAATGTGATGTATGATGTAAAATGCTTTGGGTATCATTCCAGGTAGAGTAAAGTGCTATATAAATACGGACCACTTACCATTATATTCCTTAGGGATGTGCTTGACTAGTTGACTGACTTGTTGAAATGGCGCACAAAGTTGCCTGCAACTTTAAACAGTTGACTGCTTTTGTTTGGATGAAAGTAATGTCTTATTGCACAGAGATGGAGAACTGCTCACAGTACTGTGCTAAAAGAACCATATGGCTTATTTAAGAGCAAGAGCGAGAGAGAGAGAGAGAGAGAGAGAGAGAGAAATGCCAGCTGGTCCGGCACACGGTGGAGATCTGACTTAAAGCAGGGCAGTCAGAACAAAAGAGTTAGCAGTGAGAAACTGCCTGTTAAGTGGTGATTCTTCTTGCTCCAAGCTTCAACATTAAGTACCACAACTCTTCTGGTTATAGCAGAGTCCCGTGTCTCCCTTACCACTGCTGGGTAAAGAGGTACTGTCGCTGCATATTTTAAAGGGGCAATTGTTTAACCCTGAATCAAAAAGGCAAATCTTGATTCTTCCATTTTAAGCAATTACAGACCCCATCTTGAAGCTTCCTTTTATGTCAAAGATTTTAGAGAAAGTTCCTCCAATTACAGACATTCCTAAATGCACAGACTACGCTTAAAAATTTTTAGTTTGGTTTTAAATCATTTTACAGCACAGCATCTGCACTTCTAAGACATTTTAATGAGCTTTTATTTACCACTGATGCTGGTGATCCTCCATCCTTGTGCTTTTTGGCCTCACTGTTGCTTTTTACATGGCCAACCAAACGATTTACCTTTCTCATCTAGAGCACAGCATGACATCAGGGTCACTGCCCTCTGGTGATTTAGCTTTCACTTTATATTCTCTCAATCTGTTTATTAATCTATTTATTTTTCTTTTTTCCTTTAGAATTTGGTATTTCTTATCACTTTTATATGGATGATACATACATTTAATGCATTTTAATCTTTTAATCTCTTTAAAAGTATAATAGTCTTTTAAAAATTGTAATTTCTTCTAGCATTATCAATCTTTTAATTTCTTTTTTTGGTATTCTACCTTTCTAATTATTTTATTATAGCCATCGTAATCTGCTAATTTCTTTTATTGCATTTTGATCTTTTAATTTCCTTTTATACATTTGTGTCTTTTAATTTACTTTTAATACATTTTAACACTTTAATTGAATTTAGTGTATTTTTTAATTTTTTTTAGATTTATTTAGTATATTTCAGATTTTGTTCCCCAAATCTTTAAATCTCATTTTAGAATGCAGATTTTTGGATGTGTATGGATTGTTCCTATATGTGTGGAGAAAGTGCTATATAAATAAAGTGAATTGGATTGGAAGTGAGTAAACCCCAAAGCTAGCTGCAGCTTCAGCTCAGGAAGAATCACATCGCTTCCACATCACAACCTCAGTTTGGAGGTGGAAGCAGGAAAGTGGATAATTCAGACAGTGGAAGCAACAGACATGAGCAGCACAGTTACTAAACCATCACAGAAATGTTGAGGCTCAGGAGCAAAAAGATTGGTTCACCTGTCCCCAACGAATCGTATTCTATCATATTGCATTTTACCTCAAATTAAATAATTACAAGTTTATGAAAATGATGAAAGTAAAAAGATTTATTTAGAAGATATATTCCATGTTAATGGAACAAAACATTAAATATAAATAAATATCCCCACGAAACGTCATGAGTCAATTACTTACATTAAAACATTGTCTGATTGTTGAATCCAGCTGTTGTCTTGGCAATGCAGTAACTGCTTTTGTTGAGTCATTGAATCCCTGGACTAATGCATTCTAATAACAATAATTTTGGGGGTATTTATGTTTTCATAATATTGTGAAGACATTTTCTGGTTTTTCTAGCTGCTCTTTTGATAAGCAAAAAAATAAATAAAATAATAAAAAAAAAAAAACTAAAAAAAAAAAAAAAAAAAAATGTTATAACCTGACAGCTTTATTGTAAAAACGTGAAATGTATCACGTTATAATGTGATAAATTTGATTGTAAGAACATTAATCAAATTAGCCTGTACTGTATGCAGATGTTGTTGTGACCTATTTTGGGGAAAAATACATTTTTTGGAAAATGTTCTCATCAAGCCGAAACGTTTCAGCTATGTTTGTCAATGATTAATTGTTCTACTCTGATTTATTGTCATACACACAGAAATGTGGGACTGTTATGAGCAACTCGGCCTGAGTGTGTGCGCTGCTATTAGTTAATGACATGTACCACTGATTATTTTCTGGTTAGCAGCTCTTTGTTAAGTGAGATTTCAGAGACTCAGATTCACCCTATCACTATCAGCAACCATGCACCAGTTTCCTTCCCTTTGAGGAACACAAGAATCACACCATCGGCTAAAAGCTGGAGATTTAATACAGCGTTGCGTAAAGATCCCGACTTTATCAGCTACGTCACAAAAGAATGGGCTATATACTTAGAAAACAATGACAAACCAGGAGTCTCAGCATGTGTTCTGTGGGAAGCAGGGAAGGCGGTAATGCGAAGCAAAATTTTCTCTTTTGCATCACATAAGAAAAGAAAGAAAACTCAAAAATATTAGAATTAGAACTAAGAATTAAATCATTAGAGGACTCCTACAGTGCTCCACCAGATGAACTAACAATGACCCAAATAAGGAAGGCTAGACTTGAATTAAATGAAATAATTAACAAGAGAACAGAATTTCTGGTGCAAAGATTACGCTTGGAGACGTTTGAACATAGAAATAAATCTGTAGGTCCAGATCCAGTAGGTAATATTACGCATGAGCCAGATGCTATAAACATTTTTAGAGATATCTATAAAACTGTATACATCACACTTAGATCCATCAGACAACGATATCCATAATTTTCTTAACAGTATAGATCTTCCAGGTTTACAGCAGGAAGACGTCACAGCCTTAGATTCCCCCCTCACAGTGGAGGAGCTACACAAAGTCCTTAAACATATGCCCTGTAAAAAAAGCTCCAGTTCCGGATGGCTTCCCAGCAGAGTCTTTAAAGAATTCTGGTCAACACTGGCCCCTACATTTTTCAAAATGGTGACACAAATAAAGGAAAATGGTTACTTACCCCCACAGGTAAGTAACCAGGTAAAGACCCCACAATACCATCTAGCTACAGACCTATATCAGTGATAAATGCTGACCTTAAAATAATCTGCAAAACATTAGCTGGAAGGTTAGAGAAAGTAACTCCTCTTATTATACACCTTGATCAAACAGGCTTTATAAAGGGCAGATATTCCTCTGTTAACACGCGGAGACAAATTAATATAATAGATTATTCTACAATCAATAACCTGGAAACAATAATAGTTTCTTTAGATGCAGAGAAAGCTTTTGATCGAGTTAACTGGAAATATTTACTAGCTACTTTAAACAGATTCGGCTTTGGACCATCTTTCATTAACTGGATTAAAATCTTATACAGTTCTCCTAATGTGAGTGTCAGAACAAATGATCAAACCTCTCCAAGTTTTAATTTACAAAGGGGCACCAGACAAGGTTGTCCACTATCCTATTAAAGGCATTCGGTCCAAAAATATATTTCATGAAATAAGTCTTTATGCTGATGACGTTTTACTATTCCTCCAGAACTCACAAACCTCTCTATCTGAAACACTCTCGCTAATTAATAAATTCTCATCACTCTCGGATTACTCCCTTAAAATGTACAGTTACACCCATCAACTGTAGCCTTCAGAATCTACTCAACATCACCTTACAATTAGGTAACATTAGACACATGGGTGTAAATATTCCCTCCAGGCTCTCAGAACTATCCATTCATCCATCCATCCATCCATTTTCTTCCACTTATCCAGGGTCGGGTTGCGGGGCAGCTGCCTAAGCAGGGAAACCCAGACTTCCCTCTCCCTGGCCACATTCACCAGCTCATCCTGAGGGATCCCGAGGCGTTCCCAGGCCAGCCGAGAGATGTAGTCTCTCGTGTCCTGGGTCTTCCCCGGGGCCTCTTTCCGGTGGGGCGTGCCCGGAACACCTCACCAGGGAGGCGTCCAAGAGGCATCCTAACCAGAGGCCCGAGTCACCTCATCTGGCTCCTCTCGATGTGGAGGAGCAGCAGCTGTACTCAGAGCCCCTCCTGGATCACCAAGCTTCTCACCCTATCTCTAAGGGAGAGCCCGGCCACCCTGTAGAGAAAACTAATTTCGGCCGCTTATATTCACGATCTTGTTCTTTCGGTCACTACCCACAGCTTGTGGCCATAGGTGAGGGTGGGAACGTAGATCGACCGGTAAATCGAGAGCTTTGCCTTTTGGCTCAGCTCCTTCTTCACCACGACAGACCGATGCAGAGTCCGCATCACTGTAGACATCGCACCGATCTGCCTGTCGATCTCCCGCTCCATTCTTCCCTCACTCTTGAACAAGATGCCAAGATACGTGAACTACTACACTTGGGGCAGGACCCTATTGCAGACCTGGAGAGAGCACTCCACCCTTTTCCGGCTGAGGACCATGGTCTCTGACTCGGAGGTGCTGATTCTCATCCCAGCCGCTTCACACTCGGCTGTGAATCGCTCCAGTGAGAGCTGAATACCACGGCCCGACGAAGCCAACAGAACCACATCATCTGCTAAAAGCAGAGACCCAATCCTGAGGCCACCAAACCGGATCCCCTCAACACCAGAAATTCTGTCCATAAAAGTTATGAACAGAATCGGTGATAAAGGGCAGCCTTGGCGGAGTCCAACCCACACTGGAAACTATTCTGATTTACTGCCGGCAATGCGGACCAAGCTCTGACACTGGTTGTACAGGGACCGGACAGCTCGTACAAGTGGGTCCAGCACTCCATACTCCCGGATCACCCCCCACAAGAGTCCCCGGGGGACATGGTCGAATGCCTTCTCCAAGTCCACAAAGCACATGTACATTGGTTGGGCAAACTCCCATGCCCCCTCAAAGACCCTGAAGAGGGTGTAGATCTGGTCCACTGTTCCACGACCCGGACGAAAACCACACTGCTCCTCCTCAATCTGAGGTTCGACTAACTGATGGACCCTCCTCTCCAGCACCCCTGAATAGACCTTACCGGGGAGGCTGAGGAGTGTGATCCCCCTGTAGTTGGAGCACACCCTCCGATCCCCCTTTTTGAAGAGGGGGACCACCACTCCAGCTGCCAGTCCAGGGGAACTGTTCCCAATGTCCAGGCGATGCTGCAGAGGTGTGTCAGCCAAGACAGCCCTACAGCATCCAGAGCCTTAAGGAACTCTGGGCGGACCTCATCCACCCCAGGGGCCCTGCCACCGAGGAGCTTTTTAAGCACCTCAGCGACCTCAGCCCCAGAGACAGAAGAGCCAGCACCAGCTACCCCAGACTCTGCTTCCTCATCGGAAGACGTAATGGTGGGATTGAGAAGGTCTTCGAAGTATTCCCTCCACCGCTTCACAATGTCCCGAGACGAGGTCAGAACCCCTCATCCCAACTGTACACAGTGTTGACGGAGCAGTGCTTTCTCCTCCTGAGCCACCAGATGGTGGACCAGAATCTCCCCAAAACCGTCCAGGAGTCATTCTCCAGGGCCTCTCCAAACTCCTCCGTTGCCCGAGTTTTTGCCATAGCGACTGCCGAAGCCGCGCTCCGCTTAGCCCACCAATACCCATCAGCTGCCTCTGGAGTCCCACAGGCCAAAAAGGCCCTATAGGACTCCTTCTACAGCATCCCTTACTGCCGGTGTCCACCAACGAGTTCAGGGGTTACCGCCATGACAGGCACCGACGACCTTACAGCCACAGCTGTGGCTGGCCGCCTCGACAATAGAGGCACGGAACACAGCCCATTTGGACTCAATGTTCCCCGCCTCGCCCGGGACATCGTTGAAGCTTTGCCGGAGATGGGAGTTGAAACTCTTTCTGACAGGGGACTCTGCCAGAAGTTCCCAGGAGACCCTCAGTACACGCTTGGGTCTGTCAGGCCTGACCAGCATCCTCTCCCACCATCTGAGCCAACTCACCACCAGGTGGTGATCACTTGACAGCTCCGCCCCTCTCTTCACCCAAGTGTCCAGAACATGCGGTCACAAGGCTGACGACACGACTACAAAGTCAATCATCGAACTGCGGCCTAGAGTGTCCTGGTGCCAAGTGCACATGTGGGCACTCTTATGTCTGAACAAGGTGTTCGTTATGGACAGTCCATGACGAGCACAGAAGTCCAATAACAAAACACCACTCGGAAACAGGGGGGCCGTTCCTCCCAATCACGCCCCTCCAGGTCTCGCTGTCATTGCCCACGTGAGCATTGAAGTCCCCCAGCAGAACGAGGGAGTCCCCGGAAGGAGTGCTCTCCAACAACCCCTCCAAGGACTCCAAAAAGGGTGGGTACACTGAACTGTTATTTGGTGCATAAGCACAAACAACAGTCAGGACCCGTCCCCCTACCAGAAGGTGGAGGGTGGCTACCCTTTCGCCCACCAGGGTAAACCCCAACATACAGGCGCCAAGTCAGGGGGCAATGAGCATGCCCACACCTGCTCGGCGCCTCTCACCGGGAGCAACTCCAGAATGGAAAAGGGTCCAGCCCCTCTCAAGGACAGTGGTTCCAGAGCCCAAGCCGTGCGTTGAGGTGAGTCCAACTATATCTAGCCGGAACCTTTCAACCTTGCGCACCAGCTCAGGCTCCTTCCCCCGCCAGAGAGGTGACATTCCACGTCCCTAGAGCTAGCTTTTGCAGCTGAGGTTCAGACCGCCAGGGTCCCCGCCTCTGGCAGCCGCCCAGCTCACACTGCACTCTACCCCTATGGCCCCTCCTGCAGGTGGTGAGCCCATGGAAGGGGAGGCCCATGTCACCCTTTCGGGCTGAGCCCGACCGGGCCCCATGGGCAAAGGCCCGGCCACCAAACGCTCGCCTCCATGCCTCATCTCCAGGCCTGGCTCCAGAGGGGGGCCCCGGTGACCCATGTATGGGCAAGGGAAACCTTGGTCCTTGCTTTCTCCGCATCATAGGGGTGATTTGAGCCGCACTTCATCTGGTCCCTCCCCTAGACACCTGTTTGCCATAGGTGACCCTACCAGGGGCTTGAGCCCCCAACAACATGGCCGCTAAGATCGCCGGGACGCACAAACTCCTCCACCACGATAAGGTGGCGGCTCAAGGAGGAGTTCTCAGAACTCCTTCTTTTATACTCTTAAGAAGGTGAATGTGATTAAGTTTTGTTAGCGCTCAGAACTAACAAAACTTAATCATCTCCCTCCCTCCCTCTGGCTCGGGAGACCCTGCCTGGGCCTCGGGGGGTCTTGGTTACCCTGGGCATGCCATCGGGGTCGGGCTGATCTGATGCCGGACAGGTACCCTTGGGATTACGATGTGTCCGTAGGGACGAAGGGAGGGGTAGGGGGAAGGGGGGTGGCGGGGGTCCTGCCTAGCTTTGGTGTTGGGTTGGCGTGACCAGCGGTGGTTTTGCCTGGGGCAGTCGGGCCCCGTCAGGTTCCTGGGCGGAGCTCTGCTGGGGGGAATGGTTGGCCCATGGACCTGTGGGGTGCCTGCCCACTGTGCGGCGCCTGGTGCCCGCTGGGCCTGCTCACCATCGCCCTGTGCTGCCCGGTGCCCCTGCCCCGTCGTGCCGGGGGGCTCCAGTCTGGGGACCCCTCTGCTCTGGTCTGAGTGGACCACTGCTCTGTCTGCTTGTGCTGTCTTATGCTTGGTGCTCTGTGGATCTGCTGGATCTTTGGGGCCTCAGGCTCCCCCCCGTCCCCTGCTGATGCAAGGCCCCCTTGCAAGCACACATTTCTTCCTTGTTGCATGGCCACACACGCACGTTCACACATGCATGCTCACAAACGTGCTTGTCTCTCCACCTGCTTCTGACTAGATGTTGCTGATGTTTGTGTGTTGGTACGTTTCTTTGCAGGTACATTTGATGACTACTGTACTTTTTCATATCATCATTATCCCATTTTCTTTATGTATCATGTAGTACTGTGGTAGTTTATATATATATATATATATATATATATATATATATATATATATATATATATATATATATATATATATATATATATATATATATTGTGGTGTGTTTTAGGCAGCATAGGAAACTGTTATTTCTACAGTTTAATCCTGTCCTTTTCTCCCTTTTTTTTTTTTTTCTTCACTCTTCTTCTATCTCCCTGTCAGGTTCGGCACTGACATATAAAGACTAAAGTAAATAAGATTACAATAAAAATATCAAGGACAGCCATGTATATAACATGTCTCCCATTGTAGAGCAAATGTGTCAAGCAAAATATGGCACACAGACCACCGTTCTGTATGTTACGATGCTGGACAGGACAGGGTCAAAAAAAAAAGAAAAAAAAAATGAAAATAAACATCTGTGTTAAAATAAATATGAATATATCAGATCAAATCTAGCCACATCAAATGGACCTCTCTAAATATTAACTACTGTCTAAACCGTATTTATCCCATTTAGCTAGATGTATATGAAACCTGTAGTGGACATATGAGGAAACATACATGCTTCATGTTTTCATGTGAGACTGGCCAGTGCGGACATCTTTAAAGAAAAAAGAAAAGAAAACATTATTTCAGTTGCATGTGCATCTTAAAAAGAAGGAAACAAATTACATTAATCAATCATAGAACAAGTGAAAGCATCAATATATTGTGAAGTTGGTTCTTGCTGTGCACTCCTGTGGTGCAGCTTCATAAAGCAGAAAATACACATTTTCTTTTGTTTGTTTTCTGGTCTCTTTTTTCAGTTTTTAAATGAATGCTGTCCAATTCAGTCAGAAGAATAAATCTTTCAAAACTGCCCTGCAGGTTCAAAGACGATCAGACTGGCTGATCAGTGACTCTTTTGCCTGACAGTGCAGGGGCTACACGTCAGTTTCCAGTGCAGAGAGGTCACCTGACCCCAATTATGTTTTTATATTTCACTCTGGGCATTTGAATGGAAAATATTCTAACACTGCCTTCGTTGGCTTCTTCCTAATAGACAGGGTTGTGTGGATGAATTAGCATCTGTGTGGGTGTATGTGCTCACCCAGGCTCACAGTGATGCTGTGATCACAACACTGATTTTGATGAAGTGGTAATTAAAATGGATATGCGTATGGATACAGCAGCTGCTTCAGGAATGAGGCCCGGCTTGTAAACACTCAAGTATTCAGAGACTAACTTTAGCCTGGATCAGCTGAATGATAAGCAGCTCTGTAGCTGAAAGGGGACTGAAATGTTACATTTTTTGTGATATTGAGGCTGTGGTGCGCATTAATATTAAAACATAAAGGTCATGGCTTTTATGCTGTTGAGTAAAGGCTTGAATATGACAACACTGAGTGAACCGAGAGAGTCACTAGGTGTAGTTGTATTTTGGCAATAATTATGGTGACTTCAGTTGCATCTTGTGGTATCTGCGCAAATCCTGATAACCTCACAATTAACATCACTGTCAAGATCTATGCCTAAAATCTTTCAAGCTCCAAATACTCAACTGTATGTGCCAGTTCACCATTGTGTAACTAATTAAGCAAAGAGTTTGTGACTGTAAAGCCCTCCCTATAGAGAATTTTTGAGCCAAATAATTACATAACATAGTATTAAAAAAACTTAGTGCCAGTCTTTCCTATAAGCGACATAGGCAGTCACCTAGGGTGCCATGTAGTGGGGGTCCGCACTTGCAAGCCAATTCTACCAGAAGGGGTTATGACAAAGCTAGTTCACACTGCAGGTAACGTTCATGCGTTGCCCAATTGATGTAATAAATAGGCATCAAAATGAAGATGTATCAACATTAATATAGATACACACACACACACACACACACACACACACACACACACACACACACACACACACACACACACACACACACACAAATTATATATATATATATGTATACTGTATATATATATATATATATATATATATATTCAGATACTATGTGGTTACATTTAGGCACCAAACTTACTTGGTTTAATGTATCATAATATTGCATAACGCAGCAATAAAAAGTCATAACTGTATTTACTTTTTATTCAAAAATACATTTGCACACTAAAGTTGACTGCATTGCTGTCTGTGTGCATGAAGCAAAAACAAACAAACAAACAAAAAAAACAAAACTGTAGCATTAGAGATTTTTATCATGTAGTCTGGAGTGTCCTACTAATATGCTTGCTCATGTGAAAAGGGCTGGCACTTGGTAATTGTGCAGTTAAATCAGGGTTCAGAAAGGTTTGGTTTGATACCCAACTAGTTTTAAAAGAAGACTGTAATATAAGGATAAGTTTCTCGTGCTATAATTGGGGATGAAATGTGTTAAAGGCTGCAGTATAATCAATAAAAGTTATGGTGCAAGTGCTTTGGGTTTCTTTAAATACCTGGTGATAAAACAGGTGAAATATTCATGGCTTCATCCCTGTTTTTCTCTTTCTTTGCCAAAGGCTCAACTCTGGATTGATCTCAGCTCTGAGTAGGGACACAATAAATTTTTAAAGATATTTCATTACTGTAGAAGTAAGAGCTAAAGACTTATTGCTGCACTGGAAGTCACAACTGATTTATCAGAATAACTGCAAATTCTTTGCTTGATGGGATTCACTGGGAGTCAGTTTAAGATTCAACCAGCTTAAGCTGTGTTGTACTGTAGGAAAATATCTATTATTGATAATCTTTTTTTACAGACAACGAATGGGATGACTCAGAGGATGCTTGATTGTGTAGATATTGGTTCAGATAGAACATATTTGCCACTTGAATATAATTCCCTCTTGCAGACACAGCCAAAGCTGGCACCGTGTCAAGAAGGACTGCTGTTGTATGTATGTTGTATAACCTCTGTATGTCAACATCTCCCGTCATCTCCAATCTTTTCATGTGCAATTAACAGTGCAGCACCAGTGGCAGAGCTAATCCTCCTGCAGAGAATGAAGCTGGAAGCTATCAGGATGTCAAGTTATGAATAAATGTTCATTCTCGAGAAAGTAATTTAATCTTCTACCAAATTAACTCAGGTGGAAATGTGGAGATAAGTAAGGAGAATTTGTACAGCCGACAATGTCACTGAAGATAAATTGAAGAGTTTAAACTCATTTGAAAGGTGTGGTCTAGGTCATCTGTAACCACACTTATGCCATTTTTCAATTAGTATTTTCTATGTGGTTTAATAGGCTTCTCATATAAGAGCAAAATAGGTATGAATGACTACCTGTGTCATATTGATGGCTTGTGTTTCTTGAAATTACGAACATATTTCTAAGAAGCACTGTCCACTTTTTTATCCTGCACCCCTGACAAAAAGAAACATTCCAATATCCTTCATGGTGGATAAACCCTGAGTCAGCAATAATGTATTTACTGTGTCTACAGTATTTCTTTGTCTGCAGAATTTGCTGTCAAAGATCACCATCCCTTGAGGATCACTGTAGACACTCCTAGAATCTCTGTTATTAAACTGAGAAAAGTAAATTTAATAAGCAGTGCTTCAAATAAATAAAAAGAGGTCACAACTATAGAGCTGATGGAATGAAAGAATTTATGATACTTTGAGTTTTGGATCTTTTACACATAAAATACTTTGGCAAGTGAACAGATGGTGAGATGGGTGTAAAATATATTTAAAAAAAAAAAAAATACACACTAAAACAAAAGGTTATCACATGATAGTTTTGTATTATGCACATGTTGTTAATCATCACTCTCCAAAACTGGTTCATCATCAGTGTGAGGTAGTTCTTTTACACAGATTCCATGGACCTGTAGGCAGAAACATAATTGGCATGGTTATCTAATGTATATATATATATAAATATATATATATATATATATATTTATATATATATATATGTATATACATACACATATATGTATAAAAATGAAATTCTCAAGGTACTATAAAAATTTCCTACATATTGAAATGTTTACAGTACAGCTGGTGAATGGTAAATTTTTGTGTTTGTGTGTTTAAAGGTTTGTGAGTTTTTCCACTTGGGGTTTTGTTTACCTTTGACTTGATAAATACTGACCAAGCGGGAACTTCCGCCTGTAAAATGGGAAGCCTATGCGGAAGTGCAAAAAAATTGCAGTTTGCCACTCATCCGCTAGGGGCTAGCTCCAAAACAGAGCAAATCGAGCAAATCCCCGTAGACTCCCTTGTTAAAAAGGCCAACTTCACAGCAGAAATAAACATGTTTAAAGCCTGCTACAAAAATCCATTTTAGGATTAAAAGGTCAAGTTTACCTTCATGTCAACTGTGAGGAGGGTGAATTTTTTTCTAACTCATCTGTTTGGATGTTATTTAATCTTGAAATTCAGCATAATCAGGGGCGTGTCCTTTTGATTGAGAGGTATCCAATTTCCGAGGCAAGAAGGAAGAGTGCAGCACTAACAGAGCGTCTTAGCTTTGGCCCGCCCTCAGTTAGCTGGTTAGCTACCGTTGCTCAGGGGTTGGCTTGGTTAGCTCTTAACTACAGGCAGCTCTGAGTTTGATGGGTGTCAATCATTCACCCCCACCTTCACAGTCCCCCTCTTTGCCCATTTTTGGATTTTCCGAGATTAACTACATGCATAACACTACCAAGATGGCAACGGTGGGAACGCACAATGAGCTTCACTTGTGCACTTCAGAAACCTACGGGTGACGTCATGGAGGCTCCATCCATCTTTTATATACAGTCTATGATCCTTACTAGAAAATCTTTTGAAGTGTTAACATTGCCTTATGAAAATTAATAGGAAATATCGACAGGGAGCCAATCCTCTTCCTGTATTTAATGGCTGAATTGACATTATGTTTTACTTTGACATTCCTGTTCCCACAAGGATGACTCCTATTGATCCAGTGACCCATCAGCTATAGTGCCGTTCACTATATCTTTAACAAGGGCTATGGTTTACATCATTTATCACAATGATAACAGCGTATTCCAGTAAGTTGTGGAGACCAGGGGACATTTAAGTCATGGAGAAGACCTTCAAACAGTGTAAATGAAATTAATCAATATCTGTAATAACACCACACTGCAAAAATAAAAAATGTAAAAACACTTAAAAATCTACTTATTAGCTTTTCAGGGTCAAATTAATTTTCAGTGTTAATATTAAAATTGTGTAGTGAGAACTCTGCAAAAGAGAAAGATCTGGAGGTATTTGAGAACACATGCCTATCTGGAGAGAGGAAAGAGCAATCTATACAAAGAAAAAAAAAAAGACCACAGTATTCTGCAGAGCACCATTTATGCACATAGAAAAGGATAATCCCATCATTTTACTTAGTCTAAAGAAGAGAATGTGAGAACTGCTTTTTCAGAGCGTCTTCACAGCACAGATTCACATTGTGACAGTGCAAAAACACAATGCACAGACTGAACAACAGAACTCAGGAAATTGTCATTTCTCATTACATTTCTGATAAGCTTGCCTAAGGATGAAACTCACTTGTAATTTAGACTTCACTTTTTTGATTTGGTGAGGTTTGTAGATAAATTTAATGAGAACTCATCAAGGAATTACTTAAGTGTGCTACTTATTTTCATTTATATTCTTACTCTATTAATCATATTGAATATATCTCTTATCTGTAAGCTCATATAGGGGTAAGTGAGAAGAACACGTGGGGGGCTGACTAATTGTGTCTGCTGGTAAAATAACATGTGAAATGTTACACTTAAAGGAAATGTCTAAGTTAACTGGAGTCCAGAGGAAATCTCCGGCTTGTCCGTGTATTGTCTTCTTGTTCCTGTTTTTTAGGACCTGTGACTGCAGCCGACCCGACTTCTGCAACTGCAGCATTAGTCAGCAAAACTGTATATAATCAGACCCATATATAAAGGATCCAGGTTCAGTTAGAGGGAGTCTGACCGTAGCGAGCAGCGGACTCCGTATTGTATTAGTTTAGTGGACAGATTATATGATAGATTATTTGAATCTAGGATTCTGTAATTGCACATTCTCATATCAATTGTAATTAATAAATTGGTTAACTTGAGAGAAGTAGTCGGTCATATTTTGATCCATCAAAGAACGTGCTGGAGGAAAACCTCAGGTAAAAACATTAGTGGGTACAGTATCTAGTAACTAAAATTGTGGGAATTTATAAGTACCTGTTTAGTTTTACTCAGAAAAGAAGTACCTGTTTGATTACTTCTTTATTTAAAGGTTTTCTCCAGCAGGTTTTAGTCACAGTAGGCACATTTAACCTGATGTTCTTCATGACACAAGTGGTAAATATTTTAAGTTATGGGTCATTATATCTGCAATTCAACTGCTACATTAGTCTCATCCAACGTTTGCCATATTGGTGGCCATTTTTCTTCCTTTGTTTTTCATAGATGCAGCTACAGAAAACAGCTACCTAAACTTTCAGAATTATGCAAAAAGTTGACTAGATAATTGTTTGTCTCTGAAAATTACATGTAACTAATCTGTAAAATTGTAATAAACAGTGATGTGCTGCAGTGATTGCGTCTCCTAACAGACCTGAACCAGTCCTGCTGATGTGCTTACAAACACCTTCTGCCATTCAGTTTCATTCTTTGTTTTGTTTACAAACAGTTTTGGCACCCAGTGTGAATAATTACAGAGATAGGGAGGTAAGGATAAATACCTTGACACTAGAGATCATTGGTGTGATGGTTGAATGGCTAGATGGCAGAAGGTTCAGAGGAGAGAAGAATAAAAATAAAATAAAAAATTTTTGAAAAGATAGAACGGGAGATAGAGGGATTAATAAATGTTTTTGGAGACTATCGATGGAGGAGTGGGAGAATAACTAAATGGATTAAAGAGAAATACCAGATAAACATATAACATTTAGTGTATTTGTTGTTATCAGTTGTTATCTCTGGGGAGATTGAGAGATTCATTAGGACCTTAAACAACAACTATGTTCGCAATGAACACAAAAGACTCATAAATATCAAAGCTGAATATTTTTGGAAGTTGGAGTGGGGCTTTTTTAGTTTTAGTATCTTAGGAGGATATCTGTGTGTACAGGTGACTATTACTGTGCATAATTATTAGGCAACCTAACAAAAACCAAATATATACCCATTTCACTTATTTATTTTCACCAGGGAAACCAATATAACAACTCAAAATTTACAAATATACATTTCTGGCATTCAAAAACAAAACAAAAACAAATCAGTGACCAATATAACCACCTTTCTTTGCGAGGACACTCAAAAGCCTGCCATCCATAGATTCTGTCAGTGTCTTGATCTGTTCACGATCAACATTGCGTGCAGCAGCAACCACAGCCTCCCAGACACTGTTCAGAGAGGTGTACTGTTTTCCCTCCCTGTAGATCTCACATTTGATGAGGGACCACAGGTTCTCAATGGGGTTAAGATCAGGTGAACAAGGAGGCTATGTCATTATTTTTTCTTCTTTTAGACCTTTTCTGGCCAGCCATGCAGTGGAGTACTGCGTGTGATGGAGCATTGTCCTGCACAAAGATCATGTTTTTCTTGAACGATGCTGACTTCTTCCTGTACCACTGCTTGAAGAAGGTGTCTTCCAGAAACTGGCAGTAGGACTGGGAGTTGAGCTTGACTCCATCCGCAACCCGAAAAGGTCCCACAAGCTCATCTTTGATGATACCAGCCCATACCAGTATCCCACCTCCACCTTGCTGGGGTCTGAGTCGGAGTGGAGCTCCCTGCCCTGTACTGATCCAGCCACGGGCCCATCCATCTGGCCCATCAAGACTCACTCTCATTTCATCAGTCCATAAAACCTTAGAAAAATCAGTCTTATGATATTTCTTGGCCCAGTCTTGACGTTTTATCTTGTGTGTCTTGTTCAGTGGTGGTCGTTTTTCAGCCTTCCTTACCTTGGCCATGTCCCTGAGTATTGCACACCTTGTGCTTCTTGGCACTCCAGTGATGTTGCAGCTCTGAAATATGGCAAAACTGGTGGCCAATGGCATCTTGGCAGCTTCACGTTTGATTTTCCTCAGTTCATGGGCAGTTATTTTGCTCCTTGTTTTTTCAACACGCTTCTTGCGACCCTGTTGACTATTTTGAATGAAACGCTTGATTGTTCGATGATCACGCCTCAAAAGCTTGGCAATTTTAAGAGTGCTGCATCCCTCTGCAAGACATCTCACTATTTTTGACTTTTCAGAGTCCGTCAAATCTCTCTTCTGACCCATTTTGCCAAAGGAATGGAAGTTGCCTAATAATTATGCACACCTGATATAGGGTGTTGATGTCATTAGACCACACCCCTTCTCATTACAGAGATGCACATCACCTGATATGCTTAATTGGTAGTAGGCTTTCAAGCCTGTACCGGTTGGAGTAGAACAACATGCATAAAGAGGATGATGTGGTCAAAATACTCATTTGCCTAATAATTCTGCACACACTGTAAGAAGTGAAAAAGAACATAAAAAGGGTGTAGAGCCCAAGCAGGGGAGAGAAGAAATGAGAAGAGAACTAAATTATATGTAAAGAATTAGCATTAATTAATTAGAATTAATGACATTCTGTTGTTGTTGATTCCTGAGAATGGAGACAAATGGCTTCAGGCCTAATGAGAACAAGCGGCCTTCAGCAAACAGACATGACTGTTCAAGCAAATAACAATCAGGTCTTATACTTTTTTAAATAAATGAATTTAATAGAGTAACTGCAACTGCAAGCATTTATAATTGATATTTACATTTTCAATAATGAGAAAATGCAGACTTGACTAGGTAAAGCTGTGTTTGGTAAACCAAGGGGCATATTATCATGACCTCAATTAGAACATGTGTTAAGCAGTTTTGGCTTCATCTACGAAACTCTGGTTTAAATACTGTAGCAGAGTGTTGTCATTAAATTACAATCATGCGATAATTAAACAACCAAAAACATTCTATGTTCACTAGAAAACAGTGAAGAAATAATTTAAATTTAATTTAATAATTTAAAAAAATATATGCAATACATATGAATACTATTTAAACCACGTATTTTAGATTTACATTTCACTCTACCCACTTTTTTAGTTATGATTGTTCAGATATGCTGCTTTATAACATTTATTTGTTTTGCATATATTTTCGTCTTAGTTGAACCTGTTAATAATTTATTCCTTAGCTTTTTCATTTACTTATTTTTTGGCCTGTGTATACTTTACCTTTTGCTCTTTGAATACATTTTTCTATTTTCTTATTTTAAAATGTTATTTGCACTTTTAAATAATACACGCCCATTTTTGGTGTACTTATGCAATAACATTGAAAGCATTTAATTAAAAAAGAAATGATTAAATATAATTTCAGAATTGCATTGAACATGATTGGATTTTACTCCTCAGAGGATTTTCCATAAACATACACTCACTGGCTAATATTTAGGTACCTCTCCTATTTGTTAAGATAAATATTTAATCTATCTCATTTCCAGATTTCAGAAATTGCAGATCTACAAAGGTTTAGAGTGAATGGTCTGAAATAGAGAAAATATCCAGTGAGCAGGATTTGCCAGGATAGCAAAGCCTTGTTGATGTCAGAGATCAGAGAAGAATGGACAGACTGGTTGGAGATGATGAATACATAACATGCTGAACCTTAAAGCAGATGGACTACAGCAGCAGAGGATGACACCGGGTGCTAATCCTCTCAGCTAATAACAGGAAACTGGGACTACAATTCACCTAGATTCACCAAAAATGGACAAGAGAAGATTGGAAAAATGTTGCCCGGTTTGTTGAGTCTCCATTTCAACTGCAACATTCAGATGGTCATAATTTTGATGGAAATAAGATAAAAGCATGGATCCATCCTGTCTTGTAATCAATGGCTCAGGTAGGGTATATTTTCTTGACACACTTTGGACCCTTTAGTACTAACCCAATCTACCTGAGTGTTGTTGTTGACCATGTCCATCTCTTTATAACGACAGTGTAGCATCTTCTGATAGCTACTTCCAGCAAGACAATGCACCATGTCACAAAGCTCAACTTATCTCCAACTGGTTTCTTGACATGACAATGAGTTTACCATACTCCAATGGCCTCCACAGTCACCAGATCTCAACCCAGTAGAGCAACATGCAGCAACTGTGTGATGCCATCATGTCAGTATGAGCCAAAATGTCTAGGGAAAGTTTCCAACACTTTGATTAATCAATTACATGAAGGTAGTTCTGAAGGCAAAAGAACCTATTACTAGCAAGAGATACTTAATAAGGTTGCCAGTCAGTGTATATTGTTTGATATGCACTATTGTGTGTTTGAGCACATTATTTATTGGCTTTCCATCTGCTGGTAAACTAACAAGCAGTCTTGTTCCCAAAAGCTTGTTGCTTCCATTGATTTATACCACAGTATCATTATACACAGCAGGTATACAGATAATTGACATATGGTCATCTTTTTGGTCACAAAATGTATTTTACGTTTTTAAAGTTTTATAAACTGCATCAACTCTCACACAGACAGCACCCATTACAAGAAAAGAGAGTTAGGAGTATGAAAAAAATATGCGTATTGCCAATTCTGTCTTTAATAATCTCTTTTCTTTATGATTCAGTATTCAGAAGGATCAAAACTAATTGAGAGGAAAAGCCTCCAAGTTGGAACATAAATTCCCAGTAGAGCTAGAGCTCTGAAAAAATGAGGAATGTGAGATGGAAGTGTGGAACACAGTCTCACGACAGCTCCTGAAACTGTCATGAAACAAGAATTTACAAGTTTTAATAAGGAGATGAAACAAACCAGGAGCTCACACATTATTTAACCACAGGCTTAGCTTTTTTTGTCATTTGCTGCTTAACCTTTGCTTTCACTTGCTGTTTTGTGAAATTTGGACAACTTTACTCACCAGGTTGAGTTTAGGTATTTTGAGGGACATGATAAGGATGACAAAAACATCAAGGCTGGGCTTAAAATAGATCCAGGGATGGTGAATGTCAGGGTGCTGAAGGGGATGCAGCATGACCAATGCTATTACTGTAAGACTCAAAGTGTGAATTAAGTCTATTGATATGGTTAATCATTAAATGGTTTACATGTACCCTTTCCCTATTTTAAAACTATCTTTTACATTAAGAATGTTTCAATCTAAGTCTTAAAAGCTAATGCATAAAAGCAGAGTAAGTGACATAGGCCCAAGGATATTTCTGATTGCTAATGAAAGAGTAATAATTTACTGTCCCAATAGTCCAAAGTAATCAACAGTATACCTAAAACTTATTAGTCACTTAAATAATTTGTTTTATTTATAACGCAGTAGCATTCTTCAAGTTAGAGTCCCATAAAATAAACAGTAAACTAAATAAATCAATGATATGTAAGTCTAACAAAATCTTAAGTCAGTGATTCAGTCCCATGGGAGGATAGCACAATCCATTCAAAGGTGAAATATTCATCTTATTTTGGACAACTTTCATAAAGGAAACGCTGAAGCTAGTTTATGGGAATGCAAGTCCTAGCCAGTTAATTAGTATTAATACAAGGCTAGCTAACCCAGCTAGCAGGACAAATTACAAACTTGCCAAAAAGAAGGTGCTACAACACCATCCCACATAACAAACAGCTGCCCTACCTTTTTCTTTTTTCTTTGTTCCTCTGTTTTCTTCTTCTTACATTGTTTTGCCACACTAAGATAATTCCTCCTGATGACATGATAATAATACATTTTATTTGTATAGCACACTTTAAAATCTAACGACATTTCAAGATGCTTCTTTACAGTTCTAAGATAGACAAGATTAAAAGCAATAGTTATAAAATGATCAAGATTACAACATATCAATTCACCCATCCATTTTCTACTGCTTATCCAGGGTCGCAGGGGCAGCAACTTAAGCAGGGAAGCCCAGACTTCCCTCTCCCCGGCTACATTTGCTAGCTTGTCCAGTGTGATCCTGAGGCATTTCCAGGCCAGCTGAGAGATGTAGTCCCTCCAGCGTGTCCTGGATCTCCTCCCAGTGGAACATACCTAGAACACCTCACCAGGGAGTCCTGGAGGCATCCTGACCAGATGCCCGAGCACCTTGTCTGGCTCCTCTTGATGTGGAGGAGCAGCAACTCTAATCTTAGCTCCTTCTGGCTCACCGAGCTTCTCACTCTATCTCTATGGAAGAGCCCTGCAGAGAAAACTCATTTTGGCCTCTTGTATTTGTGATTTCATTCTTTTGGTCACCACTCACAGTTTGTTACCACAGGTGAGGGTACGAGCGTAGATCGACCATTAAATTGAGAGCTTTGCCTTTTGGCTCAGGTCTTTCTTAACAGACCGATGCAAAGGCTGCATCACTGCAGATGCAGCACCGATCCGCCTGCCGATCTCCTACTTCCATCCTTCCCTCACTCTTGTTCATGAGTGAGGGAAGTATGAAGCAAACCAAGCCTCTTTTTCTTTCCAACTTTTTGACTTAGAAGCTCTACAGGCAAAATTATCTATCTACCCAAGCACAGACGAAAACCTACATCACATGCCCACAAACCTTGCATCATACCAGCGTCCACATTGAAGTATGCAACTTATTCTGATAATTTTAAGTTTTCTCATTGGTTTTTGATAGAAAACTATCTATAATGTCATACACTTATATTGATCCCCTCAGTGTCAAGGCTAGAAAAAGATGTGTAGGCAGTAGGACTGGAAGAATCCCCTTTCTGCAGTCACATTGTGAAGGAACTGTTAACAAAAACATTGAGAAGATCACAAAAACCACCAACAGATGTTTGGTATTGTTATTGTAACCAGGCATTTCATGATATTTTTGGCATCTATGTAAAAACAACCATAAGTTTTAAACAATAATATCATAATAAATGTTTTGATCAGCAGACATAAAATGATTTGAACAAACTTGAATATTTCGAAGGACTTCAATGTTGTCAGCACTGACAGGTTGGATAACTGCTAGCCAGTTATGGCGTCTTCCTGAGCTTCTGTGTATTTTCAATAGTTTGAAGAATGATCTCTTGTTGTCTGTGGAACAACTATGTTTAAAGCAACCAACTACATCACAACTTTTAGGCATACTTAAAGGACATTCTATGAAAATAAAAGGAAAATCTGAGGATAGATGCTGAAAATTCAGTGCTGTTACTTTAGCAACTTTTGTTTTTACCAGTGAAAGACCCAGATGTGAAAAAGTTCACTGATGTTCTCAAATGTTCGCGCCTGCCCTGCACCTTTGAAGAATCTGCATCACTCCCAAAATTTTATCAATTGTTTCTAAAAATTTCCTGAAAATTTCATCATAATCCGTTCTTAACTTTTTTGAGTTATGTTGCTAATAGACAGACAGACAAATGTACACTGCCGAAAACATGACCTCCACCATGGTGGAGGTAATAAAAGCATGTCACAACTGTATAAAGCAGCTAAAAAGCCAGTCCAATGTGAAACATTTAGATTTAACCCCTTAAAATCATTAAATTTTCACCTAAATTGTTTTATTTTATGGATAAAACACTTGCTGTGGACCAATGGACTGCTTTAAATGAACCCTTGCTGATGTAACAGGACTATTACTGTTGCTATATGATCTGCCACAGGAGTACAGTATGGTTTCAAAAGTAAACTGCATTGGTGACTGGTCAAAAATAAATGTTAACTGAATCTACAGGTATGACTGTACCCTGGAATGGTATAGATCATTCAAACCTTAGGAATATTAGCTTTTCAACAGTGCATAACGTGCAGGTACTTGGAAGATAGGGTAAATTGGAAGGTAGACAGGGTAAAACACATATTTATTTGTCACGTCCCACCCACAAGATGTCTGCTACCAACGTGTTATAAAATACCAGGCCAGCAGACAAAATGATGTACATGTCTGCCCCCCCTGTACCCTGCCCGGGACAATAGACCCGTTTGTCCCGTCCATATTGGCAGGTATATAAAAGACATTACTGTCAGCATGTCTTGAGCCCTCAGTTCAGTTCTCTGGATATTCCCCCTGCTGAAAAAGTACCCTGAGCTTCATTCATTCATCATCTGTACTGCTTTGTCCATTACGGGTCGCGGGTAAGCTGGAGCCTATCGCAGCATTTTAACAGGTGAGAGGCAGGTACACCCTGGACAGGTCACCAGTCCATCACAGAGCCAACATAGATATGGACAAACAACCATTCACACACACATTCACTCCTAGGGTGAATTTGGAGTGACCAACTAACCTAACATATCTTTGAACAGTGGGAGGAAGCTGGAGAACCCGAAGAGAACCCAGGCATACACAGGGAGAACATGCAAACTCCACACAGAAAGGCCACCGGCCCCCAGGTTCGAACCTCCCCCAGCCAAGACTCGAACCCTGAGCTTCATCATGGACATTTTTTAAGGCCTGTTTATTCTTTTAGTGGTGCAATTATGTGATGCCTGTGAGTGGCAACTATGAATGCTAAACACAGCAGAGATGAGAGATGAAAATCCAGACAAAGTAAGAAGTTCAACAGTAACATAGCTGCAGGAGATATACAGTACTTAAATCAAATGACCTTGTTTATGTAAGTTTTCCCTGTTTCTCTTCACCAACAACCTCCCTGATCTCAGGGTTAATTAAAATGTCTGTGACAGGGTGTTCTGTAACTCTTTAATGAAGTATTTAATAGTTGCATGGGATAATATGTGATATTGCTTAGATGGCGCTCAGAATGTTAGACAAACCTCTTCTTTATTTACTTGTTATCTGGTGTCATGTTGATTCTCTTTATTACAGAGCTCTGCATAGAACTGTACAGTTTCCAGAGTGCTCATCTCCCATTCATATGGGGCTGTGAGAAAATGATTAACATAAAAAGTGAATAAATCATTTTTATCAACTCCTTTCTTTCCCTTTAAAGACAGTAATTAAGGCCTCCATTGACATCTGAAGTTCAATCATTATAAGTGAAGGCAATCTAGCAGAAAATAACTCTTTTTAATTCATTGTCTAATAATTTTCATACCATGTGAAAAAGCAGGATTTAAAGATTGAAAATTATCTACAGGGCTCCAGGGCATTAGTTGATGCTCCAAAAAAAGCTGATCCAAAAACAAGAAAAACATTTAATTTAGCTGCACTATTCCAGTTCCTGTAATTGGTGAGTAATAGTCATTGTCATAGTATTAGTAATAATGCATTTTGACTTTGTCCTACATAGACCATCCAACAACTAGAAATACTCATGAAAGCCCCCAGTGAGGATTAATTTGCCTCCAAAATAATCCTCACCACATGGACTACTTACTCTTGTTTGAACGTTTTGTTTGTTTGTTTCTCAACTACAAAGTAAAAACTATGCAGTTGAATAAAGTCTGTTGGTTTTTCTTTGTGCTATCTTAAAAGGGCATAACTCAGTATTGTTATTCAGACCTACTTTAAAAGTATTTTTATAATTGTATGATCCTACAATGAGACAACAATCCTTTTAAACTAATGGTAGCTCTGTAAAATAACCACAGGCGCAGTTTCTAGTATGTGTTCTGCCAGTGAAGTGTAGTTACAAGACAGGTTCTGCAACTGATCTCAAAAGAGAAAATCAGACAAACACGTAAACAAACAGTTTCAAGAACTTTGTCATAAACTATTGAGCATTAGTCAAAATACAAAAAAGTGCTGAAATTTTTTAAACTATTTATTTACAATAATGAGCAAAGTGTAAATTTGTTATTTATTTTCCGGCACAAGAAAAATATTATCTGAAAAAGTAGCTGAACTATTTCAATTGTCTTTGATGCAGTGAGATGATTTTAGCTAGACAGCAGTGTTTTTAACTCAACATTGCTACAAGTTAAAACAAAACTAATTTATTCATATAGCACATTTCATACACAAGCAACCCAATGTCTGTTCATGACCAAAAGATAAGAAAATACATAAAATGAATTAATTACATGTAAACAGATGCCAACAGGAAACACATACTCATCACTGTTTTAATCTTTGTTGTCTTTATCTTCATTACCATCATCATCACCACCATCATTTTCATCGCTGTCATCATTATCCAGTGCTAGTAACTGAAAAAAGTAACTAGTTACAGATACTAGTTACTTCATTCAAAAAGTAATTCAGTTACTTTGTTGATTATTTACACCAAAAAGTAACGTGTTACTGTTAAAAGTAACCTTTTATTTACTTTTGTAAAAGAACATTCTTAAAAAGTCTGTTATTAATATCCTTATAACTTAATAAGTGTTGTACAAAACGTTATACAAACTCAAACACAAAGTAATTTTTCAAGACTAATTTATTTTACCCTTTAAGACCTGACCCATGAAAAAAATGGTAAGAAAAGTTCGATTTTTTGAATAGGAAGTCTTTATTTGGCCCTTTAACAAAATGTAACACAAAAATTAACGATTTTTTGGGGATATGTACCATTTATTACCATGTGATATTTAAAAATGATTGTAGTGTGATTTTCTGTTATTAGGGGGCAGAAGACAAGTATCAAACTGTGTTAAACAGGATTTAGAGTAAAATTTTTACCATAAAGTGATGCAAAATGTCTCAGAAACTGCATGTATCAAATATGCCACATCTGGATCTTATGGGTTCAGTCAGACCAACAGATTATTTGAATAAATAAATAAATAGAAATAAAAACAGCTGCTCAAACCTTAAATCTATGCAGCATGTTAAGTCATCCAATGGAAAATATTTCTCCTGCATTTTATTACATTCATTTTTATTTACTTAGTTATTCACAGGCATTGTCTCTGTCTTTCTGAAGTGAAGTTGTGCACATGTATGTGGGTAGGGGTGTGCGGGTTCAGATGCCCATGGTAACCAAGGAAATGGGGCTGTGATCAGTAGTTCCAGAAAAAGAGGACTATTAAGCTCAGGTTTCCCATTCCGCATCCAGTGCTTATTGCTTTGTGGACAGCTGTGGGAGAATCTAAAGGGCTTCACAAAGGAACAAATGAGGACTAAATAAGCAAAACAGTTAAGAAAAGAAGCCCAAAACTGACAAAATTTACAAGCATGACTTTGCAACATTTCCCATGTTGTCGTGCATCACTGCTGTTAACAGGGAAAAGCTCACAGCTGCTGGCCCAAATGTATTCATTTAGCTAATAACAGACAAACACACCAAAGCAAAATGGTTAAAAAACGGCGAAAAAGTTATTTAATTTAAAGAGTAATGCATTAAAGGATTAGTTACTGACTAAAGTAATGGCAATACAGTAATGAATTACTAGTAACGTGTTACTACCCAACACTGTCATTATCACTGTTATTATCATTACTATCATCATCATTAACATCATTATAATCTTCATTATCTTCACAGTCATTATCATGACCATCATCATCAGTGTCGTCCATGTTTTTATATGCCACTTGCTATCCCTGGTCTGTCGGACTCTCCCTTCATCAATACAAGATTGTGGTAAAACATTAATGCAACTCTGGATGGAAATAAATCTTGTAATATTGCAAAAGCTTATCGAAACAATGCCACAGAGAATGCTGCTGTAATAAAAGCTAAAGGTGATTTAAACTTTTTAATCTTTTTCTTTTGGTGGCAACTTCTTTTTGGCCAGGCAGTGTATTATCGTACTTCCTCACTGCCGTCACTATCTGTGCCTTAAAGATGCACTATGTAACTCTCTGATCTTAAAACTCTGTGTTCTGGACTCATTTGATGGCACAGTTACATCTATTGTGTGCATTTCAGGAGCCGTTGCTGCGTATCAGTGGAAAAGTGGAAATGACTTTCAGCTTTAAACTTTTTAACAATAACCATTCCCACTACAAATTTCTGACCAAGCACAATTGTTTTGGGACGCCACATGAGAAAAATGTTTAGTCCAGGTGATGTGTTCGAGAACAAGCTGCAAAAACTCCCAAACCAATGCTGCAACAACAAAATTACGTAATTTTGTTGTTGCAAGAACAAAATTGTCTGTTTCGGCAGAGTATAGAAGTTTAGAAGTCTCTGTGGCTCAGATGGCGCCAGCGGATCAGATACAACTTTTGGCCAAGAAACATTCAGTTCCTTGTACACCAGCATTAATATTTTAAATGAATTCTTTGGTGCACAGGAAGCCATTGTGAAAATCTGAGAACCAGAGTGAGTTTTTTTGTCTTTGTGAGGACAAGAGCTATAACATTCTGGAATAGTTGCAGCTGTCTTGACTTTTTTAGAGACCCCTGTAAAAACTAAATTATGCCGAGCCATGGCACTAATTTGTGGATGCTTAAGAGTTATTTGTCTTCTATAGTAACAGGCCAAATACCATGTCTAATACCATGGTATTAGATAATAAATTTTACTTTGTGTAAGCAATGGAGTTTATATACCCAAGCAATTTAAACAGTTTGCATCCTGTCTCACCACCCTCTGGACTTCCAGGATAGAATACCAATACAGAACGAATCAGCATTTAAGGATTTCCCCTGTGGCTGGAGACTAAACGGTCTTTTTACCTCGGCCCATTTCCACACTCATGTAAAATACATTGGTTTCACAACACATGGGACTAGATCAACAAAGAAACTAGGTACATTTAACAAGATCGCTGCAGCCTATGGAGATGTAGCTGCACACATCATAAATCTTCCAGCTATCACATTTTGTTGTGGTGCAGCTGGACATCCATTTAGTTGACAGTTTTAAAGTCTGAGGTTTGTTTGTAAATGCCTGGCATTGCTTTTTTTTTTTTTTTTTTTTTTTGTCTTCTATTAGCTTTATATGAAATAATTATGCCAAAATACAGCATCTTCTTCATCAGTGGGAGGATAATGAAGCTGGAGATTGACAGGTAGAACAGGTTAGAATCATGGTGAAAAGAGAGGTGAACTGAAAGGTAAAGTGTTAATTTACTTATCAATCTAGGTTGTAGGCTATAGGAAGTGACTGAAAGAATTGGATGCAAGTTAAATATGACACATGGGAAGTGACAGATGTGGGACAGAGCTGTCATAACTGCATTAAATCCCAGTCTACAGCTATTTTCCACATACAATCTAACAACTAGATACTGGTCAGTTACACTATGTCATAATATGACAGCGAAACATTCGGCAAACATGAAACTGATTAATTTGAATTTATTCCTTAAAATCAGATTAGGCTGAAATAAATATGACATGTGTTTGTAACCACCCAACCAAATATTAATGATTAAAACAATGATAAAGCAAATAAACTGAGTTCTTAAAACCACATGTATATGAGCACACTAACACTAAAGCCTGGTACCCACATAACGATTTTTTTAATCTTATGAGATTTTTATCTGGTCGAGACCTCACACGTAAACATAAAAAAAAAAATCAGTTTTGGTCGTACTGTGTGTGGTGTGCTTCAATGATGTAATCACAGAACAGTACACACATAACGATTCTGTCCCGCAACTCTTCTATAATCTAGTCCTCCGAGCCGGACAAACATTGAAATAGACAAGAAGAACCATAACAACAACTGGCAAAAAACGAAGAAGAAACATAGCAACAACCGGAAAACACAACACACAGCATGGAAGGGGATATATAGGACGAGGGAATGACGGTGGTCTTGGGACAACAGACAAATACAGATATGAAAAAATAACAGATTGGACACGGCGTGAACATGGACTCTATCTATTTTTCTATTTATTTTCCCCAGCCAGCTCGCTCTCTGATTGGCTACATGCCATACCATGTCACCATCCACGCAGTCAGAATGCATGAGTCGTCTGTGTTCCTCAGAAATCGACTCTGAAATATTGAACATGTTCAATATTCCCAATTGTTGACTACGACCCATTTCGGGGCGGATTATCGGGACAAATCGGCTCGTAACACACCACAAAACAAATGATAATTGCACAGGAAAATCTCACCATTGTTTGCCGGCCGAGGTCGAGACGAGGGAAAATTGGGACAAAAACAGCCCAAATATCATTATGTGTGTACCAGGCTTAACTGACAAGTCTCAGTTCAGGTTTATTCATAAGGTTTAAGTGCTAGCTTTGTATAAAAAGTTTGTGTGTGTCACGGATTAGTAATTTTTGATTAACTATAAAAATCCTAAACAGAAAGCTAGTGACATTGGAATTGTATAACATAGAGGTCTTGTCTTTTTTCAAAAGGTTTTGTAACATTTGCAGCTCTTATTTAGCTGGCTGAGGGAAAATGGCTCTTTGGATTGTAAAGGTTGGAGACCCCTGCAATTAACACATAATGAGATTTAGCAGCAGTTTTCTCTTTAAACAGCAACAGTTGAAATATTTCTTAATATATATAAAACCAAATATTTTTAACAAAGAAGGATGAAATGTTCAGGATTTACTAACTAAAAGATAAAAAGTCAGGATGAATTTAAATCTGTGAAGCTGCTTTCCTTCTAAAAACAGAAGGATCAATATGTGATGAATATCTGTCACGGTTTTTGCCTGTATTCTGGATTTCCAAGCCGTCCCTGAAGGCATCTTTCCTTCAGTGCGCCTCTGATTGCTGATGCGCTCCACCTGTGCGGTGCGCTTTATATACCAGTGCTTGACAACAGTTCTCTGCCAGATTGTCTCGGTTTACCCTGCACGTTTCCAGCCATTATTGCCTGCCTGTCTACCTGTGTTCTGACCTCCGACCCGTTTTCTGACCTGGAATACCTGATTCTGCCTGCCCCCTGTCTGGTAACTCTGCTGTCTGTTGTTTGGATTCTGCCCGTGCATTGACCCTTGGACTGTCTTATTGGATTTGATTATTGGATTTGGATCACTGGATTGTATGATTGGATACTGGATTTGGATTTCTGATGTGGATGTGGATATATCCCTAACGCTACTTGTCCTCCTCTTTCTCTTCCCCAGAGGATTCAGTGGACCTCAGTAGGGATCTTAGGCCTGACTAACTGTTTTTCCCCTCAGCCTTTTGCCACCAACCTTGTCTCAACCCGTCACACAACACCACAGCCTCAGTGGACCTCTTACCACCCTCCCGGTACGGCTATCTCCCTGCGTCCTCCATCTCCTCGGCCGGTACGTAGTGTCAGAATTCTCACTTCTCCATTTGCCACGCTTACTCTCACCTTGGATCTCCTATTCTCACAGGCTAGTGGGTGACGTGACCAGACCCGGATTTCCTGAGCATTATTCAGTCCCTTACAATAAATCTCTTTTCTTACCAACCCTCTGTCCTGATCTCTTTGTGGTCCAGTTTGCTGAAACCGTTACAAATATCAGCATCAGGTGAACAGACAGAAGCAGAATTAGAATCTCACAGCTTCTAGAGGGTGAGGAGAGAGAAATATTTGCAATATGTACAATAACTTCCATCCATGCACCTTAATGTTTTATTATCCAGATTTCTGGCCTATAAATTCTCTAACTTTGCTTTCTTAGCTGCACTATTTAGCTTAACCTCTTCTGCCTGCACCCTCCTTTACAGGAAATTAACATCGGTTTTAAACATGGGTGCTATCTACAAAAAGTTCAGAATCTAATCTAACAGCTCAGTAAAACCATTTCTATGACCAAACACAGTTAAGACAACAAACAAATAAAAGACCAGGTGCACAAAATCTGAAAAAAATATGTAAAAACAAATTATGGCTGACAACGGCATGAACACGGACTAAATACATCTCTACTGAAAGCACACATCTCACAGCTTGCAAAACGTCAAGTTTCAACTCGATATGACCAAGATTTACTGAATCCAAATTTATGCTTCACATTTGTGCTGCCTTGCCTCAAAACTTATATGCACCAGAGTAAAACTGCATTTAGTTAAAAAAAAAAAAAAAAAAAAAAAAAAAGAAAAAAACAACTATGTTTCTCATTGTCTTTTGGGAGCAGTTTCCCATCCAAAAATCACAATTTTCTGTCCATTTACATGGGTTTTGACAGACAAAGAGAACTGTTGCTTCTTTTTTTTCTTAAGTGCCAGACAGAAAACATCTCTTCATTTTAATAAACCCACTCTCTCCTGATTACATCAGATGTGCCACTGCAGGATCTCACACACAGTAAAATGCTGGTTAGCTCTGTTAGCAGAGCATCCATCTCCCATGCAGGAGACCAGAGTTCAAATTCTCCAGGGGAGGACGAATATATATATATATATATATATATATATATATATATATGTGTGTGTGTGTGTGTGTGCACTGCCTCTAGTACAGGGGTGTCAAACTCAGGTCCTCGAGGGACGATATCCTGCAGGTTTTCATTGTTTCCCTGATCTAACACAACTGGTTGAAATTAATGGGTTATTGTGAAGAATTTGACAATAAGCTGTTGGATCCATTTGATTTTATTCCCGAGGACAGGAGCTTGACACCCCTGCTCTAGCACTACACAGCAATTGGGTCCAACTGGACTCCTAGCAGTCTGACTACTACTTAATTATGATGTCCCATCTTGTTTGAATTCTTGCTTGTGTTGTACTCACTCTTAAATGTAAGTAAAAGCATCTGCTAAATTACTGTAGAATAGACTGTAGAATAGAGTAGAACATAATTGGGCTTCTGAGAGACAGGCTGCCAGATTGGGATTCACCCTACTACCGTTAAAACTCCTTGGAATCTGTCCCATTCACAACCTTCTTGGGGGAAATTTAAAAGGGCTTTTGACCAACTGCTTTATGAGGGAAATGCTGTACAGAGGCTCCTGAACTTAAGACCAGGGTGGCAATCTAATGCCCTTCAGTAGTTCCCTTAAATTCCCTCAACAGTCAAATAAAAGACCTGCTTGCGTCCAGAGAGACACCATCTTCATTTGAGGATCTTGTCACCATGGCTATACAATCAACATTGTGAGTGGAGAAGGACGAGGATCTCCTGCCCTAATCACCCACCTTTGCAGCAACCTCCTGGTGATGGTTTCACTTCCTTGCTCCCCCAGTCCTAGTATTAGAACCCTGTCACCCTCCTCTGGGGAATTTCCTTAGCCCATGCAGGTAGGACGGGGCCACCTCAGCCCTGAGGAGCGGATTCACTGCATAAAAGCTAACAAGTGTGTGTACTGCAGTTCCAAGGGCCACTTCATTGCTGCTTGTCCGGTGCGGCCAAAAGAAAAAGCCCACCAGTAGGGGCAGGATTACTGGTGGGTGGAACGCAAAAATTAACTCCTCCACAACTGACAATTCCGGTGATGATCCAATTGGGCAACACCACTCAAGAGCTTGTGGCCCTTGTAGACTCAGGAGCTGAACAGAATCTTCTGGACCTTGGTGTTGCCTCCCGGCTCTGTTTTCCCCTGGAGCTCCTGCCTTCACCCATCACAGTCTCCACCCTAGATGAAGGTATAGTGTCCAAGAACATACACAAGACCAAACCCATTTCCTTAATCATCTCTGGAAATAGGGAAAAGGAGGAACTTGATAACCTCCCTGTGATTTCCAGTGTTCCCCTTATCCTTGGATTTCACTGGTTAGCTTTGCACAGTCCACCCATTCTCTGGTGTAAATGCAGAATTGAGAGTTGGAGCACCTTTTGTCATTCAAACTGCCTTAAGTCAGCCCTATTGTCATCTTCTCTGATTCTGACTCAGTACTGCCAGTGGATCTATCTCTAGTTCCCCCTGAATACCATGGCCTCGGCACTATCTTCAGTAAAGACAAGGCCCTCGCTTCCTCCTCACCATCCCTATGGCTGTGCGATAGACCTTCTGCCTGGGGCACCCCTGCCTTCTAGCAGGCTTTATAATGTGTCCCATCTCGAGTGTGAGACTATGGAACGCTATATCCAGGAATCCCTGGCAGCGAGAGTAATCAGGTCCTCGTTATCACCAGTAGGAGCTGGGGCTTTTTTTTTGTGGAGAAAAAAGATAAGAGACTGAGACCATTGACTATTGTGGCCTAAACAAGATAACTATTAACAACAAGTATCCTTTACCACTCCTACCTCCTTGAATAATAATAATATATATACATTTTATTTGTTGGCTCCTTTCTAGACACTCAAGGTCACCTTACAGGATAAAACACAAGAGTAAAACAAATCAATAAATACATTCATAAATTAACGGATACATAAAAAATAATAAAAGCAGTGTGAAATATTACAGTGAGTATGCCAGTTTAAACAGATGTGTTTTGAGTTTGGATTTGAACAGTTGTATTGAATCAGAGTTACGGAGGTCTGGGGGGAGTGAGTTCCAGAGATGAGGAGCAGAGCAGCTGAAAGCTCTGCTCCCCATGGTAACAAGGAGGGCTGGGGGGACGATGAGGTGGATGGAGGAGGAGGATTTGAGGGAACGGACTGGTATGGAGACATGGAGGAGATCAGAAAGGTAGGGAGGAGCGAGGTTATGGATGGCCTTGTAAGTGAACAGCAGGATTTTGTAGTGGATGCGGTAGGTGACGGGGAGCCAGTGGAGCTGCTGCAGAACAGGGGTAATGTGATGGGTGGAGGCGGTTCTTGTGATGACCCGGGCTGCTGCATTCTGAACCAGTTGAAGTCTATGAAGAGTTTTTTGGGGAAGACCGAACAGAAGGGAGTTACAGTAGTCAAGACGGGAGGTGACAAGACTGTGAACGAGTATGGCGGCGGTGTGAGGGGTGAGGGAGGGGCGGAGGCGGTTGATATTGCGAAGGTGAAAATATGCTGACCGGGTTATGTTGTTGATATGTGATGTAAAAGACAGAGTGCTGTCAAGGATGACACCCAGACTCTTTACCTGAGGGGAAGGGGAAATGGAAGAATCATCAATGGGAATGGAGAAACTGTCAGATTTGGAGAGAATGGATTTGGTGCCTACTAGTAAAATTTCTGTTTTGCTGCTGTTTAGTTTAAGAAAATTTGAGGTGAACCAGGATTTAATCTCTTGAAGACAATCTGTGAGGGAAGATGGTGGGAGGGCAGAGTTAGGCTTGGTGGAGAGGTAGAGTTGGGTGTCATCCGCATAGCAATGAAAATGTATGTGGTGTTTTCTAAAAATATAACCGAGGGGGAGGAGGTAGATGAGGAACAGCAGGGGCCCAAGGACAGAGCCCTGGGGCACACCAGTGGTGACTGGGAATGACTGGGAGGTAAATGTTTTCAACTGGATGAGTGCGGCCGGAGAGGTATGATTTGAACCAGCTGAGGGGGGTGTGAGTAATGCCGATGGCGGAGAGTCTATCAAGAAGGATGGAGTGGGAAATGGTGTCAAAGGCTGCACTCAGATCAAGGAGGATGAGAATAGATAAGAGACCGGAGTCAGCTGCCAGGAGGAGGTCATTAGTGATTTTAAGTAATGCAGATTCGGTGCTATGGAGTGGACGGAAACCAGATTGAAAATGCTCAAACAGATTGTTGTGGGATAAATGGGCTTGGAGCTGAGAGGCAACTGCTTTTTCCAGGATTTTTTAAATAAATGGGAGATTGGAAATGGGACGGAGGTTGTTGAGATTGTTGGGATCCAAACCAGGTTTCTTAAGTGTAGGGGTGATGGCAGCTGTTTTTAACAGTGAGGGAACCAGTCCAGTGGTGAGGGAGGAGTGAATGATGTGGGTAATTAGAGGTGCCAGTGAGGACACAGATGCTTTGACAAGGATGGTTGGGAGGGGGTCTAATCGACATATGGATGATTTGGATTTTCTTATTAGTTCGGAAATGGCAGAGACGGGGGGAAGAGTAAAAGCAGAAAGGGAGAGGGAAGGAGGCAGAGAGGGAAATATTGGTGGTGGATTGTAGGAGATCTTTGGAACGAGCTGTTGATGAATATTCTGAATTTTGAAGGTGAAGAATGAAATCAAGCTGTTACAGAATGCAGAGGAGGCTATGTGTGGAGGAAGGGAGTCAGGTGGTTGGGTGATAGTTTTCAGAACAGAGAATAGGGCCTTGGTGTTGCCTTCATTGCAACTGATTAAATTTGCATAGTAGGTGGATTTGTCGTGTTTGCAGCAGTCCTTGTAGTGGGTCATATGGTTCTGATACATTTGTTGAGGAACAGTTAAACCAGATTTCCTGAAGAGGCGTTCCAGCTGGCGTCCTTTGGCTTTGAGTTGTCTGAGGGCGGGGGTAAACCAGGGTGAAGAGCGAGTGAAGGTAACAGATCTGGTTTTCAGGGGGGCTAGGTTGTTGAGGAGATTCTGGAGGTTATTGTTATAATATGAAACAAGTTCGTCAGGGCTGAAGAGACTGTCAGGATGGGGTAGAGAGTTAATACCGGTTGAGAGGGTGTCCAGGTTAATGCCCTTAATATTGCGGAAAGACATGTCACGAGACGGCTTGTTTTTTGAGAGATCCAGATTAACATCAAAAGAAATTAACATGTGATCAGAAAAGGAAAGTACATCAACTTTGCAACCTGTGGGAATTAGACCTGAGCAACAAATTAAATCAAGAGTATGTCCTTTTGAATGTGTTGGAACGGTAATAAACTGTTGGAAGCCAAGACTGTTAAGACAAAATGTAAAATCCCTGGTGAGAGTATTATTTACATTATCCATATGTATATTGAAATCACCGAGAATTATTATATTGGGTGAGCGTAAGGAGAGCTCAGCCAAAAACATAGAAAATCAATTTATGAACTCCTTATTAGGCTTATGTGGATGGTAAACTGTTGCCACAATTGTGGGAACAGGGCCAGGCAGCACTGAGACCATAGACTCAAACGAGGGGGAGGCCGGGACAGAGACCGGTGAGATTCTCCACTTCTCGAGGGAGAACAGTGCAAGACCTCCTCCCCGGCCAGAGTCACGTGGTTTGCAGTTGTAAACAAACCCAGGTGGGTTAGCTTCGTTCAGGGAGACGAAGTCATTTGGCTGTTGCCAAGTTTCAGTCAAACATAAAAAATCCAACTCACGGTCAACGAGGAGATCCTGGACGAGATGGCCCTTGTCAGTTAGTGAGCGGATATTCAGCAGGCCGAAACTGACAGCAGTGTTGGAGATGGCAGTACGGTCAGCCGACCTAGCTAGGCTGACTAACACACTGTGATCAGCGGTCCGGCCGGTATTCTGATGATGGCGTCTGGATGTGGACCAAATGGACTTTATCTGGTTGGAGTTGTCCGAGTGGTAATTCCGGCGAGAACCTCAGTGGATGCATCTCCGCCGGGGAAAAACTGCACGGTCCGAGTGGAGGTGAAGCACAGATGGCGACGGTCCAGCCTGCTGAAAACGGAGTCGCAAGAGCTCTGCCTCTGAGTACTGGAGGATCCCGGTCACTGGTAGAACGATGGATGAATGGAGAACCCAGGCGAGGACAGACCAGAGGTAAATCCCACCAGAAGCGAGAATGAACCGCTTGTCAGCTGTAGGTTGGCTCCAAAAACCATTGGTGTAGCAGCAGTTAGCTCCTGGTTAGCTCCTACTAATCCAAACAGTTGGTAACTTTGGCAGGCTGGTGAGTCACACAGGAGTCTAAGAATTCAAGAGTAGAGTGGTGCTGCAGATACCAGAGCGTAAAACAAGTGTCCTGACTAGCGTTTAAGAAATCAGGAAACTCAAAAGTTGCAAGTCTCAGATCGACAGAGCGGCAGCCAGTATGCGCCAGCTCTGACCAGCCCCAGCTCTGACCAGCCCAGCTCTGACCAGCCAATTATTGAGTGAAATTTGTGTCCAACCTTTTATTAACACATGACAGCACAAAGCTGTACACTGATGCAGAGTGTATTACTGGTTCAGAAACAGAAGGCAGATCTTAATTCTTCCAAAAAGTAATCTTTTAACACTGAATACTAAAAGATTACTGTAATAATTGTTAGCATCTCTTGTGGCTTTTGGCCATAGAAATGTTACCTGCATAGTTTTCATAATCATAAATCTCTATGGTGTGTTCATGTAGAAGGGAAATTGCAAGCTTGTTGTTCTATAGTTCATGACCTCTCATTGGTTTTCTGATGTTGATAATAAAATTTCCACATGTTCTTTTGCCTTCCATCCATTTTCTATATGCTCTTTTTCAAATTCAGAAGGATGTTTTTCCAATTCACAGGAGAAGCTGGAGCTTATCCCAGGTACAATTTAGCAAGACAGAGGGTGCACACATCACCTGTCTATTACAAGGCGAACACAAAGACACATATGATAAACAACTAACAACATCCACAGCCTCTCTGAATGACTTAGTTTTATCCATTAAACCTCTAAACAAACAAAGCGTGGGGTATCCACCCTTCAGCCAGAGTACACATTTTCATGTTTAACTCTTTTTTAATCTGAGCAAACTGTTTGCAAGCCTCACCCATTTATGAGTGATTTTATCATCCCTTTTGTTTTTAATCAAAACATGTAAATAATGGGTCCCTTCAGCACTGAAAACTGTAGTCCAGTGGTACGGGTATTTTTGATAGATTTATCCCATTAACTTGCTTATTTCCATACAGACAAATTCATTAGTCACTTATTCAGTTATTTTCATAGCTGGTAAATATACACAGTCATCTGTTAAGTTTTCTTTCTCATTCCAACATTGAGTAATACTGTACAGCGCATTTATGCAGAAGTAGAAGACAGAAGAGGATTGTGTCATAGGGACTGGGTTTTACCACCACAAAGCTATCTCATTAGCTGATTCTGGAGTCAAGTGCTAAATGAAGGATGGAAAATAAAAGGTCAAAAAAGCCATCAGGTGCCCAGTTCAGGAAAAGAAGGAAAGAAGAAGAAGAGGAAAGGACAAAAGATAAAGATTTCCACTATACTGCTGTGTCGTCTTTCTAAGTATTATAAATGCAATGAAACATTTAGTCGATAACACTGAGCATGGAGCAGTTTCCTAACATATTGTATTTTAAAGTAAATTCAGGGGCCTTCTGAAATATGTTGGAGCACCCTTTGTCACTAGTCAGAATGAGGAATCATCTACCTCCTCAGCCACAAGAGTGTCTCCAGTGTTGTCTGTTGATTGTTTGGATGAAACTTGCCTGGCTCTTCAGGTGTGTTTATGCACAATTACCTGTGTGTATGGGGAGATGGATAGATAAAGCTTTGCATAAAGCTTTACTTTTTAAAATATGACTATTGTATATTACTGGGTATAAGTGGTGGTGTTCCACCACTATAAATGATGTGAATACCATGTGTATACTAATGATAATGTACTCTTCATTAGAAATGCTTGGAAGAGAATCCCCACAAAATCCTGCTCCTGATGATGAGCCTCTATCTAATTGGCCTTTAATTCTGACTGACCGAATTCAGACACAGCTGGTTTGCAAAAGATCGAGGGAGGTACCTCCTGACTTTGTTTTCTCAAGGAATGAGGGGGTAATGGAAGAAGTTGCCATTGCCAGTATTTTATAAAGACATTAGTTAATGGTGAAAAAAATCCCAGAAATTGGTTAGTTTATTCAGTGAAAAACAACAGTCTTTTCTGCTTCTGCTGCAAACTGTTTTCCAAGAGGACAATTAACTTAACAATCCCGGGACTGACAGACTGCAACATGGAATTTCTTTTCCCACCTTTCACAACAACAGTCCAGAACACCTCAAATCCATGAAAATATTGAAAGAACTCAAAGTTTGTATGAAAGAGGGGGAAACAATTGACAACCAGGAAATGACACATCTCGAGGGTGAGAAGATCCTGCAGCCTCTGACAGTCAGAAATTTGGAGCTAAGGGGGCATACAAAAATATTATTCAGCCATCTAATGGCAATTTCCTCAAAGAGGTTGAACTAATGAAAGAGTTTCTTAACTGTTTTCAAACAAGTCCAAAAAGAACTAATTGATTTATTGAGCAGCAAGATTTTAGTAACAGTGAGCAACATCAAGCATGCAAAATATTTCTCTATCATTCTAAATTGCATTTCAGACATCAGCCACACTGAACATCAGTCATTATTCGAGTAGTCTCACTGACAGAGAAGCCCTGCATAAAGGAACATTTCATGGAGATTTGAGAGTCACCATGTCAGCATTTTGCATCTCTGATTCTAAACAGACTTGAATAGCTAAAAGTTCCTTTTGAGGATTGCAGAAGGCAGTCACATTACAATGGGGCCAACATGAAAAGAAAAAACAAGGTTATTCAGGCCAGGCTTCTACAAATGAATCTGAGAGCTCTTTCTGTATCATGTAGGGCTCATACTTTGAATTTAGTTGTGGCCGATGCTGCTAAGGCATCCATTGATGCAATAAGTTACTATGGCATCATACACAAGCTTTTCACTCTTTTCAGCTTCCACTCAGAGATGGACCATTCTGAAAAAAGACATGACCTTCACTTTGATGGTAAGTAATCTTGTTTCAGTCCACATGTTCAAAGTCCATGACTCTGCTTCAGCTGCTGACATTCATACATGAAGAGGAGCTTCCAGAAATATGTCCTTATGTGTGGACTATGACATTTTTAAACTTTTGGAACTTTTAGGACCTCCTGATGAGCTGATCACATTGTTCAAATTTTGTTTACACATTCAAAGTACAACTTCAACAGTACGACCTGGCCTAAAAACAAAACTCAGCAGGTAGTTGCTCCATTTATGTTTTTCTTTTTGTTAAATGTGTCATGGCCCATGCTCATCCTCATTCCATGCTTCCTGATGACCATATTTGGACCACTGATTGTCACCACTATTAGGACGGCGCAGCAGGAGGACATCAAGCCATCATCTTATCCCCATATAAACTCCACATGGACCTCCAGTCATCGCTGGATTATACTACTCATCGTGGTAACCAGTCGCGCACACTATCTTGTCTCAATCGTGTTTAAACCTTACTAATTTGTAACCATCTCTCTCCCAAGAACCTTACCTGGACCTCGTCCGTGTCACAGAGAATCCTGTCTGCCCGCTCCAGCCCGTCCTTCCAGCGAACCCTGCATATTCCACTACACAATTCCAATAAAGTGTTCTTTGATCATTCTCCGTGCTCTCCTCTCCTTGGATCCATACACCAAGCCCTTGACAAAATGCTACATGTTTTTCACCAAAGAGGAACTTTTCTCCAGAGATTTTCTCCCCTCTGGGGAAAGGATTTTTACCTCCTGCAGAGCTTTACAGCCATACAGAAACAAAACCCCGAAAGTCTTGCCCCAGCCACCCAACCTGCCTCTTTCCCTCCTTCCCTACTTCCACAGCAGCTTTCTCTTGAGAAAAATGATTTACACTTATCTAAGTCAAACTTTCTTTTTCCTCATTTTGTGTCTTGTTAACCTTCACCACTCTACAATCCTTTCTTAATCTACTTTCTGTCTTCTCCACTCTGTCTTTCAAGCTTTCGTCATTTTTCTCCAAGCTTTTTTGTTTAGACACTTCCACTGTCTTTTTCATACATCTCAGCTTTTACCCTCATCCTCACTTTTTCTTAGTGTTTTACTCTTTTCTCTTACCCACCTAACACCATACTTCCATGGGTGTTGTTTTTTTATGAATAAATCAGAGGCCTGTAGCACAAAAGTAGGATTTAGCCATCCAGGATGAATAACTAAGCTGAGCTCATCCAATCCAAAACAAGGGTGTCCTGACTTAACTGTTTTTACAAAGCGCAAGCCAGGATAAGCATTAACGGATTCATCAAGCCAGGTGAAACTTATGCTGGATAAGTGCACACTTGTGGCTTTCTCAGTAGACCATCACGGTCTATCACAGAATCACTGATCTACAATGGCAACATTAACGGTGTATTTCTCTCTGTGGGAGCAGGAAATCCTCCTAGAAGCCTATGAAGTAGTCAAGGGCCTAATAAAAAAGGAAGGAAACACCGCCACGGTTATCAAACAAAGAGAGACTGCGTAGCAAAGTATTGCAGACTTCCTAAATGTGTAAGAAGTGCACAAGTACACACTCATTACTACATGCTCATCACAACATTAATAACATCAAGAGAAAAGGCAACAACAAACAACAAAAAAAGCAAGCAATCCAAGTGCCTGTAACAATAAAAAATATGAGTATGTATACCTAAATGTAAAGTAATTGTGTTGGAGTGGGTGAGCATTATAGATGACAATGATTCAATGACACCGATAATGGAAAAGCAACTATTGGGAGTTAAAATTATTGAGGGATTAAGATATTTTTGAAGATGAGAATTACAAAGTATAGAACCTCTGTAAGTGCGCATTGGGCTCCTGGGGCCCTGGGCCCTTCGCTCGGATTGCCCTGGGTGGCCGGTCCTCTGCCGCCCTTCGGGTGGGGCTGGAGTCATCATGGTGGGGTAGCTTGGGTTAGTGCTCTGGGGTTACTGCTGAGGGCCCGGGTCTCTGGGCTGCCATGGTCTGCCTCTGACCTCCGTAGAGGCGTGGTCGCATTTTCACGATCTCTCTCACCACTCTTCATCACTGATCACTCGTTATTCCTCATGCTCTGCATGCTGACAGTCACTGAGTTGTACAGTGAGTTTTTATACTAAGAGATAATTCTTCATTTTTTGTCCTGTAAGTTAGTATCTGGTCGCTGTTGTGCTACTTTCATGATATGTCTTTTTGATTTGGTTATTATTTAAGAACTCTTTTTTTTTTGTTTGTTTGTTTGTTTTTGTAAAAGTTGTAGGAAATTTTCTGGTGTGTTCATGTACAAGTGTAACAGTTTGTTGTCTGATGATAGTGTGGATTGAAGGGTCGTTGCCTTCTGTCTGTTATGTTTTTGTCTCCTTTCTTCTTTCCCTTTTGCTTCTTTTTGCTATTTTCTGTCCCCTCCGGTCAGGTCCAGCAAGATTACATAGATTCTGTGATTCAAAGTATATAAATAAATAAATGAATCAGATTATCAAGAGGAGCCTTACCCATAAGCCTTCCCTTGGCAGAGCAAATTTGTTCAGCACGATACAGCAACCAGATTATCATTTTGCTTGCTATGATGCTGGACAGGACAGGTTTAAAAAAAAAAAAACAAATTTAATCGCGCTAAGTACATCTCTCCCTTCCCTGCTGCAGCGGTGTGTCTGATGTAATTAGGAGAAAGCAGGTTTATTAAAATGAAGAGACGTTTTCTGTCTGGAACTTAAGAAAGAAGAAGAACTGACGTTTCTCTTTGTCTGTCAAAACCCATGTAGATGGACAGAACATCGTGATTTTTGGACGGGAAATTGCTCCCAAAAGACAATGAGAAACTTTTTATTTATTATTAATTTTTTATATATATATAAATGCAGTTTTAATTTAGGCAAGACAGCCAAGGTAAGACATGTTTTCTGACTTTTACAAACGTAAAGCATAAATCGGGTCATATTCTACCTCTGGTTCAGTGAATATTGGTTGTAACGAGATTAAACTTCCAGCTGTGGAATCTGTGAGATGTGAGCTTTCAGCAGAGGAGTCATTTCTCCATGTTAATGTGTTGGGTGGAGCCATAACTTCTGTTTACATATTTTTCAAACTTTGTGTACCAGGTCTTTTAATTATTGTTGTCTTAACTGTGTTTGGTGGTAATAGAAATGGTTTTGCTGAGCTGTTAGCTGAGATTCTGGACTTTCTGTGGATACCACATGTTTACAGTTAAGGCAGATTTATGGTTGCTTGGCTTTTGCGTCTGCGTAACCACCGTAGGCTCGGCATATCTCCACAGAGGCTTGACGCGCACCTATTCCAGATCCGACGTGCACCCCTGCTTTGCAGATGGTTACATGTTTATAGTTACATCCTTAACTCCCGGTAGCAGAGGCTGCAGGTGAAGCTAAACAGTCAAGCTAAGAATGAAAGGTTAGAAAAATTATAGACCAGAAATCTGGATATTGAAGCACTAAAGGTGCATGGATGGAAGTTATTGTGCATATTGTGAATATTTCTCTCTCCTCACCTAGAAGCTTCTAGGTGAAATTAGAGATTCTAATCCTGCTTTCTGTCTGTTCACCTGATCCTGATATTCATCACATATTGTTCGTTCTGTGTTTAGAAGGAAGCAGCTTCACAGCTTTAAATTCACCCCGCTTACTTTTTACCTTTTAGTTAGTAAATCCTGAACATTTCATCCTTCTTTGTCAGAACTATTTGATTTTACAAATATATATGAAGAAATATTTTAACTGTTGCAGTTTAAAGAGAAAACTGTTGCAAAATCTGTTTAGTGCAGGGGTCTGCAGCTTTTCCAATCCAAAGAGCCATTTCTCCCTCAGCCAGCTAAATAAAACTACTGTAGAGATGCAAATGTTATAAGACTTTTCAAAAAGGAAATATATATGTATATATATATATATATATATATACATATATATATATTTAATGAAGAGCCACCATAGGATATTTGTTATTTTTGAAGAACCACATTTTTATTTCCATTCTTAGGTTTTAAAATAAAGAAAAACATTAAACCTTTATAAAAAGAGGATAGACAGACTTTTTTCTAAGAGATGTAGATATTTGTGGAAAATGATGTAAAGTCAAAAAAAAAAAAAAAAGTCCCTCGTTTCCAACCTAATGACAAAAAAGATAGATTTAAAAAAATATTTTAGCCACATATTTAGAGGCATTGTGGAAGGTCCAGAGAGCCACTTGCAGCCCCAGAGTCGCAGGTTGGAGACCCTGATGTCGTGTTAGTAAACCAAAATTTAATGCATTTTCTTTATATAGCTGGGGATAGACTCCAGCTACCCTGCGACCCTCATTAGACTAAGCGGTACATGAAATGAATGAATGAATGAATGAATGAACATGCACGACTGAAGTATATTACTATATACTGACAATATGCAAAGTCTTTTAAATAGAGAGGCAGATGAAGACAGGTATTATGAGGAGGTGGCTAAGCTAACAAATTTCTTTTGTGTAATTAATAATTTCTGTAAGTAGTAGGATATGTGCTAGCCCAAACAATAGTGGAATAACTGAGGTGTGGGTAAATTAAAATATAATACAGTATGCTGAAAGCATTATGAGATATGTAACCATTGATTTTTCTGATAATAACAATAGACTTCATTACTTTGTTACTGCCAAGCTTAATACGCTCAGACCATGACAACCTAAAAGAAACCTGGGTTATATTATTATCAACAACTGAGACCAAAAAATATTGGTAGCATAGTGAAAGGCAAGGCAAATTTATTTGTATAGCACATTGCATGTACAAGACAATTCAAAGTGCTTTACACAAAACATAAAAACATTACAGCAAGGTGCAGAAAAAAATACAAGTGTATTAGAAAAACAAAGATTAAAAAAGATAAAACTGATGACATAAAAACAGAAAGAAAAAAAACTCAGATAAAGAAATAAAGTTAAAATTTCAGCGTAAAAGAACCAGATGCTGATCTGGACTTCTAAATAAAAACTATTAAAATGCAGCAGAGAGCTGGTGGGTCTTCAACCTGGATTTAAATAAAGTAAGTGTTTCAGCTGATCTGAGGTTTTCTGGGAGTTTGTTCCAGACATGTGGAGCACAGAAGCTGAATGCAGCTTTTCCATGTCTGGTTTTGACTCTGGGAACTGATAAGAAACATGATCCAGATGACCTGAGGGTTCTGGTAGGTTCATACTGGGTCATAAGGTCAATGCTGTATTTTGGTCCTAAACCATACAGCGCTTTATAGACCAGCAGCAGAACTTTAAAGTCTATTTTCTGACAAACAGGCAGCCAGTGAAATAAACAGTTACAGGATAATTAATGTAAACAAGGAACAATACACCAAGTATGTAGCCCTGGTGGGCACCATATGTTAACTGAGTTCTGTTTCACATGGCCGTAATCATGACAACATACATACATTCAGGCTAAAAGAAAAAAATCATTTATTAGACATTGCGTGTCCTTTTCTTGTAAGGCTGGTAGACATATGCGTCAAATATTTCAAAGAACAGTATTGTACCTAGAGGGAAGTTATGTTGGTATTCTCAGATTGCGGACATTTGATGGCTTTTACCACACGAATGTTGCAACTCTAAAAGCAGAATTATACCGGGTGCGTGTGCGGCACATATCAGAAGCATCCCAGAATTGCATTGTCGTGGCGCTCCATTCCGCCGAGTCTATTTATGATGCTTCACGCACCCAGAATGTATCAATTCAGCAGTTCAGATAAGGGCAGACAGGAAATCAGATACGGGAGCAGAGTAAAAGCTTCCGGTATTTTTCAAAATAAAAGCCCCCATTCAGATTTGTGCTGCTGAACCATGAAAACATTAGGTGTTTAACTGGTCAGGGGGTCTCAGTTTTTTTTTGTCATTATAGACGACAAGACGTTTATCCTGGAAGTTTTATTTTAAAAAAAAAGTATGTTTTTTTTTTAACTACACTTTAGTATAAACATTACAAAACCAAGTACATTTAAAGCATGTTTGTTAAAGGGTGACATTAAAATTCGGTACTATTTGATATTCAAGGACTTTTAAGGGGTTAATGAAGTGTGTACCGGCTGGAAAACAACAGATCCTCAAACCTTGTTTTTTTTTTTGTTTTTTTTTACTGTTGGTGTTACCAGTCCGTGTTCAGCGTCCACTGAAGTGTCCTATGAGTAATTTCAGAGGTTTAAGTGATTCAACGTCCTGTGTTGTTGCTATGGGAAATTCTTGTTGACTAGGTAGGCTTTCCAATTTCAAGAACATTAAGCAGACTTCGAAGTGTGCAGACCCTGAATTGGGACACACCTCATGAGTCAGGTAAATAAACCCATTACACTAATAAGTTACCTATGGACATCATATTTACACACAATGTTCCTGTTTATCACTATTAACGACTGTCTTTGGCAGGTATCTGCAAAACAAAACCAGATGTTAGTATTCACAAAAGCTTTCTGGACAGATCTCAAATCTCCATTTTTTTCAACCCTGCCAATATCCAATACATTAATGGATATAATCTGCAACTACAATAAAAAAAATAAAGAATTTGAATTCTTATCAAGTTTTGTAATCATTCATGCAAAATTTTACATTCACAAACAAACATTTGTTCTTGACAGCCTCATTGCAGTGTCTCCCAGGTTTGTGTGTAGAACTCTTTCTTTGCTTTGTATGTGCATTTCTACAATGACATTGCTTTTGATTGGTTTAAGATAAAGTTGTTTCCTCTTTTTTTTGTGTGTTGTTTGGGTCATTCTTCTCTCATCATAGACTGTGATATGTTTTTTACTTCTTATTGGTTGTTTATTCCTTATCTGTTGTTACAACCCATCTTTCAGGGGTATAAGGAAGGGTGTAACAAAGAAAAATAAAACACTTTGAGGACAGGTGGTCAAATTAAATCGAGCACATTTTATTGGCACTGGTGTGGAACAGAGGGTAAAGCCTGTAACAAAAAGAAAACAAAATGAATACGTGTTGGAGTTAGCGGGACTGCTGAAAGAAACATAACAGAACCTATACCAAAAACCACCGAGTGAAAACCAAAAGACTGTACAAAGACTCGGTGAAGCTAAAACCAAACAAAAGAGCAGCAGACCCATAAACTAAAGTGGCCGTAGTCACAAACAAAACAAACGCTAAGCTAGCCCATCACTACAACAAAATAAACACAATAGCAGACACACAACTGGAGTGAAGTAAGGCCTGAAATGAACTGAGTGTATAACAAAATGGTACGTCCAAACTAAATGGACTGTTCTACCGTCCCCCACCGGGAACACACACGAGCAGCCAGGACATCCTGCTGCACACTCTCGAACAGACCAACACACACACAAGACTACCACATAGCAGCGCAGACACCCAGTAAACTGTGCTACCAATTTCTGCCAAAGTCAGGATGAGACCACCTGCGCCAACCAGTCTCACCCTGATGCCACGCACGCACGCACGCACGCACGCACGCACGCACACGCACAGTGCACAACGTGAGGGGAAAGCGGCCTGAGCCATTCCGGCTTCCCCCCCCCCTGACTGGCTGCTGCAGCCACCTTTTTCAATCATGGCTTCTAGTAAGCTGCAGCCTGATTGGTCTGACAATTAGCCAATCAGAAGGGAGGAGACTGAGGCGTGTTGAATCCACCCACTTCAGAAAGAAAGCCTCCAAACCAGGCAATCAACGGCAGAAATGAGCCACAGCTGCCAGCAATAGGCAGTGGCCGTAACATCTGTGTGTCAGTATCAGGGTGCTGTTGCAATCGTCAAGTGAGCAGATTATATTAAATAAACTGGAAGCCTGGTTTTTAATTAATGTGACAGTGTGTTTATACAAATTTTTATTAACCCATTTAAACTATAAACACTAACAAATGTTGGGATCAGTATTATCTATGAGGGCCAAAGCCCATTTTTAATGAGGCAAAACACAAATTCTGGGGCTGTGGCCAGGGTTAGGGGTCAGCTGTGTAATGATGTTAGGAGACAGAATTATACTGTGCCAGCCCAAAGAACACATCTGTTCACAGTTGGGACCTGATTGTACCAAGGAAATGATGATAAATACCAGCATCTTATGAGCAGACACACGCACTCGCTGGCTTCTAAGCCATATCTATTGCCAGGGGATTGGCTTGACTGTACATCCATGAAATGATCAGCCTGAAAGTGCCCCTGTAATTTATTTCCATTAACCCACATCTTATAAATGTGACCTGGCAGGCAGTCAGCACAGAGAGCAGCAGTAAGCATCTGATAAAAAATAGCATCCTCACATCAGTTTACACAAAACAAAAGAAGGAAAATCGGATTATTATTATTATTATTTAAGCTACCTTTTCTTTCATTAGTTTATTTAAACTAAACAAAAGTAAATGTAAAAACAAAAACAATTATTTAATAAAAATAATAGTAAAAAAAAAACTTGAATACCATGTGTAGCTACACCTACAGACAACCCTATCATTTGACTGAGAAGGTCATAGGTAGTGTCAAGCATTTATTGTATGTGGTAGCACAAACCTTTAAAAATTAGAACTATTTAGTGACATTAAAAATAGACTACAGAACTTTGGTATGTTGAAATCCGCTTGCTAGGGTGTGAGACTGTGCGTAAAGTGAAACTCTGATGAAACGTCATGAGGCGCCCTAGAAGGAATAGTTGTGAAGTGTGGTTTGTGGGCTTTTAGGACGCTGATGGCTCCAGAAATGTGCATAATAAATGTCAATGTGCCACTGACCATATCAGGAATGCAGGAATGCTTTCATGAGTTTTAAGGAAAGTTACGCTGCACACCTTTAATGTATAAAATAAATCATCAGCCTCCTGGAAGCAAACTGCAAGATTTAAGTTACCTGAGAAGTTTAAATAGTGTAACATTAATGCAGCAACTGATCATAAACGCTTATAATGTATCTTTCCTGGCATGTGGCTCGTAGCTGACAGCTTTCTTTTGAACTTTGAACCAAATCTGCAGTAACAAAAAGAGAGAGACAGGCATTTTTTGAACTAAGGTTTTTATTTTCAATTTAGAACAAGTACCAAATTGTTGAATACATTGTCTAACATTCAGAAAATAGTAGGTCATTCTTAAACCTGGGACAGTTAGGGACTAATCTAATACTTTCTGGCTGGTTGCATTTGTCATGCCATGACACACTCCCTCACTTCCCAAAACAATGTCACAACTAGTTAGAACCAGTTCAAACCCTTTTAGAAGCAGGTTATAGCTCACATCTATGGTGATATGCTGTATTTCCATAAAAAAATATGGATTTTAAAAAGGCACAAATAAAAAAAATGCAGTTAACTTTGGGGTCAGAAGATTAATCAGAAAATTTTTGCTATGTAAGCAACTTATACGGCGGGTCGGAACTAGCATTCTCTCACTAGTCACATTATTTTCTCAAACAAAAGTAAATCATTTAATTACCTCTATAAGCATTCTTCCACATATAAGCCAGCTAAATAATTTCCAGTCTTACCCCGAATCTGATTGCTGAGGTGGTCTTGCATGGTAACTTCAGGACTTGCCCTTCAGTGCTAGTTGCATGAGCTGCATGAGTCAAGAATCATGTCAGACGTTCATAAAGAAAAAGAAAGATCTTTAGACTGTAAATCTGGAGCTAGATGAATCAATGATTTTGTTTTATAAATTCAATTTAAAAGGTACAGTGTAAAGGAATTAATGATATCTAGTGGATAAGATGGGCATAGAAATTACTTAAAACGCCAAGCATTTGTTAATTCACAGTGGTTGTCAATGGCCAAAATTCTTCCAGATATAAACATGTGTGAGTGGATCTAATAGCCTCAAGTGCAGGAATGACTCCACTAGAGGTAAAGTAACTACTTCCAAATTACTTACATGTGTACTAAAATGTCTGCACAAAAATGGCCATGTATGTGGAACCAAGCACATATAAATATAAAGTCGATAAAAGAGAATAAAACATAACAGTTTCTTTAGTAATGTTATTAGCTACCAATAGAAAAAGCTTTAGGAAATAAATTTTTTTCGGTAATTGACCTTAAATTTTGTTACACTTTGCACCTGAATTTATGAATTTATTTATTTCAAAGATGAGATATTTTAGTATTATAATGTTCCCTCTTCACAAGGAATGATGGGGCATGAGTGATGTTTATGATTTAATGACAGAAATGCACAGGCTAATGTGAGCTGTAGCTGAGGTTAAAACAAGAAAACCTCATGCAGTTAGTGACTGAATCTATTACAGAGTGTACTCTTTACTCTCTACACTCATGGGAAACACTAATGGAATCACCACCCTTGATCCCCTTACAATCACAGATCTTGAGTTCAGAAAATTTTTGTGGTTGAAATTATTTACCGAAAGCATTGATACTTTTAACACAACTGTTACAGCTAGTATCTCACCTAGTACGTTATGCTCTCCACCATTAGCATGTTACCTGATGTTGCTACAAATATGAAGTTGTTTGTATTTGCATCTGAAATAATTGTCAACTTAATTTTTTTAAGGAATGCATGACGGAAATAACTAAGACTGTTCAATCAAGAAAAGCCTCAAAGTATAAAGAAAGCTATCCTGCAGGTTCTTTGCAGGCAAAATCCTGTAACAGATTCATGCTAACCAAAAACTATCAATACAAGAAACCTTGTAGAAAACAGCTAAAGTATTCTGTAGATGATAGATGTCAAACTCTGAAAAATAAACGGAGTGTGCCCCCAACCAGGGGTGTCACCTGGAATTTGGAGCCCCATGAAAGACAATGACATTGCCCCCCTTACCCCAGAAATATTTGATACAAGAGTAAAAGCTGCAACAAAGATGTACTGAAGACCAATTAAAAACGAAGAGCTGCCTTCTCATCTGTTTTCATATGATAAAGGGGCAAGGAAAAGGACAATTAATTTAATGTAAATATCTTGCTTAACATTTACTAGCACTCATTTAATATTGCCTAACACTAGAACTATAGCTACAAACTTTCTGGTAAGACTGAAGTCCCTCGATGAGGCTAATCCTTATCAATTATATGTTCTTATGTAAATTAGTGCTATTGGCACTTTCCTGGAAAAACTTTAACAAATTTATTCCTATGTGTATCCAAAAGAAAATTTATTATTGACTGTGAATTAAAAAAATCTGTTTTTACTGTATTTTTGTCTTCTATCATTATTAGGGCTGTCAGAAATAACACATTAATGGGGGTAACTAATTTATGTAATTAATTGCGTTCATATTTTTAACACAATTAACGCATGCACGACATGACAAGACCCATACATCCAACACCTGAGGCGAGATGGAGAAGATGAGCAACACCCCCACTTTTCCGGTATGTTTTTTTTTTTTTTTTTTTTATACTTATCCCTCCCCTCTTATTGCTGTCTGTAATCAGCTGATCAGCTTTTCTCTCTTGTTGTGTTTATGGTTCAGCTGAGAAGGAGGAAACTGGTGGTTCATGGTTCACACCATCACATATTTGCCCAAAAGTATTGTTTTTGGCAGGAACATCTCTAACACAGTAGTTGGCTGGTGGTTGATATTTCAGCCATGCAGGGCCGGGTATAGAAAAGTTCTGATGGATTGATGGATGGGTGGATGGATAGATAGATAGAAAGAAACTTTATTAATCCCCAAAGGAAAAATTCAGGTGTTCAGCAGCAAACAATCACAAAACCAAGCACAGATAAAAAGTAGTTCAGTTCAGACACATCTGTTTAACAGCCTAATAGCTGAAGGGATGAATGACTTTTTTAACCGTTCTGTTCTGGAGCGCAACGGGAAGAGCCTGTGGCTACAGTTATTCCGCTGGTCTATCATTGTGACATGCAGTGGATGTTTGGGATTGCTCAGGATGTCCTGCATTAGAGCCATTATCCTCCTCTCCAACACAGCTCCCACAGAGTCCACTTTCCTCCCCATCACAGACACACATTTGTCAATCAGCCTGTCCAGTCGATTACCTTCCCTTGTGGTCATACTGCCGCCCCAACAGACAACCCCAAAGAAAATAGCACTCGCCACAACAGAATTCTTCCAGTGCTTCTGCCTGATAGGCCAGGCAGAAGCACTGACCAGGAAAAGAGGGGCACAAATGAGACCTTTTTTAGGTCTAGATTTTATGAAATATTGAAGTTATTACTACAACTAAAGTGATCATCTAATGTAAAAAAAAATGAAGAATGTTGGCTGTTTAACTTCAGTCATCACATACGATGAAATTTTCACCATGGAGACAGGTGGTGAGATGATGATTTATGAATTATGATCTAGAACATGGTAGAGAGAGGCCAAAAGTTCCATTTTTGTCTCATCTGTTCATAGGACATTCTCCCAGAAGCTTTGTGGCTTGTCAATATGTAGTTTGGCTTTTTTATGGTTTGGTTTTTGGAAGTTTTTCTGGGCTCTTTTGTTACCATTCGTATTATCCGTCTCTTTGATTTGCCAACAATTTTCCTCCTGCGGCAACGTCCAGGGAGGTTGGCTACAATCCCATGGAAACCCTAAATTTCTGAATAATATGTGCAACTGTAGTCACAGGAACATCAAGCTGCTTGGAGATGGTCTTATAGCCTTTACCTTTAACATGCTTGTCTACTATTTTCTTTCTAATCTCCTGACACAACTCTTTCCTTTGCTTCCTCTGGTCCATGCTGAGTGTGGTACACACCATGTCACCAAACAGCACAGTGACTACCTGTAGCCCTATATATAGGCCCACTGACTGATTACAAGATTGTAGACACCTGTGATGCTAATTAGTGGACACACTTTGGGTTAACATGTCCCTTTGGTCACATTATTTTCAGTCTTTTCTAGGGGTACCATCATTTTTGTCCAGGCCTGTTTCATGTTTTTGTTTTTTAATAATTCTGTTGAATCATGGTTGAAAAGCAATGTCTGACCTTTATTGGTTAAATTTCATAGAATTCTGTCAGATTCAAGTAATTTCATTAACCAAAGGGTACCAACAATTTTGTCCACGTCTGGATATATAAAACTAGCATCAAAACTACTTGTTTCTTATCTATAGAGATCAGAACGCCTATTGAGTCGAATGTCTATTGAATCCTTGATTCGCTGTCTCTTTGCCTTGGATGAGCTAGAGGGGGTTAATATTTGGTTTGGCTTTCCCATGACGAATCAAACATAGTGTTACCATCAGACTTGTTGCCCCTAACCGTAATACAGAGTGTCTGATTCTCAGGAAAGGTTGGCTCGTTCGTCTGGTAGCTCGTACCCGTCAGGTTAGCTTGTTTAGCAGATGAGCAATGAAGGACACACTGGCTCTCTTCTCCATTTGATGGCTTATTTTTGTAACAGGCTCAGAACAGTGAACAATAAAACCTGAACGGTGGGGTCATGGAAAAAGGGGTTTACAAGCGATCCGGCTGGATATCCCCTTGGATGTCAGCGTTAACACACCTGTTTTCCCTTAGCTCAGCCTTTCTTCACCCACACACACTCGCCATGCAGCTTACAACAACAACACACTTCCGGCTAAGGTCACTCACTTCCTCAGCACTGACTCTCCCTTGCATCCCTCTTCGGAACAGCCGGGTTGGCAACAATAGCACCAATCTATAAAATCCGTCCAGTTGGCCAGATCCTCCCTGCTGTGCTCCAGAGTGTACCTTCAGACACTATTTTCCCACTTTCAAGAATTATTAGATTAGACTGGTGAAAATACACTTGAATGAATGAATGTTTGAGCATGCCTCGTTTGAATCTGCTGTGTCACTTACAGCATCAGTGTTACTTACCTGCATCACTGCTTCAAATCCCTTGAGTTCCCTTTTCATTGTGCGTGTGAAAATGCTTTTACTTTCACTATTAAACATAGCCCTGAGTTCTACTGTTGTTTTTCTTCAATCTTATCACCAAACGTTTCAGTGATCGCCGATCACCATCATTCAGGATTTTTTTCCCACCACATTTCATCCTCAAAGACAATGGTTCCCCACTATTCTTCCAGTTTTTAATAGTGTTGGACAGTTCTTAACACAATTTTAGAAGTTTTTGCAATCTCCTTAGATGTTTTCTCTGCTTGATGCATGTCAGTAATTTGACCCTTCTTAAATAGACTAATATCTTTTCCACGTTCATAGGATGTGTCTTTCCACATGGTTATTTACAAAATAAAAAGCTAATGATTGCATCGGTTGGGGTTAAATAAGATCATCACCCATGCAGAAATTAACCAATGGGTGGTTCAAACCTATTAGCTTAGTTAAAACCTGATGGCAATTTTTTTTTCTTTTTTTTTTTTTTTTCACCAGGCAGTGCATATATACACACACATATTTATAAATTATATCAAAAGCTGATTTGTGGGACATTTTTTAGCTATTTCCTAAACAATTAAGTAGATAAAAGGATTGGTGCTGATTTCAAGTATGGTATTTGTATTTAAAACGTAAGTGTTTGGTCAAAGCAGCTCTTAATGCAAGTATAACATGTCGTCATAAAAAAAAAAAAAAGAACTTGCCCGTACAATATCTATGGATAGATGAAACCATGATCAGTCTGTAACAGTATATTGGAATGAAAAAGTAGGGGTAAAATTTGAATGTTGGGTACAACATAATCTGAGAAAAAACACAGATCCAGTTTAAAGCATCGACAAATGTGACCTTCAGTGGTTCTGGGTCTTTATAATGTTTATCGACGATGTGACAGAAAACAGCAGCTAGATCAATTCTGAAAGTGTATATGGATCTACTGTCTGCTCAGATTCTGCCAAATGCTGCAAAGAATATTGGACCAAGCTTCACGGACAATGACCCCAAGGATTCTGTAAAAGCAACCCAGGACTTTTTGAGGGTAAAATAATTAACTTACTGAAGTCAAAATTAGACTTCAGTAAGTCTTATTTTGACTTCAAAGAGTAAAACAAAAACGTTTTGCATAAAACAAAGAGTAAAACAAAAACTGCTGCAAAGAACAGAAATCTTGTCAATGTTTTCAAAATATCCAGGCATAAATCTAGAGGATAGCATATATGGATAAAGAGTTTGGTTCACATCATGTATGATGATGCAAAATTTGTGATCAACACAATTCTCACAACAAAATAGTGCTTAAACCTAATTATGTACTTTATCAATGGGAGCTATGTCTGCTATAAATATATATAGAAGACAATCACAAAATTTTAACTAAGGTTTATACTTGTAAATTTAAAACTTAAATGTTTCAAAATAATCACAATTCAAGGACAATAGCAGAAAAGCTTCTTAATATTTGAAACAGCTATTGTTATAAAAAACAGTTAAGGCATTTGCCACCATTTAAATCCCAGTCTTAACTTTGTAACTACTTTTGTAGCTAATCTCAACAAATCTGGATTAAAGATGATTAGTATTTCACTAGAATTCCTTTTAGATAAATGTTTAAGCATACCATAAACCTGAACATTACCAGTTTTCAGTAGCCTCACATGAAAGTCAGTCTTTTGGACTTCACTTTATGTTGGCTCCAAATCCCTAAAACTAAAATTCATTACAGTCCAGCCTTTCATCCCATAGAGATGTTTTTTTAATGCATTCCTTTGTGTCAAATTGATTCCTTTGTGACACATTGATTCCATGAATGTATGTGACTAACTGCCACCTGCAGTTTCACATTTTTAACCACAGCCAATCTCACTGTGAGGCCTTGTCCCTGACTGTGTCTCAGAGCTTTCTTTAAAAGAAAAGCTGCAGTGCTAATTACCCCCACAAGTGGAGCCCCGCTGTCAAGTACAAAGCATGAGGCGTAGATTTGCTGCAATCTTTTCATCTCAGACTCAGATAGGCTGCTCACTCCTTCAGCTCACTTGACCTGCTCCCTTGAAGTCATACTTCACTGTACTCCACAGTTTTTCCGTCTCAGCATGTGCACCTCTGAAAGGACTCAGTGGTGATCAGCCCCCCGAACATTCACTGCCCGGAGGATCAACGGCCTACTCCACACTCTTTACCAGCTCTGTGATACATGAAAAAGGCGTGAACCTCTTCAAAGACATTCATGCTTGCCATGTTTGCAGAGTATTGCTCTCAAGAGTTTTTACTTAATGAATTTATTGCTTGTTATACAAATAGTATATCAGGCATGCAGATATGTGTTAGAATTAATGCCAAGTCCTATTGTAGCAATGATTCTTGTCCAGAGATCAGTGCTTCTGAGATGATGATGCTCGCTATATAAATACAGACTATTTACCATTTATAAATGAGCCTCAGGACCCCAGATTTCTGCATTTAACTATGATATTTTTTAAATGCTCGGACTAATCACCTCCAAAGCACCTTATTATTTAACCTCCAAACACTTTATTATTAATCTGTTTTCTTTGTTTCTTAACTTTTAAAGCTACAAAAACTATACATATCTAAAAGCTGACTTTTGACAGCAAAACTCATTCCTCCCCCATCAAGTTCCTACTCCATGCGTACGTCCTCAGGGTCAACACTGTTTGCTCTGCTGTATGTCTGGGCACCTAGATGCATAAAAGCTTGAACATTTGAGCATCTTCAAAGATCAAAGAGCCGTGCTAAAAATCTGAGAGACAGTCACAGGGCTGTATCTTTGGGCTGCAGGTCTGAGGAGAGTGCCAAGCTGCGTGTTGCATTTCATTTCAGTCAGACACCAGAAGGTTGTTGGACTGAGAGTTCAACAGTGGAACTTGTCCCTCTGGGCTGCAGAGAGCTGCACTTATCACAGGGTGGCTTATTAAAGCCTGAGGACACACACTCACACAACCCACACACCTATAGGGTAGACAAATGCAGACACATGAACATATACACACGTGGATACACACTTTCAAGATTAAAGTAGACACTTAGGAAAAAGTGTGCTTGTGTACACCACTGACACATACATCAGTGTAAGGGACAAACACCTGCACACACTGGAGGGCAAGATAAAGTGGACACAGTGTGTAACCTCCTCAAGGGCAGGATGAAATTTAACTTTTATTCACCCTGAGTTGTTTCACTTCTGCTGCTCTGCACTTTGACTCTCTCTGTATCTGATTCTGTCTGTTTTCTGTCACTTTTATTTTTACAATGCATGCCCACAGGTGTGGTTCCACAGCTAAGATGGAAATCAACATTTACACCATTCATATATGATAATATTGATTGCCTGAAGACTGTTAAACACAATTATTTTGTCTTATTTTGCATCACTGTGGCCCTTCCCAGCTTTATGATCTATTTCAGTGTGCATGTTGATTAGAAATTATTATATCATGATGCATCCATTGAATTTAACAATATGTCTTTCAGTCTTCCGGATTCACAGCAGAGAGTATTTCCTTATCAATGTCCCCTGTACTGTTGAAGCTGCTTGACCAAGAGCACATGTTCTACAGCTGTCAATTCATTTGCCAGCTGATTTTTACTAAGATTGACACATGTTCGTTTGCAAACTCATGCAAGTGGGAGAAACATTTTATACACTCAAAAAGTAAGACTTTGAATGAACATGGAAAAAATCATGGGAAGGATATCCACATGAGTAAATTGTTTTCTTTAAGAGCATAAGCAATTTTTGGAGTTTGTTAAATATAACAAATGTATGTAGTGTATAACTGTGAAATTAGTTTGATCAACGTTATTGAATTAACTTAACTAAATAACAGTACATTAGTTTAAAAAACCTACTGAATTTTGTTGGACCAAAGCATTTAAAACTGGATCAAGTGGGAGTAAATAAGTTGAATCGGCATTAGATAACTGAGTTGGCTTAACCCAACCAGTAAGTTGAAATAATAAATTTGCATAAAGTTAAAAGAAACAAAGAAAAAAGAAAATACACATGGGAATTGTTTCCATTTTTTTTATGTAAATTCATTCAAAGTTAATTTTTAGAGTGATGGTCACAGTCCTCTTCTTCCAGACAGATTGTTGGAAGAACCGGGTGTTTAGAAATGTATCTAGTTTACTGTTTTTGGGTCTAATTAGTAGATGGTTTGGTATTTTGGATTGAAAACTGCTATAGATAAAGAAATCACTTCTGTTAGAATTTAACATCTTTCTATAACACATGCAGGCTTATGGAATCTGATTTTGTGCTTCTGCAGAATCAAATAGTGTGGTCTGCAATTGTCACAACAAAAGTGAAAATAAGTAGCCATCCCACCTTGATCATTATAACTTCTCTGCATAGCTTGCACATTAGTTTTTTACACCACAGGCTTAGCTGTAAAAACCAAAATAGCAAGTATTTGGGATTAGTTCCTCCAGTGTTGTAATTGTAACACAGATACTGTCTGACCTCGCCTTTCTGAGACTGTAGATGCAAAGCAGAAATCCTCAGCCATAGCAATGATGGCTTCTTTTATCTCTTTTAACCAAAACAACAACAAAAATCATCTTATTAACATGTTACATGGTTTAAAGTACTACTGGGAACCTTGTTGAGCTTAACTGATTCAAAAATTATTTTCCACTGTTTTCTGAAGTGTTACAAAGTGAGCAATTTGTGTGAAAAAACACCTTAATAGAGTTTATATTACTTTCAGTTTTATGATACTTTTCCATGAAACTATAAGCAACATAAAAGTAAACTTCTAACGTGGGCCATTTCTTTGGCATTGTTTACGTTTTCTTAATTATACTAAGATACACATTTTTTTATTTTTTAAAATCAGGCCATGTAAGAATTAATGAGAATTTAAGGCAGTAATAAAAATGTGAATATAAAGTAAAATATAATTAAATGTTTTATATTAAAATAATATAAATATAACATGTATTATATATGTATATTATAAATAATATAATTACTACCAATGAAAATTTAATTAGAGGTTGTATTATAATGTCATGTAAAATAGAATAGAATAGAATAGAATGTACCAGTATACTTTTTAAGTTGGCCCTTTTCCCAGGATGCAGCTCTCTGTGTGAGTAGTGAATATTTAATGCAAACATCAGGTGCTAAATGGAAATTAATGTCTTTAAATTACTACATAATGTATCAGCTTAAAGGTGGACTCACACATTACACCTATGACACACACGCAGTGTGCACACACAATATGGATGTCACCAACGTGCACATTCAGGCAGTATGTAGCATCATCTGTGAGAATAGGAGGCATCAGATCAAAGCTGTTTGTCTCCAATCAGGTCTCTCTTTGATGTAAGCTCCTTCAGGTTATGACAGGATGCTGCGAGGGTCCTTTAGCAAGATCCTCCAGGGACAGAGAAAGATAGCATATTTGAAAGAGAAAAAAGACTTTGATTATATTTATTTAAAGTATATTTGAAAAATGTTCAGATTACACATACCCATGGTAATCTGAACAAACACAAAATGCCAATACTCTCCCAATACAGACAGGAAACTATTTTCTTTTAAATTACATATTCATTTCAGATATAGAATAAAAACAATATAGATATACTAAAAGAGAAAACTTAAGATGAAAAGATTTTCTTTTTCTAACTTAAGTTTTCAGGGTTTCCATAGCATCTCATTTCTCATTAGACATTCATGGAAATTAGGGTGTGTTTGGCTAAATTACTGATAATTTAGCCATTCAGTTACTGAAATGTTCTACTATAAAAATAATCATCTTTACTGTATGTCCAATCCAATCTCACTACAGAATGAGATATTTTGGTTAAAGGGAAACGATTAGCTTTTTTACAAATAGGGTTTGAGAACTTTAGGTCCATTTATGCTCCCTTATGTACATAAATAGCAACGTCCGTTTCAAACGTCATACATCGCCGTCATCATAATTCCATGTGTTTCTTACAGTGCCATGATTGTTAAGTCAATTCCTCCATTAGTGGGCAGTGATAAGTTCAGATTTCACTCCCGTGAGGTGACGTCAGTTTCAGACACTGTTTGGTAGTGGTAATGCATCGCTATAAAGCTGTTTCCAACCACCCAAACGCCAACACTCGGATACAGTCTTTATTCAAAAGCTCATGTAATTTTGTCTTCATTCTTCTTGTGCTTTTTTGTTGCCTTCTGGATTCTCTTCTCCTCTGGTTTGTGTCTTTTCCTGGTTGCATGTCAGCTACTCTGTTCAGCACTACCCACATGATTTCTGGTGGTATTGCCTATTCTGCGTCAAGCAATGGATAGCTAAGCTCCCTGAAAACGAACTAAATTATGGGCATAACCGACGCCGAAGACAGATGAAACTTTCTGTCCCTCTGCGTATCCATCTTTTGCATGGAGCATAAATGGGCCTTCTGGCTGTGTTTTTCATGTGAGGACACAGCTTAGTTTTGGCTATGTGATGACATGGATAATCATGGTTTCACTACTGTATGATGTTGACATTTAATGGTTCACTACATCCATCACAATGCTGACCTCTTACTTCATTATGATGTAGATGTTTCCAACTGTTGATTTAATTAAACTTTATTTATATCACTAATTTATGATGAAGTCAGTTCAAGGCTCCTATACAGATACTGTTAACTTCAGTTTGTTGTCATGCAGTTATAATCCAATCAAAACAAATTCATTATATGGTTAATTTTAGTACAATTTATAATAACTTTGTTCATTTGATAGAAATTAATTGCCTTCCAATGGAAAGCAAAAGGACTGCTTTCCTTGGATTCTGTTCATGTGGCTAATCATCTGGGTGTTTTTAGCCTGGTTGTTACGTTTGCAGGATTTCCATCTACAGTGTTGATCGCTAACTTTCTGTTACTTGCTGGTAGCAATCAGGTAAAGTAAGTGTGGATTAATTTCTTTTGTTTGACCTTTGCTCTCTCTCTCTCTCTCTCTCTCTCTCTCTCTCTCTCTCTCTCTCTCACACACACACACACACACACACACACACACACACACACACACACACACACACACAAAGTTTGAAGCGTTTTATTTTTTAAATCTAACAAACTTCACTTGGGACAACTTTTCAATATTTTGTTATTCTGTTGTGTTTCCTGAAGACTTTCCTCTTAAATATAATCCCATCAGCTGTATGGTCATGTAGGTAGATATGCCTGAAAATAGTATTCTTGGGGGTGTATTCTAGCCTCTACCATAATCTTTTTTAAACCTATCCAAGTGATGTTATTGCCTCTACCCAAGCAGGAAGAAATAAAATTTCACTGTATTTTGTTGTGTTACTTCAACATCTGCCATAAATGCATGATTAAAAGTGCTGCATGTAAAGTGCCATTAACTGGGATGGGTTTAGCTAGGTTCAGTGCACTGTGTAAAAGATCTGAGGTGTTGTTTTTGTTTTTAATTCATTCATTTTTGAAAAGCATGACACTAGGAAGTGTTGAAAAACTTATTGAACAACCATATAATGTTGAGAACAATGTATATAATATGTAACAGAAATACAGATTAAATATGTGGATGGACAGAATGAGCTAAAGAAAATTAATGTTTTATTAATTCAGCTAATTTTTTTATGAGAAACTTCCTGAAATATTTCACCCTCCAGTGAGCCATATGACAGCTGGTAGAAGTGGCATTGACTGCAGGGTGTGAGATGTGAGGCTGCAGAACCTCCACATTGCTGCCAAATTCAGACACGACATGATCCTGGAAAGGTTTTACAACTTGGTGAAAAGTCAAGTGGAATATTACATTAAAGGGGCAAAATGTTATTTTCATCCAATTAAAAAAAAAAAAAAAACTTGCACGGTGGTGTGGTGGTTAGCACCGCAGCCTCACAGCAAGAAGGTCGCTTATTTGAGCCTCGGCTGGGGGAAGGTTCAAACCTGGGGGCGATGGTCTTTCTTTGTGGAGTTTGCATGTTCTCCCCATGTATGCGTGGGTTCTCTCTGGGTTCTCCAGCTTCCTCCCACCATCCAAAGACATGCAAGTTAGGTTAATTGGTCCCTCTAAATTCTCCGTAGGAGTGAGTGTGTGTGTGAATGGCCTTTGTCCCTATCTGTGTTGGCCCTGCGATGAACTGGTGACCTGTCCAGGGTGTACTCTGCCTCAGACCTGTTACAATGCTGGGACAGGCCCCAGCTTACCCAAACCTGTAATGGATTAAGCGGTACAGATGATGATGAAAAAAAACAAACAAAAAAACCTCTTCCCTCACCACCCTCCCATCTGCCCTGGGTAGGCTGGGTGGCTGTTCATCTCAAGCTCGGGTCCTCAACCAGAGTCCTGGGAGTTAAGGGTCCTACCCAGTATCTTAGCTTCTCCTAGGACTGCACTCTTCTGGATGTAGATGTCGTTTCACCAGGTATCTGTTGGAGCCATGTCTCCAGCATGGGGCACACTGGTACTACTGTTGTTTTCACCTTCCAGGCTTTCTCCAGCAGACTTGTGCAACTGGCTCAAAGTCGGCCTCAAGGGTGGTCTGCCACAGCCTCGTTGAGTTTGGAATGAAAGCTCTTAGAGTGTTGTTGATCTTGTACAATTTCAGGCATTCCAGGATCCATGAATGTGGCATTGAGTCATAGGTTTTCTGGTAATCAATCCTAGTGGAGAACAGCTGGTTCATTTTCCTGGCCTCTATTTCTCTTGTGTATCTCCTCAGTCGTGCAGCCAATGCTTAGAGTCTTTGTTTGACAGTTTCCAGAGCCTCAGGTATGGAAATCTGGCTGTACCTCTCGGGTACCCCTTTTGTGGTTGTACCCTTCTTCAGTATTGACAGTTGACTAACTTGCCTCCAAGTTGTCTTGATTTTGGCTTCCAACCTCCTCCTCCAAGGTGCCACCTTCTAACCCTTCATATTGATGTTATATTGGCCCAGCATCTCCAGGATCACTGTTGCTGTACTGTATCAACTCATTGGTTTCAGTACATACTGGTAATTGTTTTTGTCTGATAAATATCACAAGATCTGTCAGAAACTGAATGTTAAAAGGGCACTAATTTGAGATATACAATACAAGATATAATATGCATGTATATGCTAATAATACACACATATACAGTACACTGACTTTCTTATCAATAGCATGGATATAACCTGTAGCACTGATATCACATGACACCCATAACTAATGTACATGTTTACAGAAAATAATGCTATAAGACTGTTAATGCTGATAGTTTTCTTTGAGATTGAAGGTAAAAATCTGTTCTTTCACAGTGTCCCACATTCTTTAAATTTCCAATAAACATTTAATGTAGTATTATAAAAGTTGGCCAACAGGCCAACCTGTTTTACAAGACTTTCACACAATCATACACACACATAAATGCACAAACACAAGCTCAGTCTCCTCCTTGACAGAAGGGTGGGTGAACCAGCAGCGATTAGCAGAACAGAGGTTTTACCCTGTGGGGATGCAAAACTCGTTTAGCAATCACATTGCTCTGCATAATGTTCCATTAATAGCATGGTAATCATATGTAAATTATATGATAATTGAGCAGGATTTAATTCCAACCAACAGATGGTTCCCGTACAGCTAAAATTGAGCTTCTGATGGCTTTGAGAAAATTGTGTGAGTGAAGGTATATCTATTGAATGTGTGTGATAATCTGCTGACAAGAAAGAAAGTAAGAATAAGAAAAGAGAATGAGACCAAAAAGTAAAAATTGGACTTGAACTTAGGTAGACAGTTCAGTGAAAGGGAAGCAGGAAGTGGTGTGATGAGTTTTTGGTGTGGCATAGTTGTTGAGATTGTTTAGTTGACACCTGAATCTAGATATTATGTCTCATTTTCAAACAATACAAAACTTCTTCAGCTGATTTTGGATACCCATCATCTGGTTTAAGTTAGTTAATTAAAGTGTAAGTTTTATTCTATCAGAAAAGACATTTACAATAAGACCTGGAAAAAATAAAAATATGCCAGGGCCTGGATCATAGCACAGAGCATTGTAGCAAGCAGAATGATGGTGTGTTATGCTGAACAAGTAGAGCTTCATGGACATAACGTTCCTCGTGATAATTAGATGTTTCTTTCTTTCTTTTTCTTTTCTTTTTTGGAATAGTTGTTTATTATGGATTTCACATAAAGTTGCTGGACCTAACAGGAGGGGACAAAAAGGATAAAGAGTAAACAGAAAAGTAGAGAGTAGAGAGGAGAAAGGGGAGATAAAGAAAAACCAGAGAGAAAGCAATGGCTCTTCCATCAAAGCAGAAACACCAACAACCAACTGCACCACCTGTACAGAAACACAACAGAGAACATCCTACAGCTTGTGATAAAAAGGAAAGCTGAATATCAGCAGCACCTATGAGAGACAAACAAGCTAAAGTAAACACAACAACAACCAAAGCACCAGGAAGACACAGAAACAAAATAAACTAAACACGTGTCCACAGGACAACACAGTGACTGTTTCAATATGCAGAATATAAGGAATTAAGAGTGTTTATAGATGTGTGTGATCATGCCATTGTGACTGCACCACTGCAAAGGTCAGAAGCAGACCAGGGGCGATCAACAGCAATCCCAAGCACAAATCCCAGTTACCAAAACAAAAAGACAACCGTGCATCCATCAGGAGGCGGCATAGGTAGGCCCAGCCATTAGGGCTTATTGATCCAGATAACTCATTCAATACCAGTGTAATGAAATCAATATTTTGAAATTTTATTTTCGAACCGGGGTGGCTGTAGGTCAGGTGAAAGAGTAGCTGTCTACCAACTGGAAAGTCAGTAGATCACATCCAGGCTTGCACTGACTACATGCCAAATTGTCCTTGGGTAAAACACTGAACCCTGATGTATCTATCGGAAAATGAATGTGTGAGAAAAGTTTTAAAAAAAGCACTTGTGTGTGTGAATGGGTGAATGTGACATGTAGTGTTAAAGAGCTTTGAGAGGCCAGCATAACTAGAAAAGCGCTATATAAATACAGTACATTTTACCTTTCTTTAATACAGACTTCCTGGGCTACACAGTGCTGTGGTGGTTAACACCATTGCCTCACAGCATAAAGGTTTTCTGGTTTGAGTCTCAGTTTGCATGCTGCATATGTGAATAATTGTCTGTCTCTGCGTTGACCCTGCAGTGACCTCGTGGACGGGTGTACCCTGCCTCTCACCTGGTAGCTGCTGGGATAGACTTCAAAACTTTAAAAAGGTAAACAGCTGCAAATCATTTTCGTGTAAATTTACCAGCAACAACTAAAAAATTAGTGTTGTGTCAACCTAAATTACGTTATAGTAGGTTATAATATCAAAAATATAAGAAATGTTAAGTTGGACAAACTTGTGACTACTATTCAGATATATTATTTAAACTTAAGATGATTGTTTTAGCTCACAGACATGAGTAGACCTGAAAAGCTATCATGAAAAGCTGCCTTTGTCTTTTCTATTCGTGTTGTAGGTTAATTGTGAAGTTTTGTGGCTTTTGTATTTGTGTTGTGGATTAATTGTGAAGTTTTGTGACTTGTATTTATGTTGTAGGTTAATTGTGAAGTTTTGTGGCTTTTGTGTTTGTGTTGTGACTTATTGCTGTGACACTTCAGGGTCTCAGTACATGCATCTTGCAGAACCCCTGCTTCACTTGAATATAGGCTCAACAAAGGGTACTACTGCTGCCACAGAAACAGCAAGACACAAAGAATGAAACATGACATGGTTGAAACTTGCACTTGATCCTATATTTAAGGATCTCAAGTGTCTGCACAGAGCTGAGGAGGCTGAGGCGTGTCTTCCGATCTATGCCATGGTCAGGAAAGTATTTTTCCTCTTTCGTCTAGTATCGTTCCATATTTTAATGGCAACAATAGATGTAAAATAATTTAACTCATGCTTGAGCTCATTGTAAAATACATTTATAAGCCACAAATTGAGACCGTCATATTATATTTAATCTCCTGTATATAACTTTCTTTGTAGCTAAGTCCTGTTTTGCATTAGACTAATTTAGCACAGGCTTTCATTCAACACAATAAATAAAGAATGCATTGTTTGTCACTGTAGGATACAGACACTTAGACAAGTGAACTGGGAAAGTAGAGGATTGATCCATCAATCTTTCAACTGAAAGATGATCGCTCTCCTTATAATCCCCTCTATGATTTACTACAATCTGCATTACCTAATTAACAAACAAGCAAAATATAAAACCTTTTAAAACTTTAAGAGAAAAATTGAAAATGTCCGTTTTACGTGTGCAATTTGCGTTCAAATAAATATATTGTTAAACCTGAAGCTGTAGAAAAAGGATTGTATGTTCTGATTTGACATAGTGACTTTTAAAGCGGGGGAAAAAAACAGCCCAAGGTTACTATGTCAACTCAACAATGACATATGAAATTGCCAGAGAAATTATAGAGTGAAGGGTATTTATTTGTTGTATAGAGAGGTTTAGTTGTGTTTGAGTGGGAAATGGCATGAACCATGACTTGAATCTGTTAGTTGTTTGAAGAAATTCTTGGGTTGTGGTGCCTTGACAACTTTATGTGGCCTCTCGGGAACAAAAGCAAATGTTTTCATTTTGAAATGTTTTTCTGTGAATCAAAACTTATGTGTTTTTTTAGCAGTCTACTTTACATTTAAGAACATATAACTTAGGAAAAAAGAAAGGGCAGAGATGTTTTCTGCAATATGAAGAAAATGAAAGAATGATTCAGAGGAGACTGAAAGGGAAATTTGGTTCTGAGCCTTTTTCTTTTTTTTCTTTTATTCCTCCCCACCATGCATAACTACAAGTGTATCAGAAAGTAAAGTAAAAACTTTCACAAAGAGTACTGATAACTCATTGGGGCATCTTCTTTCAACAAAACAGTTTTAATGCATATAAAATTTAAGTTTAATTAGGCTGAGAACTGCTGAATGCAAACACCATAACTTATGACTGACTTCATTTTAATACAGCAAAAAACTGTAGTGGTTCTGGAAAAGGCTAATCCCATAAATAATTAAGTGTGTCATCACAGCACAAAGAAAATCACCCAGAAAAACTTTGTATTGCTTTGCAATGGTCATGTTGACCGCTTGGTCTCCACACACCTTCAGGACCATTTTGTTCTCTGTGTGCCTTTTTTATAAACCAAGGTAAAGTATAATTTAAGAAAAACATGTTTTTTTCCTGTCTTTGTAGGTTTGTAGTTTTTGCATCATTCAATGCTGTAGCTGACATGTTGCTGCACACCTATTTGAACTAATACTGTCATAGTAAACCTAAGGAAGTGCACTAGAGGAGAAAGTAACAACACAGGGCTCCAGACTAACTTTTTTTTACGAGGGGCACAGTGGCCCCTAACTTAAACTTTTAGGAGCACAAGCAGAAAATTTAGGGGTGTGCACTGAAATCGCCTTGCATAGCAAATATTCACATTTCCTCTCATTTTCACTGTAATAGTCATAAATACTTGAACATTCAGAAATTACAATGTTTTTTGCAGTCGACATAACATTTAAAAAAAAAACACACATCTTACTAGTCAAACTAATACAAAATATGTAGACACAGAACTTGTCAAATCAAATCAAATCAGATTTGTTGATTCCGAGATGATCATCTAATGTAAAAACAATTAGGGAAAACTTGTAAAACAAACAGCCAATGATCTATTTTATTAACAGTTGTTTACTTTGGGTGATGCTGCTGTAGGACTTTTATCTTTTTTTTTTTTTTTAACCCTGTCCTGTCCAGAACATACAGAACGGTGGTCTGTGTGCCATATTTTGCTTGACAGATTTGCTCTATCAAGGGAGACATGTTATATTCATGGCTTCCCTTGATATTTTTGTTATACTGATAGTAATCTTATTTTCTTTAGTCTTTATATGTCAGTGCCGAACCTGACAGGGAGATAGAGGAAGAGGAGGGAAAAAAGGACAGCATTAAAAATGTGGAAATAACAGTTGTTTATGCTGCCTAAAACACACCACAAAAAAAACAATATAGACTACCTCAGTACTACATGATACGTAAAGAAAAATAAGATAATGATGATATGAAAAAGTACAGTAGTCATCAAACGTCCCTGCAGAGAAACGTACCAACACACAAATATCAGCAACATCTAGTCGGAAGCGAATGGAGAGACGAGCACGTTTGTGAGCATGCACGTGTGAATGTGCATGTGGGGCCATGCAACAAGGAAGAAATGTATGCTTGCAAGGGGGCCGTGATCACACCGCACCCCGAACCATCAGCGGGGGACGGGGGGGAGCCAAAGGCCCAGCAGGTCCACAGAGTACCAAGCCCAGGACGACCAAAGCAGACAGAGCAGCGACCCACTCAGACCAGAGCAGAGGGGCCCCCAGACCGGAGTCCCCCTGCCAACCCTTCCCCCCAGCAGAGCTCAGTCCAGGAACCCGATGGGGCCCGACCACCCCAGGCAAAAACACCGCCAGCCACGCCAACCCAACACCAAGACAAGAACATGTCCGCACACACACACACACACACACACACACACACACACACACACACACACACACACACACACACATACTACTCTCCCCCTCAGGGCTCCCTCAGTGTGTGTGAGTGTGTGTGTTATGTGTGTAGTGCAATACTGTTAAATGTGGTAGTGTCTAACGTGTAAATAAAATCGGGGGGAGAGAGGTCACAAAGGGAGGGGATGGAGAAAGGGCCACCTCAGTGGCTCCTGTCCCCCCACCCACAGCCCATGTGCCCGACCCCCCAAGGCCCTAAATGTATATTGATGTCTAGTTTGTGATTAAAATCTAGTGGGGCCGGCAGTTGCAGGGATTTACTGGGGGATCCCGCAATGGGGACCCCTCAGCCAAACCCACCGCCTCCACCCGCCCCACAGATCCCTATGTGTGATGTGTATGATGTAGGGTGGCGGGGGAGGAGAGGGGCTCAGGAAGGGACACAACCGGGAGAGAGATCTCTCTCCCAGGCAGCCAACTCCTCAGCTGGCCGCTGTTCGCGCCCCCGCCTCTCCAAGACCACCCGAGGGCAGAAGGGCAAAGGCCCGGCCAGAGCCCACCCCAAAGGAGCCCTCGGCGGGAGGGGAGAGAGAGAGAGAAGGAGAGAAGACTCCACCCCCCATGACCCCTTATCCCCCCCACTGCCCACCAGGACCCCCGCCGCCCCCCTTCCCCCTACCCCTCCCTTCGTCCCTACGGACACATCGTAATCCCAAGCGTACCTGCCCGGGATTGGATCAGCCGGACCCGGATGGCATGCCCAGGGCAACCAAGCCCCCCTGAGGCCCAGGCAGGGTCTCCCGAGCTGGAGGGAGGCAGCCCCCGGTCCCTTCCCACTACGTGATGTGACTAATCAGCAGGGTCCATGGATGCCGATGCAGTCTCTAGACTGATGTGATCCAACAGGAGATTTCTGTATTGGTTAATATTTAGATTGTTTTTAGACTTCCAGTTCACTAAAATAGTTTTCTTTGCAATACATAAGGCCGTGAGTACCATGTGTGCTTTGTTAGTGTCTATATTGATGTCACTTAGATCAGTAAACAAAGTTTAGGTCATGCAGGAACGTTACATCTGACCCATGTTGATAAGTCCTCACAAACCTTGTTCCAGAATTTTTGGACAGGTGCACAGAGCCATAAAGCATGTAGGTAATCATCTGCTGTGTTACCTGTGCACTGTGTGCAGATATCTGAGTGATTAAGACCCATCTTGAACATCCTTTGTCCTGTGTAATGAATTCTGTGGAGGACTTTGTATTGTATGAGTTGTAAATTTGGGCTGTCTGTCATATTAAAGGCATTAAGACATATTTGTAGCCAAAATGGTTGACTAGGATTGATGGATAAATCTATCTCCCATTTTGAAGTAGGTAGGGAATTTGAATCATCTATTTTTAACATTAATCTGTATATTTTTTAAAGTTATTTTGGGGTACAGAGGTCCATAAAATCTGCTACCATTGGAGGAAGTTGTAGGTCTGTTTGGTGAAGGGAGAATTTTGTGTGTATTATGGTTCTGAGTTCAGAATCAGAATCAGAAATATTTTATTAATCCCTTTGGAAATTCCTCAGGGAAATTTTTGTTTCCAGTACAACCCGACTAGACAGTAACAACATATAACACAAACTGGATCAGGCATACTGAGGCAGCAGCCAATTCTACAGTGCTCCTTTGTCTTAGATATAGGAGAAAGATAACAGTAGGGGAATAAGATGTGGCTGGAGATGGACAACCCAGACAGTGAATCACAGGGAGGTGCATTTGTAGTGGTGTATGTGAGTGTGGTGCGTGTGTGTGCGCAGTAAGTGAGCATGTGAACTTCGTCCCAGTTCTCCATCCCAGTCTCTGCCACCTGATGATAGTGGACATCCTTGGGAGCTGATCCAGGTGAAAGTCCACCGCCCGTGAGGAGGGTGGGGGGACTGAGCATCCGTCAATAAAACATTTCAGGGAGCTTTTTAACCAGCCATCCAAGGCCAGTACAGGGAGCCGAATTTGATAACAGCGTTTGTTTTGGTTTCAGGCCAGAGCTGTTTCCTTGAGTCTCTCAGTGGTCCCACTGGCGACTCCAATCATCCGAATTGTGGGTCAATTTACATCCAGCCGAGCCGACAACTTCTCCAAGTTGGTGTCCACTTTACGTACAAGCTCAGAAATCGCAACCAGTTTGCCATCCAGAGCTGGAATAGCCTCCAGTTTACGATTTAGCTCCTGCAACACCAAAGTCTGATTGTTCATAGCTCGACACACACCGGCACAGAAATCCGGCAGCTTGCCAGTGACTGCCGACAGTGTCCGAATTTTGCGATATGCCAGGAAACCGCCCTCTCCAAACAGCAGAAACCCAGTTATCATGAGTCCGAATGTATAGATGTCTTTAGCGTCCTCGACAGACAGGATCGACAGGCACATGACTTTCCACACTCCCCAGGAATCCATCACATATCCAGCCGAAAACATTCCACCAGGACAAGCAGGCTCCCCTACACCTGTTTTCCGGTTCGAAGAAATTTGGTTGATTGCATTTAGGGACCAACTGATCAAATCCATAGTTCAAGATTTGAGTTTTGGAAAGAAATGCAGAGAGAGGCTCAGAGATGACAGGTTGTTGATATTCTAAGAATCTGTTGCTGTTAATCCCACATTGTGATGAGAGTGTATTAAAAGATAAAATGTTTCTGTTATGGATAATATGTTCAAAGTATTTAATTCCTTTGTTAATCAATTGGTTAAAATTTAGCATATTTTTGTTTAGTAGAATATCAGGATTGTTCCAGATGGGTGTGAGTTTACATGGTATTATTGAGGAGTTGCTTTTTTTGAAAAATTCCCACCAGGCTGTCAGAGAAGTGCTGATGTTGACACTTTTGAAGCACTTTAGCTTTTTTATACTTAAGCTGAAAAAAGGAAGATTAGAAATTTCCAAATTTGTTTGTTCTATGTCTATACACAGGTCATCTAGTGGACTAGGTTTGAGCCATTTTAGGACATATTGCAACCTATTAGCTAGCAAGTAATGTTGAAAGTTAGGCAGGTGTAATCCTCCCCTATCTTTTAAACTGATCCGAGGAGGTTTATTTTTCCAGAGAAATCGGGAGATGTGTGATTCTAGCAATTTAAACCAGTGGAGGGGGGTTTAACTGGAATCATAGAAAACAAATAGTTGATTTTGGGTAGAACCATAATTTTTATAGTGGCAACTCTCCCCATGAGTGAAATGACATATCAGTGAGCGCTGTTAAAGGTCTATATATCCTGGTACAACAGGTTTCATGACTTAATGCCCGAAAAATCCATCAAGTGATTTCATTGAACTTCCTAATATTTTACAATTAAGGTGATCATATGGGACAGTGAGCAGTAGAGAGCAAAACCTTTTCACTCGACTATTCATTGTTTCTCTGGTCTGCAACAAGATCTTTATGAGAACCTCATTGATTAGTAAACCTATCAGAAGCAGACGATAAACCAGTTTTGTTTTTCCTCTGTAAAGGTTTGAAATGCCAATGTTTGATATGCTATCATTTTTAAACTGATGAATCAACACTAACATGGTTGTAATGGTATGACTAGTACTGTATGCTCTTGAGTGCTATTATGTATGAAGGCATATATGTGAAAGAAGAGGCCCCTAGTTTGCCTTTCTCTCTCTTTACTTGCTCCAGTTTGGTGGTGAATAATTGCTGATCTCTGCTTCTCATTAATACAGAAGCTCTATGGGTCTCATGAAATATGTATAAAGGAACATGCTTGTACTTCTCATTGACACAGTCCCTAGCCCACAGCCACTAGTGATGTGCCTAACCCAATAACTCATGTTAGTATAAACATATTTCTGACCTTAAAATTTAGGCTACATTTAGATGGTATAAAAACAAAACAATAGAATGCATTTTCTATTGTTATTAGATGTCATCTTCTTCAGTCACCTTCATGGTCATACATTCACACTTCACAAACCTATTGGTACAATGTCACTTGTACAACATACATTCTTTGACATGCCCTGATTTGTTCTATTTTATAAATCAGTGCTCAAATAAAAACAGAAGTAAAATCAAATGAACACAAACTTTCCAGTAAACACACCAGTATGCATGTCCCTGCTTACTAACATTATCAATGATGTTTGTTGTAGTTTGTCTTCAATTAATAAAGAAAAGACCCTCAGGGCATTGACATGCAATTAAAGCCATGCAGCTTGTTAGTGGAGTACAGATTGACAGAGATATTTTTTTTCCTTTTTTATGAATCAGAGATTTTTATCTGCACAGAGCAATCCACCAGCACGGATGGACCAATTACAGTTTTAACACACTGACAAATGATTGGAAGGGTGAAAATAAAGGAATTTACTGTTTTTAGTTATATGAAGACAAAATCTACACTATATTTAATAACTTAAATATAATAACCATCAAAAAAAATTCATTGCCTGCTTTTTTTAGCAGTTGTAAAAGGCAAAGAAAAAGTCTGTGCTATGGAGGTTGGAGGCTGTTGTGTGGTGAACAAGGCTTCCTGCATTAATTTTTCCTGTTTTCTTTTGCTTTTCCAGGTTGTTTGCATAGGTCAAGTCCAATATTAAGAGCATAAACTAAATGCAATTCTCCTTGATAAGTTTAAACTTTTGGGATGAAAAGCAAACTTTACCCATATAGTCTCTGTGGCTCATGGCATCAGCAGATCAGATATATGTTTTGGACCAGTGCCATTCAGTGCCTTGTATACCAGCAGTAAAGTTTTAAGATGGATTCTTTGCTGTAAAGGAAGCCAGTGTAAAGATCTATGAGCAGGAGTGATATGTGTGGCTGCCAGATCTGTATTTCTGCCAGATTCGTATTTTTGTCGACTGCGCATGCGCATCGCGGCGGCCATCTTGGATGCTGAAATACGGCAACACCGTCTAGTCAAATCTGTGTGGTAGACGCTTTTTAGCTTATGGTGAACAACTTTTTGGTAGACGCTTTTTAGCTTATGGTGAACAACTTTTTTCGCTTTTGTTGTCGCTGCCCGAGCTGTACTGCACATATTGTGTCTGTGAGGTGCACGTAATCTATATATATATATACATATGTACATATATATATATATATATATATATATATATATATATACGTATATATATATATATATACGTGTATATATATATATACACATATATATATATATATATATATATATATATATATATATATTATACATATATATACATATATATATATATATATATATATATATATATATATATATATATATATATATATTTATTATTACTGTGCCCACACTGTAATTGTCTGGCACATGTAGGAATTTGTTTATGGATGTGCGCACCCTGTTTCATGTTAAGGTTCCTCTAAGATTAAGGGCTATAACATTTGGGCTCGAACATTAACCCACAAAAACCCTATTTATTTGAAATGAAGAGGATTTACATAAGTGTAGAATTTAATCAAACAATACACTATAGTGACTGATGACCTTAAATATTGTTGTCAAATAATAACATAATGGCATTCCAAAGGTAACAACACAGGTCACACTGGAGGAGAACATCAGTGAAATAAATCAAAGGATATTTCTACTGACTCACACATAATAAAATTTTGTCAATATGGTGAGAAAATAACAGCTAAGTACAAATCCTGATCCTGTATAACATGCAGAAAACTATGTACTGCACATTAAGATTTTCAATATTTAAGGGATACAGCAAATTGAAGTGCATTTCAAAATTACAATAGTGTATAGATATTTGTGGAGAACTATGAACATTTCAGTATTACAAAAATGTGCAGATGTTTGAATAAAGATTTTTATTGATGCTACACGTTGACAAATGAATTGAATTTCACAATAAGAAATTTACACCTAGCTTAACAGAAAACTATTTACACAGTAGCACAAAAGCAAGCGTCTATCCTCTAAGGAGAGGGGGTGGAGGTTGTGACCTCATTATGTATCCATATTTGTGTAAGCGTTTGCACAGAACGCATTTACTTTAAGTTTTTTTTCGTCCCCACACTCCTCGAAGAATTTTTCCATATCCTCCATCTCTTCAAAAATAAACAAAAAGTGATCCCTCAATTCGTCCCTGTCTTCACTGTCACTGGCCTCCAAGCCCTCACGCACAGCATTCTGATGACTTGGGCTCATGCGCAGAAAGGCTGGCTCTTGAAAATCCCCCTTGAGGCTGCTGTGGTTGTCCCGAAGCCACTGCAGTGCTGGTTTGAGGTCCCTAATGAAGGGGTGCTCCTTGAAGAACCAATAACAAAAAAGATTAACAGCAGCATGAATAACCTAATTAGTATTATGTTAAATGTGTTAATTAGTATTTAGTACACTTTGCATAGTGCCGCATACTATGACCTTACACATGACTGATGAGCAGCAATTTTTGCTGAAACTTATTTCAACTTAAAAGGATGAGGCATCCTAATATAAAAGGAGTATCACTAAAGTTTTTCATGGCTGGATCAGATGTCCTCTTTTTTCAAAACAGAATATGCTCACCCTGTATCTATACACATCACAATTACCTGGGTTGTCCTACTGCGAGGCAGTCTAACTACTGGCGTCAACCTTCCCTCCAGCAAGGCCTTCGACTCCTCCGTCCAGAAAGCGAATCGATGTCCATGCCTTAGTAATAGTCCCAAAATGTTAACACAGTTGTAGAACATTAATTCTGGACAAATGCCAACATGATTAGAGGGCAACATACCCTTCAATGCAGAACCTCTCCATCAATTGAACACACCACCACCTGCGGATGGCTGGCATGTCACTCTGCAAAGTACATGTATTGTTACAAAACAGAAAAGTAAGCATGTAACTTAGTAAAGTGACATTACTGCGAATTAAAAAGCTTACTTCTGTAAAGTCAAATGGTGTGTCCGTGCAAATGCTGAGGGCAGACTGAAAAATACAGGTAGTGGATGCAAGAAATTAAAAAATGCATTTTCTACACAATTCAATTTGAATTTCATTCATTTACCATAAGCATGAAGACGCCACAGGGGTTGGAGTTTGTTTGCACAGGAAAGTTCTGTAAAACACAATATATTCCTGATATTCATACCATACCATATCTATATTTTGATTCAATATTAACATTACGTGTCGCATTGAAGCATTTACCTCAAAATCACTCCCAGTCTTTTCTTTCCAACCTCCATTGCTGATGCTGTTTGCCACTTGTCTAATATAAACATAAAAAACAAAGTCAAACAAGTGGATAACATAACAGGTTTATGAAAAAAAAAGTCAATTACCACATAATCCCACAGAACAGTGCCTAACCTGAAGATGGAAGCCACAGAACAGGGCCTAACCTGAAGATGGAAGCCACAGAACGGGGCTCCATGAACTGAATAAATAACAGCTTGAACAGCATGCCATAACCTGGACTGTCCAAAGAACAGGCCCAACTATTTTTTCTGTTTTCAACCTAAATATAGCCTGGTATGCTTCATCTCCGAAGCCACCTGGAAGAAGGGAATCCAGAAATAAAATCTCCTTCTTCAATGGTAGCAACGCCTGTAACAAACATTTACACAACATTGTAATAATTACATCACTTAAATATTAACAGACAAAATGCAATGTCTCTGAAACCATTGGCTGTACTCAACACATAGCATGTAGTGATCTGCCCGATCCTGCTGTCTGCTCCATGACGGAAACAAGACGGCATCCAATGAAGCCACATTGTCCTAATGTTATTGGAATAAATGCATTTCAGTTCTAATTTCTTGTAGTTGTACACGAATTGCAAACTTTATCAAGAAAGAAAACCCCAAAACTAACCGGCAGGCCAAGCAGGGGATTTCCTGTGTCTTTCCATGTTGGAACCACAAACATGTCCACAATGTGGACATTTTTACCCTGTAAGGAGATAAGTATCATTCTATAGATTAAATGACCCAAGACTTAAAAGGAATACTTCACCCTCAGGATGATTTGCCTTCATTTTCTAGCCACCCTCATGCTGATTAACACTCTGGAACATTTTTTTTTTTATATTAATCGTGCAGCCGGAGATGTAGGGAGGCTTTCGTTCTGCATACATTCCTTTACAGTGATGTTGTACGGTGCCCGGGGAAAAAGTTCCATAAAAACTTGTCAATATTCCTCGATACTGCTGGTTCATAGTAAACCAAGTGTCCTGAGTGGGTAGCATCCATAATCGACTGAAAATAACATAATTTAATATATTTTTAGAGCCCAAACCGTAGCATGTTGTACTTCCTGGATACGCGAGTAGTATGGAGTATGGAGAAATATTGCCAAGTTTTTATGTCCCTTTTCGAACAGGTGCCATTCAACATCAGTGTGCAGAAGTCTATGCAGAACGAAAACCTCCCCATATCTTTGGCTGCATGATATCAAAAAAGTGTTCCAGAGTGTTAATTAGCATTAGGCTGACAAGAAAATAAAGGCACGTCATCCTGAGGCTGAAGTATTCCTTTAAGTTATTTGTAATTAAAAAAAAGAACATTACATGTCTCTGAGCAGCCTCGAAAATAATCTTCAGGCAGGCATTTCCAATCTTAAGAATGTAAAAAATGAAGTTAGATATCCATGGTAGCTTAAATATTATGTAAATCAACAACATTTATTACTCACTTGAGAGTCCATCCACTGATTTTTTCCAAGAGACATAAACTCTTCACGGGTCAGGCACACAGTTCCATCTTTTATGATGAGCTCATTGGCTGGACGGGCCTTGTCCAGGACGTATTCCAGCTGAAAAACAACTTTATTCAGTGACAACTAAACCAAACAAATTGGCAATCAAATCTCATGTGGATTAAAAACCAAATCAAATCGGATTAAACTTGCCAATTCATGCTGAAGAGGACCCAATGTTTTTCTCCATTTTGGTCCACTGAAGGAGTAGAGGTGGCCATCTGCTTCTTCAGTGGGGTGGTACTGGTGGTCGTGGTGGAATGTCGCAATGGAGGGTTCCTGATCTGGGAGTCACAAATGTAGGTCAGTTACACAGATTAGAATTGGGATGGGATTGCAGCAATTTCCATGACTAAAACGAGAACTGTGTAAAGCTTGGAGACACTTACTCTCCAGACTGTAGTACGGCCTTAGCCGTGACACATTCTGCCTCTTTTTACTTCCATCACTTTTTAAGACAGTGGCAACACCTTTTGGGGTCATCCCAACCACTACATATGGTCCCTCATGCCGTGGAGAGAGGCCTTTCAGGGACATCTTCCTTGGATCCTGTGAGATAAGGACCTTATCTCCTACCTTGATTCTGAAGGGTTTAACTTTTTTCTTTCTGGCCTCATATCCCTTCTTTTGCCTGTTTTGGGCTTGGCGAATATTGTTCAGCACCTAAAAATATAAAGAATTACATTTATCACTTCCATGCCAACCACAGTTAGTATTATGTGCCTCTTGAAATAATACTAACCTTCTCATTTAGCTCAATCACATTTGACACATTGGCACCAATGGTGTCCTCTGGGTTTCCCACTTCAAAATGGTCTCCCCTTTCGCAGGCGTTCAAAACCTCTGGGAGGCGTGGATGCCGGTGAAACATCAAAAAGAATGGCGAATACTTTGTGGATGCCTGTAATTAATTGAGTAGATATTGATCTTAACATGTTTCACAAAATGTAGTTATGACACATCAAACCTACAAATATGAGCCTTCACCTGCACAGCTGTGTTGATGCCATACACGACTGCAGGCAGGTGCAGGTCCCAATCATCATGCGCTTCATTTACATATTTTCTTAATGCTCGCTTTACATTTTGATTGGTTCTTTCGTCCTTCACGGTACAGATTTTGATAAAAAACAAACAAACATTACTGCAATGTAAAAGTAGCCATCTAGTATACTTTGAATAAGGGATCAAAAATTACCTGGCCATTTGATTGGGGATGATATGCACTGGTCACTGAGTGCTTTATGTTGAGCATCTGGAATATGCTGTCATTTAGCTGTAAACAGGTCAGACACACACACACAACCATTTAAAAGAAACATAAAAACAATGTTCAAATTTTCTTAATGATGCAGCAATGTATAGTGTATATTGCATACTTATATTTATCATCGGTAAATAAGCCACTATACCTCATTCACAAACTCCCTGCCTTGGTCAGTGATAATTTTTCTGACCATACCATACATGTACATTTTCTGTACCAGGGCTGATGCCACCTCACTGGCGTTCTTTTCCTTTAGGGGCTCAGCCACCACCCACTTAGTGAATAGGTCTGTCATGGTCATCACATATTTGTGACCTCTGGGGGTTTCCATCAAGGGACCCACAAGGTCTAACCCCACAACCTCAAAGGGTTCATTGACCTAACATATGACAATAAGAAAAACAATTAAAAATCTTGTAAAATTCTGGGATTAATAATCAAACTTCCTGAAAGTCACAAAATTACCTTTATAGGATGCAAGGCTGGAACCTGGGTCTTAATGGGGTCATTCAGTTGACACTGATGGCAACATCTCACCTAAGATATGAGGTATGTCAATAAAGCAAAGTAAGATATTCTCTGACTTTGCCCACAAATTTATCATAATCCTTTATTTTCGCTGTTTGAAACAGGTTTTATGGAAATCCCCTTTTATCCCCTGAACTGTGGGAACCCTGGTTTGATGTTTTACCCAGTTAGCCACATCCTCCGTCAAGGTACTCCAATAGTACCCGGCCACAACCCGGTCTCTGGTGCCTCTTTCACCAAGGTGGTTCCCGGTACCCGGTGCGTTGTGGCACTCAGCCAACACTGCCCGCTTCTCCTCCTCAGACATGACCACCATGCGCATGTACTGTTTCTTCGGTCCTATATAAAACAACCGGCCGTCTATTAAAAGAAAAAAGAAAGAACTTATTAAGGCCGTCTATCTTTTTTTTTTTTTTTTTAAACGTATCTCCTTGAATGAAGAAACCAGTTATTGTTCACTTCTTATACTCAAGCAATCATCACATACTAGCTAACTTTATATGAGACCGTTGTTAAATCATTGCATCCCTAACTAAATATACATAAAGTTTAGTTGGAACTTTGAAACATACAAACCCGTTGGTAATTCCATACATATTACATTTTTTTAACTTCACATCTCAGGACCAAAATATAACAAGTGCATAACCTGTTTGCAGCTAACTGTTAGCTTAAGGTACAAACCTTTCATTAAAAAGTTGTCAACAACACGCCGAATGTCGGCTTTTTCTGTTGGACCCAAGCTGGGATGAAACACGCCATCAGCCATGAAGGCTTGAACATTGTTGAAGAAGACAAATCCCCTCATCGCGAAGCTGCAAAAAGAGGCAAAAAAAGTTGTTCACCATAAGCTAAAAAGCGTCTACCACACAGATTTGACTAGACGGTGTTGCCGTATTTCAGCGTCCAAGATGGCCGCCGCGATGCGCATGCGCAGTCGACAAAAATACGAATCTGGCAGAAATACAGATCTGGCAGCCACAATATGTTCCCTTCAATGGGCTTTGTGAGGCTATGAGCAGTGACATTCTAGATTAGTTGATGTTATCTCAGTGATTAGACCTGCAATGTTTTTCTATATCATATTGAACCATCATTTTTCATGATGATTCTTCAAGATGATTTTATCATGGCTAATTGAAGCTAATCTTTGGATAATTATCTGTGTTTCCAAATAAAACTGTGCTAAAGACAATTCAAGCACATCCAAGTATTGATTTGTATATGAGCGGAGAGTGTCTGTGCTCGATTATTATTATTTTTTAATTGTCATATCAAGATAACAAGTTACTTTTCTTGTTGCTTCCAGATTACAATGCCCATTTTCTTATGATAACAGTCATATCATATATCATATCAGTATGGTTTATCGCAATATCTAGAAAAAAACAAACTTTGTTTTCTTGAGATCACCAGGTGAATAAGTAATAGGTTACTGTGTTACACCTAATTTAATCCATCAAAATGACAGCCAGTGAGGACCTACAAGTCATGGCGTATATATGTAAAATTGTTAAAGGTTGCATATTATATATATTTTTAAAAATTTCATATGGGTGTCAAAAGTGGCTCTAGTGAGCTCTACTGAGAACGGGTTGTTTCTGTGTCTGAAACTTTAAATGCTCATGAGTGGTGCTTGTCCATGCCCACTCCACGCCCCTCTCTGGAAGAGGATCTGGCTTTCGCTGGTGACCGCTCAGTGGATATGAACAAGTCCTTCCAATGGCTAGAGAGGGCCGGACTGAAGGACAGCAGCACTGATGCACTAATCATGGCAGCACAGGAGCAAGCCTTGAGTAAGAGAGGCCCATATTTACCACACCAGGCAGGATCCCAGGTACAGGCTGTGCAAAGAGGCCCCTGAAATAATCTAGCGCTGCACAGCAGGGTGCAAGACACTGACAGGAAAAGACTACATGGAACACCATAAGCAAGTAGCCGGCACAGTGCACAGACATCTGTGCAGAATATGGACTGGAGACCCCTAGGTCACAATGGGAATTTCCTCCCAAGGTGGTAGAGAATGAGAGGGCTAAGATCCTATGGGACTTCCAGGTACAGACCAACAAAATGGTGACGGCCAACCAACCAAACATTTAGGAAAGCCGCAATGATCGATGTAGCCATCCCCAACAATGGCAATATCAGCAAAAAAGAACACGAGAAACTGGAAAAAAACGAAGGACTCAAGGAAGAGCCAGAGAAAACCTGGAAGTTCAATGCAACAGTAGTGCCTTTAGTGATCAGATCACTGGGGCCAGTGTCCCCTACCCAGGTGAGGTGGCCCTAACAGACACATGGAGTAAACATCAGACATATATGGGAAGGGTCACATAGGTAGGTACAATTTGCAATTTCTACTGTGACACTACACCATCATTGAACTTTCTGTCACGTGCACATATGACTACCTCACTGACAGGCTGCAGTTTGTCAGGCTGAGGTATGGGACATCGTACACAGTCATCAGCAATTTTGGTTGTAGCTGCATGTGAACATGGTTTAAAGAAATGTACATTTCATTCTGGTGATTAAACTGAACAGCAGCAACATTTTTGTGACTTTTGGGAGAAAATAAAATTTCAAAAGGGGCAAAAAAGCCCCTTCATTCTGCAATAAAAGTTTAATTGTACAATAAGTTAGCTCTTATAAAACCAGTAGAAGTTTACATAATTACAGTAAACACACATACATTTCAATAAGGGTGTTTCTTTTTGCATCAAACAAGTGAAGGCAAATGAAGAGTACTCTTAGATGAAAGTTAGAACTGGTGCTCACCGTGTCGACCTATAATGATGCCTTCAACCTTGAAGTGTTGCCTTCTACCAAGACACCCATTGAATTGTGATGAGGCTTCAGTGTGATTTCACTTGGAAATGTTGTTGAGGATGCCTGAAAATTAGGCAGAGAGCAGAAGTGGTCTGATATAAAATGGATGTTTTGTCATCCACATCCTACAGCTGCCAATCTAATATTATTACTGAACTTTACTGTTTTTAGCATTCTCAGGTTTTTTTATTTCCATGCTAAAGCAAGGAAATGAAGAGTAATTCTGAGCAGCAGGGGTCGAGAGGACCAGCGGATGTGTGTGAACAAAAGATATATTGATTGCATTTTTATTGCCAAAAGATTTGATTGATTTAGAGTTACTTATGTTATAATCATCCAAAATAGGCATGTCAAAAGAGTTCCCAAACAAGGAATCCAACATGGTAACCTACTTACCGATTCACCGGCACACCTGAAATTAATTTGGCAAGAAGCACTCTCTCCCTGATGGTGAAGCAGCATTACCTGTGAGAGGCAAACTGTGCCAAATCTGTAGTAATGAGGCTTGACTAGGACTGAAAATGCCCTCAAAGCAGCCAAGCAGAGATCCTCCCAACTAATTAGTAAAAATGAACTCAACTGAATGAACCAGAAATTTTATAAACAGTGTAAAAAGGTGTGTTTTGTTTTTCATCCTCACAAAGATAATGATCTTGTGATCCCTAAAGCCAGAAATTTCTCTGGTTGCAATAAACTGAGTTAAGTTTCTCATTAGATTGAGGGAAAACTCAAGGTCCTTTTTTAAAAATATGGAATTGTGTTTGTTAGAACTGCAACTAATTATTATTATTGGTAATTTATGCTTGAATTGTAGATAAATAATTAAATACATGTATCTGACAGTGGTCCGGGTCATTTTTGACTTAGACAAAAAATTTGCTAATTGGGACTGTTAAAATAAAGTTTTAAACTTTAGACGTATTTAGAATTTCTAAGTAGCTTATCCCATAATATACATATATAGTTAATCATAAATAAATGTTTTAGAAAGCCAAAAAAATCTTTTGTTCTTTTGGGGGGCAGCATGGCTCAGTGGATAGAGTGGACAGCTTGTAGCCTGAGGGTTGCCGGTTTGATCCTCGGCCTGTCGAGCTCATGTCGAGGTGTCCCTGAGCAAGTCACCGAACCCCAAATTGCTCCTGGGTCATGGTTGACCACCTTGCATGACAGCTTCCGCCATCAATGTGTGTTGGAAGTTAAAATGTGATTACAATCATTACTGGAATGAGCATTTTCCTGCTCTGAAATAGGTTCCTCCATATGAGTATCAAGCTCCGCATCATGGAAGATTAGATCCAGGACGTGTTGTGCATTAAACCTTTCTGCCATGATGTCATTTACTAACATGCCAACTGAGGTCCCTTGTTATGAACCCTACACCACCACCACCACCCATCCTATCAAAACTGATTCAAAGGTAAATATCTATTAATATATATATATATTTATATATATATATATATATATATTCCAGGTGCAGATCTTGTGTCTGAATCAAGGCCACTGATCTCTGGATGACTTCTGTTCCTTATGGACATCATCCATGATGACCACTGTGTTGTTTATTATTTCACTGTTTCAATATTCCCTTACACACCTTCAAAGATCAGCAGATGTGTCTCTCTGCCAGAACCTAGACTAATGTGGTGACAGAGTAGGGTCTCCCTTTGAACTCTGTCAACACATCCCCATACAAGACAGAAGCAAACATGATTAGTATAGTTTCACAGGTTCAGAATTCCTTAATCAACTGCTTCCTTTCATCTGGTCAACAGTGGTAGATTTAAAATTAATCAAATTTGACATGGGTCAAATGTGAACTGAAGCAGTTTCAGGGTGAAAAGATTTATAGTACCTAAAGGAAAGTGTAAACTTTTTAAATATTTTTGAGTACTTTTTTTTTGGTTTCTTGTCCTATTTTGTTGAGCCACACCCCTGTATGTTCTTTGCCCTGTCCTTCCTGATTCAACACACTTGGTTTAATTAGTTCATTTTCTTCACCTGTTCCTCATTAGATATTCTCAATATACTGTGTGGTTTCTTGGTTTCTGTCACTCTCGCTCAGATCATCAGTTGTGTTTCCCTGTCATGTCTCCTCTGTTTCATCCCTGTAAGTTTTTGCGAGATTCTGGTTTAAAACCCTTATTCCTGCATTCCGTGTTCCTCCTGCCTCTGAGTCCTGCATTTGGGTTCACTTCCTCACCTCTGTCGCACCATAACAAAAATAATGTTGTTTAGGGTAGCTTTACTGCTATTAAATGTCAAAACAGGTCAAATTTGACAATAACTGGCAAGGTGATCCTTTTCAGCTTTCCTAAAGACTCATAAATGTGGGCTCAATAGATGCAGTTTGTCTTTCATGGCCAAAGACTGAATCATGAAAATGTCTGGATTTGTTTGCTACTCTGGATTTCATGGACTGTTTTATGAAAAAGGAGGCAGTACAAGGCTGCTAAAATTCAAGTTTGTTTCAATTTTAAATGGGCATGAGTCTGACCCTAAACCAGTAACAGTATCAGATGTCTGTGTTGTGTTGGACATATGAACAAATTTTAAAGCAAACATCATGGGTACATTGAGCGTAAAGGCAGTTAAAGAGGCTAAGTACTTTGGTTGATACATTTAATTACTGGGCTGAAAACGTTTATTCATGAAAGTTTTGTTGTACCTGTTTGTTGTGCCAATTGACCTTCACTGGATGTGGTTCTGGCTTGAAAATATAACTGGATTTGAGGTGCATAAAATTGTAATGTGATTGTGGAAGTTTTTTTTTTGTTATTATTTATTTATTAATTTATTTATTTTACTAGTTTTTGCAGTTTACTGACTGGAAACAGGTTTTTTTTTAGTTACCATAAAAACCTAAGTTTCTCCCCCACCACCAAGTCGAGCCTTAACATTTTAGTTAAATCTTCTCATTCAAGAGAAGCTAGAGAGAGAAAAAAGTTCTCCCTCATCCTTAAAGGTCCCATATTATACACTTTATTCCCAATCTGAGACCATTCATTAATATCTAAATGAAATATTTCCGCCATGGTATGGACAAATCGACCCTCAGTTTGAGTGCAGCGGCTTCTCTTCACCTCCCTCTTTTTAGCAGCTTCAGAAATGTGCCGTTTATGGTGGGCGGAACCCTGGTGGAGCAGCTCAGCTGTTGGCTCCGCCCATCGCATCGCCCGTCATGAGGTGATTGACAGGTTAATATATTTTCAAACTATCAGACTAATAAGGCCGAAACGATAAAATAACTGCCAGCTCTTACCTCTCCAGCTGTGTCACGGACAGTTGGTATTGAACCTGGCTTCAGCTTCAAACGGTTGGCGAAGCCTGCTTTCCATGCCCCCATGTTGTGGAAACAGTCCTCTTTGAAATGCTGGCCACAGACATGCAAAACCTTTGGAAGTTTTCCGGGTACATTTCCTCCAAAAATAAAATTAATCCACTCAGTCCTCGTGGGTTCAGTGGATGGAAGTAAAAAAACGTTTTCGTGTTCATTTATGCAGCCACAAACAGAACAGTGCTTCTGACGCTTAGCCATGTCCGCTAACGAGGGTTGCCGAAGAGGGAAAAACACTGGGCGCTAGGTGATTTTTAGAGGGCGGGCTTTGAGAGCCGGTAGACGGGTCCATCGCTCTGTGGGGAGTGGTTATTGTCCCTTATGACGTCATAACGTACACGCTTTCAAACAAGCTCATTTCAGCGCTTACTTCCCTAGAGGTGGAGCAGGGGGGAGAGAGAGCGCCTGAAAGAGTTTCACACTTACGGGTCTCCTACACATGCGGGGGGACCAGTATGACTGTTCCAAAACCATTAAAAAGTGAATTTTGCATAATATGGGACCTTTAAAGCATTTCAAAATATATGAAGAAATGATGGGGTACCTCTAGCTATGTAGCCAAGATTAAGAATGAAATAACTGTTCTACTTGAAAGAGCTGGGGCCTATTTCAATTAGTCTTTAACAAGCCCTTTCTTTTATCAGCCTTTCTGCCCGACTTCTTAGACTTCAAATGACAAACGGCAGTTGTCGGTTTTACAAGTCTCTTATGTTAGGGATTTTATTTGTTTACTTGAACTTGCTCCTATTGGAAGTAAATGCATCTAAGAAAAGATGTAAATCAAATTGCCAACTTTATAGACTTGCAACGTCCATTGGCAATCACAGTGTTCATGACAGCGTTGACTAAAATATATTAAATTTCATTAAACCTTAATAAAACGCTGGAGGTGACTGTAAGAAAGGCAGAAATGTTTGCTACCACATTTGGATCAGTTATTTTACAGGGAAGCTGCTGCTGTATTTAATATTAATAAATAAAAAGGAAGCCAAATCCAAAACCAAAGTTATATCACAGACAGATGTGATATAACAAAATCACACATACACCTCACTTCCACTGTGTGGATAGAGATCAGGCAAACAGGCATTGTGAGTCATTCTAGATGGAGGTGACTAGATTGACAATGAGCAGACCTGTATTGTGCTCGGGTGATTCTTTTCTCTTCAAGGCTGATTGAAGAAGTCTGCACCACTGCCAGCTGCTGAATAGGCCTCCTTTGTCTGAGGAAAAGATGTTTGGTTTGTGTTCAAGGACAGCTTAGACCAGAGTCATACACAAACCAAGAAAACTTTTCTTCCTTTGGCTTAACTACAAAGTGTTAAGGAAGGGACATATACAAAGATGGGAGTCAAAGGTAGAAAGAAACAAAGCTTGTAGTGAATCAGACAACAGTGGCACAGTACCAAATTAAAAGACATACAAGAAGATGTCATAAAAATATTAAATGAAGGCACAAACAAATAAAATTCATTGGACTCTTTGCAGTCAAAATAAATTTGCATGTATAATTTATAACAACAACGTTCATACAAGCCATTTCATAAAAATAATAACCCATTTAAGGAAACCAATGAACTGAATGGAATCTTGGCTTTGATTCAATCACCCATCCAGAGCAGGTGGAGTAGAGGGCTGCCACCTGCCTTGACCGATTGATGGTGGAGAGGACAGGAAAGAGGGATTAACAAGTGCCACAACTTATAGCCAGGGGTATCTGCTGAGAGAGGAGAAATACAAGTTAATGACGCCAATGATTTCATGAATTTATACATAGAAAATATAGCGCTTAGAGACGTAAAAGGAAGGATGTGCTTGGTGCATCATGGGAAGTGTTATTAAGCTACTGCAGAGGGGTACCTGATAATTTGGCCAGTGAGTGTATATACCCTATGATCTTACTTTGTTGTTGTTTTTATTTAAAGCTTATACAAAATACAGCTTTCTAAATAATGAAATAGTTTGTATTTGTGTTTGCGGTAAATGCCTCAACAAATGGTTGTTAAAACGTTTATTGGCAGACCAAGTTGTAGATACCAGGTAAACATTTTGACCACGACCAGTTAAACAGGAGAATAAATGTTCCATCAAATCACCACATTTCTTCTCACCATATCTCTAATGTGATAATAAACCTTTGATGCAATTCACATTTATGTAGTTGAGAGCATAAAGCCACAGACCCTGTGAACCTTGTATTTTGACTAGAATCTAAACAAATCCCTCAGGTGTTACAGCTAAAGTTTAGGCTGTGATTCCCAGTTGATAAAACATGTTTCCTAGCAGATGCTCTGGTAATCGCCAGGCTCTGATAATAGAACATGACAACCAAGATACCAAAATAGTTTGTCTAACTAGGTCAACACTGAAATAGTACAACTTAAGTTATACAATCACTCACAATGTTTTCATTACTCAAAACTGAATAAGTAGATACTGTTTTGGTATAACAGTTTCAAACAATAATTTTTACCATATCTGCATGTTTGATTTTTATATGACATAATTACATTTATAGGTACTACAAAAAGTTGCAGACACAAAATTCAACCAAGCAAGTGAAGTAACAGAAATCAGCTTCAGACATAATAGGTTTTGAGTTAACAATCAAAATTTCTATTTCTAAAAATCTATTTCAGATGTTTGCATTTACTCCAAATGATCAGTATAATTTTTATCCCCTTTTCTATGTGTGTGTGTGTGTGTGTGTGTATGCTGTTTTCTGCTCACTAGACCAGAACAGATGGTCTTGCAAACATGATGCAATGTGTGTCTAATTACATACTGCCTCTACCAGTGGGACGTGTTTTGTGGCAAATCGATGTCACACTATTAGTGTAATCACTTCCTCCACTGTAAAGTTGCTCACAGCCCCAGATCCCATTCTTCTAAGCTACTTTGAGTGCACAAATGGGTTCCAACTGTTAATGCTTACATGTTTCCAAATACGTTCAGAGCAACATCTGAAACTGAAGTAAGATTGTGAGAAATTTAAAAACAGTTGTGCAATTTCACCCAGCAAAAGAAAATGCCAGGGTTGTGGTTTTTCTGAGTTTTTTAAGCTGTGACTTAAAGCATGCAAGACAGGGCAGATTTAGTTTTATAGCACATTTCATTTACAAGACACTTTATATATCTTTATGTATTGTTCTTATTTCCTTTAAAGCTACTGGTTCATGCATTATGTTAGGACATATCTGCCTTGTGTAGTAGTACAGTGTTGATGGTTTTCATATATGTAGTACTGTTTTTCTAAAATATGTAAATGTTTAATCAAACTTGATCCTGTGACATTATGTGTTTTTTCAGGAATGTTGTAAAGCACTTTCCTATCCAATGTCTCCAAATTGCTGCACATCGACAATCAACGATATTGATTAAAAAACTAAAAAGATAAAATAAATAAAATGAAAAGATAAAATAAACAAATAAAATATTAAAACAATAAAAACAAGTTAAAAGATAATAAAGTAAAAATAAGTGGAAAGATGAAGTAAATAAAGAGACACAGAGGACCAAACAACTTATGCAGTATTAAAAGCCAGAGAATGAAAGTGGGTCTTTAAATGAGATTGAAAGCTCTCCACTGTGGGGGCAGATTGGACATGGAGGGGCAGAGCATTCCAGAGTCTTGGGCCGACTACAGAGAAGGCCTTGTACCCTCTAGTTTTAAGTCTCGTCTTAGGCACCACGAGCTGGGACTGGCCCTCGGACCTCAGAGCACACACTGGAGTGTAAATTTGGAGGCAGTTGGTAATGTATTAGGGAGCTAGTCCATTTAAAGCTTTAAATACAAAGAATAAACTCTTAAAATCATTTCTAAAAGGTACAGGTAGTCAGTGCACAGAAGCTAAAATAGGGCGATATGTTTGTATTTTCTGGCCCCAGTTAAAAGTCGTCCTGTGAAGTTCTGGACTAACTGCAAACGGGAAAGTGTGTTATTGCAGATGCCTGAGTAAAGAGCATTGCAGTATTCAAGACAAGAAGTAATAAAAGTGTGCACAACCTGTTCAAAAAGATTAAAAGAAAAAAAATATTTCACTTTTGATAAAAGACGAAGGTCATAAAAACTCGATTTTAAAACGGCATTGACCTGTTTGTCAAGTTTAACATCACTGTCCATGGTGACACCAAGGCTGGTGACTTTGGGACGAACATAATTTTGGAGGGGTCTCAAGTCAAAGAGAGCATTTTCAAACAGAATTATCTCAGTCTTTCCCTCATTCAGTTTTTAAAATTTTGGGGTAACCATGCCTTGACATCATTTAGACAGTTGAGTAGGGGTGTCAGGGGTCAGTGGCTATTTTTAGTGAATGGCATGTAAATTTGGCAGTCATCAGCATAGAAATGATGCAACATGCCATGTTTTCTAAAAATCTCCCTGAGTGGGAGGAGGTACAGGGCAAAAAGCATTGGCCCAAGGATAGAACCCTGGTGGACACCACAGTGCAGAGGAGCAGAAGATAAGGTGGAGTCCCCTAGCCTAACTGAAAAGGACTTCCCACTCAGGTAAGATTTAAACTACTCGAGAACAGTCCCTTGATACCCACACAGTTTTCCTAATGAGATAAAAGACTTGCAAGGTCTACTGTGTCAAAGCAGCTGTCAGGTCTAAAAGCACTAAAATGGCAAAGCTACCAGAATCAATTATTAAAAGAAGGTCATTAAAAACCTTAAGAAGTGCAGACTCAGTGCTGTGAAATGCTTTGTACCCTGAATGGAATGGGTCTAATGTGCTATTAGTGTCTAAAAATGGTTGTAATTGAGCAAGCACGCATTTCTCCAGGATCATAAACACCAGTTGTAGTTTAGAAATGAGACGATAATTTGCTAAAACCATAGGGTCAAGGCCAGGTTTTTTTCATCAGAGGTTCAACAACAGCCTTTGTACAAAGTGTGGGAACAGTGCTAGAGACCATGCTCTTGTTAATTAAATCCCTGACAAGGGAGCCAATGGTGTCCCAGATCTCTTTAAAAAAATCGAGGAGGGAGAAGGTCTGTGGGACAGGGAGAGAGTTTAAGTTTGTTAACCATTCCTGTGAGAACAGACAGTGGCACAGGCTCAAAATGACAGAGTAGCAGAGTACTCAGTGACCTTTGAACCACACAATGAAGAGGAAGATATTTTGGCCCTAACAGCAGCAACCTTGTCATTAAAAAAAAAGAAGAGAAATTTTTTGCAGGTTTCATTTGTAAACTCTAGTAAAGATGAAGGATTCAGATTAAAAATAAAACCAATTGTTTTAAAAAGAACACGAGGCTTGCTGACATTATTCGAGGGAAATTTAGAGAAATATTTTGTTTTCTCAGCTTTAACAACAATCTGATAATTCCTACAGCTCTCTTTAAGACTCTGGAAGGAAACTTCCAGATGGTCCTTTTTCCATCTTCGCTCTGCCCTTCGACACTCAAGCCAAACAGTGCAAGTGGCATCACTGTGCCAATGATCCTGGTCCTGTTTTGACTTTGGGCACATGGCTTTAAGGGGAGCTACACTATCCAATACATCCATACCCAGAAATCAGATTCATATTAATAATGAAACTATTTCAGACCCATTACTCATTTCTATTGCTTTTAATAAGCATTTTACTGCTATTGGTAGTTCCCAGCACTTTAATACCGATGATGCGTCATGCTTCCCTGATCAGCTTATTCCCTCCAGTACTTTTCCTTAAAAAAATTTTGCCTTCTGACGTTTTTGATGCTATATGTGTTTTAAAGGGCAATAGTGTTGGTCCTGATGGTCTTGAAAACAAATTTGTAAAACTTGCAGCTCATGTGATTATGTATCACCTTGCTGATTTATTTAATTTATCCCTAGCCACAGATTTAATCTCATCACTTTGGAAATGTGCTAGAGTTACGCCTCTATTTAAAAGTGGTGATGCCTCTGATGTCAATAATTATCGATCAGTCTCCATTATTTGCAATTTTGAAAAAGTATTTGAGAAACTGGCATTTAATCAACTATCACAATATATCGCCTTGCATAATATATAATCTTCCTCCCAGTCTGGTTTTAGGCCTAATTTTTCCACTACCACTGCTCTTTTAAAATTCTCTGACGTGTACTCATCCTTTGACAAAGGACATCATACTGGTGCTATTTTTATAGAGCTCTCAAAAGCTTTTGATATGGTTAAGCACTAATTCCTTCTTGATAAACTATTTTCTATTGGTGTTAGTCATAATAGTCTTCTCTGGTTTATTGCATACTTTCACAATAGACATCAGTATGTTGTTTTCCAAGGTTCTGAGTCTAACCACTCAATTACTGAATATGGTGTCCCCCAAAGATCAACCGTGGATCTACTTCTTTTTTCCATATTTTTCAATGATCTTCCAAAGAGCAAAGATTCTTCTGTCTATCTGTATGCTGATGATGCTGTTTCTACAGCTCTAATGCTGATCCTAGTGTAATAGAGTTCTTTGCAGTCCGGTTTTAATTTAATGTCTGTAAGACATGGTTTTACAATAATAAACTCTTGCTAAAAAATAAAAAGTCCTGTTGTATGGTGTTTGCTACACGTCATAGCCAATCACCCATAGCCAATCACTCATCCCTCTGTAAACTATTAAAATGCTTAAAGGCTCATGTCTTGAGAGGGTTGGACCTAGAGCTTTCATTTAAACCTCATACAGACAGTATAGTTAAGAAAAACCAGGCCTACCTGGGCTCACTGTACCGTGCCATTGATTGCTTCTCTTTTCAAGTTCGAAAAAGGATAATTTTACAATTAATATTACCAATTATTAATTATGGGGCTACCGTTTATATGACTACAACTGATATTCTTTTGTAGCCCATCAATGTACTTTTTAATTCATTGTGGAGATTTATTTTGAAGTGTCCATTTAGAACTCACCATTGTTTTATGTATAATTCATTAAGTTGGCTTTCACCCAAATCCAGAAGGCTCTATCAATAGCTTCTATTTATTTTTAAATGCATGTATTTTACATGTTCCTCTTACCTGAAGGAGTTTCTGGTTCCTTGTACAACATCATATACACTTAGGTACACTCAATACCCATACTTTTTTGTTCCCTAGAATCCTTAAAATTGTTGCCCATTGGTCATTTCAGCATAAAGCCCCCTATTATTGGAATAACCTCCCACCTTCTCTTAAATCAATTGCCTCTTTTCAGTGTTTTAAATATTTTTTTTTTCATCTTCAAACACTATGTGCATGTTTCTGATTTATGGGTAACTTTATATTAGGTAATTTGTGTTTTTTGTTAACATCTTGTCCATATTTATTTATATTTTAATTTTATTATTATTATTATTATTACTCCTATAACTTGGCAGTTTTCTGGTGGTTGAGCAAGTTGTCCTTAAGTTGTCTGTTTTTGTGTTGTTGTTTGTAAAGTGTTATGTTTGCTTGTACGTTTATGTTATCTTGTGTTAAGTTCCTGTTTGTAATGTGTGGTGAAGCTTGTTGCATCTCAAGGGGCTGTCCATTAAATAAATTAAAAAAATGTCTAATTTCATAATGGAAATAAAAGAATTCACCAGTTGCTCCGTATTCATGGATGCAGTGGAGTCAATTAGGCAATTTGTCATTGCGGTAAAGAGAGGGTTAAAAACAGCAGAAGTGTTAGACTTAATAATATGACCATGACACACGGCCAGCAACTTTGTGTCCGTAGTTAAACTAACATCAAACAAGATAGAGCAGTGGTTGGAGAACACGGCATCCTCAACAGCAACATTTTCAACAGGAAAACTACAAGACAATACAAGACCTAAAGTGTGTCTGTGCACCTGTTTTGGGCTAGTAACATGTTGTGTCAGATTAAAAGTTTCAGTCAAGTCCATGAACTCTCTGGCCATGGGCTTGGATGGACAACATACATGCACATTAAAATCTCCAACAATCAAAATTCTGTCATAACATTTAAGAATAAAATCAACAAACTCATACAAGTCCTTGATAAAATCTTTGTTGTGTTTGGGAGGTCTGTAAATGACGGAGTACAGTACTGGATCAGTGTGTCACACTCGCAGCTCGAAACAGCTCAGTTTGAAAGAGGAGGAAGACCACTCTGAAACCACTTTGTGACGCACGCAGGTCTTGAAAACAGTAGTTAGTGGACTCACCAGTGTTGATCCAGGTTTCTCTTAAAAACAGTACATCCAAAGATTGCAATGTAAAAAGTCCTGCAGGATAAAAGTCTTATTCACCACAGATCTTGCATTCATGAGCGCACTCTTTGTAACAACAGGCAAATGCTTGCCGCATGAGCTGCCCTGCTTAGCGGCCTGAGGTTACCCAGGGACACACCGCCTGAGCACCAGGAGGAAAGCTGCGAGGGCATTTTACTTAGAAATATTTGTGCCAAGCAAGAAACACAAACACATTAAACTGGTATTACATTAACATCAAAATCTCTACATGTTTGTTGATCACACTGCAATACATATAACATGAACTGACACAATTCCACGAAGAAGGATTATGGGAAGTCTCGCTTATTTCGATAAGTCTGAATCATCAAAGGGAGAGTTCCATTCAGTCATTGTGGCTTAAATGAATCCCCACTGAGTTACCATGTCTGACTCTTTTTAGGCAAGTCTTTCTTTCCTGCGTGATTTTCATGGAATATCCTCCTGGACTGTATATGAGATCTGTCATACTGACAGAAAATGTCTGCATGATACATTGGAAGACAGGAAAAACCTCAGTCCTGTATCTGGCACTGGAAAGATGAATGAGATTAATGGAAACAATGGCGGCTGGTGTTCGACAAGCATGAGATGCTTGACTTATTGATAAGTGTCACCTTAAGTTCATATAGTCCTGCAACCACAATAGAATAACAATGATGTGCCATCCCATCTATCACGCCATGGTGGATTATGGTGGTATATCTATCATATCATATAGTATTGAACAGAGAAAAGGAATCACTCTTTCTTCAAACACACACACACACACACACACACACACATACACACACACACACACACACACACACACACACACACACACACACACACACACACACACACACCTACACAGTTTTCCTTTCACTCATAGCATATCTGGCATATGCTCACTTTGCCTGCTGAAATGAATTATGGAACATCAAGCAAGACTCCCTACAATCAGTCAACCTGCTTAAAAACCCAGAGGGGGTATAGGGAAGGTGGGCTTTTGTGTAACAGCAACTCAGAAACCCACCCAGCTACACACTCACGTCATCAATGTTTGTCATACAACCATCCATTTCTCCACACACTCTACTTGTATATCTGCATACACAGGGAATCATACAAACTTACAAATTCACTATTCTAACACACAATCCTTGTCTAACTAATTTTGGTTCCTCTTTCATTCTATTTCTCTTTTTCACACACACACACATTCTCACACAGACTAATTTGTATTGTGCGAGAGCAACAGAGGATTTAACAGGTTCTCTCTGCTACAGGCAGTGAGCTACATTTTCTGCTCTAATTGAATAATAAGGAAGCAGCTCAGAATGGAAACCACAGCAAACATCTCAAAACACAAAAAGAAGGGCTGTGCATGTGAATGTGTGTGCAAAGTGCCACGTGTTTGTCCTCAAAAGGACCAAAGAGATAATGGGAAAAAAAAATGACTTCAGTTTGTCAGATCTGTTATAAAATGCTGAAAATGCAGTGGATTTAAAATGTTGTTTTTCAGCTAATTTTGTTTTCATTTATGTTAAGACTTTGTTAAATTCTTAATTTAGACTATTATCCATCAAGTTTATGATTCATATGGCCCATTAATAAAGAATATATTTTTGTTTTTTGCAATCAGTTTATCTCTTTTAGAAACGGCTTTTGTTACTAATACAGCTAGTGATGCCTGCACACAGTAAATATCTAGCAAGACATAATCACATCTGATATATAAATTGCTTTTTAAAAATTATTTTACTATTAATGTGACTAAAAATTATTGTCAAATCATTAAATGTTTAGTAGAGAATGTGCATGTGACCTGTCTTCACCATTTTAGGGGTGCCTGACTACTGTTTTTGTCGACACTTTCAGGTTTCTCACTATTACACTGTGTTAAAAACACAGCTCACAAGAGTAGAGTCATTACGATGTGGAAACACTAATTATTTATAACATAAATCGTTACAATCTGCTGAACAATGAATGAGTTCAGGTTTAGATGCGTCAGTGTTTACGTTGCATTCAGTGTAAGTTCCTACACCCCCCATTAATTTAAAAACTGTCAATCATTAAATGTTCATGCAGCCATTTTACAAACAGATGGATAAAAACCTGCGCGACTACAAACTGTCGGTTGAAACAATATACATGCTTATCATTTATATGTTAACATATTTATTGTTGTGATATTTTGATTCTGAAATCAAATAAATTATATGTTAATGTGTGGATTCATTTCTGATAAATTAATATATTCTGGGTGTCATAAAAGATAAAGAGGTGTGTGTGTCTGAATATATAGGTTTAATGAATCCTAATAAATAAATAAACAGTAAAAATATGAAAGCAGTCAACATTATGAGGAAGTATGTTTATTTAAAATAGAAAATGACAAAAAACGGATGGATCTGATGGCAGATCTACTCTGAAATGTCTGAAAATAGTGAACAGTCCTGAATGTTGTGACTGAATGTCTGACAGATCAACACTGGGACTCACAGAACAACAAATCTGATGGAAGAAAGAGATGTTCTCATCTGCATGTGGCAGTTTCATCCAGATCGGTTCCTCTGCATTTAAAATCATGTACTTACTGCATCTGTAGCCACGAATGCTTTCTACATGAATTCTCAGGTGTAGGCTCACCTGCTCTGATCATCCTGTTTATAGCTGGCCCATTGTAAATGCAGCCATCTTTACTTCTGTGCATATAAAGTCCAAACTGTCCCTTATATCCAAACCACGTCAGCCAAAACCACATCACATCAACCACAAGTTTCTGCAGAAGTCCACTGTTCTTTGGGATGTGTTCAACCATCTATTCATTGCACTGCATCAAGACGGAAACGGAGGATGATTTCCTGTTTTTGAGCTGATCACAAAGATGCTGCTGCAGTAGAGTACACAGCTTGTGAACAAAAAAAGAAATACTCGTCAGAAATTATGAATAAGACAGAGACTAAACAGCAGAGAGCCACTGCTGAACCGATTTAAACAGCCACAAAATGGCAGTTTCTCCCACAATTCTGTGCGTGGTTGTCATTGTTGCACATTCTCTATACCTCTAGTCTTTCCGTAACCCGATGTGCCAGTTGGTTTGTCTAATCTTTCATCATACTGAATGTTATAAAAAGTAAAACACTTTACAGACTATTTGATCCAGTAACAACTTGATTACAATAATGAAATACTGAAAACGAGAATAACATTTTTGTTCCAAATTTAAAAGAAACATAGTTGAAACCAAAGATTTTTCAGTAATACTGACATCACCCCTCAAAGTTGACTACCCTACCCTTATCTTCTACATCTCACCACCATGTTCTTCATCATAATGTAGCATCATCTCACTAGCTGCCTATGTGGGTGACAATACTAGTCAAATATTTATGAGAAAGAAGGATGAAATGTTCAGGATTTACTAACTAACAGGTAAAAACATGTTGATTACTCCTGATTACATCAGACGCACCGCTGAAGCAGGGAAGAGAGACAGGGTTTCTGTCATCAAAGCTAGCAACCAGCAAAAAAGTTCGATTAAAAATATTAACGGCGTTAATTAAGTGTTGCGTTAACGCGCGATTAACGCGTCCTAATACACACATATATATATATATATATATATATATATATATATGTGTGTGTGTGCGTGTGTAAATTGTAGGTACCCTTGGGTTAATGAAAGAAAATATCACAATGGTCACAGAAATAACTTGAATTTGACAAAAGTAATAATAAATAAAAATTCTATGAAATTTAACCAATGAAAGTCAGACACTGCTTTTCAACCATGCTTCAACAAAATTATATTAAAAAAAAAACTCATGAAACCGGCCTGTACAAAGTCTACTGTTCTTTGGGATGTGTAGGGACGGCAGTGTCAGAAACATTGTGAATGTTCATATGCTTTAGCAAATTGTGATAAACAAAAGGAAAAAAAAAACATTTATTTTCATTACAACAAGATACAGCCCCCAAGCTGTCCCATTGGCAAGATGGAATCCGTCATGATCGTCATCATACAGTTGGATCTCAGGAGATCCAAGCTGCTTTCAGTTTTTTCCCCCTGCCAGCATTCTGTACTTTTTAAATAATTTTTTGTCTTAATTCTTTATCTTCATTCCTATTCTTCAGCCTTTTCTCTTGCCTCCAACCTCATCCTTCTCTTTCACTTTTCTCATTACATTCCCCACTCCCATATTGCTCATTTTCCTCATATAACACTGCATTGGAACAAGCCAATAAACATTGCTCACTTTACCTGTGAGCTCAATGTCGATGATTGGTGTGTGCCACATAATAGAATGATGCAGCAAAGTAAAACTGTACAATTTGGTAAATTGTAATATAATCTGTGTTGCTCTAAAGACAAAAGAAATCAACAATTTTTTTTAACAGGTGCAATTATGTGTTTTTTTTATGGAAAATGACGGAATAAATGGGGCTTGTCAAGCCTTAAATATGTTAATGCAATTAATTACATGAATTACTTACCACAGTTAACGTGCTATTTTTGACAGCCTTTTTTTTATTTTAAAATCACGCTAGGGGGGAGACGGATTCTGTGGTGCTGCATCACACATTGGTCTATGTGTGGGAAACCCTGTTCATATTGCAAAGCATTGCATATGTAATTTCTATTTACATAGTATCAGTTTCCTTGCAGGATTTTTATGTCATAACCCAGAATGATTACATTATATTCTGGGAAAACAATAACTAACAAAAGTTAGTATCGACCATTGTGGGCTTCTTTGTTTTATGGTATGTTTATAATTAAGTACTTGTATTATACCTCATAGGGTACCTGCCATAAGTTGTTAAAATTACTTAAACTTATTGAGTTGTTAAGTTTACGTGAGTCACATGACCCGAAGTGGTGAGCGGGGGACTGACCGAAAAAAGAGACATCACATGAGCAACGCTTGTCAAACTTATCTACCACTGGTTTACATGGTGTACACGGTAAAGACTGATTTTTATTTTGTTCATTCTGTAAAGGCAGACATGTGATATGTTGTTATTAAAACATTCCATGATTTCTAGCAGAACAGAGATCCTAAGTTCCATAATGATGAAGTTCATGCATGGTGTCTTAAAGGACGATGATGCAGAGAAAGCAAACACCCAACCAGAGCCTGGGAAAGTCTGGTATGTCCCACGCCAAGAGGTGTATCATCCCAGGAAACCAGACAAAATTAGGGTGGTTTTTGACTGCTCCGCAAAGTACGAGGGCACCTCCTTAAATGACCATCTACTAACAGGACCCAACTTTACCAATGGGCTTACAGCTGTAATGTGCTGCTTTTGTAAATATTCTATTGCAGTCATGTGTGATGTGGAGAAAATAAATGTTAAACAGGTTCCATGTCAGCAAAGCAGACAGGGACTATTTGTGTTTTCTCTGGTGGGAAAATGGGGATGAAGGTACACCTATTTGGAGCAACCTCTTCCTCTGGCTGTGCCAATTATGGCATGAAACACCTTGCAAACCAAAGTGAAAAGGAGTTCCCCTCTGCAACAAGCTTCATCGGGGAGCATTTCTATGTTGACGATGGTCTCATGGAGTCAGTTGGTGAGGCAATCAAACTGGTGAGGTAGCCCAAGCTGTGTGTGAAAAGAAAAAATGCATCTGCAAAAAATCCTTTCCAACAACCGAGAGGTGCTAGGCTCCATCAATGTTGCAGAGCATGCTGCAGAAGTAAAAAATGTGGATCTCAATCATGATGACTTACCAGTGCAAAGAGTGCTAGGCATAAGATGGAACATTGAAAGCGACAGCTTTACTTTCAAAGTGTTGCTTGATGAAAAGCCTGCAACACGACTGAGGATTCTCTCGATTGTTGCCTACTTGTATGACCCTTTAGGGTTTCTAGCCCCATTCATCCTTGGAGGAAAAAGAGTTCTCCAGTAGATGTGCCAAATGGGCACTGGATGGGACGAACCACTAAAATGTTGAGGTTTTAAAGATGCCTCATACCTGATGGTTTTGGTTACGAACAGTGCTCTTACATCAGATTGGTGAGTGAAGATAGCCATAAACCAGGTGACAACAGAGCTGCAGCAGGGAGATCTGGAAGTGAGAGCAACACAAGTGTTGAAAATTAAGGCTGCCAGAAAATTTGACATCCAGGGGGAGGATGTCCCACGGAATGAATGGAAACTCTCAAGAGTACATGCAGATGATGACAGCCCTGTACGAAAAGCGAAAGTGCAGATTGGAGAACGAAAGTTAAGAAAAGGGGGTAAACGTCTCAACCCACCATCCATCGTTCAAAGACCCATTCAGAAGTTAGTGGTCTTAGTAAAGAGCAGCTAAAGGGTGTGGGAAGAGGTCAGTTATTGAAAGACTGATCTCTTTTTGAGTTAAAGGTGGTTGTTATATCATACTCCACCCATTTGATGTATTATTTTGAGTGGAGATGTAACCATACATGTATATATGACCATATAGGAAAATTTTTCTTTTGTTGAAAATGCTTTGTTGTGGAAATCACATGGTTCATTTAAAATGTGAGACTCATAGAATTACCATTGAATGTCTAATGAAGAGTCTAAGTGTTTAAAATCTCCATTTATACCTATCAAAGGTAATTGGTGGGAGTGTAGCTGATGCGAGTGTGATTGTTTATGTGTTTCCATGACAACACCAAAAGTTAGTATTGACCATTGTGGGTTTCTTTTTTTTTATTGGTATGTTTATAATTAAGTACTTGTATTATACCTCATAAGGTACCTGCCATAAGTTGTTAAAATTACCTGGTTAAAATTATTGAGTTAAGTTTACGTAAATTACATGATTCAGAAGTGTTGAGCGGGAGACTGACAGAAAAAAGAGATATCATACGAGCAAGACAGAGGACTTTTATGCTTGTCAAACTTCTCTACCACTGGTTTATGTGGCGTATACGGTAAAGACTGATTTTTATTTAGTTCATTCTGTGAAGGCAGACTTGCATGATATGTTGATCATTTTTCATCCAGGGCACATATACATAAACTTGATCATTTAGACTAACCTATTAGGTAAACAGAAATCTAAATAATCATAATTTTGCATAAAGAATAAGCAAAATAATATGAAATAAGTGAAACTCTAAACTCCTCTCCCACTATCTTCTGTTCAATGGAAGAGTCCAATTAGGCTGCAGCCTCATCAAAGGAGATCCACATCAGCTGGGACTCTTTTCCTTAGTCGGCTTGGGCCTCCCACACACAGCAACGTCACCAGGAACTGGTAACTCAAAGAAAACATATATTAACTGAAAGTAAACCAACATGATAAGAATGAGTCAACTAAATGTATGCACCCAATTAGTTAACTACCCAGCGACACCCGCTAATAAAGTGTGAGATATAAAACAAATGGGAAGTATTAAATAATAAAGTGTCTATTGAATTAACTGAAATAAAGAAAAAGGTTATCAGACTGGGCTCAGTGTGTGTGTCTGCCTAGGTGACCATCACAGTGTCAATGCAAAGTTTCATAGAAAACACAGTTTCCCTTCCTTTTTCATTATAGCCTATCATGTAGCTTGATACTGCAGTCATCACTTCCTCACGACCAATCATAAACACAGACTCATATATACCCCAGCGAATAATCTAGGATACGTGTTCAACAGGTTTTTGAGAGTCTTCCATCACACTCTATTCACAATGGCCATGGTTACATGGTGTTTTTTAAAATATTTTCCTTTGTGTTTAGATGGAAATAGTAATTCAGAATTGAGATTCATATAGAAAACACTTTGAATCGCCTTTATTCAATTCCGCTTTAGATCTGGGGGTTGAGAAGGGTTCTGATTGGCCATGGGGTGGACATGACATATTTATATCTACTGGAATTAAACAAACTCCAGTAGCTGCTTCTTTTTGTTTCGTTTACAACATAGAAGACCACATAATAAGAACCATTTTCGCTTTGATTTTGATTTCAGTTTTAAAGCAGCAACTTGGCACTACCATACTGTTTTCCTTACTGCTTTAATTTAAAGCTGAATGAACGTATATGTGATCGAGGAATTATTCAATTCATACTTAAAATCAGAATAAACAGCCACTTTCTTCGGATTTAACTTTAATTCAGAATTATTGTTTTTATTCTGAATTACATGTTGACAAAGTAATTTTAAAGAGGATTTCATTTTTATTCTGAATTGAAGGGGAATTAAAACTCTTATGTAAAACTGGCCAGTCGGCCATTATGTGGATCATGTTTAAAAAAAAAAAAAAAATCACTGCATTAATGGATGAATGCATTAACGTCAATTTTGACAGCCCTAATAAAAAAAAACAACTAAAATTTAATATATATATATATATATATTTGTATACATTTAAAATTAACATGGGACACCCAGTTTGAGTAAGGCTGTAGTAGTTATATGGCTTTCCCCAGCTCCTCCCAAAATGCTTCCGTAGTTTGGGTGGATGTTAGCCTTTCAGGGAGACAGGCAGTGGGATGCACCATGGTGAGGCTCCCGATACCAAAATCCAAGCACCATTGATATAGTGAGGCCAGCCGGGAGAGAGCAAGCGACCCCAACAGCAAAGGCAAGAGTGCTTGTTTGCAGAAAGAGAACCTGAAGCAGCTTCTGGGTCACAGAAATCTGACCATTTAAATATTAAAATCGATTTTTGTTGGGTGTTTTTTTTTTTTTTTTTTTTTTTTTTTTTTTTAATTTCTTCTAATTTTAACTTCAATCAAAACTGAAAACACTGTCTTTTTTTTACAGATTTGTAAATGAATATTAGAAAACAACTTCATTATTTATATTTGATGTTTGATTTTGAAATTAATATTAACTAAACAAATGATGAGTGTGAACCTTATCCGACATTTTAATCAAAGGGTGGTTGGTGGGGGACCTGGATGATGGACAAGGGCTAGTGGCTCAAAAAAAGTTGAGAAGAACTGATATAGATTTTATGTTGGCATGTACCACCCACCTCAACCTGTGTGCTACCCCAACAATGCCACCCTGCAATGGGAGCATCACTGAGCAAATCTTCTTAAATTAGCTTTTAGGCTGTGGTTAATAAGTGTTTTAAGTAAACGCTCCATCAGATTTATAAATGTGGCTGTGAAATTGTTCACATCTTTCCTCGTGGATGGGTGAATGCCAATCTTTCCATTGGTGGAAAGGACCTACTGACCCAACTTTGCTTAAATGCCCGAATATGCTCATGAAAGTCACGACACTGACGAGTTGCGTTTAGAAACAGAGATGAAGAAAAATAAACATAATGCCTAAAGAATTAAATAATTATAATAAAAATGTACACTTTTCTGTTTTTCTTCATTTTTAAACTGACAAACTTGGTTAATCCTGTAAGTACCATAGTATGAATGACAAGTGGTATTTTGTGTTGTTTGTTCGTAAGAAAGAGTGGTGAATGAGGCCCAATGTGCCCAGTCAAAACCTGTGCACACATGAAAAAGAGCTGAAGGTGTTGACAAACCCTGAAACTTCCCAAATTCTCAGTTGATTCAGCATTTGGAGGATGTGCCAGAACACACATGCTGACACGTTATTTTTTTCTTATTATTTATCCCTCGCCTGAATCACAAAATCAAAATATTATTGATCTGAAATAGAGGAGTATATTCATTAAGTATCTAAAACAGATAATGTGTGAACCTTTGTGTTTCTTTTTTTCCCCCTCTTAACAATATCTATTCTTTTTTCATCCTTGGTTTTGTTCTTTAGTTCTTCCTCTAACAGTTCATTTCACAGTCTACACTTTGTTCCTCTCTCCCAGGGGAAGCTGAGTAGCAAGCTCCCTTCATAATGTATTTAAACCCCAACACACATTTTTCATGCAGTATATAAGCAGGCTGTGGTAGAGGAAGAAGTATGTTCCACACTAACCTGATGTGGTATGAAGTACAGACCAAGCATCCAGGTCCAAATCCACATGGGTTATCAGGTAAACACAAGATGTGGGTTCTGGTTTAGTTTATTTTAGTTTCAAGTTTTGTGATGTCTCCTTTAGTTTGGGTTGGGGTTTTTGTGTGTGTTCTGTTTTTCTGTGTTCAGTATACCTTGGTTCAGGTACCTTGGTTTACTTTGTAGTTAGTCCTACTTCCAGTTTTACGTTGGAGTGATTTTCCCCTTATGTATTCTGTTGATTTACATCCTACTTCCCTGTCACACTTGGGGGATATTCCAAGAAGCCGGATTCAGCAAAAGTCTTGCTTAGTTCTTTAAGCCTGGCTTACCAAAATAAGAGTTCTGTTCCATCATCATCAGTTGATCAAGAAAAAGAGACTCACTCAAAAAATTTGGACTCAAACTAGCCCAGTCTCCTAATTAAGCCTCAAGGTACCACAGATGCAGTTCAACCTTTTTTAATCCAGACCGATTCAAGATATACTTGCAAAGTCTCACTTAGTGCACTCACTGGGGATAGCTAAGAAGCCCAAATGAATGAATGAAAAACTGATGAAATGAACGACAATAAAGGCAAGTTTTTGTCATCGGTGGATTAAATGCTGCTGATGAATATGTATGAATGATACAAACACATCACCAAACACAAGCAAAACTGCAGCCATTAACAGAACCAGCCTCACCCTCAACACGGACAAGACCAAGGAGATGATAGTGGATGGAGAGGAACCCTCACCCGCTACTGCTTAGTGGAGTGGAAGTGGAGAGGGTGAGCAGCGTTAAATATCTGGGGGTCCACATCAGCAAGGACCTTACCTGGACACTCAATACCACACAGCTGGTGAAGAGAGCTCAGCAGCCGCTGTACTTCCGGAGGCTGAGGAAGTTCGACACTTTACCAAATATCATCTTCTACAGCTGCATCGTTGAGTCCACCCTGACCAGCTGCATCACCGTGTGGTACGACAGCTCCGCTGTCACAGACCAAGATCACCAGGACTCTGCTGCCCTCTCTGCAGAGCATCTACCAGCACAGAGTCCACAGGAGACCTTTCTCCATCATCAAAGAACCCACCTACCCCCAACATAGACTGTTCACTCTCCTCCCCTCAGGCAGGAGATACAGGAGTCTGAAATGCAGGACAATCAGATTCAGAAACTCTTTCTTTCCCTCGGCCATTAGACTCCTTAACAGCTGACAGGAGTCCGTAACAACAGCCTGTACACTGACTTTTATTTTGTCAACCACAGTAACTGCAATATTGTTTACTGTTTTATGTGTCTTATAATAGATATTGCACATGCTTACAGTCTACCTCATGACAGTTTATTTTGCACAGCTAATTTATTCATTGTTGAATGCGGCACAACAGTTTATGTAGCACACTGCACATTTATCAATATAGATTATCTACTCAGTTTTTTTAAATCTTATCTTTAACTTTATCTTCTATCTAGTTTTTAAAAGTTGTTTTTCTTCCATTTTATAATCTTTTATGGCATTCATTGTGGACGGCAAAGTAAGAATTTCATTGTTCAGAGAAACTTGTTTCCTTACTGTGCAAATGACAATAAACACTTTAAATTGAATTTAAATTTGAAAAGTTGTCGTTAAAATAAAAGCATCCTGTCAGATTTTATATTTTAGGCCTGGGTCCATGTGGAACAGGTTCTGGGTCCAGATCTGGACTGTGGTCCGCTTTTTTGTGACCTTTGGTTCAGGAGGATTTGTAAGTTTTTCAATCATAGCAAAGAAAATCATAGCATACTTTAAACATTTTCTTATTTTGTGACACGAGTAGCATTAATGCAGAATACATCTGGGGGAACGCTCTTCTAGAGTCTCATTTCAAAGATTCTTTGAGACAAGACTTGAATAAGCTGGACAGTTAACTTACTACGGAGCAGACTTGTTTGACAGCACAAGTTACCATGGTAACTCAGCTGGGACTCATTAAGCCACAATGATGGAACAGAACTTTGATGAGCCAGGCTTGTCGGAATAACAGAGACTTTCCCTTGATCCTGCATCATGAAATACACGCCAGGACAACTTGTCAAATTTGCATCTCCTACCTTAAATATAAATCTATTTCTTTGTTTATTACAGACGTGCTAAATGACCTGTCATCTGGTGATGACACCAAACAGTCTCATTTAGCTCCAAGCTTATTCATTCAACCACTCAATCAACACAAACACCCTACAGGAAGCATTTTAAGGACACTTAAACTGTCTTGAACTCTAATATAATGTAAGCCTGTTAGCTTTTCTCCAACATGCTACCAACTGCTAACATAATCTGTTGGAGCCCCTTAGAGACTTCCATAGGATCCAAATGGTGGAAGACTTCTGAACTGCAGCAAGGTTCATTAGTACCCTCTAGGAAACCATGTCCCTCTTTGATGACTAATGCAGTTTCCACAACCTCTGGGACCCTCTTAAAGATCTTAAGCTGTTTCCATCACATGTGTGTTAGTATGATGGTATAGTGTATGTACATGTACTACTGCTATATTAAACCTCTAACATGCTGATCTCTGCATAGCTGCAGTCTCACTGAGCTCCTGTAGCTTCAGGGCAGCTGCCTTACAGAGCACTGCAGAGGAATATCCTGCCTACACATTTGACAAATGCTACATGCCTGCCCACCCTAGATATAGGACATGTTGATGTCACGCAGAGAATGCTGACTGTACATTCTTGGGGAATATTGGAGTTTCATTACATGTGTGTGGTACTTCCATCTCACTGCCCATGCAGAGAGGTATACATGGTGTTAAATAGGGATTTGCTCTCTCTGTGTGTGTGATAGTAATAAGAGAGAGAGAGAAAAAAGAAAAAAAATTAGTCAGGGATTTACTTTGTATACACACACACACACACACACACAAGTCTTATTATGTACTCAGGTCTACATTGTCATTACAATAGTCAGTTCAACATCACATCTACAATCTAATACATCTTGAGCATTACAACAAATGTTATTCTGCTACAAAGCGAGTAAATCTGTGAGGTCTAAAATATATAACATAAGACAATAACTGCCTTTAAAGCATGATTATCCTCCAAAAAATTGGACCAAAAGGGAAATTTCAGTGCAGACCTAGCAGATAGAAGTCCACTGCAGCAGCACAGATGCATTGCCTCTGGAAATTACCAGGTCGCCAGGGTTGACATCATTTTGGTCTGCCTTTTGAGCATCACCACGTCATTGGGCAGTTGGAACCACTTATCCAAGTTTTGCCCTGAGAACCATTCTCCACAGGGGCTGTTGAAGTGGCCCATCTGCAAGGGAACAGCAGAAAGAGAGCAAATCCCAGAACCCTCGATTTGGAAGTCACAAAACCTTCCATATGCCAGTTCACATCTGGATGTAACACATCCGTTTCCCTTCTCTTCACCTGGGACAGGGTAATCTCGAGGGATAGCAGATGTGTGGACAGCCTCTAATAATGTTTTGGTTTTTTTTTTTCCTTCTCTCCAACTGTGAAACCTGAATAGAAATACATACGTGTGTGTTTGGTGAAACGAATGGTATGTTCAGTATTTCCTAAAATCTAGACCACATTTTTCATTAGCTTTTATTAAAATTTTTAAGCATGTTCCATTTTTTTTCCAATTTGTGCCCCTGCATGGCCCCCATCAGAAAAGGTCTAGATCTGTTCTGCTTTGAGGTGATAAAGACAAAAGTTTGGTTTTCAGTGTTGGTGATCCGAATGGTCATGTCATGTTAACTTTAACGGTAACCTGTAAGACAAGGGCAGAGTTAAAGGAGTGGCCAGGGTGGCACTGGCCACCTCTGAAGACTAACTGGACACCCTGGGTGACACTTAAGGTAACTAACAGGTTACTTGAGGAGAAAGACAGAAAAGACACGCATTACTCACCAGTATCACTGCACCAGTTTGAAGTACGTTTTAAAATCGTTTCCTTATTAGTTATCCATTGAAAATATTGACATTGACAACATTAAAAATATTGGCATGTAAGACTGTTAATCTAATTTTAGCCTGAAGCTACTCAGCAGTGGTAATCTAATTATATGTCAGCACTAGATTAGTTTGAAGAAATGTGGAAACCATGTCAAAATTTTTTCACAGTGAGTGTTCAAAGGGACTACCCATCTACCCAGGCAAGATTTTCACATTGTTGTGGAAAATAATTTATTTAGAAACCTTAGAGTACCTCAGTATCCAAGTTAACACTGACTAAGCTAGCGCTACATGATCCCGTTTAATTTAAAAAAGAGTCTAGCAAGGCTGCTAGTTGATTTCAAAATTAGTTACAGCATGAAAATGTGCTAAAATTTTGTCTTTAACCAGTCTTCTTTTTTTATAGGAAGATATTATAACTAAGAGAAAAGGAGATCTATTTAAATTTTTTGTAAAAAGGGAGCATACAGATTAGAACATGGCAGACCCTAGCCCAAGAGTCAGCAGCCCCAACAGCTCCCCGTGGAGCTGGCCACTCAAGTCATTGTGATCCCACCAAGGAAGGCCCTGCTCATGGCTCAGGAAGTTTAGGACCCCCTGGACAACCAACTAACATGGGTCAGCAACTGCCCCAATGCCCTAGTCAAGCACTAGGAATAGATGTTTATTTAGTTCCAGAAAGCACACAAGTGAAAACTGACTGCTGAATGGAGCGTGCGCAAATGTGATCAGCATGAATGAATGAATGAATTTATTTATTTGTTGTCATTGCACAACAATTACATCAGCAATTATTGGCTGTGAAATTCTTAAATCCCAGGCTCTCCTAACAATGCTAAAAAAAAACAAATAAACCACAATAAAAATAGACAAACACAAAAAGCAAGAATACTTCAAACAGGTTATACAATAAAATATATAATAAGCAATGAGATGATGCTATTACTTATCAATCAATCAATCAATCAATCAATCAATCAATCAATCAATCAATCAATCAATCAATCAACCTTTATTTATATAGCACTTTCTCATACCCCAAGGTACCTAAAGTGCTGTACAGATAAAATAACAATACATAAAAACATCAAACAACAATAAAACAAACAGTAAAAATGTAAAATAACAAATAAAAATAAATTAGAAGGCTTAGCTTAATGATCCTGCTCTCTAGGATAAAAGCCAATGTAAAAAGATGAGTTTTCAAAAGACATTTAAAATCATTCAAGTCTTTGGCAAACCTCACAGAAAGAGGGAGTTTGTTTCAGAGTTTTGGGGCTAGCACGGAAAAAGCTCTGTCTCCTCGAGTGACTAGTCGAGTCCTAGGGACTACTAACCTCATATGATTTTCTGACCTCAGAGCCCTACCAGGACTGTGATGGTGTAGAAGCTTGGCCAGATAGGGAGGAGCCAGACCATGTAAACATTTAAAAGTGAGAAGTAACACTTTAAAAGAAATTCTAAAGGGACAGGCAGCCAGTATAGGGATCACAGCACTGGTGTAATGTGCTCCCACTGTCTGGTCCCCGTTGATAGGCGGGCAGCTGAGTTCTGAATCAGCTGTAGACAGCGGAGTAGAGACTGGTCAATCCCAGAATAAAGGGAGTTACAGAAGTCCAGTCTACAAGTCCCTTCCTAAGGCATCACGAGGAAGGTAAGGCTAAATTCTACTGATAAGCCTCAAATGATAAAAACTAGACTGGACTGCTGCACAGACCTGCCTGGCAAGTTTGAGGTTAAAATCAAATAAAACCCCAAGATTTTTAAGAAAAGGACAAGTAAATGAGTCCAGGGAGCCAATAACACTGCTGCATCCCGTCAGCAGGTCAGATTCCCCAAAAATGATGACTTCTGTTTTATTTCTATTTATACACAGAAAAAACACAGAAAATTCTTCTCCATCCAAATTTTCACACCCTGCAAACACTTTTGAAGATTTTCAATGCAATGATCTTCTGCAGATTTAAAAAAGAGATAGATCTGAATGTCATCAGCATAACAGTGAAAAGACACAAATATTTTTTAAAGATGGACCCCAAAGGAAGTAAGTATAATGAAAACACAATAGGGCCCAGGATGGAGCCTTGAGGTACCCCATAATTAGGTGGGGCCTCAGAATAAGCGGAATGCCCAAGATGGACTAAAAAACTTCTATTTCTTAAATAGGACTCAAACCATTTGAGTACCATGCCGTTAATTCCAACAGACTGTTGCAGACGCATTAATACCATGGAGATTCCCTTTTGGCGGTGGTGGTGGCGATAAAATGTTTTTTCCACCTAATGTATATTAATTTATCTTTATCATATTGTATGATAGGGCTCACTACAGCAGGCTGCATAACTAAGAAAAAAATTAAAAGTAAAAGCCTAAATAGAGACTAAATAAGGAAAAAAATATAACGTTAGGGGAGAGAGCTTGAGATGCAGCAGCCCTCCTCAGTGCCATCTTGAATGTGCATAGTATCCATGAGTAAAAGCACACCTCGCAAGGAGGCATTTCTGTATTACAAAGAAACAACACTTCGTTAAAGCTTCTTACATATTCCACAAGAAGTGAGAATTTAGTTGTTGTTCTCAAGACCACAAAAAGAAGAAAAAAATTTGATCTGGTCAATTCATACTCACAAGAAGCTTTGACTGCAATGGGGCTTGTATGGTGCTGCAGGGTATGTCTGTGTTTTTATGTGCAATTAATAATTGACTCGGTTATTTCATATTATACAGGAATCTTTGTCCATAGCAGGGCAATGTTTTTAAAGTCATTTAAAAAATATAGAGAATAGACATATTGATGTACAACATTATAGCCAATGGCTAATTTCCATCTTTAGTCCCTAGGCAGAGTTGTGCTTGCAGTGGTGTCTGTGTCTTTAAATGCCAAGTGTGTTGCATACATTTTCCTAGTTTCTCACCACCTCGATCAGTTGTTCATTAAAACTATCCATTTAACTTTGCATCAGCGGAAATGCAGAAGTGACAACTTTCTGCTTCACGTTTTTCCACGTTAACCACACCCACTTCAAATGTCCAAACAATCACACAGTAGTTCACAGAGCCCCATGAGAAGAATGTTCTGCTCAGCAGACGTGTTGAGAACGAGCAGCAAGAATTCCCAAACCAAGGCCACGAGAACAAAATGACAACACTTTGTTCTTGTGTCATGAAAATTCTCGCTTCCCATGGAGTATGCAACAGGGCTATGATGCTGCTGCCCCAGCAGATGGCTGCAAAGCTTATTGAACTTTTCATAACAAACATATTGAAAATATGTTACATTAGCCATAAGTAGAATCTTCTCTGTCCCTTCTTGTAGATGGTTCTGTGTTGCATTTCCAGACTAATCTGTTGTGTAGCTGAACTCCAAGGTACTTGTATTCCTCTGATACCGCCGCCTTTGGAAAAAGACTGTGTGTGTGAAACTAGTCAAGTCGCCATTAATGTGATTTATGGACTCATGGTGACTGACATGTCAAAAAATAAACTGCATCAGGACTGAAACTACCACCTTCACCATCATCACCCACTTGGAGACTAAAGACTAATAACATACTAATAACATACTTTATGTAAAGTGGGAGTCCTCGCAAATATAGTGTGTGTGTCTATGTGTTAGCGTAAGCCATTTAGAGCTGAGAAGTAGTTTCAGTTGAACAATAGCCTGGAGTGGTGTGAACCTCATTAATTACCGTTTGCCTTTGATCTCAACATAATCAGGAGAAAACGAGGTGATAACGAGCACATGTAGGCTCTGGGACACTCAGTGGCTAATCACTTCATGGGAGAAAGCTATGCATGTTTAGAGGAGTAATGTACCATGTATGAAGATAACAAGCACTGTTCAGGTCAGAATTAAAAAGTGGTTCAAAACTTGTCTCGTGAGTGTGAAATGGAGCCACAATTTTTGAGAGATAATTTGATATTTTGACAAGTGGTAGATGATCATTGGGAATGTATTATTTTTAGCTCTGAGAAGTAGAGAATCAGAAAAATCCAGAGGAGGTGTGGACTGTAGTGAGATTATTACTGTATTACTACAGGGTTTTGTTACAAGAAAATTGTGGGTTTTTTAGATATTGATGTAAAAAGTGGCCAAGTCAACATTACTGAACAAATTTTACAAATGTAAGGCAAGGCAAAGCAAATTTATTTGTATAGTGCAATGTACAAGATATTTCAAAATGCTTTACATAAAACATTAAAAGCATTACAGAATTTAAAAGAAATAAAAACTTAGAAAAAACAGAAAGTTAAAAAAAAAATTATATATAGCTTGTACAAACAATAAGCTATACAAAAATTATGTTTGATGAATTAAAGACAGAATTTGGTAGTTAAAGAGTTAATTTCTTAAGTTTGCAAAAGTGATGTGTAATTAAATTTTACTAATCTAAATTACAAATACAATTTATTGGCAATGACCAAGAAAAAAATTATACAATTTACTGTTTTGTTTTATGTAAACGTTACTGGCTTAATTTTCAATTTAAAGTTATTCTTACTTACACTACTTAAGTAAAGTCTTATATTTTTTTCAGACAGTGTTTAATCTGTGCAATGCCCCAAATCTTTTATGTATTTTTTTAAAGAAACATTTTTTCCATAGGATTGATTGTTACTGATCATTTTCTGATGAATGGTAATAAATTTCCTCTTTGCATTTAGCATTCATAATATGAACGACACCATTCATGTCACATTTTAACTCTTTATTTTGTGAGCAAAAACACCAGGGAACATTCAAAAGCAATCTGATGAAAAAAATAAAATAAAAAAAGCAGCTGACTATCTGGAAAAGTATGTTTTTCTTCCTTAAAAACACTATTTTAGGTTCAGATTACTTTATGAAAAAAAAAGGTAATTCAGAAAGCATTACATTATTTTTAAGTCAAACTTAAGACCTTAGTGATATTGCATTTCTTTTCAGGTGTCCTACAAAACCAGTATTGGTTCCAAATTACAATTGTGATTGGGTGAGGTTAAATGTTCATAGAATTAATATAAAAGTAACATGACTACTATGTTTTTTTAAAATGAACATTTAAAACTGCGAGTATCAAAAATGCTTTCTTAGCTTCATTGTTAACATTCTGTAAAAACAGCAACAGCACAAAAACACATCAGAGAAGGCTTTTAGCAAGGATAAAACCTTAAACATAGTCCATGTAATTAAATTTTTGATTTCAGAAAAAAATCCTTTCAGGTGAACTTTCGACTTAAAGAAACCTGATAGATTGGCTCTTGTCCATGTACCAGATCTAACTCAAATTAGTTCCATAACCAAACTTAGGATATTTCTTTCCTTCAAAAATCCTTTGTACAATTGCTGCTGAAATAAGGAATATATAAGGATATAATACACTAAAACATTCCATATATTATTGTAAAATACAAAATTTTTGTACTATTTATCTCCAACAACAAATTAGTTGGTAAACTGTGGGAAATATGAAATGACAGACAAATGAACACTTTGTCTACAGGTGTGGAAGTTATCAAGAATGTTATCAGTTTAAAAGTAAACCTTTTCAATTTCAAGCAGGCAAGCAGGGCATTGCTTAGATTAAGCACCTTTATTTATTTATTTATTTATTTATCAATCAATCAATCAGTTCCTTTACTGGTTTGGGTCCCAGGATTTTTCAGATGCACAGATTAACAGATACACAACGCATTGTCAAATAGCATTCAGCTTTCAGTAACAAAATAGCAGATCTATAAGTTCAACATATAGCAACACATTGTGAGCTTGTTTGGTTATTTTCATCAATAATTACAAAATTAAAAGGAATGGTTTTAGACTTAGAAGGTTTCCCATCCAACAGCAAATACTTTCTGATCTACTTCGGGATATGGATTGCACAGATAAAGTGGTAACTGTGGAATCAGTTCCTCTAAAAAAGCAAAGAGCAACCACATCCTTACTTTGGTAACTGGCTTTATTTCAGAATTTTCTGAAATGCAATACTACACTCTGAACATACACATGTCCAAAATATGAGCAATGGTTGAGGAACACATATGCTCAACTTGACCTGGTCTGCCAGTGAAATTATGATTTATTATAGTTAAAATATGTCCATATATTGTTTTGTCGCTTCTGACCACCAAACCCAGTTGTCGACACTGCTGCCATGATTAATCTATGAATGAATAAAATGCTTGTCTGCTTGTGCGCTGCATGTCTGGTGGTGGGCGTGGCCAAGGGGCACCAGTATTGCTGACTGACAGATTAAGTTTACAACAGGCAGAAATGTCATGAATTTTTAATGTCGGACAATCAGCCCCTGAACATTTTCATCTCGTCTCATCAACGAATTCTCACAAACCTCTCATCATGTTTTCGTCATCAGAGAGCCATTTTTAGCTCGTCACTGTCTCATTATTGTCGTGAAAAAAAGGTTTGTCAATGAAAAAAAAATTGTTATCGCCATTGTTGACGAAAACAACACTGGTGCGCACTACGCACTGCATTCCAGTGCACTCACATAAGTCGCTGATTGTGACATGGTGATAGAGTTGGCTAGCCCTGATAGCATATTAGCTAACCATGGCCACTGCGATCAATTCTGGTGGAATCGAGCAATCCCCAAAGCTTTGCCCTATAGTGAAAGCGGGCAACAAACCTGCTATGATGTCTCTGGATCTTGTTATGCCAGACGTATAAGCTTGCAACCTGCAGGCTTAACATCCCATGGCCCGCTGTTCACATGGAGGTTGTAAAATTGCCAAACACTAAAAAGACAGGGAAACATGGGTTGCCCATTTTTCCAGAGTTGCTCGACGAGATCGAACTGGAAGAGGATCTGACTCCCAAACCAGATACCACCCTGTGGGAAGCAATCTGTGTCATTACAGATCATGTCCTTCTCCTCCACAATGTGGCAATAAAAGCCACAAAAAGAAGCCAAGGAGGGCGCAAACTGCTGTTCCCGCAACACTATGGCAGTCAAGAGTGTTGTTCAACATTGCTAAAAAAAAAAAGTTGCCAACAACATCACGTCTCCTGTAAGCCATCTTGTGAAGACGTGGCTGCAATGACACAGACAGTCCCAGGTCTTTGCAATCGCTGTGGTACAGCGCGCATGGTCACTGCATGTTGCTTGCCTCTCCCACAAGAGGGGGCCAATACTCCCATTTTGAAAAGAGTGGCCTATCAGCCTTCTTACTGCACACAGGGAGAGCTGGGCTATGGGGAGATACAGTCAACAGTGAGTGTTGCGGACAATCAAGCAAGGCTACAGACTCCAATTAAACTCTGCCCCTCCTCCATTCGACAAAATTGTCCACTCACATATTCAGGGGGAGTCTCCCAATATTTTCCAGGAGGAGATCATCACTGTAAAATTAAAGGGAGCCGTAAAAGTTGTCCCTATAAAGGAAACCCTCTGCAGGTTTTACTCAAGGTATTTTCTCATTCCAAAACAGTGGGTGCGGAGAATAAGAGCCATTTTGGGCCTCCATGCCCTGAACCACCACCTGAGGAAATACAAGTTCAGGATTCCAACTTAAAGGTAGAAGTTGTCTAGGCTACCTATGGCTGTTACTGGTGAGATTGTCATGCTCTAAAATATTTGTTCAGTTGTTGGAAAACCTTTTTTAAATGTTTATACATGCTATAATTTCTATGTTAAAGATGGAGTAGGATGAAGAAAATGAAGAATCACTAATTACTTTCAAGTAAGGGAAGTAAGATAAGGATTGGTTTGAAAAAGATTGATCAACCAGTAAAAAGTCCATGGAGTCAAAATAGTGTTTAAGTTGAATAATTATATTTGATTAAAAACGTTAGCAATTACTTTAGACAGATGATTAATGTTTTAATTATTCATTGGATCCTATTAGCCATGTTAGAGTGCTATTTGTGTATTGCCTGTTAATCCAGTCTGTATTTATATATATATATATATATATATATATATATATATATATATATATATATATATATATATATATATATATATATATATACACATACACACACACACAAGCAAATAAACAAGAAATCTTTGCTAGTCGTCTTAACCTCCATGCAGCAGACTGTGAGTGGATTACTTTCAGATAGGATGATGTTATCTAGGTAGTTTGTGCCCAATGGGAAATAATATCTTTTTCTATTCCGTCTTCCTTGGGGACACACTAATAGATGACAGGATTAGGGTAAAAGAGAAAGGATTCTGAAAGAAAAGGACCCTATATTTCAATAAGAAAAATATGATTATTTAGCTTCCATACATATTCAGTTGTTTATCTCTGCTGGAGTACAAATAAATCCTGAATCATAAATTCTGTAAGCTGCATTTAAAGAGTAATAGTGATCTTTTCCCCCAGTTATACAATCTGGAGACTGTGGGTTATAATCTGTAGGAGCCCATTTCATAGATAAAACATCTTTAAGGGCTAGTACAGCTCTGTATGATGCACATTTTGTAATACGTCCTTATCAGTAGGGGTCCACGTGCAGCCCAAATTCTGAGAATAGGCAGAAAGCCTGCACAGCATGAGTCCTATCAAAACGCCATAATGGTAAAATGGATACTAGTTTTGTCCACAGTCCGTACTTCAATGTCTATACTTTGTTAGAATCCCTTTGTCCTTTTCTTTTGTGTTTGTAAACACATGTAATACTTTTGCTAGTCCCCACAAAATACAAAGCAGTTTTACAATGAAGGCTGAAAAAGTGTTAAATTACTACAATTCTGAGGTATGAAACATTGCTGCATGCTACATTTCCCATGTTTGCCATTAAATTTCATGACTTGTCTTCATGTTTCGTTTTGTGAAACTGTTCCAAAAATAGTGTTTGATACCTTTAAGATGCCAAAAAAACTTGGTTCACAAAGTCATACAACAGACTGTTTTCAAACCCCATATGACCATTGATTTTATAAAAATAATTTGGTTAGGTGTTAGTTTCAAAAACAGCTGGTTAGAGTTACATATTGACAAATACCTAAGTTTTGATATTTTAAAGAAATATGCAGTTTGGGCTAACTTGTGCTACATACAACAATAAGGTCACAATTTTAGAGTACTGTATCTGCTATGATATTATATATTATTATATATATATATTTATTATTACCCACTGAGACAGGGCTGTACTGTCATGAAATTGCCAACATGTTTTCTGGTGCGCATGAGTGGACCATTTTTTGTCCAAGGAGCACTCTGATTAAAACATTTATGAAGGTGCATCCGTGCCCTCTCTTCAGTGTTTGAGGGGTTGCATTGCAGATGCGTGCGGAATTCTTTCATTGACCAAGAGACTGGAGTATTGCTCACAGTTATACTGACAGTACTTACAGTTTAGATAAGTATAACCATGTCATAACACTAGAAGACTTGAACTATGGTATTATGTCTGTGTCGATGTTTGAGAGCACAATAAAATATATAATGTATATTAATTTTTGCGCACTAATTTATCACAAATGACCCTAGAGTGCATGGAGATACATTATATATATGCTGTATTAGTTTTGTATCAAAGGAATGCTAGCGTAATGCTCAATACATTTACAGTATGTAACCATTAATATTTTGTGATTAACGAACTGCTATCAATTAGCATAATGACATACTCATTTTAGGCATGTGTACATTGGGTTAGCACAAGTATAAAGTAAATAACAAGCTGACATGTTGGACCGTCTGCTATTGGGAACTGGAATAAATTCTGAACCCTATATTACATTTTTCTCTGATTAAATGGGTTTGATGCTCATAATTTTCCAACTGTGGAGCACTGATATTATCTTGAAACTGTCCTAAGTCTGCTTCCATCTCATCATAGCCTCCTTGTCCTTTCACTAAGTACAGATATCTGCACTCCCAGAGCTAATTCCTACTATATGTCCAAACACCTGTACCGAACTGGGAAAGTGGCATTCAGTCCTGCTGGTCCCTGTGCTTGGCGTCAGATGCTAAATTAACTGGATATGTGAGAATTGGTCTCAGAGAATTAAGCTAAAACAACTTTGAGGAAACTCTTGTCTGTTATTTTTTTAGATTCAAATGTCCTCTGTTCAGTCTATTTTATTGATAACTTGTAATAAATACTTGATAATATTATGATTGTGTATTTTATTTTTAATTCTCACTGTGTAATTTATAAGATGTTTTATGTATATCGGAACCTCTGTTGTGCAGTTGTCTTCCTTGGCTGGAAAATTTAGCAAAATATTCATTTCAGTGAACATTTTCTTGCTCAAACAAAGCATTAACTGGGAAAAATGGTTTGTCAATCATAAAAAAAAAAGTTAATGAACTGTCTAGAGCAAAACATTCTATTATGTTTCTATTGTGTTGTTTCCCTAAATAGGCAATACTCACAGAAATCTATTAAACCTTCTACATGGAGAAAAAGAAGGCAGAAAGGGGGAAGGGAAATGCTAAAAGACCTCAAGGAAATCCGAACACCTGTCTGAGAACACACTATATGACTGTCACCAGATAATCACTGCTACAAACACCCCAAGAGCTAAATGTTTATGTATATACTGACAGGAAAAACATTCCGACTCCATTCCAAGTTCTGCCTGTAGCTTCCACTGACAATAATGTACTTTTAAATACAGCACTACTGTAAAATACTGAGTTAAAGTCATGCATTCAAAAGCTTGACTCAGTTTTTTACTGGTCTGTATGAATACAGGATTATTTTAATTGATTTTTCTTTCTTTTTTCTTTTAGTTGAATCCAAATAAATATCAACATTTACTCTCAAGCTAAGGCCTCATCTGGGACCCTGCCTCTCCATCTGTCTCTGATCCTCTCTTAACTGCAGCTTCACTTTTATCGTTTGACAAAATAACATTTGCTGCCACACAAGACAAAAATGTGCCCATTAAAAGCCCTTCTTGCAAACACAGTGATAAAGCATTGTCACAAAGTACATCATCATCCTTAATACTGTAATTTAAAAATCTCTACTTGGGAACAGTTTGACTCATTGCAACTGTAGAGAATTTGTGATATTAGAGGGAATGTTCATTATACATATATTCATTTGTATATACATTATTATCCTCATTGTGTTTTTAAAAAATAGAACTTTATTTGTCATTTGTTTATATTTTTTTAATTGTTTGTAAGATGATTTCCACCTCCTCCTGCATCTACTAATACTGCACCATCTTTACTTGAAATGAACTGGTCCCATAACCCCCTACATCATGTCTAGGGACGTGTAAATGTGAAAAGTGTTTAAATTACACGTTTTGTGATATACTTCTATATCGACATGTCTGAAAATCCACCTCATGAGAACATAAAAACATTTTAGCGATATTTAAGAGGTTTTTTTAAATTTAGGTGTTTCTGTTACCAGTTTTTTATAGTGATATTTAGGTTTTGAGCAATTCTAGTGGTAATGGAAACACACACTTTACTGTACCACATATCATTTGCACCTCTGTTTTATGTAATTCTAATTTAAATAAAATAAATTAATGTAAAAGAAAACTCTTGAGCATTTGGAAAGATAATGTTTATGCTGAGATTAGGGAAATAAAAAAAGAAAAAAGGAGTTGGCAACATACAAACCCATAGAAATGCAAACAATGTTTGTATTTATTTATTTATTTTTAATTTGACTTGAGGTACTTTAGAATGGAGTGAAACCTAGATAAAAAAAAAGTCTGCTTGTGTGCGCATGTTTTTGTACTTGTAAAGAAACAGAGGTTAAATGTGAAGTGCACACTGGTTTACTGTGCTAGATGCAGTGATTAAATACAGCACCTAAGGGCCTGGATGCAGAATGAATTGGTCTGCTGTTTCGTTGTGTACCACAGCCTTCAACCTCTAAACTCTACCCCTCACCTTAACTCAATTTTGATTCCTGACCTTCAGCCTTGATATTCACCTCGAAATTATACTTTCACAAAGGCTTGTTTGGAGGACACTGAAACCAAGGTCCTCATGTCTATGTAAGCTCAGAGATGAACTTGTTCTATCCTTGAGATTGTCTGGAATAGTTTCTGCATAATTTCTGGCCTCTATATTTTCCAAAAGAGTCTATAGAAAATTACAGTTTCCTGTGTTTTTTGTTTTTTTTTTGTAAAACATAACACTAAACATCACAAGTAATGTAAAATATAAGGCTGTTTGTCAGACTTTCCACCTGAGAGGTAAAATTTTTAACCTTTAAGAAATAAGAAATCAGATATTAAACACTGTGACAATCAGGAATTACATTATCCCTTCTAATAAGTTTGTTTAAGCACACTGTGGTGGCCAGTGACATCATGTATGTTGTGGTGTGCTGGGGGAGCAGCCTCAGCTCCAGGGATGCCAGCAGGATCAATAAAGTGATCCATAAGGTTGGTCATTGGACACAACCTGGAGGGACTGGAGACAGTCAGAGAGAGACAAGAGGTCTCTGAACAAACTGGTCTCCATTATGGACAATTCCTCACATCTACCACACAGTATACTGGAGGGACAGCAGAGCTCTCTCTCAAACAGACTGCTGCAGCTCTGCTGTCATAAAAAGAGGTTTAGGAAATCATCCCTTCCTTTCATTATAACGCTGTACAATAACTCCTCCATGTGTGAGAGGTGATCATCATCTCTGCATTTTATCCAACAATCCATGATCACAATTGTATAAAGTGTGTATAGCTATTTTATTTATTTGTGTTATTTCATTTTTCCTTGTATATATTGTATATGTTGAGCTTATTTTTTATTATTTTCTATCTATCTATCTATCTATCTATCTATCTATCTATCTATCTATCTATCTATCTATCTATCTATCTATCTATCTATCTATCTATCTATCTATCCATCCATCCATCCATCCATCCATCCATCCATCCATCCATCCACCGACCGACCTAAAGCCCAGAATATAATATGTCATGTACTGCAAACAATACAGCAATCCAAAGACCCTACAAATCTTGTAGTCTAATCTTGGTTTAGGGATAACCAGCCAATAAGGAGCCACCTCCTGGACTGGGCCTGACCATGATGGAAATATCCATGTTTTCAGGAAACTAGAGCCCTGAATGTTGAGCTATATTACCTGAAATATTGAGAAACTCCATGGTGGCCTCTCCTTAGAAAACATATGAATTTACATCAGATTGCAGAAGCTGGACTCAGAGTTGTAGGGCTAAACCTTGGATGGCTGAATGCTGGCAACTTTGTTCCACAACCCAAACTTGAGACACAACATCCTCTGACTAAGGGAAATCCTCTCTTACACTCTCATAATTGAGCTAATAATTGAGTTTATTTGTCTCCTGGTGGAACTTCTCTAAATCTAAACTGAGACCTTTAGAAATACTATTCTAGTCAACACCTTGAGCAGGAAGGTGGCAGCTCTCACCTGACCATCCTCAAGGTTGTGCAAGCCTGGAGTCCTCCCCTGTGACATCTGGGATGCAACATCTGTGTGGTGATATCACAGCAACGAATCCTGCTGTAGTGTTGTACCGGGTTTATGTGGGTGTCAAGGACATTGTTAGCACTCATGCTCATGTCTACATTGCCAAAGGCATCCACAAGGCCATCAGTGTCCAGACAAATCTGGACATGTATGTCCTGAGTCTGTCTCTGGCAATTTGGAATATGTGTATGGAGCTAAAACTGTGGCTGCAGATGCATGTGGACAACCCACCATGCCCACATCCAGGTGCCTCTCAACCAGCTAGCTAGAGGCCTGATTATAACTGCAGGCTTTTCCCACTCAAATGTTCTGGTGCACTGACCTCCCAGTCCATCAAATAACCTTTTTTGTCTTTGGCCTTTCTACCTGGGTATTAAGCAGATTGGCCGTGATTGTGATTATGTTTTTGTATGTTTATCTGTGAGGTTTTGTATTTGTTTTGATATCACTATCTAGGACAATATGCAAAGATGCTTTTCAGCAGGACTGCCAAGTTTAACAAACAAATTATGCTTTAAAAAGCTGTAGAGAGCAGGTTAAAATTAACAGTTGTACTCTCATAAATTGCTCCATCTGCCATCCCCTACATAGTTATTCTCAAGGTTTTGTATATTTACTACGAAGAAATCAATTGTTTCACATAGAATGAAAGGAGCCTGAATTAGTAGGTCTTATGGAGCTTTGTGGAGCTGCCTATGTTTGTGCATTCAATTAAAGACTGAAAATATAGAAAGGATATGGCATTTAGGCTTCCTAATGCCTCAGTGTTGCCTTATGAAAGGAAGGTATTGTGTTGGTAGATGAGGCTGTGTTGTAAGTGGAATACATAAAATGGGATTTTTAGAACAACAGCAGGTTTGTCTGAACATCCATTCAGTAAAATTCAATGATTATTTAATGGGCTGTATAGATGGTGAACACTGCAGGGACTTCGAGAATAAAGGAACAAGGATAGTAAATTACAGTAGCTTTAATCTTTAGACTATCGTAACAACTATAATGAAACACTAATTGAATGTATTGTGTGGAAGGATTGTTAAAGGAACAATGTAGGCAAAAGAAATGTGTTCAAATTATTTTGCTTTTCAACAACTAAATTTTAGAATTTTACAACTGTAAAAATGAGCTGATTCTTCCCAAGAGCTTTTATGACCAATGAGGCACATTTTGTTTTGCAACATCAATTTTTAAAGGAGAAATTAAGGTAAGGTGCAGGCAATGAGTGATTTTAACTCATTTTCACAATCCTCAATACACTGAAAAATTAGTGAGAATATTACTAACAGAAATATCTGCTAAAGCCTTTTGGGGTTTAAAAATGACTATATCTATAAACTTAAATATAGGAGCAGAAAAAAGGTGGAGATGTGGTTTTGTGCCATTATTGAAGCTGAAGCTATTACGTCAAGAATAATAGAACAGTCATAATAGCCTTTCCCTGAGGGTGTGTGTGATTGATCAACTGCTGTAGAGCACGCTGTCATCTGTCTTACTCAAAGAGATTTGATAATAAAAGCAAATAGAAAAGATAACCTACATGCACACATGCATACATGTCAGATGGAAGCAGTTTATTACTAGAGAAGCTCACTAAACCAAAAAAATAAGTATTATTTAGAAAATATAAAAAGAAAACTGAGGGATGTCAGCCTTTGGCCACAATCTCCATACCTGTATGAAGAGACACTGTATCTGTGTCAATTAGGCTTAAAGGGGAAAAAGTGAAATCGTTTCACCACAGTGTTTGCTATTATGCACTGCCTGCAGACCAAAACAAAGTGTGTCATGAGCCACACCTCCCTTTATCGCTTCCCCACCCCAACTTGCCACGTCTGCAAATGAATGTACAAAGTGCAAACACACTGAGTAAAACAATATCAGTATGTTGTGGAACATGTCGAAGAAACTTATAATGTTTATGTTGTTATTTACTGTCCAGGAGAAGAAGAGCTAGCTTCGAGTCAAATTGTGGTCTCTTTAGCACTCGCAGTGCTTTTTACTTTGGAAATACCAGGCTAATGTTAATTCTGGTCATGTCCTTTCCTTTGTCTGTTAGCTTTTTAGAGGTAATGTCGGGTGAACATTTTGTTTTGAAAATATAAGCTGCCAGTGCTTGCTTGCCTTTTAAAGGGGGGGAGGGCCAAGGGTTTTGAGAGGAGAGAGAAGAGAGGAGATGGCAATTAATATGAACATGCATGAACCCACGGCTGGACCGGGGCTGGAGATCAACATTGAGAGATGGTGTGTGACGTCATGTCATTCTTTAAATAAAATTACACCTCTAGTTCTTCACATAGCCATTTTTTAATTCCTTCAGTCTAGAAATAATGAATTTCTGTTTATTGCCCCTTTAAGGTCTTTACAAGAAGCACAGAGAACTGTTGAATCTGACTTTTTCTGAGTATTAAAAAAAAAAACATCATATAAGTTGCTGTCATGTTAAATTTGTACAATAGAGCAGCAGCTGTCAATGTCACATGATACAGATGTGAATGGGTGGAAACAACATCAGTAATGCGTTAGGTCAGGGCTACTCAATTCGGTCCTACGAGGGCCGCAATCCAGCAGGTTTTCCATGTATCCCTGCACCAACACATCTGAGGCAAATTAATGAGTCATTGTGTAGAACCTGATTGGCTGTTAGAGCCACCTAATTTGACTCAGGTGTGTTGGTGCAGGTGTACATGGAAAACCTGCTGGATTGCGGCCCTCGTAGGACCGAATTGAGTAGCCTTGCGTTAGGTGATAATCATAGTAGAAGACTGCAGCAACAAAATGTAGACAGTAGGCAAGTGTCGATTATGAAACTGCTTGATACTTTTCTGTGGACTAAAGTAGGTATTATATTTTGTTCGTGACATTGTGTTGCCTTGGTAAGGAAAAAGATGGATTTTCTTCTATTCAAAATTAACCGCCTAAAATCCTTATATTTTTGCCTAAAATGGGTTTTTATGGATAAAAAACTTGTTTGCTGGCCAACTGTTTTACTGGACTACTTATTAGACCTTTGCTGATCATCTGCTACTGGAGCCCAGTATTGCTTCAAAGATAAATTCCATTTACGACTGGTCTAAGAAAGTGTTTACTGAATCTACTGTTCTGATTATTGCCTAGAATGGTATGTCATTCAAATCTCAAGAATCTTAGCTTTCCAATGGTGTAAAACACGGGGATGTACTTAGAAAGGAAACTGAATAAAATGCATATTTAAGAAACGTGATCTTTCTATATGGTACCAGTTGATAGTCTCCTCTGGCTGCAGCATTCTGGATCAATAGGAAAATTTTCAAGGAATTACTTGGACATCCATCTAAAATTGGATTAGAGCAGTGCATCCGAGCTGCAGTTAATTCATAGAAATATTTTTCATGCCCTTGTAAGTTTTTGTGTGTACATGGTCTTGCTATCCTTCTTCTTCCCTTTGTCGGATTGTCTGTTACCAGGCCTGCGTTCCTTGCTCTTTTGGATTTTTGTTTTTTTCATCTACAGACCTTGGTTTTAGTTTTCCTGACTTTTAAACTGTCCTCCGTTATTTTGTCTTTTCAGTTTTAAATTTATGTAACATTCACATATTCTTCAACAGCCTAACTTAATAACCGAAAAGATACAAAAGCACTGTTGAATTTGAAGTTGAAGCACTCATATTGAGGCTGTATGTATGACGCAGAGGTAGTTAATCTTTAGTAGGACGATCTAACACTAAAACTAACTGTCACAACTCACTGTTCAGTTGCCACTTGTAGCAAATTCTTAAATGAACAGACTTATCGATAACCTTGTCACCAGAGCAAAATATTACCATTTTACTTTAGATCTCCAGAAAGCACCAATTTATAAATTAACAGCAACCCTTACACTGAAACCATGTTTATGTACAATCTCAATATTTATCAGCAAATGATCAGAAGCTGTGCAGGACTGTGCTTTATTCTGAATGTATGCCTAAGTATTGGCAGGGGAGGTTGGAGGGGTAGTGGTGGTGGAAATTATGGGAATGCCATCACCATTTACCTACTCTATCTTACCCAGTGTGCCTCTGTTTAAAGAGCATTATTTATTCTTTCTTTTACTATCAGCCTCTTTTCTCTCTTTTTCTGTTGGTAAGATTTAGGCATCAAAATCATTGCCTATTATATTGTAAAAAATTTTCAATTCTGACAAGAGCGTAGTCCTTAGATTTCATATTGCTTGGTTCAAAACTATCTGCAGGAAAAACAGATGTTGGGTGAGACAGAAGAGCATCCCCTATTTGTGACAACTGACAAGAAGAACTTCATTGACCTAAATTTGGTAAAACTTACCTATGGCAGTTATAAGTGGATGCTCCATCCAATCAGATCTTCTTTGAAGACTTATTTAATTTTTAATCAATTTTTGTTGAAAACAGTGTAACAGGCCATCTGTAATGTCAGTTTACAAAAGAAATTTGTTTCCTTAAACACTAAATGACCCTCATGTTACACTGGACTGTTTTGACTGCAAATGTTAAAATGATCTATATCTAGGGCTTCTGCAAATGTAAAATGTTAGTGCTCTAAAGTATGTGCGGTAAAATTTAATTCTTAATGGAATATAACTGAAGCTGACATTTTCATGTAGCACCTCTCATTAGATTTTTTTTTTATTATTGTTTTGAGGGTAGGGCATAAAATATTAGGATGCCTTGTAGGTGTGAAAAAAGTATGTCATGTTATCAGGACTGAGACAACATAACCACTGACATGTACCTTCTGTTAACCACAGTAGATTGTATGTTTTTTTTATCATTTTGTACAAAAATGTGTGTATTGGTGTGTGGTTATGGGTTTTATTATTTGTGCTCTCCAAGGTTAGATGTCTGCAAAGACTGCAGAGCAAAGGTTGAAAAAGATGTTGGATAAATGTGAGCTTATCAGTGAAGGTGTTATATGAAAAGGTTAGCTGAAGAAAATTAAACTGTCATGTTGGCACAAACATATCAGGGATACATGCCGGGACAATAAAACTGTTATCCACATGTTATTCATGCTGATAAAAGCATTATGTGCTCAATCTGTGTGAATGAAAGGAAGCATCTGTTAATGTGTATTTCTATCTTTTTCTGCTGCCACGATTTAGTCAAAGTTGTACATAGATGCACACCTTCCTGTTTTCACTTAAATATAGTACTGCCCTCCATATGCAAACTGAAAGGAATAAGTGACAATATTTCACCTTGATGAACCCCATTAATTACTAGAAAGGGGGTACTGCATTTGCAGTGTACACACATCTGTACTGTGGTTATTTTTAAAACCAAACTGATTATCAGTAAGTATCTTGTGCTTCTGAAGTAATTGTTCAAACACTTTAGTAAGAACAATAGATGTTGCAACTGATCTATAATTTTCCATTTCTAAATATTTTAGTTTAGAATAGTCTTTCTTTCATTAATGACACCAGTTAAACTGATAAGATGATATGCCATGTTTCAGATAAACACAGATTCTTTAGTTTTCCCAATCCAGTTTTCCTGCTTATATCTGATCAGGACCATGGGTTTTATTTAACAACAAATTTCCAATAGAATAACACACTTCATTAGATCTGCTCACACACTCATTGTGAATAACATCACCAACACTGGAAGTGTCTTTTTAATACAGTTAATAAGTGTAAGGTTTTACTCCTTCAAAGTTGCAGAATGCCGACATCCACCGAGGTATAGCACCGGAAAAAGGGAAAAAAAAACACATCTACTCCAATCTTGACTGAGCTCAGGGTCTTTACTTGCATCTCACATACATCCATCATTCCTCTACTCACTATTTTTAACAACGCATATAAAGGCTATGGCCAAAACCATTCATTAGAAACATAGGGGTGTACATACAATTTTGAACCATAAAAACATTCACTGCAAGTTAGCTTCATTCACCATCCCACAAAATACAATATTAAATCCCTCTTTAACCATTTACTGAAACCCTCAAAACAACTTAAACTAATAAAGCAAAAAAGAAAACTAACAATGTCTTCCCCAATATCTCCCCTCCTCTCCAGCCACTTGGTTAGTGCCATCCAAGCTAATTAAGCACACCAAGCCCTTGTTAGCAATACTCATGGAGGCGGCTCCATGATAGTGCTGATCTTCAAAATCACCTCAGAGAGAGAGCGAGATTGGACACAAACCAACACATATACTGAAAATAAACCACATTAATTTATTAACCAACTAAATAGGATCCATCTTTAGTGGCTCAATACATTAACAAAAACCAAAGAAACACAAATAAATGACACCAAGGAGCATGTAGTGTGTGTGTGTGTGTGTGTGTGTGTGTGTGTGTGTGTGTGTGTGTGTGTGTGTGTGTGTGTGTGTGTGTGTGTGTGTGTAACCACATACTGAGCACCTGCTTAGTGAGGGGGTGTCTGCAGCTCCCTCACAATAAGATTGCTGTAATGTTCCTTTATAATATGGAAATATGTACATCTCAGGACACTCCTCAGTGGGCCAGGAAATGCACTTAATTAAAAGATTTATCACATATTATCGTTTATTTCCACAACATTTTATAGGTAGTTTTTCCTCATTTCCTGTATAAGACACCCATTTAATGCAGTCTCAGAAAAATGTCAATTTCACCTTTTAACTCCAAAGCAAATGTTTAGAATAACATCAATTATTCACTCCACATTGGTATTTTGTTTCTGCAGTTTAAGACCTTCAGAGTTTTGTTTTTAATTTATTTATTTTCTTGGGAAAACTGACGGTACAGGTCACCTCACATCACAGCTTCAGTCCTCTCCTGACCATCTGGACTGAGTAAAATTGTGAATCCACTTTCCCCAAGGTCATATTGATATTACACTGCATGTAGTGAAAGCAGGATGACTGACGCGACAAAACTGATTTACTACCTGATTGCATTTTCTCACTCTTTTCCCTCTGAGTAATATCTAGACTGGACAGGTAGCTGGAAATAGTGACTGAATTATTGCCCTTCAGTTGCACCAACAGAAATATTTGACTTGACCTCGTATCCAGTGTAACTGCTACACAGTCTGTCTAACTGTTCCAACCTTATATCTGTCACCACTAACTTAATATTGCTCTATTTTCATCCTGTCTGAGAATTTAAAGTGCCTCCCACACATGTTAGCCATCAAAGGAGAAGCCAGTAGTGGGAATTAAAGTGGATTTAAGCCATAAATTAACCATCCCATCAGACAAAGCCCACTTGCTTACCCAACACTTCCTCAGATCATTAAGCACCAAAGTTGCCATTCAATATATATTTTGGGGAACAGCAACCTGTTAGAAAGCTTTCAGGGGATGGAATTTAAGATGTAGGATTTCCTGCCTGATCCTCACAGTTTGTGTCCAATGCATTAATTGGGGCCAACAGACGAGAGAAGGTAATTGTGTCTCCATCTGTTATTTGGTGCAAGATTTAAATTATGTTTCCATGGTAAGTATAAAATTTCATGCAGCTTGTTTAAAATTGATGCATAGAACTAGTTTGCTGAAACAAAATCCTGCTATTTATTTCATTTGCTTTGAAAAGACAAGACAATAAAGGACTAAGTTCTATCACTTGTATTTGATTATATATCCAGAATTATCAGATTTTTTGGTGCACGTGTTTTGTGAAATAGGTAAATATGTTTAGAATTGTGCATGTTTTATTTAATTGTCTTTTGTCTTTGTGTATGGTGAAACTGTGTAAACATATTGTTTGGTATCTTTAGCAGCAGTGCGCTGACCTTTCACTGTTCTTAATGAACTACAAACCTCATGTATAAAATGTATACCCAATGATAAAAATGTCTTATGTTGCAGTTTAGACATCTGTAGAAATCAGCAGCTTCAGTGAAAGTCACAGCTGTTACACTGGGTACACTTGATGGGTCAGCAAAACGTTGGGTTTCCAAAAACTTAGATATCTGTATCACAAAAAATGTTTGGCCAGACAGAGTTTTAAATTTGTTTGGTTGCTTGTCTTGTTAATTAGTTTAAAATAACACTACATAGCTTTCCAACAGTAAAAACTCCGTATTTCTGATTCGGTTTGATGGCACACTGACATCCATTATGCACAGAGCAGTCATTGCCCTGCAGCATCCTAAGGTTAAGAAACTGCACTTCAGTTCTTTTCCAGCCCAGGGTATTATGTGAGGGCTGTGTTATGCTTTATGGCACCACAGCACACACCAGCAACTGAATATCAAATTACTGGCTATTTTAAATGCAGACCATGACTAAATGCAAGCGGACATTATTAGAGGAAGAGAGATAAAAGACAGAAAATGACAAAGCCAACAATATGACAGAATAGTCAATGTCAGACTGACTTTTACTGACTGAAGAGAGCTCAGAGTCAAGACAGGATGCAAGATAAATTCAGAATTAGCCTTTGTTCTCAGTATGATAAAAAACATATTCATGCTTTTTCTTTTAGTAGGCTTGAGTACTGTAATAGAGTCTTTACAGGTTTCTCTCAAAAAGCAGCAATCAATCCAAAATGCTGCTGCTTGTGTTCTTACAAAGACCAAAATAACTGATTTTAGAATTTTGCTGCTGGTGTACAGGGCTCTGAATGGCTCAGGTCCAAAATATATCTCTGATCTGCTGACACATTATAAGCCATGAGACATCAAAAGATATCTGGATCAAGTTTTTATTCAACCCAAGAGTTAAAACTATTTAGGAGAATCAGCGCTTGGTTTTTATGCTTTTGATATTTGGAAAAAATTACCAGAAAACCTGAAGTCTGATCTAACCCTTATTTGTTTGTGAATCAGGTCTGAAAATCTTTTATAGATTTTTACTAAGATAGAGATTTTCCTTATTGTTTGTGAGTATATTTTCTCACATTTGCATCGGGCGGGGCTTGCCATTATAACGGTAGGGAAAAAACTCATAGGCTTCTGAATGTCATAAGTTTTATTGCCCTCCAGAGTTGCATTGATTTTTTTTTTTGGCCAAGATTTTGTAGTGATGATGGGAGAGTCGTATCACTGTGTGAAGTCTTCTCCAGCAATTCTCTATGGGGTTCAGGTCTGGACCCTGTGGTGACCAATCCATGTGTGAAAATGATGCCCCATGATTCCTGATCCGCTCTTTTACAATTTGAAGTTTAGTTGTTAAACCTTAACACCTTAACACTTTCTAATAAAAACACACAGAGAAAGAACTGTAAGAACTGTCTGTGTTATTACATTTGCCCAGGTTTCGAATGAAACTGATGCCTGTTTGCCTTTCATGTGTTGAGGTAGAATCTCTAAAATAGTAAAAGTGAGAAAGTAGTTTATTTTATTTTTTTTTTTTAATGCCTCTGCTTCACCTATAGTCACATCCATCATTACATTATGTTTCAAGTTGCCTGACCATCCATGTGTATCATCATCACCATAAAAGTTTAATGTCAGGAACGTCTTGAGGGAATTTCTCCAGATTTTGCACAGACTTTATGGACAAACCTGTTAGAATTTGTCATAAGTCATATTCACCACTAAAATCATAATAAAAACAAAAAACAAACAACAAAAAAGCAAAAGAAAATACAAAAAACTAATAACATTTGGCATTTGTTTTCTCTGCAGCTGCTTTTCTGACCAGACCTGGTAGAATGTTGCTACTGACGTTTTTGTGCTTATTATTTGTAACAATCATGTGACTTTCACTTATGATATCCTCAAAGTTGTCCATTTTCTGGAAGGAAGATCTTTTTTAGTGCACTGTCTTCATCACAATTGTACAATTGAAGGATTTATTTACATGGTCACACTCCCCTCAAACAGGCACGGTAATATTACTTTTGAGCAGCTATGTTTTTCCTCTCCCTGCTCTCCACATATTATTTAATGGTCATGTCAACGGGTCATGTCAGTTTTCAACATAATTTTTTTCATCCATTTTTGTTAGTCAGTGATCTTCTCTGCAGCTGTAAGCTTCCAGTTATCCTTTTGCAGCAGGAGGTAACTCACTTGCTGCAATGATATAAAACAACAGGAATATATCAGTTCATGGTGCTTGATAACAAACACAGACAAAGTAAAGAGATCAAAAGAGAGAAGGAGAATAAACATCTAATTCTGAAGGATGTGATTCATATTCGAGTTTAGTCTTGAGGCTGCTGGTTTATTTTTTTCCTGTTTTTCTCAATTTTGATTATATCACCATATATTTAAAATTAAAAACTACTTAGTTAAGGTCTTGCCAGTCAACGTACTTGAAGGAATATTTAGTTTTTACTGTTTCTCACCTGCAGTAGAAGATCAGTGAAGAGTGCTCTCTGTTTGGAGAATCATAAGGTTTTCTGATCAGTTAGGTAGTGCTAAAACCCAGAAAATCACATTTTTAACTGCCTAAAACTGTGTATCTTGAAGTCTGCAAACCTGTCATCAAATTCTTCCTGTAGCATTACAATTGTATCAATATACTTCTCACCACTGAATGGTATGCCTGATACCAGGAGTGCCTTGCATGCTGGGAAATGACATAGGCTTGTTTGGGAAAGCTGGAAAATGCCCTGACATTGTTATAAGCAGCACTGACAAGCTGGCCCTGGCCTTGTAACTTCTGGTTCAGTACATTCAGCTCCTGTGTGATGTCTACAAGAAAAACTAAGTCCATTAGCCCTTTGGGACCACTTGGTACAGGAGCAATCGTCCCATCCTTGTCCATGAAGACTTTTACTTCTGCTCTCAACTCAAAAAAACTCTTCAAGACATCCCCCCTGCTGAGCCAATGTACCTTGGTGCAGTACAGCACATCCTCATATGCTGACTCTATTTCCTCCAAAATGGTGCAGAACTGCCTGTGCTTTGAGCCCCTGGATCTGATACGGTTGATGCATTTCACAACGCCAGACATCACATTGTCAAACTTCAGGCTTTTGCTGCAATGGGCCTGCTGATGGATAATGCAGTGCAGAGCGATGGGCTCTTCCACACCCTCCTCTTCCAGTTTTCTTTGAACAAGTGCCACCAGTCCATTTCTGCTCCCTGTCATTGCTGGCGCTCCATCAATTGTTCTTCCAGCAAAACTCCTCCATAGTAAGCCAGCATCTACAATGGCATCACACAGCTGGCAGAATATCTCCTGACCGGTGGTCTGGCCATGCATTGGAATCATTGTGCGCAACTTCTCCATCACTTCAAAATTGTCATCAACACCACAGACATATATTGTGAGCTGCGCAGTGTCAGTGCCGTCTATGTTCTCATCAAGAGCGACTGAGTATGACAGGAAATGTTTCGCTTTCTCATGCAGTTGATTATAAATGTTACTGGTCAGAAATGTGCTCTGCCACTGGCTGAAAGGCTGATGTTGCTAAACTGACCCTGTCCGGATAGACTATATTTGCATGCTGTAACATGCAATGTTTGATAAACCCGCTGTCTTTGAATGGTTTTCCTGCCTTAGCAATCATGCTAGCTTCGACTGCTGCATCACTCTCTCTGCTTGCTTTCTTGAAAAAATCTAGTCTCAGTAGACATGTTTTAAGTTTGGCGGCCCGGTCCTCTTGCTCATCTCCATTGTGGACCCCAACTTTATCTGTGCATATTAGACACGTTGGGCTACTGCTATGTTCTACAAAAAAATATTCCATCTCCCACTTCTCTTAAAACTGTCTGTGCTCGTCGCCAACCTTTCTTTTCATGGCAAGTTTTTAAAAAGACATGACTGGGGCTGAGGGACCAAAAAAGAAAACAGAAATCAAAACGCTGGCTACTTGCACTGGGTGGCAGGATTTTCCCTCCACTTTGTGACACTCCCAAAACATGTTTCAAGTGGCCAATGTTGCTAATTCATGCTGTTGTCAGGAGCCTGATCTACAGTAGCCCACAAGTGTAAAAAAATATATATAAAACACCCATGTGAGAAAAAACATGCGGGCTGCACTAACACTAAGCTTTGATTTCAAGGCAGGGGCCACAAAATAGTGGGCTGCAATTAGCCCGCGGGCTGCAAGTCTGAGTCTTGTTGTCTAAAACAACTTAAGTATATATATATATATATATATATATAAAAAATGTCAAAGAATTTTAAAGTGGATATTTACACAATGCCATTTCCTGCACTTCCTACACAGCTTTTATAATGCAAAGCAGGTCATGATGCTGCACTAATTAAGTGCATTTAGCCGAAGCAAATTTATTTCATATACAGGACAATCTGTAGTTGATGAAGTGCATACACTCTCTGATGCCTGTCTAAAGTTAAAATGTCACGGTTAGACATTCAAATACAGACTAAAATATTGCTGATTGTCATGAGTTTGCTGGCATTTTCCATGTGGCTATGGCAACACATTCTGTTACCAGCTCTGGAAACCTTGCACATCTAAAAACAGATATTTTGGGGGCAACAACTCTTCAAAATTGATGCAGCACCTGCTGACTAAAGTCAGCATGTGATGAGCTGGGAGTGAGAAAGGGTTGATTATGTTCATTTGTTTATACACCTTTAGATGTCTGGTTACAGTAATGAAATTTAAATGATGAAAAAATTATTTTGCTGGCTCAAAATTGACCCAGACTATTCTGTAAAATATAAACTGTAAACAGTATTTAAAATAATTGTCATTCAGATTAATCTGTCAGAGTTTACTCTTGTAAAGAGAAACTCCCCCTGGCTCTCCTCCAGCCATTTCTTTTGGCCCACACGGAGAACAGCAACAGAGGAGCTGCTCTCATTCTTCCTTCTGAGCCTTAAACATCAGGCTTCTCTCTGTAGAAAAATCAAATCACTTGGGGAGCCCTCACAGCTTTTCTCTTCCATACTCCTTGTTTCACGGCAGCACTGGGGAAAGCAAAAATAATTAATATGAACATGAAGGAAGACAATATGCTACAAATTCCAACTTCCAAAGCTGACACCCTCTCTCTTTCTTTCTTTAGTGTCTGTGACATATTAGCCATGGCTGATAAAGAATATCACAAAGGCTACTCACTATTAACGGTTATTGAAAAATGTATGTTGTATTGTCTTTTAACTGAGAAAACTGTTGTAATGTAACTGTTATTACTGAATTAGGTTTAGAAAACTCTTTCTCTATGAATTGGTTGATTGTATTTTGATGTGTTTTCTGCAAATGCACACTCACTTCTAAATTATGTTACACATAAAACGGATGGCAGCTGAATAACTGTCACATTTATATGCATTGTGAGAAATAAGTGATGATGCAGCTTTGTTGCAACAGTGATTTGCAGGCCTCGCACTGTTAAAAAGATAAACTGATTATGTAAAGGTTGATGGTGTAGCACTGGTAATATGACAGTTTAACATACAATAAAACAGTGAATGGATGAAACATAATGAAAGGTAAGCCAAAAAGTATGTTGAATATGAATACAATGACAACTAAAACAAGGGAGTGAATAATAGCTGACTCAGTGTCACTAATGATTCTTGTGTTTAACTTTGAGTCGTGTTTTAACTTTATCAGTCCATTTATAGCCCTCTGCCCTTCTCATCTCCATGAATCAAATATGCAAAAATCATTTTATGCATTTGATTTTTTTTTTCCTTTTTCTGGATGATCAGACCTTTCTTTGTTTTGTGATTTGTGGTGTTCATTTCTTCCTCTTTCTTGTGTTCACCTCTACTATTTCCATCATTAAATGAAACAACATGAGAATCTAGACAGACAATAACCATCTTGGCTCTTCTTCAACTCACATTGCTTCTCTGTCTCAGTTGAAGAATTTTCTTTGGCAATTAAATAAAGGCTGCCTTTTGGCATTTAAAGAATAGAGTTTGGCTTTTTACAGATGTTAGGAAAACAAACAAAATAATGCTCCAAGTTCTTAACATTTCTCTGGCAACTTTGCAGTGACACATACAAGCAGTAAGGATTGTGCAGCAGATTAGATATTTTTTTTTCTTAAAGTCTTGAATCAGTGGCATCCTGCTGTGCATCAGTTTACTGCTTTAGCTGATAATGTAGAATGGGTGCTACCAGTGGATGCTATGTACATTATCCACTGCATCATGGTGTGTTGGAAAAACATTTTCTATGTTCATTTTTTCACTCAGCTTTACCCTACAAATTTCCTGTGTGAACGGTGCTTGTACTGTTGCACCCAATATGACTCTTGTCCTATACTGAGATTCACAGCCAGCTAAACTTTCCCATGTAATGCTTCCTCCAAGGAACAGACAGGTGTCGTAGTTGAACAGGATTTACTATACGAAAGTGTGAAACTGAAATAGACAAATAAAAGGAAGAACACAATTTAGCACACCTAGGACATCACTGTCATATTCAGGAGCTACATATATTAGCATGTCATTTTCGCTCAAATTACATGAATACAGTAGGACAGAACTTCTCAAGATATACATAACAAGGCACACAAGAAAATACAATATGCAGCGGTGGCTATATAAATAATGCAAATCAAGTTATGAATCAACATAATAATCAGCTAAATATAGTCTTACAATGTGACAAACATGTGAACTTACTTATATTGCCACTCAAAGGGCTAAGAACAAACGGATGGCCCGAGATAAGAAATGAGCCTTCAGCCTGGCAAGCACACCACCATTCTCATGACCCATAGAAACAGGAAGTTCCTGTTGCATCACTTCCTTTTATTTACCATAGGCTGAAGCTGCAGTACTAGACCTGCATGGAAAGGGCCATGCAAAAAGAACTGTGCCCCCCTGAGGCCCAAACGCGCGCAAACAAATCAGCCGTTCCAATACAGTGCTAAAACCCACAAACAAATGCTTTGTAATATCTTATGACTAGGGTTAGTGGAGCAGTTGGAATAATGGCATTGCCCTCACTTTAGCCAATAAGTTTTCTTGTCTTCATTAAATTCTTTGATGCTAAAAGACCATACGCAACTTTGCAATGAAGGATGTACACGCTAAGCTGGATATATGGTTTCTTTGTTTGCATGTGAAAATGGATGGGACTCTGCATGTGTGCATGTGCAAGTTTCTTCTCAAAATAAGCCTTAGTATTGGTCTTCTGATCCTTTATTTGTCTAGTATCTTTTTTCTGAGTGGAGATTAATTCTGATGCATATGTACTTGTACTTCAGCTTAAATAAACACAAGACAGGTTTTTACCTGGATTGATGACACACACACACACACACACACACACACACACACACACACACACACACACACGCACACAAATAAATAAATAATTGAAATGCTAAAATGATACACCTGACTCAACCTGCTGTGGCTGATGTCTGGTTGAAATTAACTTCTTATTATTTTAAAAAATAATTTATTCCTACCATGTTTACTTGCCGTAAGTTCACTTCTGGTTAGTATTAAGAGGTCTTTATGGCTATGTTAATGACAACATTTTGCAGTCTACCAATACTCTACTGTTTTATGATTTTGTTGACCATGTTGCTCTCACAGAACACTGACACAATTATTACTAATTACTCATGCAAACTAAGGATAATCCCATTGTTAACAGATTAGTAGTACCTTCAAATACATTTTGACACTGATGGTGATGCCCATTCTTTTTATTGATCTATTGCCCTCTTTATAATAATATAGCTCTATTGTTTTATACCATAAATACTCACCAGCTACTTCATTTGGTGCACCTTGCTAATACTGGGCTGGGCCCACTTTTATTCTCAGAATTGTCTCAATTTTTCATTACACTGATTCAAAAACGTGTTGGAAACATTCCTCAGAGGTTTCGGTTCATATTGACATAATTGCATGACACAGTTGCTGCAGATTTGAATCCCCCATTCCACCAGAGATGCTCTATTGGATTGAGATCTGGTCATTATGGAGGCCATTGGAGTATAGTGAACTCATCACATTCCAGAAACCAGTTGGAGATGATTTGAGCTTTGTGACATGATGCATTATCCTGCTGGCAGTAGCCATCAGAAGATGGTAAACTGCGGTCATAAAAAATGGACGTGTTCAGCAACAATACTCAGGTAGGTTGTGGCATGTAAAACATGCTTAGTTGGTACTAAGGGCCCTAAAGTGGGGCAATAAAACATCCGCATACATTACACCACCAGCACGAACCATTAATACAAAGCAGAATGGATCTATACTTTATTTTCTTATACTTATAACACCAAATTCTGAGCATACCTTTTGAATGTTGCAGCTGAAATTAAGACTCATCAGACCAGAAAATGTCTTTCCATTTGTGTATTGTAAAACTTTTGTGAGCCTGTGCAAATTGTAGCTTCAGTTTCTTGTTCTTACCTGACTGGAGTAGTACTCTGCTGCTCCATCTGCTTCAAGGTCGGATGTGTTGTGTGCTCAGAGATGGTATTCATACTTTGGGTGAAACCAGTAAGTTCCTGTTGCCTTTCTATCATCTCAAACCTGTCTGGCCACTCTCCTCTGACTTCTGACATCAACAAGGCATTTTGGTCTGGGCAACTGCCCTGACTGGACATTTTCTCTATTTTTGGGCCGTTCAAAGTCACTTAAAATCACTTCAAGTTATCTGTACCATGCCCACTTTTTTTTTTTTTAAATGCATTGAGTTACTGCCATATGAGACATATTAGACAGCAACTTGTTAAACCGGGGATGGGACAAGTTACATTTCACGTGCGGCGGATTGGGTGAAAAATGGTTAAAACGCATTTTAACAGGTGGACCTTATAAAGTGGCCAGTGAGTATATTCTTACATTAGTCGGACTTTAGCACAGTGGTGAGTTAAAATTGCCCAGATTAACTAACAATTTAAATAAAAAAAAGACGACCTGTTCAACTGCTGCCAGGTTTTGTATTTTCTCATAAATATAGTCAAGGGCGAAGGTGAGGTGATTGTGAAGAACTTAACAGGTGTGTCTAATGTTGAATGACTGATTTTTCTTTCGAAGACAAAATGCTTTTCCAAGACAAGAGTGTAGGCTGACCAGTAACTAATTTCAGGACAAATTTTAGATGTATTTTTCTCCTTCCCCCTCCCTGCTGCAGCTCAGTGGTTCGCTCCGGTCGACTTGCTGCCGCCGTTTATCTCCGCTCCAGCAGCAGACACGCAGTCGGAGCTTCAGCCCGGTTACCGAGCGCGCACAGATCCTCACGCCTGCAGATTCCCATCTCTTCATCCTCTTTGAGCGTTTTTCCCCCTACGGTGGTAGGTCAGTTCTTCTCTTGTATTCTCTTTCTTGCTCACATGGCTCGCTTCTTGTTATTTTTGCAGCGGCTTGTTGGATTTCTCTGGTGTTCTGCGACTCTTTGCTGGAGCTTTTACTCAGCATTTGGTCAGATCGAGTTGTCGGAGTGAAACTCATCTTCTGCTTTTCTTTTTACTTGTTTATTTTTTTCTATTTAGTTACATTTTTTTCCACATTGTGTGTGTGGAGTTTCTTTTCTTTTTCTTTTCTTTATGTGTGTGGTTTCTGACCCTTTCCGCGATTTTCGTGCGTTTTCACTCTGAGGTTTCTTTCCTTTTAAACCTGAAATGAGGCTTTTTTTTTTACTATTTTAAAGAGGTTTTGACTTTAAGTATTATAACATGGCCATGCAGTTAGCCTGGACCAAGCTCAGATGATGATGATGGTGGTGGTGGTTTGGGTGATGGAGATGGTCAGATGTTGCTTGGACAGCTAAAACATTGTGGAACTGTTGGAGTGCTTCTGATGGGCATTGTTTCCAGGATGGTGATGCCTGTATGAATTGTGGTGAGTCACTTAAGCTTGTTTTATTGTCCTACAAGCAGACCAGGGAGAGCTGACAGGTCAGTTAGTCAGATCCTCATCCATGTTTATGAAGTGTAACATAAGCAGGCTGATATTATTGATTTATTCAGTTATTTAGTTTGGTTTTTTCAAGATGTGTAGATTTGAAAATTTCATTAAACAAAACTTAGTGTAGCTGTTACAACTCACCACTTTTTATGTAATGAATCTGAAAATCTTGTATAGAGTTTAATGTAAGTGCAAGTCCACTTTATCTTAATTTTACATTTCCCCCCCTGCAAGTCAAACATATTAAGTTATTTTTTTTAAATGGTTCTTTCTAATTTAGCTTACAACCAAAATGTGCCCAGAGTGATGTACTGAACGTTGAGTTGCTTCTGAGAAAAGTAGTTGGTGCCATTTAACAAAAGCAGACAAAAAGCGATGTATAATATATGGATATATGATAATGGAAGTTTAGTAGGTGGCATCCCTTTTTCATACAGGTGACTAGAATTGACACTGTGATGCAAAATGGTTTCAGTCGGCTCAAATAATGGCGATTGGACGATGATGCTATAGTTTTGACAGGCCTGAACTGAAGCAAACATATGAAGTGGCAGAGAGATGTAAGAGAATTTATCTACACCGCTCTGAAGGGACATCACATCCTCTGCATACACACACACACACAAGAAAAAAAACTCTTTAAAGCCAGAGGGCTTCATAAATGAACAAGATGTTTACCACTTTCCTTGAATGCATTACATTTTCTTTTGTTAATGGTCTTGTTAGATGAAAAATGAAGGTCCAGCCTACATTATGTGAGTAATATAATTTTTGTCAGGTGTTCACACAAATCTTACCACAGCCTTGAGGAGATAATCCCATGACAATGCTTTACACATTTCCATGGCAACATGCTATTTTTTGTGTTTTAATGTGCAGAGTACTGTACACTTTGTGGTGTGGAGTTGGTGTGAATTATGATGCAGTACTAGGCAGGATTCTGAGACTCAGGGGACAAGATGAGTCTGCAGGATCAGATCAACGAGGCTGCAGGCTACTTCAGGGGCTTCTTAGTTTCTTGCCTGTGAATGTGTCACATCTGTATCATAGCAGCACAAATGTTTTATATAGTTTGTAAGTACATATGATTCAATCTGCCTACAACAGGTAATAAGTATAGTAATTAGAAATAATTTCGGTAAGATATTTCACAAACATTTAATTTTGTATTTATTTCAGAAGTATTTGAACAGACTGGCAAGGGTCAGGCTTTACTGAGCGCAGCAGTGCCACCAGGCCAAAATCTCCCTATCTCATGCATTTCTGAAGATGAGGGAAAAGATGGATTCATTTGCAGTTGTGAACATACTCACGTATGTCGCTTTGCATAGAAATCAATCAGATCAAACTCCCACACACAACCACAAAGCTCTCAAGCAGCAGTGAGAGAGGGTGTTGTGTTTGGCTGTGGAGGTCAAGGACAGCGAAGAAAAGCTGTATAATTGGTAACTTTGTGGACTGCTGTTAGAATGGAAACCTATTTCTGTTGCTGTGATGAAAAGATACTGTAATCGTTAATAATGAGTGACCAAATAATGAGTTTGTCTCTTCGAATCATGTAGAATATGATGACTTGGAAATTCAGAATGGCAACTGCAATGAGACTTTAACATAGCAAGCCATTAGTAATTTTGAGAAACAGGATTTTTTTTTTTATTTATTTTTTTTATCACATTAGTGAATATGGGTCTACACGTGTTGGCCTTTGTCTGCTTCCAGTTTTACATTCTTTTCAACCTTCAACGTGGTTAAACTTTACCTGATAAACTTCGATCACCTTTGGTGATATTTGCCTAAATAATGCTAACCTCAAAAGACCAATTTAATTAGAATGGTTTAAAAACAGAAGCAAAATGAATAAAAGTTACCATAACAATAAATAAAAGAATTCAATTATTTTGCACTTGCCCACAAGGTCTTCTTCAAAAAAGAGTTATGAGTGAAAACGCGCGGATGGATGGCAGTCTTGTAAAACCATTCACAGTGAAGAAACGCTGTCTGAAGCATGCAGCTCTGCAGAGCTTTTTTAGCCTGTGAACAGTTTGGTTAAGTCTATTTACTCTGATTATCAGGACTCTTGTTGACGATGTTGTGAGTAGACAGCACACACATATTAAGCAATGAGAGAATGGCATGCCACAAACCTTCAGGCAAAAATCTGCCATTGAAGGATAATGCTGTAGCAATTTTTAGCTGAAAAGCTGTCATGTGCATAATCGAGCTTCCCTTGATGCTGCATAACAGAGCACAGATAGCCTTAGTTGCAAGGTGTTAGAGGGATTTATGAAAGTTCAGATTTAAAAATGTTTTAAAAATGGACTGGCCAAGGGAGTGCAGTGCCAATGACACTATACTGGCTTGAACGCTTTTTAAAATCTCTTTTTTTGTTTTATACTCGTGCTTCAGACATGTTCATGACAGCTAATTTGTTTTACTTCTCGATTTTGTTAGGGCAATAATATCAACCCTTTACTTACACACTTACTATGTGGTGGAATTGAGTTATTTTTAGACAGAAAAACTATTTTAACAATACATAGATTTATAAAGATATATTGATTTAATAAGACAATAGCATCAATCCAGAACTGAAACATTGTCAAACATAAATACATTAATAATTTGTTGGGCTTCAGAAAAGCATATGAACATATGTTTGCCAAACATGTTATTGACATTGGCCTCATTTAACCAACTAAACTTTTTATTTTATTTTTATTTTGTTTGTTTGAAACTCTAAAAAGGAGCAAGTTTTTCACAATATTCATTTGTGTTTCCCATTTTGCCATTCACCAACCAATTGCACAGTTTGTTCATCTTTTTATAATTTTTACTGAAAACCAAACATACTTTACTATGTAACTTTTGTTGTCAACTACTTTGGCAGTTTGGGAAGATCATTATACACACCAGCAGGTCCTTTTTTGTCTATCTATCTATCTATGTATATATATATTTATATTTTGTTTGGTGAGTAAATCTCAGAGGGCTATCCGCCAAATGCCGGTTAAATGTCAAATTAGTCATGTTTTTTAGTCTTCCTTTTGGTGAATTTCTTCTTTATGTTCCTCTGCTGGCTGCATGTGTGAACGACGCACACATACACAATCACGCACTGATGCAAACACTAGCACGTGACACAAGAATGAAATTTAACCAATGAAAGTCAGACATTGCTTTTCAACCATGCTTAAACAGAATTATTTAAAAAAAAAAAAAAAAAAAAAAAAAACTAATGAAACAGGCCTGGACAAAAATTTTGGCACCCCTAGAAAAGACTGAAAATAATGTGACCAAAGGGACGTGTTAATCCAAGGTGTGTCCACTAATTAGCATCACAGGTGTCTACAATCTTGTAATCAGTCAGTGGGCCTATATAAAGGGCTACAGGTAGTCACTGTGCTGTTTGGTGACATGGTGTGTAACACAATGTGCACCAGAGGAAGCAAAGGAAAGAGTTGTCCCAGGAGATTAGAAAGAAAATTATGGACAAGCATGTTAAAGGTAAAGGCTATAAGACCATCTCCAAGCAGCTTGATGTTCCTGTGACTACAGTTGCACATATTATTCAGAACTTTAAGATCCATGGGACTGTAGCCAACCTCCCTGGATATGGCTGCAGGAGGAAAATTGATGGCAAATCACAGAGACGGATAATACGAACAGTAACAAAAGAGCCCAGAAAAGCATCTAAAGAGATTAAAGGTGAACTTCAAGCTCAAGGAACATCAGTGTCAGATTGCACCATCCATCGTTGTTTGAGCCAAAGTGGACTTAATGGGAGACGACCAAGGAGGACACCATTGTTGAAAACAAATCATTAAAAAGCCAAACTACATGTTGACAAGCCACAAAGCTTCTGAGAGAATGTCCTATGGACAGATGAGACAAAAATGGAACTTTTTGCCAAGGCACATCAGCTCTATGTTTACAGACGGAAAAATGAAGCATATCAAGAAAAGAACACTGTCCCTACTGTGAAACATGGAGGAGGCTCTGTTATGTTCTGGGGCTGCTTTGCTACATCTGGCATAGGTTGTCGTGAATCTGTGCAGGTACAATGAAATCTCAAGACTATCAAGAGATTCTAGAGAGAAATGTGCTGGCCAGTGTCAGAAAGCTTGGTCTCAGTCGCAGGACAATAACCCAAAACACACAGCTAAAAACACCCAAGAATGGCTAACAGGGAAATATTGGACTATTCTTAAGTGGCCTTCTATAAGCCCTGACCTAAATCCTATTGAGCATCTTTGGAAGGAGCTGAAACATGCCGACTGGAAAAGGTTCCCTTCAAACCTGAGACAACTGGAGCAGTTTGCTTATGAGGAGTGGGCCAAAATACCTGCTGAGAGGTGCAGAAGTCTCACTGACAGTTACAGGAATCGTTTGATTGCAGTGATTGCCTCAAAAGGTTGTGCAACAAATTATTAAGTTAAGGGTACCACCATTTTTGTCCAGGCCTGTTTCATTAGTTTTTTTTTTTAATAATTCTGTTGAAGCATGGTTGAAAAGCGATGCCTGACTTTCATTGGTTAATTTTCAAAGAATTTTTATTTATTATTACTTTTGTCAGATTCAAGTTATTTCTGTCACCATTTTTTTTCTTTCATTAACCGAATGGTACCAACAATTTTGTCCACATTTGTAATTTGGTTAAATAACACTTCTGAAACTAGATCTAACCAACTAATGTGACCCAGAGATAATTTAATTCAGCTAATTCTTTAAAAGAAAAAGAAGGTACTTGCACAATACAAAGTCCTGATTACATTCAAAGTATTTTGCTTGCACACTGCTGCCCCTCTAACCCTGTCAGCGCTGCCCTCAAGAATCTCCATTTTCTCCCCACCTACACAAAATATTTAGTTTTAAGCCATTCAATAATCAAGGCATCACAGCCATGTGCCTGTTGGGCTACTTCTACCTGTCTGACTTTCAACAACAAACACCCAGTAATCTTTTTTATCAAGTGTTTACTTTGGGTGATGATGCTGTTATGACTGCTGCACAAACACTTACACTTCAATGATAAAGGAAAAACATTTTTATCCAGATCAGATTTATCAGAGTTGACTGTTTAACTTCCGTCGTCACATCTGCTGGTTTTATAACAGAAATGATCACCATGGAGACGGTTGGTGAGATGATATATGAATTCTGTATTATGATCTAGAACATGGTAGAGATGATTTAGAACAGTGTATAGAAGGACATTACATGCTGCATTTTCTGACCCTTGGACGTCAGACGTTTACGCAAGAGGTCAGTTAACAGTAAACATTTGTAGCATTGGCTCGTTGATACAATACAGTAAAAATGACCAAATTTCAAGCAGTTACAAATGAAGATTAATCATGATTAATGTGTAAGTTGTTAATTAATCTGATTAAAAATTTTAATCATTTGACAGCCCTAATATATTAGACTGAATCCCTTCTGTAGCTTGTAACCTGACATGCTCACATAATCTTCTTGGAAATTTATTTCTTGCTGTACCAGGTCATATCTGATCAGTTTTAGGTTACAACATAAACAAAATTGAGTTTGTTTGTATCCTAGTATAATTGTTGAACTTAAGTCTTCATTTTACATATTGATTTGTTTTTTAATATTTTGTGTTCTTTTGTAAATATCAACTACATATACAAATAGTTTGTCTGTCAGTCAGTACAACATGAGATTCCTCTTGATCCTCCCCAGTCAGCTGGTAGTCATGTAGTAGATGAATAAGAAACTGACGGTGCAGCGATAATAAATGCTGATGGCAATCAGCTAATGTAACTGTGATTGCAGTACTCTGCCCTAGTGGAAACATTCCCCACGAACTTCTAATTAATTAAATTGCAGCATGCCAACCTAAATTCTTTCAAGCTTTCCACTAAATAGAATATCTTTCTGCAACTATACAGGATCTTAAACTCCAAGGAATTGATGCTGATGCACTCCAGTTTTCTTTGTTTGAAATTACAGTACATAAAAAGATCAGCTTTAGTGTCAGTCTTTACTCTGTGTTGAAATGTTGTCTGAACAGGACAAAAATCACAATTCAATGTTAAAATCTATTGTAAGCTGCAACTTTAACTAGAGACTAGAGAAAGTATGTAACAGAATAAAGGAAGAAACATAGCAGGGAAAAGAAATGTAAGCCTGGAGATATAGAGAAAATTGAAGAGTGTTTTTTTTTTGTGTGTGATGACTGATAGTTTGGCTGGTGCTGAATTATATATACAGCTAGTAAAAAAAAATTGATGAAAATGTTACTAAACCTTTCAGATATTAGTCAAACAACTTCAGAAATGGCCTGACAGGCCGACAACCCTTGGGCTACAGGACAGGTAGAGTGGTCGTCCTGTAGCCCGAGGGTTGCCGGTTCGGTCCCGGCCTGGTCGAGCTCATGTCGAGGTGTCCCTGAGCAAGACACCGAACCCCTAATTGCTCCTGACGGGTTGTGGTTAGCCGCCTTGCATGGCAGCTTCCGCTGATGAGGGAGAATGCAGAACGAATTTTGGAAGATTTGGGGATGTCAATTAAAAAAAAATGGATTCAGTTGGGATCCCAAGGGCAAGCTGAAAATCAACACAGCAAATTGCTTGAAATACCTAAAATTTATCTTATGTTTTAGCAGTCTAGTTACAGGATTGCGCAGCTGGTTGTGATGCAGGATTTCCCTTTGGGGTGGATTTACGTCCAAGTCTGTGGTGAATTTTGCATGTAGTTATTAAACTTGGGTATGTGTGCTGGTGGGAGTTTATTTTTCTAAGTGCAAGAAACTTTTATTAATCACGTGAGAAAGTAAAAAAAATAGTGTACGCAAGGGAAAGGGGTGGGAGTGTGGACCAGGGCTCTCATTTATCAGTCGTTCATAAAAACTATCCTAAATTCCACCTAACAAATGAAACTGAGAATATTTGTAAGTACATAAAATCTGCATTTGTCAAACATGTGGAAGCCAGTTCATACCTTCGTAATCAGCTGTTGATAAATCCCACATCAAATCAAATTTTATTTATAAAGCACTTTTCATACAAAAAGTAGCACAAAGTACTCTAGATGAAAACACAACTAACAATTTGAAGAACACCCTCATAATCTCTCTCAGATTCACTCATTCACAGACACAACATGCACCCCCCAACCTTCTGTTTCTTGAACTGCATATTATTAAGGAAGTAAACATCTGGCTTGGGACAACCTTGAGGAAGCAATGTTTTATGAATCTGTTCACACCAGGACCCTGCCCACTCAAGACTACAGAGGGCGTCACCACTGGAAACCAGTCAGTTCAGAACAAGCAGAGGTCCACACCACACCCATAGCGCTGCATTGCAAAACCCCCAGCCAACCAGACAAGGGCAATCCCTACAACAACGGCCCTACCCAGCAGGCATAGTCCCCAGCATGAAAGATCCACATCAGGAAAACTCTAACCTCATTTTTGTCCTGATGAAGCTGTAGAAAATTCCCTGCCTTCCATGACTTTTATCTAAAATATAGTTTTTAAAGGACATTAACTGGCTCTGAGTCATCGGGAGACATGGTGATGTAAAGTTGTGTGTCATCAGCATAGCTGTGAAAATCAGTGGCATGTCTCCTGATGACATCTCCAAGAGGCAACATGTACAGATTAAAAAGTGTTGGGCCAAGAATTGATCCTTGGGGAACCCTACACTTGATTGTATGGGTCCTTGAGAAGCATGTATCCATTCGTAGAAAAAAGTGTAGATCTGTGAGAACCATTTAAAAACAGTACCTGAGAGGCCCACCGGACTTCTCAGTTTGTGCAATAAAATCTGGTGGTTTACTGTATCAAAGGCGACATTAAGATCCAGTAGAACCAGGACAGAAAGTTTCTTAGAGCCCACGTTGCACCTGAAGTCATTAACAATTCCAGCAATTGGTAAATGTAGGAGTCACGTAAGAAGTGACCCACAGACTCTTTGCTACAAGTCTTACATGAATTCTGTTCTGCCACCTTCCTCTTACGCTCCCATAGATCTATTTTTCTGCATCTTTGTACTTCCTCAGTTAAACGAGGCAGTGTGTTTTTGTACAATAAATTTGGTAATTGATTTTCTGTTGACATTTGTTACCAAGATGCCTTCACCTATTTTTAATACATTGTGTAGCATCATCATGTAATAAGACAATAGGTCATGATTATTTGTCATATTTTGTTGAGATCAGGTTTGTTTTGTTGCATAAGTTTGGTCTGCCAGTAGAACACTTAACCCATTTGGCGCTGGAGCTTTTCCGAGGAAAATATTACATTTTGATATCAAGAATCCAAATGACTGTACCTTGAAAGTGGTTAGAGATAAAGGCACACTGTAAATGAGAAAAATGTTGAACATGAACCAAAGTTTATGATGGGAGTAAATTTACTCATCTAATTTGCATATTGTGACATCCAACACTATTAGATTACATGCCTTGCAATAAGAACTATGATCATTCATTCATTCATTCATTCATTCATTCATTCATTCATTCATTCAACAAAGGAACCAGAACACTAGTAGAATGTAAACATAAGTTCATAAAACAACAAACCTGCCTCTGCTCTTCCTCCTTTTCTTCATCATCATCTCCTCTGTGGGAGCTCTGGTGGTCACCTACTGGTTCAGCTGCTGGTCTCTCATTCAGTGTGCCATCGTCCTCTGCCTGACAATAATCAGATTAATCAGATTAAAACATAGATTTATTTAAACCAAAGCATAAAAACAGCCGTAAACAAAAGCAGAGTAAATGTAAAGTGAGGCAAAGACAGTAGATACAATATACTAAACATTTGCTTACAATTTCCTCCACTTCTGCTGTTATCTTCAGGAATATGGTGTCCCTACTGTTGCTGTCATCCAGGAATTCCAGCTCTTTAAAACAGGGATCAAGTGGTGAAGCTTTGACGAGGAGGTCTTGGATATATGTGTACCGGGTGTCAAAGTCCTGTCCTAATTTCTCCTTCATCTCCAAAATGACTGTCATCTGGTACAAAATCCTCCCACCGTTTGGCCAGTGTTGGGGCGATAATGGAGATGGTGGGGATCTTTTCCCCACTGAGGCACTTAGTTGCCACTTTAAGCAGGGTCATTTGTTTAATAATCTCTAAGAGTAGGGTCAGTTTTTCATCTGTGATGATGGGCAGGTCTTCTGTCTTTACTCTTCTGTTTTCCAGTGACAGCGTCACAGCAGGCTGCTGTTCCCAGAAGTGCTCCACCATCTTTGAGAAACTGTTCCACCATGTGGTAACATGCACTAGTTTGTTGTGTTGAGGTTCAGCTGGTTTTGGATTTCACACAGTGCTTCACATGCTTTGTGTTTTTTGTTGAAAAATGTCACTATCCTCCTAATTTTTACCAGGAGTGCTGACACTGTCGAGTTGTGGGGCTTTTTGAGAGGACAAATTAAGTGTGAGTGTGATACATTGCACATGTGACTTCACCTCTGCAAGTGTTTCAGCCAGTAACTTATTTATTTATTTATATTTTTACTTGTCCTGTCCAGCACTGTAGCAGGCAGAAGATATTCTGACTTTGGTTTGCCAAGGGGAGCTTTATGGGTATAAGGCTCCTCCTGATAAGCTCATTTTTATTTCTGTATTTATTTAAATATATTGTTTTATCTTATTTATTTTGAATTTTGGGATTCATGTAATCTTGCTGGACCTGACCGGAGGGGAGAGGAAAAAAAGGAGAGCAATGAAGAGAAGTAAAAAGAAAAGTAAGAAAACAACGACCCTTCAATCCAACCTAACACCAGATAACCAACGGCTTCACCTGTACAGTAGCACAACAGATAATTTCTTACAGCTTTTATAAGTAAACTAAGCTGACAATCATCAGGAGTTTGTAAAAAAAAAAATAACCAAGACAGCAACAACATGTATCACAACAACCACCAAAGTACCAAACACACACACATAATAAATAAAAAAAGCTAAACAAAAAACCTAAACAAAAGTAGCTCTTAGTATATACACCCACTAGACAACTCAGTGACTGTCAGCATGCAGAGTATGAGGAGTGATCAGAGATGAGTGTAATTGTGGAAATGCGATCACGCCTCTACGGAGGCTAGAGGCAGACTAGGGAGGCCCAGAGACCCGGGTGATCAGCAGCAATCGCGGCGCACGAACCCAAGCCATCCCACCACAAAATTCACATACCCACCCCGAGGGTGTTAGAGGAAGATTTCAGAGATCGGCAGGGTTAGGGTTAACCCCGCCAGGTACCGGCAGCATCTGCAAAACGCAATGTGATCCACTGCAAGGCACTCTGTGTGGGCAACAGGAGCAGCATTGTCAGCAAAGACAAGGTCCCTGATCAGTTGTTCTAGTCTTTGTCTGAGCCTGTAATCGCTTATAGTTTGCCATCAATACGATATCTGACATTAGGGCTGAACAATATATCGAAAATTTACCTTCATCGCAATATTAGCCATTGTGATATACATATTGCAGCAACTGCCTAAACTGCAATAAATAGTAGTCCCTATTTGCATATTTTAAGGAAGTGATGTGACGCTGTTCCAAGTTCTTCTGAGCATTCATACTTCATGTATGTCAATGGCAAATCAAATGGACTGTTACTGTCCTGGATACGTGCTCCATGTAGATGCTAATGGCTGTTGCACTACAGCACATGGAGTTAGTGTTTTGATGGTGCAAGGTAGCGATGAGGAATGAGAAAAATGTGGATGCAAAAGAACTAAACAGAACAGCATGTTGGCTATTTGGAACTACGTTGGTTAGAAGAGAGATGACATTAGAAACACAGGTACTCTGCAGAACATGTGGAATACTTTTGCCACACACCAGGGGACATGTTTAATATCCGCTGCCACCTATAGTATAACTACAAGGAGCTCTAACGAATCCAGCTGACTTGTGTTGCGGCACCGTTTTTATTTTGAGTCATAATTACCTTGTATCTCTGACAAGTACGGCACTATAGATATCTGGACTGATAACTTTAGACAGTGGTCCACTGTTACTGATAAGGGCATCTTACCCAGCGTTATCAAAGTTATTCTGATTACTACTCATTTCTGTTATTCACTAGCTTTGATGCTGAGAGATTCACTGTGTCGTCCTGTCGTTTTAGTCACCGAAACTACAGTTATGTTGATGTTTTTCTTTTTGTTGTTTTTGTTGTTGTGATTAATGACTTCTACGGCTTTCCTGTCATCTTGTAGGTGCTGCTGATGATTGTCAGTTTTGTTTTCTAAAAGATGTTGCAAGTGTTTTCAGTTTACTCGTTTTCACCCCCCCAAGTCAGTCCAGCATAAATATGTAAAATCAGCCATAGACAAATGGAAAAATAAAGAATACTTAAATTTACTTATGATACTTATATTTATTTATATATCTATAAAACTACTCTTGGCAAAGCAAATTTGTTCAGCAAAGCACAGCACCCAGATCATCATTCTGCTTTCTATGATGCTGGACAAGACAAGGTAAAAAAATAAATAAAAAAAATAAAAATCTGTTTTTCTGTTTTTTTATATTAGGCATCAGTCCATAAATGTGTCTAAAACTCTGCTTTATCTGACAGAAACTGCTTTTGACAATTCACACTGGAGTATAAAACAAATCTTTTTTATAATTTATCAAAGTTATTAAAGAAACATCTTCAAACTTATGGGAAGGCTGTTACATTCTAATATCTATTCTGAAGGACACCATAGTACATGATTGTTTCTGTTGCTGACCAAATTATTTTTATTAGGAAGAGTTTTGCCAATTTACTAAGAGAAGATGGAGGAAGGAAGGAAGGCTGGTTAAAGACTTGCACTGTTAAGAGTGTTAAAGCCTGTGTGTCAGAAGACACACTGATTTGGTTCAGGCTCATTTTCTTGGAGCTTTGTGACTATAGCTCAGAACACAAAAGATCTGCTTCAGTACCTGCTTTGTTTTGAGCTAGTTAACTGATAACCAGTTAAATAATGTGACCCAGCAACTCCTGCATCACCACACACAAAGCTCATGGCTGTTAGATTTGTGTGTTTGCATGTAATGTATAACCTTGTAACCTCTCCAACAAAAAACAGTTAAGCATCTGTGTGCATCCAAGCATGTGTGCAGTGTAATTACACTCCCAAAGCATTTCAGGTTATTTGCATTAATTACAGCATCATGGGTTAATTTCCTTTCAATCACTGTGTCTATTGTCGTCATCTGTTTAGCAAGGACTGTTGCTGTGTTGTTTCTTTGACAGGCTAATTAGCTGGAAACGCTGCCGTTCTAGTTGGTTGACCACCACAAATAAACATAAACGTAGAACCCATGCTGTTTTTTTTCTTTTATAAGTAGAAGTTGAAAAGAATCAAATTGAACAAAATAAATCAACACAATATATAATGTCTGAGGAAAAGTTGTTATACAAGCTGCTCAAACTATCTGTTTAAAAGGATTGTCACAATAATAAAATTTCTAACTCAATACTGATACTAAGGATTGTGCTTGACGTGCTTGGATGTGAGGTGCAGATCGACCCGTCTTCTCCAGCTTGTTCCTCAGCACTGTTGGCTGTATGGTAGGGCTGCAACTAATGACAATTCTGATGGTCGATTAGTCACCGACAATTAAATCGATTAGTCAACCAATCGGATGATTTATCTCATAATTATTAAATGGATCTTATTTCACTTTCAGCTTTAAAATCTTGCATAAGGTTGTTATATAAGTCCGATGTGCCTCGTCTTTAAATGCTCGAGCATTGCAGACGTACTTCCGTGGTACACAAGGTCCACTTTACAAATCTCACATTAATTTAATTAATTTTGTAAGTTTAACGGGAAGTTATTTCAGACTTGTGTTGTCCTCTGCCGCCATTTTATTCCCTAGTCGGCCGCCATATTTTTCCCCTGGCGGACTTTATTGCGTATGTGCAACTCTCAACAGAGATAGGAAAAGAAGATGATGTCTCACTCTGTAGGTCTTTTTATTTATTTATTTATTTTTTGCCGACAATAGTTGACGGTTAAATCCATTGTCGACTATTTTTATTGTCGACAACGTCAACTAATTGTTGCAGCCCTACTATATAGTGTTGAAAGCACTGGAGAAATCAAAGAACATTATTCTCACAGAGATTCCAGGCTTCTCCAGGTGATAGAGAACCTGCTGTAGGAGAAAAATGATGGCGTCGTCCACCCCAATGCCAGAATGACAGGTAAACTGGAGTGGATCCAACAATGAGCTCATGAAGATGAACAAGAACCAGCCAATCCAGGGTCTTTATCAGGTGGGATGTCGGTGCCACTGGCCTGTAGCTGCTGAAGTCCTTGGGGTGCGACATCTTCAGTACAGGTACGAGGCAGGAGGTCTTCCACAGCTGGTGGACTTTCCCCAGCTTCAGGCTCATGTTGAAGAGGTATTAAACTATATTGCACAGCTGATCTGCACAGTACTCCAGGAGCCTGGATCTAATGCCATCTGGACCAGCAGTCTTTCTCATCTTAATCCTTAGTTCAACTTAATCTTAGTTGATTTCTCACCTGGTTTGTGATGAGGGACAGGTTGGAGCCGGGAACTTTTTGTGCTGGGAGGTGTGGCAGTTGGTCCGATGGAATGAGCAGTGGGGGTGGGGGCTGTGAGCCAAATGGAAAAGCCCATTGATGCTCTATGCAGAAGATGGAGTAGCATGTATAAAAGTTATTTAACAGCTTTTTTAAAAATTTATATTTTAAATCGACAAAAGATTTAATTGCAGTAATTTCTGGAAACCTTTACAGTGTGTTGGGACTAAATTTTCATCAAGTACAGATTGTTTTCGCATGTGGAGACGTCAACAGACACCTGATCAGGTGATGCTGTACATATGCAGATGATATCAATGACTGAGACACAAAAGGATAGTCAGTACCCCCCTCCTCCTTTGACCTGTGGTTTGTGTAGTCAGTGAGGAACAGACTTTGGGGGGGGGGGCCTTTTTTAACATGCATTAAAATAATTGTTGGCATTAATTAATGAATACGTTAAAGCGATAATGCATCAATGTACCCAGCCCCAATTTTAAATGATTCTACAGCAGGTTACAGTAAAGCAGTTTTAACTCCCCAGAGTCACTAGAGGTATCTAAATATTAAATATATCCAGAGTCACTCATAGATCCATTGTTAGCAGAATCTAAATATAGCGCAGTGTTCAACGTGACGAAAAACACAGTACTCCGTCAGGCGCATGAGTTAGAGTGGGAGCCCGCACCTGTGGGCACACCCTGTTTTATTAATTGTTGCACGTGTGGAGGATTCCCTCATTAGCCGTGTCATAAACCAAATACAGGGGCATCATTCATGATGTCAAAACAAAGCAGGTAAAACTAAATGAGAACATATTTCTTAACATTTCTTAACACCCCCACTTGTTCACATTTTACAAAGTTCATATGTAAACACAAAATAGGCTTTCACACTGTTTACATACCAAACAGATGAGTTTCAAAAGTCGTTAACTTCAGCTTAGTGGCTGGTTTAGTTAGGATGTCTGCAACCATTTCACTGGTTGGGCAGTACTCCAAGTACATCTCATCATCTTTTAACATAGATCGTACAAAGTGATATTTACTGTCAACATGTTTACAACGTTGTCTTTGTACAGGGTTTTTCGCTAAAGCTATTGTTCTCTGGTTGTCTTCATAGATAATACACCTGTATATCTGTCCATCAAAGTAGTTCAGCAGCTGTTTTAAGTGTAGGCATTCTTGCATAGTAGCAGCTAAAGCCATATATTCAGCCTCGCAGGTGGATAGTGCCACTGTAGGCTGTTTCCTAGTCTTCCATGACACTAAAGGTCCGTTAGTGTTCAAACTAATGCAGTAACCTGTAGTGCTCTTTCGATCACTAATATCAGCAGCCCAATTAGCATCACTGTAAGCATAGATCAAATTCTCATCTTTGTGCTTTTTGAAACATAGTTCTTTGTTTTGAGTTCCTTTTAAGTATCTCAATACGTGCTTCACAGTTGCCCACTGTTCAGTAGTTGGTCTAGTGAAGTACTGAGACAGTTTACTCACTACAAAACTTAGGTCAGGCCTCGTACAGGTTGCTATGTAGATTAAGCTACCAACTGCCTCTCTGTATTTCTTTACATCCTCCATCACATCAGCATCATTACTGTAGTCAAGTTTCTGTTCACAAGGGGTAACTCTGGACTTACAGTTTGACATGTCAAATCTTTCCAATAGTTTCTGTACATATTTACCTTGTGACATTTTAACACAATCAATAGACTGTTCAAAGTCAATACCAAGAAAATGTGTCAGTTTACCTAAATCTTTCATTCTGAACTTGGACTTCAACATTTCTTTTACATGTTTCAAGACATTGTCATCACTGGCAGCAATAATCAAATCATCAACCCATATAATTATGTGCACTATTTCTTGGTCAGTATTCCTACTATAGACACAATGATCAGCTGGATTTTGTACAAATTGCATTTCACATAAATAATCATGTAACATTTTGTTCCAGTTGCGTCCAGACTGTTTTAGGCCATACAAGGATTTTTCTAGTTTGCACACTAGTTTATTACCATCCTTTGATGCAACTTCATAACCTTCAGGTTGTTCGATATAGATCTCACACTCGATTGGTGCATGTAAATAGGCTGTCTTTACGTCCATCTGGTAGATAACTAGGTTATCTTGTGCTGCTTTCTGGGCAAACACCCTGATACTGGTCATGCTAGCTGTAGGAGAGAAAGTCTCATCGTAGTTTACACCTTTCCTTTGACTAAATCCCCTAGCTACATATCGCGCTTTGTACTTATCTGATCCACCAGTGTTCCTTTTCAGTGCGTAGATCCATTTTCCCCCCACTACATCTTTGCCCTTAGGAAGAGTGGTTAGGGTAAAAGTTGCATTATCTTTTAATGATTGCATTTCTTCATCCATAGCATCAACCCATTATTTTGCATTTATTGAGGTTATTGCTTCTGAGTATGTTTGTGGAACGTTGCATAGCAGTCTGTAACAGTAGTCAATGTTAGTAATCTCCTCCTCAAAACCATATGCATGATCACCATAATAATCAGGCCTTTTTCTCTCTCTGTCAGGATAGCGTCTCTCGGCAGCGTTGTGTCCTTCATTTTCTATTGTTCCTTCATTTTCTATTTTCACTGTTTGAGTATTATGTTCGTCTGTCTCATTCTTTGTGAACACTTCCTGGCTTTCTGCTGTCTGTGGGCTATCTGAGTGGCTTGTTACAGATTTCCTTTCGTTTTGAAGCTCATACCTATCTTCCTCTGTATCTTGCACGTCTTCATTCTTCCTGAATGCAAACTCAACAAGTCTGTGTTTTTGTACTTTCCCGGTGCTGGGGTAGTACACCACATATGCGGGACTATTTTTATCATAACCAACAAAAATGCCCTTCTCACATCTAGGATCCAGCTTTCCTTTGTGTTGTTTGTAAGCATAGCACACTTGTCCAAACTTCTGCATTCTGGCAATATTTGGCCGCCTGCCTGTTAACATGTAGTAAGGTGTCTGTTTGGTGCGGTTATTAAAACACCTATTCCTCACCACAGCAGCTGTTTGAACAGCATAGGTCCACAACATCTTTGGCAGCTCGCTCTCTATGAGCATACACCTGGCCATCTCAAAAAGAGTTCTCCAGTTGCGCTTGGCTGTACCATTTTGGTGTGGGGAATATGGGGCAGACGTCTCATGCCTAATGCCTTTCCTGCACATTAATGCTTGGTACTCACTGCATGTGTACTCTGTGCCATTGTCAGATCTCATGCATTTTATCTTACCATAAGGAGCCATAGCTGCAATGAAATTTTCAGTAGCTCGTACAGTGTCACAAAGATAGCACTAGAATAGTCATCGGTAAAAGACAGTGCATACCTGTGACCCTCTCTGGATACCGGATCTATAGGACCGGCTAAGTCTGTGTGCACCATATCTAGAGGGGCTTTAGCTCTCAAATCTGGCCCTCTGTTCCTGGTTTCAGTAAACATCCCCTGAGTGCATATTTCACAATGTGGTACAGGTTTATCATCATTCTCAATCTCCATTCCATCTACAACATGTCTCAATTTCATTACATCTGCATAATTGCAATGTCCAAGTATTTCATGCCAACTCTGCAAATCACGGCTTTTTATACACTGGTCACTGCAGTGCTTTTGTGATGTATGTAGATAATATAGCTTGTTGTGTACATGTATGGGGAATTTCGTACCGTCTCTATGAAGTAGAATATTGTTCTTCTCCCTGAAGATCACAGTGGCTCCGTTTGAAGTGGCAGCTTTCACAGAAAAGATATCCTGGGGGTACGTTGGGATGTACAAGGAGCCTCTTAACGTTGTCCGGTGGCTTCCTCCCCCACTGTCGATTAGCCACACCTCCGCGTCACCTCTGCGCTTGGCGACTCCATTGCACCTGGAGCCATCAGCCAGCTCCACGCAGCGCGTCCCGGCTTGGAAACTGCTGTCAAACTTCTTTAACTTCGCGATGTCCGTAATAATGTGTGACGTTGCACCTGCGTCCACCATCAGACCTTTCCTCTGGATACCTCGCCCCGGTATCTCCGCGTTGCTTATCCGGAATGCGTACTCCTTGGTCCCAGTGTCCTCAGCTACTTTCCGTGCTCTATCACGCTGCTTGCTTCGCCTGCAGTTTGCACTGCTGTGTGTGTTGCTTTTGCAGTGATGGCACCACTGTTTGCGCGAACAGGATCTGGCTATCAATCAATCGATCAATCAATCTTTATTTATATAGCACTTTTCATACAAGAATGCAGCACAAAGTGCGTTCCATGGTTAAAACAACCCCCCTCCCCCACCCCCACAGATAACCCCCTCCCTCCCCGCTTGTGTACAAGCAAGCATACACATACACATACACACACACATACTTGCACATATTAAAAGACTAATGTGAGGTTGAGCACAGATGAGCCTGGTAAGGAAACACTATCACAGGGAGCCGTCTGCACCGGGAGCCGCCCACCGGCCACGACCGCCATGACACCGACCCAGGGCACACGGCCAATTGAGAGGCAGAGGAGCCACCCAACTAGACCGAAAGAACCCACAGGACAGAGCCGCAGCAGCCACAGCCGATGAAAAGCCCCCGGTGCAGAGAGCCCCCTCCGAGGAAACACTGGGGAAATAACCTAAAAATAATATAAATAGAATAAACGCATAAAATAAATAAAAATGGGTTAACATAGAAAAATAAATAGGCTAGGGGAATAAAATAAATAAAAATAAAATGAATAAATATTAAGTAAAAGCTAAATTAAAAAGGTGGGTCTTGAGCCTGCTCTTAAAAACATTAACATTCTCTGCAGCCCTGAGCTCCTCCGGCAGGCTGTTCCACAGACGAGGACCATACCACTGGAAAGCTGCCTCTCCATGAGTATGTGTCCTGACTTTAGGTACAGTCAAGAGGCCAGTACCGGAAGACCTCAGGGGCCGCGAGGGTTCATAAGGGTAAAAGCAAATCTGAAAGATAAGAAGGCCCAAGACCATTAAGACATTTAAAAACCAATAAGAGAACCTTAAAATTGATCCTGAAACACACGGGGAGCCAATGCAGTGATTCTAAAACCGGTGTAATGTGGGCCCGCCCTCTGGTCTTCGTCAGCACACGAGCAGCTGAGTTCTGTAGAAGTTGTAGAGGTGCAATACTCTTTTTGGGAAGACCAGAGAGCAGGGCATTACAGTAGTCAATACGACTGGTGATAAAAGCATGCATCAGCATCTCCGTGTTGGCCCGAGAGAGAATGGGACGGACTCTGGCTATGTTTTTTAGGTGATAAAATCCTATTTTAGTAACATGTTTAATATGTGGAATAAAACCAAGCTCAGAGTCAAAAATAACGCCCAGGTTTTTTACTTGTGATGATGGGTTTAATGCGGATGCCTGTAATTTAGCTAAGAGTTTCTCTCTCTGAGCCTCAGGACCAATGATTAAAACTTCAGTTTTGTCCTGGTTAAGCTGTAAAAAGTTTTCTGCCATCCAGGATTTGATATCTAAAATACAGTTGAAAAGGGCATCCATTGGTCTCGTGTCATCAGGAGACATGGAGATGTACAACTGAGTATCATCAGCATAACTGTGGAAGTTTACTCCATGCCTCCTGATGACACTGCCAAGAGGGAGCATATACAAATTAAAAAGAACAGGGCCTAAAACTGACCCTTGAGGCACACCACATGTCATTTTATGGATCTTAGAGGAGCATGTATCCAAACTTACCATGTAAGTTCTGTCTGTGAGATAGGAAGTGAACCAGTTGTGAACAGCACCAGAGAGGCCCACCGGGTGTTTCAGTCTGTTTAAAAGAATAGTGTGGTCTACTGTGTCAAAGGCTGCGCTAAGATCCAGTAGCACCAAGACTGAGAGGTTCTGTGAGTCACAGTTAATCCTAAAATCATTTAAAACCTTCAGGAGAGCAGTCTCTATGCTGTGGTTCACCCTAAATCCAGACTGATATATCTCAAGGATATTTCTACTATCTAAAAAATCATTAAGCTGAATAAAAACCAGTTTTTCTAAAATTTTACTTAAAAATGGTAAGTTGGATACAGGTCTATAGTTATTAAAATCATTACAATCCAAATTGCTCTTCTTCAGAAGAGGCCTCACCACCGCCGTTTTAAAGGCTGCAGGGAAGACGCCCATCTGAAGAGAGCAATTTATCATGCATAAAAGCTCGTCTTTAAAAAATCCATAAAATGATTTAAAAAGTGAAGTGGGAATTGGGTCTAAAAGACATGTGGTGGGTTTTACTGTGGAGAAAACTTTATCAAGGATCTCAGCATTAACCAGGACAAAACTGTCCAGTGTCTCCTCAGGTAAAACCAAGCACTCAGATGTGTTCGTGTTCTGGTTGGATAAAATACCACATCTGATGGCACTGATTTTACCTCTGAAGTGGTCTGCAAACTGCTCACAGAGAGAGTCCGTGGGGGTTCGCTGGGAGCTGTTAAAATCAGGGTTACATAGGTGATCGATGGTGGAAAAAAGAACCTTGGGATTATTTTTATTGTTACTGATTATTTTTGCGAAGTACATGTTTCTTGAGTTCCTTAGTGCGTTATTGTAAATTTTAAGTTGCTCACAAAATATCTGATGATTTATTGTCATTTTATTTTTCCTCCATCTCCTTTCTGCCGCCCTGCAATTTCTTTTGAGTTTTTTAACCTCCTCCTTCCTCCAGGGAGATATAAGTTTTGGGTAAATCTTTTTTGTAGTGAGTGGAGCGACAGAGTCGAGGCTTGTCTTCAGTTTACTGTTAAAATGTTCAACAATAAAATCACAGGGTGCAGGTAAAATCACAGGAGGACATTTATCTAAAACCTTGATAAAATTTGCAGCCACTTCAGAGGTTAGATAGCGCTTCCTCACAGTTCGCACCGAGGTCTCCCGCTGAATAAAACCGGTGATGTTAGAAAACACACAGTAGTGGTCAGAGACAGCCAAGTCAACAACAGAGGACACACTGGCAGAAAGGCCATAGGTAATGACCAAGTCCAGTGTGTGTCCTCTGTTGTGAGTCGGCTGCGTGACATGTTGCGTAAAATCCATATAGTTAAGAATGTTTAAAAATTCTTTTGAAACAGAGTCTAAAGGATTATTTATGTGCAGGTTAAAATCACCGGTTAAAATTATCATGTTGTACGTTGTGTGTATGATTGATAAAAATTCTGAAAACTCATTAATAAAAGCAGCACATTTTTGGGGTGGTCTATAAACGGTGACACATAAGATTGGAGGGCTGCTAAAAACAATGGCGTGATATTCAAAAGTGGTAAAATTATCAAATAAAATCTGTTTGGTGGTGAGGGTGTTATTGGTTAAAGATGCTGTGCCACCACCTTTCCTACCAGTTCTTATAGAAAAAGAATAGTTAAAATTTGGCGGGGAGGCCTCAGCTAGAACAACAGGTGCATCCATACCCAACCATGTTTCAGTTAAAAACAAACAGTCTAGTTTGTTGTCTAAAATCAGGTCATTGACAATAAAAGACTTATTTAACAGAGAGCGTATATTTAAAAGTGCCATGTTGAGTGTGACTGGTGACATTTGAACTGAAGAGGCAGGTACTGGTTGACATTTTGGAAGAGGCCTGAGATTATTGATGTTTACAGTACAGATATGGTTTGTGGTGGTGTGGTTGCTCTCTGAATGTGATAATGACATGAATTGATGAACTGTGTGGAGGAATGTTAGGTCCAAGTCCAGTATTGCGAACTTTGCTATTAAAAGTGGAACTGAGTAAGAAGGAGCAGGGACCAGGGGGACATCAATCCGTGACGGACAGGTCAGCAGGTGCAGTTGGTTTGGTGTGATGATTGGCGGACAGAAGACGGCAGCCCCGCATGTTGAGGTGGAGCCCGTCAGCCCCAAAAAGATGCCTCCGCTCCCAGAAAGCATCAAAGTTGTTAATAAAACCCAGGCTGTGGGAACTACAGGCAGAGGAGAGCCAGGTGTTGAGGCTGAGCAACCTGCTGAAGCAGCCTATCCCTCTGCCGCAAGTAGGGGTGGGGCCAGAAATAAAAACATTTACCTGATATTGTCCAAGCAACGTGAAAAGATGAAGGAAATCCAGCTTTAACAGCTCGGACTGCTGTTTACGGATATCGTTGGTGCCGACGTGGATTATGATCCTGTTGGCCTGCGGCTGGGACCTCAGGATGCCCGGGATTCTGTCGGCGATGTCCATAACAGTGGCTCCCGGGAACGACAGGGTGAGCGCCCCCCTCATCCGCACGTTCCTCACGATGGAATCCCCGATAATGAGCGTGGAGTGAGGAGGATCCGCCGGGGGACAAGGGGGGCCGGTGGTTTGCCCACCCATGACATCCACATCGAGGCGCCGGTGGTGTGATCTGGACGGCGATGAAACAGCCGAATCGCGGGGGCGGTTGTCCGGCAGGTGGGAGCTGGTCCGCGGCTGCTCCATGGGCCTGCTTCTCCGTGGAGCCGGAGTAAAGTGCAGCTCCCTGCGGCGAGTTCTGACAGCAGCGTGGGACTGCCCGTTGCGGCTCCGGGAGCAGGATGGTAGCGACCCCGGTGACACAGCAGGATGGCAAGGGCCAGCGGCCAGAGGAGGAAAATCCACAAGATCCAGGACGTTGAACTTGTTCTCCAGGGATACGCCGTCAGTGAGGGGAGAGTATGAAAGACGGCTCGCCCGGTCCCTTCTGCAGCCGTTGCGGGTTCCGACCTCGGTCCACGGCTCCGGCTGGAGTGGAGTGGAGCTGACCGGAACTCTGGGTCTAGCGCCAAGTTGGAACCAGCGGTTCTCACCAATGACAGGAGCACCAGCAACGCAGGCATCTGTTTTGTTTGTGTGCCTGGATGAACTATTGGTGGGAGCCCGTGACACATCACCTGGATAGGGCGCTGTGTCGGCTAGCTGAGCACTGGTAGCCGCGGCTTTAGTTTGGCCGAGGAGGATTGTATTCAGTTCGTGTTCAGCCTCCTGGATCTGGTAAAGAGTGGAAATTCTCTGTTCCAGCTCGATCACCTTCTGGCTCAGGTTGATGCAGCTTTCACAACTGGATGTCGAGGTAAGTGGAGCCATGACTCACCGGTAACCAGGAAGCTGCCCTGTTGTGTGTTGGTGGCGGTGAGGACCCAGTTGCAGGCGGATCAGGCAGGATCTGCACGCAGTCAAGCCTTCTCTGATTTCTGGTTAAAACTGTTCTTTATAAAACCAGGATATTAAAATATACAGTTAAAAATAGTGTGACTGTACGAATTCAGATTTTAAAAGGCTTAAAACAGACTTAAAACTGCTAAAAGCCAATAAAAATTAAGGAAAGTCGGGCCGAGCGGGCAGAGCGACTTATCACACGACTTCACCTTCAAGTTCCATAGCACCCACCTTCCTCTACAAGCATGTATGTGACCTGCGCCACCGCATTTATAACACACAATGTCCGAATTATCAGTGTGTTTTGCTCCGTCGGGCGCACACTTTGTGCCAAACTGCACGGTTGTCTTCATAACATTGTCCTCAGATGCAGTTGCACGCATGTTCTCCACATCTTCGTAACTCCGGAGCTTTGTCTTAAACTCAGCAAATGTCATTTTATCTTCAATTTGGGAAACATGTATGGCAAACTGTTTAAATGTCTCTGGCAACCCTTTCATAATCATTGCTATTAAAAGTCCGTCACTGAGCGTTTCCCCTGCGTTTCTCAAGGCTGTAATCGCAGTCTCTGCTCTGATGATGTATTCAGTGACATTCTCCATAGGCGATTTTTGCTGTGAAGTCAACTCTGTGTACAAGTTTATCACTCTGGGCTTTCCTTTGCCAGCATAGTACTCACGGAGAATCATCAGAGCTGCGCGTTCGTCATCCGCAACGTCACACATCACAAGGGATAGGCTCCTGTCATCCAAAAACTGAGTGAGCTCCTCGTAGGCCTCTGCGTTTTTCTCCTCGTCCTCGTCACTGTCTGTAACGGGTTCGTTTAAAATAATGTCTTTCAATCCTTGCAGACAAAGATGGCCCAAAAACTTTGTCTCCTATAGCTCGTAGTTCTTCTCGTCTCCATTGAAAACAAGCCTCGACCAGCGGCTGGCTGCAGTTTCTCTGTCCTTTCTCCTCATTGTCTTCCTTTGTCTCACTCCGTTCTCAGGTGCACGCGTTACACGTTGCGACATTCACCATACTCACTCGACGTATGCATCATGTTTCCTTCTGGGCCAATAACCTGTTAGCAGAATCTAAATATAGCGCAGTGTTCAACGTGACGGAAAACACAGTACTCCGTCAGGCGCATGAGTTAGAGTGGGAGCCCGCACCTGTGGGCACACCCTGTTTTATTAATTGTTGCACGTGTGGAGGATTCCCTCATTAGCCGTGTCAGAAACCAAATACAGGGGCATCATTCTTGATGTCAAAACAAAGCAGGTAAAACAAAATGAGAACATATTTCTTAACATTTCTTAACATCCATGTTCCTTAAATATAATGTCAGAAAGAGCCTGGGGCCTGACATGATCACTGGTAAACTTTTGAAAGTCTGTGCAGATCAGTTATGTGACATTTTTTCTTTTCTTTTTAACCTGACACTTTTTCAGTCATATTTATCCACGGGTAGTTTAATAAAGTCTCAAAGGGAGCTGAATGATCTGAGGCCTGTGGCATTGACTTCAATAGTGATGAAGACTTTTGAGTGACTGGTCAAACAAATTCTGGTGGAGATGGAAGGTACAGGCCCAGCTTGACCCAATGCAATTTTGCATATTGGGCCTGTAGAGGGGTAGATGACGCTACCATCACTTTGCTCAATTACTTTTCTAAGCTTCTTGAGGATACAAAAACTCGCGCCAGAATTTTATCCTTAGATTTTTCCAATACAATCCAGCCACGTGTCTAGTTAAACTACTGTCGGATTTTATTCTTAATGCTGGATTGGTGAAATGGGTGTTGGATTTTTTAACTTAGCTGCAGGTAGTCAAGGCTAATGGTGTATTGTCCCAGAAAAGGACTTTCATTCACAGGGTCACCACAGGGGTGTGTCCTGTCCCCGTTATTTTATATTCTCTATACAAATGACTGTAGGAGCAACACAAGGACAGCTATCTTCTGAAATTCATTGATGATACTGTCATTATCAGTCTGCTTCAGGAAGGTTGATTATGGACCAGCCTTGGAAGACTTTGTCGAGTCGTGTGACCGCCATTTTCTTAAGTTAAATATCCAAAAAACTAAAGACATGGCCATTGACTTTGGGAGAATCTCTCCCTCTACTCTTCTAATCACTATTAAGGGCTCACAGGTTGAAACGGTCGAGCACTACAAATACCCAGAAACAGAGATTGACAAAAACTTAAAGGTTGACCAACACATCTGCAATGTGCAACAAAGGCCTACAAAGACTATATTTTCTGCACAGACTAAACTATTTTAATGTAGACAAGACACTGGTGGCTTTTTATTTTACAAATCTTTTATTGAGTCTGTTTTAATGTTCTGTAACATTATGGAAACCTCACAGTGCAAAACAAAAACCATCTATCAGATATCATCAGAGTAGCCAGTAAGATAACTGGCTCACAGCAGCTCTCTCTGACAGAAATTTATAACTGACAAGTGTCACAGAAGGTGCAATCAATCCTGGCCAGCTCTGATCACCCATTATCAGAAGAATTTGTTCTTCTCCCTTCTGAGCAGTTCCCCAGAGTTAGAAGCAATAGGTTTAAATGTTCTTTTATTCCTAGTGCAATAAACAACCTTAATTGAGAAACTGAGCCTTGAGAGATTTAATTTGCCCACACTGACTAAATAGCACTTCATTAGGTCTTGGAACTTGAATTATTAGTATTGTTTTAATTCGTTTTATAGATTTATTTTTCTGTTGACATCTTGATCTTACCCTTTTTACTTATCCATGGTTGTATTGTGGCTGTTGATTTTATTGGGTTGGTTGTCGTGATTGCCACTGAAATGTTGTACAGCACTACAGACCAAATTTCCCCTTGAGGGACAATAAAGGAACTGAACTGAACAGTCACTAAGTTGGCAACACTGCAAATTACTGGCTTTTCCTTTACTTGCATAGTTGCATGTGCAGTCAGAAATTTAGTGCACTGCTCTAATTTTACGTGCACAAACTTGCACATGGTATTTTGAGCTCTGATGTCTATATCACTGTATCTATGAGATGCTAAGCATGACCTTTGACTTTATTTAGTGAATTCCTTGATTTTGCGCCAAAACTAAAAACCAAAACAAATCCTTCTCATATGAAAATATGAGCATGTTGTTCAATTAGATCATTGTAAAGCACACGGAGAGGCGCAAAGACCCAGCCAGCCATACAGTTGACTTATTCATAGCTTGTTTGAACAACTTATCACCTCTCGATGTATAATTCACAGCAAAAGTCGGACCAGTGACGTGCGGTCAGGGGAGGCAGGTGAGGCACTGCCTCACCTGTCATGATAAAGAAAAAAACATACAATAAATATAAATATTTTCCACTGATCTGTGTTAAAAATGCATTTTCAGTATGACTCTAGCACGTTTTTTTTTAAGTAAAAATGGGGAAATTTGAGTATTTCCCGATCAAATCCAGTGCAGAAACCCCGGTGGAGGCACGGGCGAGCTGTGCCTCAGCGCTGACTGTACCATCCAATACAAACTGGTTGCATGACACGTGCCGTTTTCTGTTCCTCAGCATATCGCCAATATCAACTTTACAGAAATATTTGTTATACACCATGACTCTCTACAGTCTGTGTAATGTATTTAATGTATGTGTGAGAGAAATATTCCCATTTATCGTACAATAAAGTGCAGAGAAAAGTCAGCAGGTGAGGCAAACAGTACAAAGTGTTGCCAATTTAGCGACCTTTATTTTTTTTTTGTTGTTTTAAAGCGACAAATCTAGCGACTTTTTCAGTATTGGAGACTTTTGTAGACTGACGTATATGAAAGTAGTTTATTCTTCTCAGTGAGGAGTGGGTGCTGCTGTGCAGGTCCCTCTCCTGTCCAAAAGCAATCAGAAGAGGCTTCTGGTAGCAGCAGTAGCACCAGGCTGAAAATGAAACGTTCAAAGCTGGTGCAGGATGATCTCGCTCTGGCTTACCATCAGATATTAATGTCTGTTAATGAAGAGTGTGGAGGAAAACAAGTGCTGTGAAATGTTGCAGCCTCCTAATTAGAAAACAACCTACACTTAATAAAATTAAACTAGAATAAAAGAAAATATTAACCAAAGAATTTGTTTTGTTTTTATTAGTTTTGCCTTTTTAAAATTTTTTAGCTTGTCTTTTCGTCCATTTTTGCCTTTCCCATTACATTCCTCTCCACAGCAGCCTCCATTACTATGTACCAGGCTATTATGCACATTAGATGATGTCAATTAGCGATTTCTAGCGAAATTTAGGACAGCAAGTAGCTACTTTTCTCACTGAAGCGTTAGTAACAGTGGGTGTGTGAGTGTAATTAAAAGAGGAATGCTGATAGGATATGAAGCATTACCAGTTGCATGCTGTTGAATGAATATTAAAATAAGATGCTCTTTTCAGTTCTTACAGTTGTAAATCAGTGCCTCACCAACCATAAACTTCACCGCACATCACTGAGTCTGACCACATCCACACTGGGACTGTTTGGTTCACTTTAATCAGACCCTGGTCTGCTTCCACAGATAGTACATGAGCTCGAGCACGAGCTGCTTCTGGCTGTTACCATGTTGAAAGTGCATCTTCCATGTAAATGGTGGGTCCACCAGGTAGCTGTTGTAAAGGGAGGGGCTTCCCGCTGCAGTGTTTGTTGAAAATGATTAGAGGTGTTGGGTCCTTATCCGTGAACTGGCAGATGCAACAGTGGCATGTCAGTAGCCAGAGTGTTGCTGCAAACATGTTAATTTTACTGATAACTTAAATCTAACTTTCTGTAATAAGAAAAATGGTGCTATGAAACATGGATGGACAAGGAGATCCAGGCTATTTTAAGCATATTTGCTAATAACGACACTTGGCGTGACTTTGACTCGGCAATGGAGTGTATGGATGAATAGACGACAAGCTGGCAGAGCTGAAATGCAAACGATTCAGATTTTGATTTTGCTGTGGGACTTGATGGAGAACAGTGTGTCATAAGGGTGGGAGAATGAGTAATTTTTTGGAAAAAGTTGTGTTGGATACAGAAGTTGTCCTGCTTTAACCATTAGATGAGCAAGTTTTTTTCTTTATTGATCGTTACAAACAATATGAACAACCAACTTACGTTTCCACTCAAAAAATAGTTGCAGTCAGGTAGTCTCACAGGAAAATAAGATGCGTCAGTAATTGTTTTATGATGGCATAATGGCCGTCTGAACTTTTTTTTTTTTAGCAATGATTTTTAACTGTAAAAATATGTGTATTTATATATATATATATATATATATATATATATAATATATATATATATACATATATATATATATATATAATATATATATGCAATCAATAATGTGATTTGAGAGATAGCACAGACTGCATAGTCCTGAAATTTGGAACAGTGATTGGTGTAAGATGAACAGAGGTTGGAGTGGTGGTGGAGAAGGTCAGAAGGTAGAAGTAGCCCAACAGGCACACGACTGTGATGCCTTGTTTATTGAATGGCTTGAAACTAAATATTTTGTGTAGGTGGGGAGAAAATGGAGATTCTTGAGGGCAGCGCTGACAGGGTTAGAGGGGCAGGGGTGTGCAAGCAAAAGACTTTGAATGTAATCAGGACTTTGTATTGTGCAAGTACCTTCTTTTTCTTTTTAAGAATTAGCTGAATTAAATTATCTCTGGGTCACATTAGTTGGTTAGATCTAGTTTCAGAAGTATTACTCCCAGAAGCTTTGTGGCTTGTCAACATGTAGTTTGGCAAATTCCAATCTGGCTTTTTTTATGATTTGTTTTCAACAATGGTGTCCTCCTTGGTCGTCTACCATTAATCAAACAACGATGGATGGTGCAATCTGACACTGATGTTCTTTAATTTAGAACAATCATGTTCAACAAACATGTAAGAACTAATTCCAAAGACCACAGTATTAGTGTAAAGGGGGAATTAGTGTGTAAAGTAATTACGCAATAATCAGTGTATCGTAACAACGCTACATCATAAACAATAAGGTAGTCTTAGATTAGATCAAGGTAATGTCATCTTTGCCATCATTCACAAATGCTGCACTGTTTGCGTTTAGATTTGTTGAAGAAACATTTTTCTGCAGAGACAATGTAGAGACAATGCTCTGAATATTAGACCACTGAAAGACTCTTCACACATTTTGACTGGAAGCTGCTCCCAGGGAAAATGTAGCACTGAAGCAATGCATAGAAAAGTGGGTTTCAAGACATTTTCCTGACCTTTAACCCATGCTGTAGGAACTAACATTGGCTCATTAAGGTAAAGGGAAGTTGAGATTGCAAAAGACAGTTTTTGTACACCAACCTCATCGTTTGTAGTTATTTCATTTAAAAGGCTGTCTGCGCTTCTCCACACTGCTACTTTGGTGATTTATGTTATTCCATAAAATATCGACCTGTCGATACCCTGCTGCCAAAGGCTTTGGCTCCCGTTTCCTTCATCCATCATTCAATTATTAATCATAAACTCTGGTCCTCTCATGCAGCTGCCACCCACAGCTTCTGCAACCCCGTAGTTTATCTGCACCTTTTGATCCATCGGGTTAGTCACACTGACAAGGCTGTCTGTGTGTCATTCATCAAATGTCTGTCTGAGACATTTAAATCATCCACACAAACATGAACAATGTATTTGACCGTGCTGTCACATGACCCCATGCAGTGCATCTGCCAACCTTTCTACATTCCCCTCTCATCCATTGATCTTGAACAGTTATCATGTCAAAGTTGTGCATGAAGAGAACGTTTTATTCCAGGTATATATCCACATTTTCACAAGGAAATATTGCACATTACTTAACACAATATGCATAGGTGTTTAAAATATTTGGTGCCTGCTTGTTTTGTTAAATCATTCTGAACATAAACAGTAGTTTGGTTTTACTGAACAGTATTTGTTGAGATGCACCAATCCTCTTTTCTTTTTTTCTTTTTTCTTTTGTATTTGCTGCTGCATTCTAATACCAGTGTTCCAGTACTTAAATATTATGATTGTTGATGGTATTGTGTAAAGGTAAATGAGGCTTGAGAAAACCACAGAACATTCTTCATTATTATTAACCCAGCAACTTTTTAAAATGGTACCTTTGTATTGCTACCAAATGCACTTGGGCTTTCAAACTTTAATGACTGTTCAGCGAACTAAACTGACCTCACAGCATGCATGGAAAAAAAAGAAATGGATTTTTATGAAATTAAACAAATATGTACTCTTGAGTTTCCTCAAAGAAAAATAACTACATTTTTCCAGTTTAAGAAAGATTTTTCTCAATCCCCAAAGAAGAAAATTTACTGGTCTGCAAAACCTATGTCATATGTACTTCTTAATGATTATGACCCTCCACTTTTTTTCTCTTGCTTTTATATATACACCTTAGATTCTTAAATTAGCATCTCTGAGTAGTACTGCCAAAATAGAAATTCTTACACAGCCACGTCTCATTCTACTTTATGAGGAAGACAAAACTACAGTCTGGCAGAGGGTGAAAACAACTTTGAACTGAAAGGGATGACCTCAAACTCATCACTCAAAACCCATAGGCTGACATCAAGTGACAGTCAAACACAGTTGTGGACTGAGACTGGGGGGATGTGCACGGCAAGAACAGCTAGAAACAGGCTCCTACAGGCATGACTGGAGTCATGCAAAACCCACCTTAATCAGTGAAAAGCAAAGACCTTAGACTGTAGTTCGAAAATGACCACAGGAACTGGACAGTAGAAGACCAGAGTAAGCCTGTCTTCTCTGAGTCCATTTTTCAGCTTTACCCAACGTCTAGTGGTTTTATGTTTAGATGGAGACCTGGAGAAGCCTACAAGCCACAGTGACTGTTAAATAAAGAGGAGGATTGGTAATGATCACTGGGGCAAGGCTGGAATCAGGCAGATGTGTCTGTGAAGCATGCATTAAAACAGCCACATACAAGTTTATCCTAGAAATACATCTACTTCCTTCTGCTAAGACTGTGCTCCCCAACATAGAGGATTACATCAGAAAAATCCTCCAGTCCACACAGCCAGGAGAAGCAAGGTCTGGAGGATCACCACATCAAGAGCCATAGGCCAGTTCAAAACTTGGCGGGAGAATGTTCCTACCTCTACGGCAACTCTGACCATGGCGTACGCACAAAATCTGGAGAAACGGGAAACTGCGACACCAATGATACAAAATAAAAATCAAGGAAATGATGTGAAATGTGAAACATTTGTGCACAATAAAATATTACCTTTCATATCAGATGTTCTATATTAAAGCTATTTGCAAAAATGAATAAAGAGGCACATTCGATATTAATACTCTTAAGAGTGCACACTCAGTAAAGAAGAAAAAAAAATCTGAATTTACAAGCAAAAGGAAGATGGTATTATTAAGGACCTGAACCGCTTGTCACAATGTTATATTAACTTTGCCCTGGGGGAGATGAGGCAAACAAAACAATGCAGTTTGCAGCAATGCCCCATTTCTTCGATGTAATCGGCGCTATTGACTGCACTAAAGTTTTAGTAAGAGCACCAAGTGAGAATGAAATGAAAAATAATAATCCCAGAGAGAAATTGCAAATTGGAAATTAAATCTGCTGTCATTAACCAAAGTATTTTAATTCTCCACAATAACTAAGGCGATTACTTTCTTTGCAAGGATATGTGCCCGTATTCCGCAGTTGAAAACAAGGGCTTCAGGCAGTTAATGAAAATAACGGAACCGCGTTACATTATGGTGTCTCGCAAATGTCTTTCTGAAGAAGTCATCCCAACCTTTACCAGTCAGTAAAAGAACATGTGAAAAAGGAGCCTCAGTCATTCATTCTAAGACACTGCAGAGTGAGACGCAGACTGGAGGCTAGAGCATCTAGAAGTGATTCAACTCTTATGAAACACGCAAGAGGTGGGGTTGTTTTTATTTTATATTTTTCCTCACAATTATTTTTTTTTGTGTTGTCCCAGTTTCTGTCTAGACGGTCATTATTTCCTACAACTCCTTGGCCTCCTTGTTATAGCGTTGATTGTGTCCCTCTGCACCTGCAGAACTTCCTCTGAGGACACGGCTGCTGCTATGCTGTGTGGAGTCTCTGGCCTCACAGTCTCCAGCCACAGCTGCAGCACCATTGACCCAGCTGGAACATCCAGGAAGTATGAAGACATATTAAACAATAAATAAAGTGGTATCGGTCTCAGTTGTATCTGTAGATATTTATTTTATAAATTAAACAAAGGACTAAATTACTGGCATTCAGTGCCTCTGGTGTGTCTTGCCCTCTGACACGGTGTTGACAGCATCTGCCCTCTGCTGCCATTATTCTGTTTTTCTGACCCTAGTGATGACAATGACCTCCCCACCAAATAAAACCTTTTTACTTTTTTCAACATGGTCCATCAGGATATCAGTCTCACATTCTGAGAAAAATCTGCTTCTTCCCTCTTTTCCCTCCTGAGCCATCCTGGAAATGATATGATGAATATTTATTACAAGCGTTTACCTGACCTTAAATAGCCACTATAAGGGTTGGACAAGGTACTCCGTCACGTGCGCAAACCTTAGAGTTGATTCTGATTTATAAACAGAAACAGGTGTGGGACGTGTGTGTGCGCACATGCTTTTATAAATCTGAAAGTTTTTTTGAGCCACATCTCTTTTTTTCCCTACGTACACCACCTGTAGTCTGCTTTGCTACGCACAGTTTTATAAATAAGGCCCCTGGTCTGTCAGTCCTCTGTTTTGGCTTGTTTCTTGACTTTTTTTTAAGGTGTAATCTGTTCATCCAGTTCTCTGATACCAGCTGTTAATTATCACTCTTGCTTCTTGAGTACAATTAGTCCCAGTGTTTATGCTCCAGGTTTTTCTTTGTTCATTTCAGTCCTTGTGTTGTGTTCAGTCAGTCATTCAGTTGTCTTAAGTTGTTCCTTTGTTAGTTTCATTAGGCCCGAGCACCGAAGGCGGTGCGAAGGCCTATTGTAATTGCTCCGTTTCTTCCTTATTCTTCTTCTTCTTCTTCTTCTTCTTAAACATTGGAGGCATTTTTGGGGACCTGAACATGCACGAAAACGCGCCTATTTTTGTGTACCCCCCCAAAGGAATGTGAAAAATTTGATATTTTGGGGTGCTTGGGACTGTTCGGGCAAAATTGAATGAGAGCGCCACCTATTTACGATGCCCCGCCACTGCACGTCATCAATCTTTATGAAAATTGCTATAAATATTCTAAATGTTCGGGCGAACAAAAAATCCTCTTGGAGCAACAGACTAAAACCAACAGGAAGTCGGCCATTTTGGGTCAAAGTCGCCATTTTGGCGTTTTACTGACATTTTCAAAATCTATCTCCTCCTAGAGATTTTATCGTACCGCTACCAAAATAGCTCAGGATGTCCAGAAGGCATGTGTCTTTAAAAGTTATTGAAAGTTTTCTAATAGGAGAAAGGGCATGGAGGGGGTGGGGCCTCAAATTTTGATGTGTCGCCGTGAAGAACGAAAGTGATATAGCTTCCACATAAAACAATGTATCTGAACCAAAATGGCCATGTATGATGCCAGTCCCATCCTGAACACATCTACATGTCAATATTTGGGTTATGAATTGGCCACGCCCCCTGGCGACAGTAAGTCATGGTTTTTACTTGGAGACCCTCTTATCTGACGTTTTGAACACAACCAGGTCCAAACTGGGTCAGACAGCAGAAAACAAGTTGGTGATGATAACCAGTGAAAACTGTTGCTCTATGCTGCAGGGCGAGACCGTGGCGCCATGGCGAACTTTGATAAGACGCCATGACATCATAAATCACTATAAATCCCTCAATTCTGATCCAATCCCCATCAGACTTGCAGGGATTAATCAGGGTCCGGCCCTGAACAGATTCATATCACCAATTCCGGTCTAGCCCTAAGCCCCGCCCACTTCCAACAGGAAGTGCTTTTTTTCAGACGCAGGGGTCCATCTCCTCAGGAATAAAACGTGCACACTTGAAAGTACTTCACAACAGGTCAAACCCTTTCATGATACCACAATAAAAATCTCAAGCTCCTTCGCCAAACGTAACCATGGCGAATAGCGGTCCGACGCCATCAAACAGGAAGTACTTGTAACTGACCCATTGTACTGCTGATCTACACCAAACCTGGCAGGGAGGAGCGCGGACCAGCCGAGAACTCAGCCACATTGACATATGTTGGAAAAATTGCAATATGGCTCTATAGCGCCACCTACAAATATTTAATTGATCATATCTGCCCACTACATTGACTGATATGGCTGAAATCCAGTATATTGATAGAACTTGGAAGGATGTACAAAAAAGCCTCTTGGACCTATATGATAACTTCAACAGGAAGTCAGCCATTTTGAAAAAAGTGTCATTTTTGGGGTCATTTTTGCATGTTTCTTTGCCTTGCATTTGAACGAACTCCTCCTACAGATTTTATCGTATTTACCTCAAACTCAGTCTGAACACTCCAGAGGCATGCGTGGTCAAAAGTTATTGAAAATTTTCTAATAGGAGGTGGCGTTCAGCGGCGGCGCCTCATCAAGTTTTGATGTTTCGCCAACAAGCACGGAATCTATTATTTCTGCAATACAACACTCATTCTGTACCAAACTGCATATATTTCTCTTCACTTCCATGCCGACCGCATCTACAAGTCCTGATGTTGTCATCTGGACATTGCTCAACGCTGCATGGCGAGACCGTGGCGCCATGACAAGGTTGGATAAAACGCCATGACATCATTATTGAGTATAAATCCCTCAATTTTCATCCAATCAGCATCACACTTGCACTGATTAATCAGAGTCTGCTTCTTAACAGATATATGTAATTACTTCTGGTCTTGGCCTAAGCCCCGCCCACTTGAAACAGGAAGTGCCTTTTTCCTGCAGCAGGGTCCCTCTCGTCAGGGATTAACCTCACACACTCTACAGTGCTTCAGATCAGGTCAAACCCTTTCATGATATAAGAGAAAAAAAACCTCAAGTTCCTTCCTCAAGCAAAACATGGCAAATGGCGTCCACCGCCATGAAACAGGAAGTACTTGTAACTGACCCAATGTACTCCTGATCTCAACCAAACTTGGCAGGGAGGACAGTGGTCAGGCCTGGAACTGATTCAAATACACATATGCTGGTAATATGGCTCTATAGCGCCCCCTATCAATATTTAGTCTATCAGCTCCACCCACTGCTTTGAACGACATAGTAAAATGTGGCATATTTATATAACATGCCAGGACAAACAAAAAAGCCAGTTCATGTCCTGATGTTCTCAACACCATAGCCCTGGGAAAAGGAAGTCCCACCATTTTAACCCTTTATCCTCTGTATAACTAATTCTAACTCATTAATATCATCCTTCATGAACTCATGGTTGAAAATATGACTGACTTCTTACAGCATCATGATTAAAATGGCTTCCTGTGATGGTTTAAATCATTCGCCATTATACAGGAAGTGGCACTAACCCTGCTGTCAGTTGACCAATTGAGCTAATATTTTCCTGTTCTCATTAGAGTTCCAATCTGAACATGGTCGTACATTAAAAGAACTTTACCACCACCTAGTGGCCACGTGGAATTTTCCTCTTGATGAAATCATGCTCCAGATTGTGGGAATTCAACACAGTTTGTAAGAAACAAGGTCATGAATGCTTCAGATGTCATCACTGGACAGGCTGACGTGCAAGTTGATCTTCTGATGAGGAAAATCACCTCTTGATGGAGATAAACTCTGGAAGAATGGGTATATGGCTGTGGGCAAGAGAGGCTGTGTTGCTGGAGGGAGGCTCTTGGCCGATGGGGCGGTGCAATAGGCCGAAGCGGCGCCAGAGGTGCGAGGGCCTCCAACGCTGCTTGCAGCTTTAATTGTTCTTGTTCCTGCTTCTGCAGTGTTTTTTTTTTGTTTTATAAAATCATCTTTCTCATACATCCACCTGTTCCCTTAAGTCCTGCATTTGGGCCCTACCTCCTTGTTTCCTGTGGCCATGTACCATACCACATTGTCATGAATATTTTTCTTTATGTGTCTCTGTTTTGACACAGTTTTGCAGCCATAATAATAGTTTTCCTGTACACATTGGTGTGACATGTTTGTAATGTAATAAATTAGGCCATAAGAGCAAACAGAACTACTTTTAGTTTTCTCTGATAATCTTGTTTCCATTTTGTACTGGAGTCTACAGGCCAGACTGGGGACTTTGCAATTTGGAGGTTGAAAAATATGAAGTCTGTTGGCTTTCATAGTTGTATTTTAGAAAAGAAAACACATTTTCTTGCATTTTGTTTAGAAAATTGACACCTGGAGGGAAAATTGTGGGTACTGTCACAGGCTTAAGAAACTAACATCAGTCTTCTCCATTCAGTTGAGTTTCAGTTAGTCTGGCTCTAAACATCCAATTTATTTAATTATTTCAGAAAAAATATGCAACAATTTTCAGAAATGGTTAGATAAATATATTTGCCTCCATCCACATTTTCATATCAAGGGCTGTGCGGCTACTTCATGGGCAAATAAGATTTTTTCCCATTACTTATACATTATAGGATTGCCTTCAGGAGATCAGAGCATGAAAAACAAAGGTGAAATACATGACTCGGTGCAGACCGAATACTAGAAATTATTCTGTAAAATTATGTTTGTCTTGCTGTTACTTCATATGAAGCACTAAGTTATTAATGAACACTTGCTTATATTGCTGTTTTAAGCTGTTGTGATTTCAGCTTTTTATTAGCAAATGTTAAGTAAGTCCACAAACTTATGCAGGTATGACAATGTATTTCATACAAAACAATAACTTATAGTCATATCAGGTCTTGCAGCCTTCTGCATCAAAGATGCTCTCACAAATCATGGACCTCAGCTCACTTCCTTTCATGCAGGCTGGAGGATCATGCAGAATAATGGTTTATGTGATGGGACTGCATGTGTTTTAATATGAAGGTCCATATGTGTGTAGAATAAAGTCTTGGTTAAGTCTGGCTTAAAAACAAAAAAATCTGATGTTTTTTTTTTTTTCCTTCTAACACGGAAGATGTCCATAAATGTGCTGAATAGCCTACAATACCTAGATAATGACTGTATATCTGAAAGTATTTGAGGTGATGCGTGACAAAAATTCTAAAAAAGCTGTTTCTTTTAGACACATATTAAAAGGAAGTTTCTGTTTTTATGTATTCCTTGCAGGAGTTTAACACAACAGTTACTTGTTAAATATGATGTTAGTGTGACTTGAGTGACAAGTGAGAGTATTAGACGGACTACGCAAACTGGCGAAACCGGGGAATTTCACCCCCAGTAAAATAAGAAAGACCACAGGTTTAACAATGACTGGACAACAGATGGATTTTGACTAAAATACTCAAAATTTATTACCAAAGGAAAGAAATCATAATAAAAACCAGATGCATAAAAAGAGCCACTAGTGGTCACTTTCAGCTACCAGAGGCAGGGGCCCTTGAATGTCAACAAAAACAGCGTGTTAAAAGAAAATTAACACATGCTAAGAAAACTAATAATAAAGTTCAAAACAGCAAATCAAAATTCAAAAAACAACAACAACAAATATCAAAAAACAAAACACAGCTTTTAGACTCAAACGGAGTCCAGCTTTGCACCTGATCCAGACAGGGTGGAGTACGGGGGGGTTCGCCAGTAAACAGGCTGTGCTGGACAAGATAAGCCCAGAGAAGACAGCAGAGTATCCAGGGGCCCTGGAGCAGAACACACCGAGGCTTGTTCTGCTCAGCGTCCTTCTTCCTAGAAGGAGGAAATGGAACCACAGCCAGACACCAAACTCCTGGAGGATGAAGAAAAAGGCAATTTGGCCTGATACCAAGCTACTTCAGCAATTGAGAGAGAGAGCTGGTTCACCTGAAAAAGGCAGAGAACCACGGCCAGCAAACTGCCACAGGTAAACCGGCAATCAGTCACCACGCCAACTACCAGCGAGCCACAGAAGGGAAGAAGTCGCATGCTGGGAAGCAGAAACAAGGCAAACTATAATGCTTCATGATTTAAAAATATCTACAATAGATTGTTAGGAATGAAGTAAATGTGAGTTTACTGCATCAACTTTTTTTTCTGTAATTTTTAAAAAGCTTTTACAGTTAATCAAAATACCAAAAGGGATGCATGTAACCTTAGTACCTTTTTATGACTTTTTTTTCTGTCTTTACTCATAACTTTCAAAATTATTTTCACAACTGGGAAATTGTTTTTCTTAGTGGAATCTGACGTGCAAGGTGAGCAGACTGTGAACTAGCTGCAGCAGCAGCTTGTCTAAAAATTTTATAAAGCAATAGTCTTCCAGTGGTTAGTAAAGGAATTTGCTAAGCCAGTTAATGTTCTTCTTGCATAAGATATTGACCCTTGATGAAAGCCATGTTGCTCCGTTGGAAACATTCATTCACAGAGGCTCCTACTGGCATTTATTCAGTGACTCACTGAAGTTTCCAGCAGCATTGATGCATGAGATTGACATAGTTCTGCAATGCTGAAAAACCTGGAATCAATGGAAGAAACTCATAAACTTTGAAGCATAAAGTTCAACGTTCATCCTGTTCAAAGTATCTTTGTAAGATGAAGAAAAATTTCAGCTGCTGAAGCATTTGTTTGTGTTTACATGATGTATACACCCAATCATACATATATGGTAGAAATGGAAAATGGTTTGCAAGGCATGAGATTTTTCTTTTTTTTAGTTATACTATTTGTAGTAATTTTAAAAATGGTCTGATCTCATTTAAATGTTTTACTTTATGAGCAAATGAATTCCTCTTTCATGCTGAGCTGCTGGTTTGTAAGACTGTGAAAATCAAATACTGCATGTGCAAATCTGTATGTCTGTTGCAGAAATGTCAAGGTTGTTGTGCTGAAACATTGATTAAAAAAAAAGTACATTTAGAGTTTATATCAAGAGTCTGTATCAGCAAATGAAAGTCTTCTTTTAAATTGCTAACATTCACACATGCAGGTGCTGCATACCAAGAGACTTTGCTCTCACAGAAAGATAATGGTGGCCATTCCTTGCATTTTCCAGCTGAAAACAGAGCAATATTTCATTTTAAACTGTGTCTCTATCTGTCAAGACAGCCAGTTACATTCAGCAGCAAATGGATTTTATACAAAATAAAAATGTTGTTGCCGTTTATCTTGTCCTGATGGAGGGATATTGTACTGTATTTCATACAAAAGCATTTACTGGCAGGCTTTTACTTTATATGAAACCTAAATCCTAGATGTGACATTTCATTTTAAGCCAGCATGGTGCACAGCAACATTACTTACACAAGAGGAGATACTCTTTGATTAAAACTGTGGCATTCTGGGAAGTCAACTGGAGACAATGCTGTCAAAATTAAGAATAAAAAAAACAAAAAAAAAAAACAAAGCACATTTTCCTTTCATCTTCAAAGCCCTTACTGCATGAAAATTTAAAATAACACCAACACAATCCCCTCATTAAGGACACACAAGACTTAAACAGGATTACAATCAAGAAAGCTCCAGAAATTTCTATTATTTATTCTCAAATCTTTTTCTTCTCAATGCAACTTAATCTCTCTGGAATTCTGGCAAAAATATCAGCCTGCTATATTTTTTACTGCTGTCAGTAATTTCTACAAAGAGTCAGAGACCAACACTACACTCATGCACTCATACGCCCCGATGCTAATGTGACCTTTGTCTTTTTCGTGCAAGTCTACTGGCTGCTCAACTAGAATGTTAGGAATAAGAAGAAATTATATTATTACTTTTATTGCCACAGGCAGTTTATATTTGTTCATTGGTTACAGTAATGAAATCAGTGAATGCTGCTGGGGACATTTAGTCATGCATGTGTACTAACTGCAGGAAGGCTAAACCAAGGAATACAAAGACGTATTACACTTGACAAAAACAAAGGAACTTTGCACCAGTTGTTTAAAAAAGGTGTCTTTTTGCTATGGTACTCTCAGTTAACAAGATTAAATAGGGATGGACTAAAGAATCAAATGAGGGAGCAGAAGCCTCTGCTTGATTTAAGTCATGTCAAATTTGGATTAGTCCAGTTTTAACACAACAGTGTCACCTAGAGAAGAGATCGACATACAGCTGATCAAAGGGTGTGGAGTTTTATTTAGAAAGGATAGTGTTGGTAACAGTGAAGATGCACACATTATTATTATTATTATTATTATTATTATCGTTAATATCATTATTTTTATAATGCTCCTTCAGTCTTGTCTGGAAAAAACCTGAATGTTTGCATTATAGTTTGATTTGTAAGATCTAACTTGGATTTACTTTAATGGACTTTGTGACAAAAGTCTTTGACTTAAATATTCTTCCAAAGTTGGACTTCATTATAGAAACATGAGTCAGGGTTAAAGGTAATTGGCTTTAATAATCATGAGTATCTTTAGCCAGACATTACAACTATACGCTGTCCTCATTGTCTCAAGGCTGCCGTTTATCATGTAGCTCAGCAACTCTCCATCATAACAATAGAGTCTCTCAATGATAAAAGCTTGACTTTAATTATGTCAATATGCAGAATCAAAGCCTTCCAGGCTATGACTAATGAATATAAGCAAATGTGGGAGTCATAATAATGGTGCACAACACATGGTTATGAATTACCCGGTCACATACATTAGGGAATGAGGGAACGAGGTTATTGAATTTAAACTTGCCAGTAATGTGTTTGGGCAGTGAAAGACTGTTTATTGAAATAAGAAAACCCTGACCTTTCATCTCATCCATCTGATTACTGTCAGTTTTGCTTTATCAAAAGAGTGTGTGCGCACATATCTGTGTTTGAAACAGGCATAGGTGTCTCTTAGACAGACAATGACATTTAGGCTGAATAACCAGGAAATTAACATGAGGTAAATATAGATTTAGTAATGATTGTTATTAGACTGTAGATATGGTAATTGTGCCATACTGTTTTGTATTTTGCTGCACTAAACCTACAAAAAAATTACATTTACCTTAAATGATTTAAGCTGAACATTGTTACTATATATGCAGCACCAATCAAATGTTTGGACACACCGACCTATTACAACTAAATGTACCTCTTACTTCCTTGTTGTTTGACCCAATATGAAACACAGTGAGACAAAAACACAAAATTAAAAACCAGCGTCCTGCTTCAGCACCTCAGATCTGAAGGAGGTTCAGGGTTTCGTATTTAATAGCTGCTGGATCAGGGCCATAGATTAAAACTTTGAAACCTCAGTCAGATAAGGGATCAATGAATCAGGCAGACCAGAATAACCTCCTGTCTGGCCCTGGAGAGAGAGGGAAGACAGGTTAACAAGGAGGGTGCATTTTGCTCATTTTGTTTAAAAGGGGCATGGTAAAAACACACTGTTTCCACTGTTTATTGATCCCAGATTGGGCAAGCTCCATAATGCTGCTGTCATCAATTACAAAAGCATTATGGAATAGGAAAAGAAAGAGAATAAAATAAAAAATACATTGTTACAAAAGTACTACATACAAGAACACATGTATCAACAAATACCCAGATTAAAATAGAAAAAAAAAACAAAAGAAAAAAACTTTTTACAAATAAATATCCAGGTAAAATAAATAGAAAAGGAGATAAGAAAAATATGGGATTTAAGATGTAAAATAAGATATCAGGCGTCCAAATCAAATGTTCTTTAAAATGCGGTATGACTGGTAACAATGGACCCTTTAAACCCAGCTGGCCTCATAATAATAATAAAAAAACAGTGAGCCATAATATTAAAAAATAAAGCTGAAATGGTAAACATTGGCTGCTAGATATTCCACCTCAACAAGCTAGTTGACAACATCTCTGAACTCTGAAAGATCTTTACAGCTCTTTCAGAAGATCTGTAAAGATCTAATTTGTTTAAACAGATTTGTCACTGGGAGTTTTGCAGCTCTGCAGCTGTTAGAAACATCCAGAAAGTTTCTGACATGAACAAATCATTTTTGTCCATGAACAAATCATGGATGGAAACTGCAAAAATACATAGTTATTTATTAAGAAAAAAATCTCCACGTTTGATAGATGTAAACGCTGCCGTCGTGTATTAGTTGAAAGTTTTGGGAAACTTTCTAACCATCAACACTCAGGCAACACATTTATATTTAGTCGAACTCGTCACTCAGTTGACGTTGTCATCCAGAGTAACTCGCGCTGACAAAAGCAGCAGGAAGAAAATCTTTCCAGTTACTCCATGAAATCAGAAGTAAAATGGGGAGGAGCAGTAACATGATTATAAACGGAGTGCTTCCATTTTTTTAAAGGAAAAAAAAAAAAAGATGCCACTAATAATAAAGCAGATTTGAAATATTGTTATTTTCCCACTGACTGCATTAAAGCAGATCAACTTTCAAGTAATTTCGCAGTTAAAATGCTTGAATGTCTTCGAACAGTCGTGCCTTTCTAAAAATATCAAATGTTGGAATATCATTTGGAAGTGTGCTGTTCATCTCTTCAACACTCTTGGATAATGGAAAGCAAGAAACATTGAAGTGTTTTTGGAAGCTCATGAAAGATCTTATTTCTGAATTAATACATTTTACCAGTTTTTACGAATATAATTATAGCTTTAAAGCCACTCAGGGAATGCTGGTCTTGGTTGTTTAACACAATTACAGCTCACATAGATAAAGTGACTTTATTAACAATAATTTTATGTCTGTGAAAAAGGATGTAAATGTCACAACCTTTGTAATAATGATCTCAGTTTGTCAAAACAACACAGAGGCGAAGGTGGTAAATTATTCACTTCTTAAACATTTGACAACTTGCTTTTGTTACATTTAACATTTTTTATGAATCATTTGATTTCAGACTAATCTCTTGAACCTAAGCATATTTATGTTGGTTCAACTGTTCTATTTAATGAGCAGGTCTCTTAACAAAGTTCCTTAACAAGCTGTTCCTGCTGCGCTGTTGTCAGAGCCGCTCTGCTGACTGCAGGCTGCTGCCCTCACGCTGCAGCTGACAGCCCATCTCTGCCTCGGTGCTACTCAGATGTCAGCAGAGGGGAACGCAGCTCGGAGCAGGAAGATTTTCCTGCTGTCGCATCAAATTAAATTGCAGAGAGGTCTGCGTGGCCTGGGAAAACATTTGAAAGGCTTACTGCTTTTGTTTTATTACTGCTGATACATTAATTAATTGTGGAGTTATTTAGATGTTTTGATTTTTAAGTGTCTGCTTATATTTCATTTCCTTCTTCTTTCCATGTTTGACTGTTTAGTAACACTGGGTGTGGTTTTTGTGGTTCTATGTGAACTTGTTGAGACTTTAGCCACATAAATCGTACAGTAGGCAATTTCTGTAGTGACTGATTTCTTGTCTATTTAAATGTTATTCTTTTAATGAAAACAAAGGATTTGTTCATATGTGTTTGTGCCTCAAAAACCAATAGCAGAAGACATATTTGGTCTTTGGTTCAAGTCTGAGTTCTGAAGGGCACAACTCATCAGTAGTACATGAAGTGCAGTAAATCATTAATAGTTTTCTATGTAGAAGTAATCAGGATACACCATTGTTTTGTCTGAAGCCATTAATTGTAAATTTGTATGTTCTGTTTGTTGTTGATGAAAATGAAAATTACAAATACAAAATTTTCCTTCATCTTTGTCCTGCTGCTTTGGATGCTGGATCGGTCTTAAACTTTACGTTTCTGACTGATTAATATTTTTTCGTTTGCTTACAAAAATCTGAGCATGATGATCTGAGCCGATGATAAAAAAAAATGATAAATGCAAGGCTGTAACTAAATAAGGAGGTTAAATATTTTTTTGGTGGATCATGCTGACAAGATCAGCTTGTCTCTGAGATGAGGCCGAATTTGGATTTTTTTTCATTCATAACTATTTATAACAACTATTTAGCATCTTATTACGCCTCACATTAGCAGCTAACGCTAAGATCGTGGGCTCCAACATGTTCAACAAACACAGGATGTTTTGAAAATAACAGGAAGTGACGTCACCACTCACTGACATAATGGACTGGTAAGCGTAAATATCGTATTTCAGAAGTGCATGTAGACACGTTATATGAGAAAAGAGATGAGAACAGTAAGCTGATTACTCCCAGATATCTGAACATGTGAAGAGGCTCGGTGTTTTCTAAAAGTAGTTATCTGAGAATGTCTTTAATAATAATAATTATAATAAAATTTGTGTTGTTACATAAATATCTGTAAATGAACTTATATCAGATCAAATTGAATTTGATCAAAATCTAATTGATTCAGGCTGTTGTGAACGGAATCGAATCAATTCAGGACAGTAGTGGTGATACCAAGCTCTACCTGTTTTAAACCAATAGTATTTTTTTTTATTTTTTGTATGGTTTGTTTTTTAACTGTAGGCATGACGTAGCCTTGATGACCTAGTCCCTTAAACGGCAAGTGTATAGTCACATACTGTATGTTTTTTCAGTGCGTAAAGCACCGTTTTCAGTCAGAACCCATTTTTTTTTAAGCAGATTCAACATATTGGATGTTCAGCATAGTTAAGTAGCTCTGTACTTTACTTATGTATGTAAATTGGTATGTCCGTTTCAGACATTGTCTTTCGCACATTGTCTTTTCACCCTCATACTTCCATCTGTCTTTTACGTTGCTGTGATTGTTAAATGAATTCAACTAGTGAGCAGTGCTGAGTTCAGAGTTCACGTCCATGTTTTGATGTCAGTTTCAGATGCCAGTTGGTGGGAGTAATACACCAACCTCCCAACACTTACCATCTTTACAATTGCTGCCCTTAGTCATCTTCTGCTTCTTTTTCTTCCTGTTCCTCTTCTTCTCTGGTTTGTTCCTTTCACGGGTTGCATGTAAGCTATACTGCTCAATACTGACCCTGCGGTTTCCGGTGGGATTGCTCTGTTTCGTGGATCAAGCGACCCATAAAGCATCCGAAAACGTACCAAATTACACAGGAAATGGGCGACAGTGCTCGTCCGTCTGCGTGTCAGTCTTCTGCATCGAGCATAAATGGGCCTTTACACTGATTTTGCAAGTGTTTGTCTTACACAGTGTAGTTTGCAGTAAATCTGCCTGTTGCTGTGTTCTGGAATTCTGTTTTCCTTCTAAGTTATAAAATATTCAGTTTTTTGCAATATGCCTTTTTGTTCATTGATGGGCTAAATTATGCATTTTTGCTCAGTGCAGCTGGTAATCAGTGACAAATTCAACTCATTTGGAATCTGTGAAGGTAGAATGGGAGATGATAACTTTGACTTTGTGATATGTGTTGCCATGGCTGCTAAAGTCAGCATTGCTAATTCTGCATTTGATCCTCTGGGTCGAGTCTGACCTCGACTACTAAGACTACTGCCTGCTCACATTTAAAAAGTTTAGTTTTATATCAAACTTAAATTCCGCCTGGGCCTTCTGAGACCCACTTTTTTTTGAGACCACTGTAATAGCACGAGACCCAGCGTCAACCCAGCTGAACTTCATAAAACATAAATTTAAAAGTCTGCATGTCAAGGATCGGATCTTCAGGATCAGGATTCATTTTAAACTTTTAAAGCAGTTTTTACAGCAGTTTGAAACATTTGGTTTGCAAAATAAAATGTAGTTGTTCAGAATACAGACTTGAAAATACAAAGTACACAACCTTTAGTCATCTGAAAACAGTAATAATAATAATAGAGAAATTCCTTGATCCTAACCTACCAGAATCTGCATAACCCACAAGGTCAGTTTAAAATAAGCTCCTGGCAAAAGCAATGCAGAGAATAACCATTTTCAAATCCGTGTGGCAGATCTGTCCAGTCCATGCTGCATTTTGAATACATACAGGCAGTAACAATGGGTTATTTGTGGGGAAAGGGAGTCTTGTAAAATGAGTTTGGTGGTCACATGACATTTATCTGACTATAGCAGAGATTCATTGGTTGCTCCAGTAAAAACCACTCAAATTCCATTTTTTTTAGAATTGGATTCAACCTCCACTGTTTTTGTGGACTTTTAGAAACAAATTTTAAATGAAACCCTAAACATCAATCCGTGTCCTCGTTTTAAATTTACTTCAGTGATTTAGATGGATTTGTGATTTATGGAAACTATAACTTCTCCAATTTAAATATTATTTCTGTGGTGAAATTAAAAATAACTAATGATCCACCTGGTACAAGGAGAACATATTGTTTTTCTACAACAAACATTTGGCATTTTGATACAGAAATTTGTGAGCATTTGTGATACTTGATTTATGTGCATAAGAGCTTTCTAAGTAATTTACTGCAGAAATTAAATAATATTTGCAGCCTTGCTTTTTTCTGTCCATAAAAATATTCTGTTATGGTAAATTTAAAAAAAATAATTTAGAACTTTTCTGCAGATGCACGATGCTGTTGTCCCCCTCTGAAGTCAAACAAGAAGGCAACATTCTGCACGTGATCTCGGAGCTACAGTGCAATTAAAAAGACATATTTAGATTTCTGTTTTTGCTCTAAACCGTACAGTAATCAGGTTGGGTCAGTTTTAAGTTACTACATTTGTAGCTGTGGATACAGTAGATTTGTATTGCAGCTGAACAGATAATGGCATCCACTATGAGACACAACAGTATTTATCACATCCTCTTTATAAGAAGGAGAAATGGATACCATGATTTGAAATGCCGCTTTGAAGTCTCAGGTTTCCAATCTTGCACAATCTTGGGCTAAAAGTGACAATATTTAGACAAAAAGGCAGAGCAGGAAATCAAAACTTGGCACCTGATTAGACAAAAGACACCTTTTTGAGATCTAATTTCTCTTTAAATAAGGATCTGTTTTTAAGAAGAGTGACTAACATAATTATCAGTTGGAGGGAATGCTAGTTATGTCACCATAATGACTTTTGAGAAAACATTTTGTACATTAAAAGTATGAAGTCTGCTGGAACCACAGATGTTTTCAGAGCCAACCTGAACCTGCTGCATTTCATACACAAACCCACGTGCAGTTATATTCTCTCTACCCAACTCCTACACACACATTAATACACTTTCACATCCCCTTTGCTACTCACTTCTCTTCCCTCACCTTCTCACCCCACTGCAATCACCAGAATCCATAAATTTAAGGTCAGGGGGTCATATCCTGCCCACCCATCTCTCCCTACATCCCTTCCAGGGCACTGAAGGAGGCAAAATGGATGTCATGTCAGGATGGAAGGGTGATGAGAACCACAAATCATGTGAATTTTATAGGCAGTCATAATTCCCCAGATTGTGATGACTTCATTGGAGAAATCCATCTAGAAAAAGTCTAATAGAAATATTTCTTTGACTGTTGCCTCATCCAGCTGGGGACTTCTTTGAAGAAAAGCCTGTGTAGGCTATCATGAAGCACACTCATTTTTAGAGAGGGAAATGATTAAAATATGTTTGTCTTACACAGTGAATACACAATGAAGGGAAAGATGAATGGTGATCTAAGAATGAGCAGAGGAGCAGCAGCAGCACAGATGGGGAAAGGACTGGAGTCAACAGTTTCTGAAATGAGGAATTGATTTAAAAGGTTGAAGGCCAAATATACTAAGTGGGATTTAGCTGAGATGCTCCCACCTCTGTCAGCTTAATGAGTGAGCTGGCGTTGAGCACGTGGGAGGGTCAGGCCTGCATTTGTTGCAGTCTCATTCTTTATAACAAAAGAGATGTTTTTTTTTCATTCAAATACTTGTCTGTGTGTGTACGACATACATGTATTTGGCCTTTACTGAGATGAATTAAGTGAGTGTGCTTTGCAGCAGAATTGCGTGCATTCTGTTAGGTAGACTAGTTGTCAGCATGCACATTTGTTTATATCTGTGCTGTGCTTGCATGTTGTAACACAAACTGACAGAGCTGCTACTGCATGGCACATTGTGCTGCAAGTAGAAATACGATGAGCAGGTTGCTCATTACAGTAAGTCTTTTGTCAGAACTGAAACGTATTTCTGCTGACCACTGGATTTATTAACATGCATACTGCAGCTGCAAAGTGACGACAGCATAGTGTGTTAACCAAAAGGCTTATTGTAGATGATGGACTCACAAACTTTAAAGCAACAGAATATAAGTTTCCAAATTTAAACTTTGTGCTTCTGACTCACAATAACATTCATTGTGCACATTCCTGGAGTGTGTTTTACTCTGCAGCTGCCTGATGCTAAGAAACTTAACTCATTCATTTCTTCTAGCCTGAGGTATCGTGTAATAGCTGTGTTTTTGCTTTATGGCAATGCACAAGGTCGTTATTGAAGAAAACAAAGAAAAGAAAGAGAGAATGTGACAAAGAAAGAGATCAGACAAGTGTCAACATCAGGCTGACTTTTACTGGCGAGAGCTCAGATAAGAAACAGAATGCAAGACAACTGCTTAAGTTTTTGTTAGGGGGCACCACAGGGTCAAAATCTGCCAGAGGCTAGTTGTGTGGCTTTAAAGGATGTCATTTGCTTTTTGTAGTCATCACTGTAACCATGAACAAATGCTTTTGAAATGTGCTGTCAAAATGAAATATAATGAATGAATAAAAATTAATACAGTCCTTCCAAAAAAATTCATTATTACTTTAGAGCTTTCCTTTAGATAATTACTGCATGGATGATGATGTTTCATCTGGAAACAAGTTATTTAACCCTAACTGATGCAGTGAGCTTTTCATTTCTTAAACAACCATGTCAGGAGACACATCCTATGGTTGTGGAAAAGTTGAAAATCTGTTTCAGAAGGGTCAAATCATTGGCATGCATCACGCAAAGAAACCATCTAAGGAGACTGCTGAAACAACTAAAACTGGGTTAAAACTTGTCCATGGCATTACTGAAAACTGGAAGGATTGTGTGGAAGCATCATTTTTGAGGAAGAAATGTCTGAAAAAAATCTTGAATGTTCGTGATCAGGAATCACTAAAACATCTGGTGAAATCAAATTGTAAAAAATAATTCTTTTCTATCATTAATAATGAAAGTAAGAATATTTCCACACACACACGTGAAGGGAACTGAAGGGATTGGGACTAAACAACTGTGTAGCCTTAAGAAAACCACTAATCAGTGAGACTAACAGGAAAAAAGACATATGCCCTAGGGCGCATAAAGACCCTGTTCCAGAGTGATGGGTACATCAGGGTAAGAAGAGAGGAGGATGAAGTGATGCAGCCATCATAGTGTCTACTGTGCAAGTCTGTGGGGGCAGTCTATGATCTGGGGTTGATGCATTTGGTCAGGTCTACATTCAGCAACATTATGTGTCCAAAGAATGAGGTCAGCTGATACCTGAATATATGGAATAAGCAGGTTATTCCATTAATGAATTTTTTTCCTCCCTGATGGCACAGGCATACTCATAGATGACAATACCATCAAGCTGAAATTGTGACAGACTGGTTCAGGGACCATAAGACATCATTTTCACACATTGACTGGCCACCACAACGTCCAAACATTAATACCATTGAGAATCTTTGGGGTGTGCTGGAGAAGGCTTTACCCAGCAGTCCACATCCTGCATCATCACTACACGATCTTGCTAAGAAATGTATGAAACTCTGGAGGGAAATAAATGTTATGACATTGAAGAAGCTTACTGAAACAATGCCACAGTGAATGCTGCTGTAAAAAAAAAAAGGCAGACCAATGAAATATTAGAGTGGGTGTTTTTTTTTTTGAATGGGTGGTGTACACAGTTTATCAACAGTTAGATGAAAGATGTTAAACTAGCTTGTATATCACTAAGAAATTGCTAGATAAATGCCCTTGAGTAACAAATGTAATATTCTGTATAGAAAGCATGGAGGAGTTGGCCACAGAAACCAGTTTTAACAAACTTTTCTTGGATAAACACTGAATAAATAAAATATAACTGATGAAACTTTGATACTATAGTAATGTGGGCATTGGCTGTGAAAAAGGATTGGCGGTTCCTGGTTGTGTTTGAGTCATTAGTTCATAGGCATTTCTCAGTAGGATGGCTGAAATAAGAACATCAATTATTTAACTCACCTACAGAGAAAGGAAAGCCTTCTCACTGTTGGTCATGATGCAACTTGTACTGCAACGTGAAAAAAAAAAATCTAATACTGCAACGAATAAGGTTAAAAGGGATTTTAAAAAAGGATTAAAAAATTATTAAAAATATGTAATCTGAATTTGTATCCAGTTTAGATTAGTGATAAAACTGGCATCAAACAGTAAATTCTAGATCTGAATATAATCCAACTGCTTCAGCCAAGATAAATTCAAGGAAATCTTCACCAATTCTCACAACTCTCATGTAGGCTGTGACAAAAATTGGGAAAGGAAATGCCACCTATGAGCAAAATATGTTTTACTTTTAAAAATAGCAATCTGTTTGTGTGTAAAAGATGTGTGCAGCATGTAAAGGTTGACGGATCACTGGTGTAATGCGGATGCAAATCAGTGGTGTCCAAACGAAGCTGCAAGCAGGAGGAGATATTCAATTAAATTAAACATATTTAGCAATACCCTCAGGGGGAATTATGTTGTAATTAAATTTTCAAAAATTAGAAATCATTTATCAGTTTAGGAAATTCTCTTTTGACAGTCTGCCTGTCTGATTTCTATTTCCCCATCTTTTAAAAAACAATGTATATTTATGTTTTGTTGTCCTGTACTGGAAGTTGCGTGACTGTCAGTATAGTTTAAAATATTTTTTTCCACTATTCCACTCTGATGCTGTTTTAGTGAGAAATGTCCTGAATATAGAGTCAAGAATCTAGAAACTCACTGGATTGTTTCCAGACAAAACCTTCTGTGCATAGAGAGAAAAGCAACTGTGCAAGAGAGACGTTTGTTAGTTAAATTGACCTTCTGATGTGGTTCAGTGAAACAGAGATTACATTTTAATTGAACTGTGGCTTCCCTTTTTCAAAGATTTTTTTATTTTTTTTAATGGCAAAAAATGTGAGCCTAAAGAGATGTACGGATGTGACCTAACCCCGTCACTGTAGCAGAAGAGAGGAGTAGTTTAATTTCTTTGTGCATCTAGGAGAATAAATGAGTGTAAGAAAGAGAGAAAGTATTCAAATGACTTGACAATATACCATGCTTCAATGCTCTGTGTGGCATGCACATAGATTTCCCCCTTTGTCCTTCTTGCAGACTGTTGTTCTTCCTTGATTGAAAAGAAAAAGGTTGTTCTTTCAGTTGTCTTCCTACTGAAGTAAAAAAGTTGTTGGGACTGGTATGACCACAAACCGAAGACTTCATTGGCGCAGTGAAAGACTGATGATATTAATTTGTGGCAACAAGCAGTTTTTTTTGTAGAGCTTTGAGAGTTTCTTTAAATCGTAAAGAGCAAGAGGGACAGAGATTTGCTGTAGAAAAAAAAAAAAAAAATGTCCATAAATTTCCTTTGGAACAAGCACTATGTGATGATACTGTAAAGCAAATATTAAGAATACTATGTGTAGCTCTTTTAAAGTTTGGTCAAAAGCCCCACTAACACCCAACATCTGGTCTCTGTGCACAGGTGGAAGATGCCACCCGTGTCAAACGACTGCAGTAGTTGCAGGATTGATCAGTCAGTGGAAGCACAATAGTTAATGCACATTCACATTTTTAATAAAGGTGCTGCAATTGGGGCTATGGGATGGGAAAAGCTCACATATAGAACAGCAAGTTCACTAACCATTAACTCTCAGATGGAGTATCTGCAAACTGACAGCAAAAACCTGCAGACAAGAGATGAGACAAATTGATTTTTACTGGGTTGTAAGACAACTGGCAGCTTATCTCAGTCCTGCTGTGTGTGCAAACATCTGTGGCTCAGGCAAAAAAATAAATTATTATAAACATTAGCAGATGGTTTTTGCCTGCCTTACACCTTCAAAACTGAATTTGTTTTTCTCTGCTTTGCAGGTGTGAGGTGAGTGTTTTGTCATAAGTCTAGGTAAGATTTCTCTAACAATCAGCTTCTGGGGGACATGTCATGTTATGTATGGCAGGTGTTGCTGCTCATGTGTCCTTACTCCCAGCACAGTGTGGTTAATGCTCCTCAATTTTAACTGCAAAAAACACACTTCACAAACATTCCTGGGCCTAGTTGGGGCCTTCCTCTGCCACCCTCAGGGTGGGTCCAGAGTAGTCTTCAAGGTGGGGTGGCTTGGGTTTGTGCTGCTGATTGCCTGGGTCTCTAGTCTGCCTCTAGCATCTGTAGAGGCATGGTCGCATTTGCATGATCTCTGATTACTCCTCATTCCTCTACTGAAGTGTAGTGCTCTTTTGCCACTGTCTTGTGCGCAATGAATTCTGGTAGAAAAGAGGCCACAAAGGATGCATCACCAGTAGCCTTCGTTCGAGGCCTAACGAAGTGCAGATTTGTAGGGTGGATTCAGAGGCTCCTTCGAAATGGGAGTTATTGGCGCACCACGATGACATATGTAGCTGACGAATCTGCACTTGGAAGTGTGCAGACCCTAAATTGGGACACACCTGTAATGTAGACACAGATTTTTACAATATATTTCAGAAGTACTTGTGAATCAGATCAGATTGTTAAAATCTTCTTATTATTATTATTATTATCATTATTATTATTATTATTATTATTACTCCCAGATATCGGCTTATGATTGTCATGTGGTCGGGCTCAATGAGACTTTGAATGATATACAAGATGTGGTCAATGTGTTTAATGAATACTCTGTAAATATCCAGATAAAATAAAATATATAAATAAAAATGTAGGAGATACTGTTGAAAACAATATAAGAAATTCTAGCCCAATGATCTTAATCCTGTGAAAGCAAAATAAATTCTAGGTGCAGTTAAAAAATTTTCAAACCAAACATCGACTGACTAGAACAGAATTATGATGATGGTAGTAAAAAGGTTATTGATTGCATTGCAAACCCATTTACTTACATTTTTAACTTGCAGTTCACAATTGGATCTTTTCCTCATAAAATGAAAATAGTTCCCATATCACTAACTATTTATTTTACTATGAATAAAATTTATCTCTCTCTTTCTCTCTCTTAAACTGTATTCATCAGGCTTGCAGCAGTGCATTTTGGGACACTGCAATTTATAAGAGCCAATTAGTATTTTTCATGCTGGCAATGTGTGTGTAGGTGTGAGTGTTTGGAAGAATGACTCAAACCATGTTTTCATGTTGTCTGTATGTGTAAGTGTACATCTGATAAAGTAAGTGGGACAAAATATCTGTATGAAGGTGTGTATGAAACATCTCTCGCTCAACACACCTAACATACCTGTACTATCATCCATTTTATTATCCAGTCAGACTATATGCAGACAACATACTTGTGCAATGTACTGGCTATGACACAAAACTATTTTAGCCTAGTCATAGACTGAATTACTAGCGCAACCCAAGGTCGAGCACAATCGCTTGCTGTATGAAATAAATATAAATAAATTAATGTAAACTAATACCAAAACAAATTCTGATATTCTGCATGAGAAATGGCAAACTGCACAGACATACACAATATCACTAGAATAGATGCACGAGAAGGAGTTACAGAACAGACGAAAGCCATGGGTTGGTTAGCTTTTAATCACATGTTCATTTGTGTATGATGGTTGCCTGGTGTGTGCTGCATTTGTTTTGCACATCATTGTGCAGTTTTGCAGAAATTCACATTTGCATTTGCAAGATGTAGAATAAGAACCAGAACAACAAAGTGGACCAGGCATCGGAATTTCTATATGGTTGAGTTCTCTGATGCACCTCCAGAATTATCCTCACACCACCCTAATGTACAAGAAGACACAAGTCACAAATTGGCTTTAAAACATCCTTAAAAAGGCAATCATGAACAGCTAAGTCTGAATAGCTTAATTTTGGGGGTTATAAAAAAAAAAGAAGCAAATTTCAAATAGAGTTTTAACACAAGCAAACAAAATAACAGCTACAGTATAGTGTGTTTGTGTGTGTGCACATGCAAAAAAGCCAAAGTAGTGGGTCTTGTTCATGTCACACAAAGGCATTTGGTTATTAGGTGCACAACAAGATTTTACTAATGTAAAATTTCAACATGTTGAAATAAATCACTGAATGAGAATTTTCTCTAATGCAGTTTAAGATGTTTCTTTCAAAACTTGTAGCACAAATATAATTGTTAATGTGAAAATACTATAATGCTGATTATCCCCCCCCCCCAAAAAAAAGAAAGAAACACTGTTATGTAAATTAGTGCATGTTACCTGAATGGGCTTTCATAAGGAAATTTTAGCTGCTATTGTAGAATTCCATCCTTTATAAAGTAAAATAATCTAAAATAAATAAAGGCACCAGTTAAATAGTCCTTCACAGAAACCTGAAGTCTCATTCATTATAATACTCCAAGGTAATACATTCAACAGTCAAGATTGATTTGAGTATCAATATTTAACCGGAGGCTATGAAATGAAACATAGAAATGCCAAATTTGCAATAAATAAATAAAATAAAAAACTGGTAGAAAATAAATTATGTTAAGTACATTCAGAATTCCCATCCCGAGGAAAAACATTGTTAATATGTTAGTAATGTTTCAGTTGTTTGGGACATCTTGTTCTGTAAATGTTGATTGTCTTGGCAGTTTTAATGACATCAAATGTCCTTTTATATTTTGCGTTAAAATGATCTCTTTTTGTTTTGCATGAATCTACAATAACTTGACCATGAAGTTTAACATTTTTAATCTAGCTTTGGTCTTTGCTCTTATCAGCCTTCATGTGCTCATATCATCACTTCATAATAACTCTTCAGTCAAACATTCATCATCCACAAGAAGGAAAAAAGCAATAAAAAAAAAACACGATTTTCTGAAATGTTATTTTGATATGCAGAGAGCAAGTTTGATGTTTACATTTTGCTGTGAAAATGTCTATAAATGTAGAAATGTGCTCTGTTGCATCCAGCAAGTTTCAACATATCCAAACATTACAACTGATTTATTCTTGGTAAATATCAGGTACTGATTTATATATTTATTTCTAATCGTCATTTTTTACCTATCTACTACTAAGCCAATGGCCGTAACAAGATTTGTAGTTTGATAATGATATAATATTGAGTTAATTAAGTAGATAATGATTCATTATTTGCCAGTATAAAAAATTCTGCCACAATATCATTTGATTCAGGACACAACGATCAATGAGATGATATCACATGCTAAACACCCAAATATATATTTAATCCTGAACTCAATCAGACATTTAAATGAAAAACAATCTAGTCTTTGAACAAAATAGACTGTGTGGCACATTCTGCATTCTTACCTTCCTGAATGACGACTGTTTGATCCATATTTTCAGGTTGGATCGATGCTATTGGATTGTTGATCATTGAATTAATTTATCATTGTATTATTATACCTCTGTTAACAACTGGCAACGAGAAAGAAGGAACATTACCCATTAAACTTAGATGTAAACTCAATGTTGCTTATTTACAACAGTTGACAGTATACTTTGTGCTTTTGAAAGTCAGCCATATTTACTTAAATCTGAAACTTGAGACTTTTAGTTGGGTTTAAATTTATTTTTTATTTATGCCCTTCATGAAAGATGATAGTTCCCGTTTTCATATCTCAGTCATTTCTTTGTAAAGCAGTAGGAGCAACAAAATAAAACCCCTTAAAAAAGTATTTATTGCAAGTACACATTTCTTGTGCAGTTTTGCAAACAGTTCTTGCCAAGTAACAAATAAGCAGTGTGAAAGGACATAATGTCTGCCAGCTTTATAATAATAATTTAGTTAATTCTTTATTAATCCCAGAATTCTTTCTCTTCTTTTGACTCATCCGAGTTTCACCAGGAACAGTGGAATGCTATATTACTTTGCCCAGGGAGCAGTTGGGGATCAAGGGCCTTGCTCAGGGGCCCAAAGTGGCTAACCTTTGTTACCAGTCTGGGAACCTGAACTCCACTCCCAAGTCCACCTCTTTAACCTCTAAGCCACCACTCTTCCCATCCCATACTCCTATCCTCCACCATTTAGGTGTTTCAGAAGTCATAACTTTTGCTCTAGTCTCCAACAATCAATTCCAGTGTCAATAAAGTTGTAGTAGTTTTCTTCCATTTACTCCACCAAACAGGTTGTACACATAAACAGTCTGTTCTGAAAACTATCAGAAAATGTAGTTTGATGTAGATTTTGGGACTTGGTTGTAGGGCTGTCCCGATCCCCCTTTTTCACTTCCGATACCGATACCACAGGTCAAGTTGCTGTGTTAGCTGTGTTTTGAGCCAAAGATCATGCATATTGACCTGATAATTGATTTTATTCTTGGTTTATGTTAGGTATGTCAGTTTTGTCAAACCTCACTTCTAACAACCTTGTTTAAACAGGTTATTTAAAAAAAGGCCACAATAGTTAGTATGAGGAAAAACTGACCCATTTATTATTTACCAATGGGTGTAATGAATTTTAAACTTATAAAAATAATAAATAAAATAATTGAAATTAAATTAAGACCTTGTGTGTAACAACACGGCACTTTCCTACTATTATAAAGCTGTTGTAGGAAATAATAACCTGAGTAAACACTGTAACATATTTCAGTTAACACAATTTGGCAGGTTTAAAGAGAGAACATTATACTGTGTTACGCACCAACTATGGTCTTGATGGACAAAAACAAATCACACAATAATAATTGTCCACCTGTTCAAAGAGTCCATGGGTCCAGTTTTACTCATTGTTCCCAAAAAAATGCCCTCTTTACTCTGAAGTAAAAAAAGAGTGTAAACCAAATAACTGTACCACTCACAAAACAAGAGCACAAAACAAATGATCAGTTTGGTGAACTGACTGCTACCCTTCCTAATCCTCCATGGTCACTTTCTGCTGCCCAAGCATGATGGGGAGATTTCTTTTTAAGAAGATGAGCATTTCAGCATGCACAGCTGTCAGACTGCTCCTGTGCGTGTCAATGATTAATGACGCTGTGCTAAAGAGTCTCTCGCTCTCGACACTTGTACAGGGAGCACAGAGGAACTTAGCTGCTGCTGTTGCCAGAGTAGGGAGTCGAGCTTGGTTGGCTCTCCAGTAATCTAAAGGACTGCTCTTGCGTCCAATAGGTGCCTCGCTGAGATAGCGTTCCATTTCAATAACAGCTCCTGGGGTGATCATCACAGAAGGACCAGAAGCTGTTGTGCTGCTCTCCTCCAATATGTCATCCAAGATGCTGCCAAGGCTGCTGCCTGCACCCTCCATCAATGGAGTCTTCTTTACTGGCTTGGACCTAATTCCATGAGATGGAAGCACAGTCTTCAGCTCTACTTCTGTTTTCACCAACTCTGCCTTTAATATCACCTTTGCCAGTCCCAAGTTGTCAGCAGTTGTAAAGTACCTGGCATAAATAGAAAATTTCTGTGTATTTTAGTGCGTTTTTCAACCACTCTCCTGTATTTTGACAATAAAGCCATCTGATCTTATCTTATGCAGTCACAAGACCCAGCCATCTATGAACGAACTCTTATGAACAGTAACTTATACATTTTTAAAACATATTAGGCTAAATAAATGTCAGTGTATTATAAATTCCCTTACTTGTCCTTATACCGTGGATCCAGCAGTGTGGCCACAGCATATAGGGGCTCAGATTCCACATGGCTGAAACCATGCTGCTTACAGAAGGGTGGCTTTTATAGTGTGGATCCCCTGGTCATCTTTATTTTCCTTACTGAGGAACCGTGTGAGGACATGGTTAGAGGAGATAACATCAGCTATGGTGGCAGATACGGCACTGAAATTTATTGTCAGATCCTTAAAAGGAGTCAGAACTTTTGATATCTTCTCCAACAGGCCCCACTGATTGGCTGTTAGAATGACTGGTAAGGTGTTGTTTTCTTCAGCTGAGTAGGCATGCAGTGCCCGTTTCTGATGAAAGAGGCTGTCAATCATATACTTGGTACTACTCCATCGTGTTTACAAATCCTGCTGGAGACGTCTGGGTGTGATGTTTAGCTCTTATTGTAAGTCTTCAAGGTTTGAAAAAACCTTGGGAGAGTGTTTGAAGTGGGCCACTATTCTTCTCCTGTTGGCTAGTGCATCACTTATAGCTCGCTGTGACAAGACTCCTTCATGGACAACCAGCTGTAGACTGTGCGCAAAACATCCTAAGCTTGGTACACTTAGTTGATCCATAGCCTTTTTCATATTGGCTGCATTGTCTCTCAAAACAACATGGACCTTCTGTTTGTCTATCTTCCAGTCATGCAGCATCTCTTCAGTGGCTCTTATGATCGCAATAGATGTATGTGAGCCTTTGAACTCGCATGCATGTAACATCGCTCTTTTCAGTGTAAAGTCGGGGCTGACCCAATGTACAGTCAGACTAAACAATGACAGTGAATGGTGGTCTGAGTTCCAAATGTCGGTCGTGAAACTAATAGCATTAGCTTTTTCCACCTGTGCGGCAATACACTGTCTAACTTCGTTGTGCATCTGAAGAATAACTTTTTCAACTAAGTAATGATGGCTGGGGATAATGTAGCGGGGTTCGAGGTGCTCAATTAAACGCTGAAATCCAAAATTACTCACCACTGACAGTGGCTGGTCATCAAGCACAATAAACTCTGCAATCTTTCGGCTTATCCCTTATGCCCTTTTACCATCTCGTGGAAGTTTTTCATGTCTTGCAAATGACTCTGACAATGTTGATTGTTTGGGTGAGCTAGCGATTGGTTCTTCCTTCGCTTTGGAGACGAGTAGAAAACACTTCTGTAGCTATGCATGATGCGTCTTCAAGTGCTTAATGAGATTAGTCGTGTTGAATCTTCTGGCCTCCATGCCACCACGTGAAACTTGTGCATTACAAGTTTTGCATTCTGCAGTTGCATCTTTCTCAGATTTCAGAAAAAAAAAAAATTCCCACATGGCTGACATTATCCAAGTTTTTCCTTTCCTTGATACTCGCTCTGTTATGATCACGTGGCCATGCAGCGTGGCCCAGACAGGAAGATGTGTTTGGAAGAAAAGCTGGACTGGATTTCCTGGATCGGCACTCATGGATCGGCTAATTTTGACACACTTCGATTTGATCTGATCCACATTTTTTAACTGACATCGGCCAGATATCTAGTATTGGATCGGGACAGCCCTAGTTGGTTGGACTGACTTAGACACTTCTAAAAGTAAAGGAGGTTTCCTCTGTCCCTCTGTGTCATGTCTTCCTTAGGCTGGAAATCCATTCATCCTTGTATCCAATAAACACAAAACATAACATTCTTTGGGCAAATGTCATGGTAATTACTATTAAAGTAGATGTCAGCTGATATTGTTTTATTGTATCACCGCCTGGATCCAGGATTTTTTTTAACTCATCAGATAATGCCCAGAATCACTGGCAACAAAAACAACAGATGTTATAATCCAACATTAGCTATGTGTACGTGGAAAATTATCCACGTAAACATAGCTATCTAGCAATTTGTCTATTCATGTTGGCTGGATAGCCCAGTTGGCGGGGCATCTCAAAGTTCAAAAGTTAAAAGTTCTTTATTTGCCATTTGTACATAAAACCAAAAAAGTCAAGGTACATTGGAATTCTTGTGCAGGGCTCTTTCGGAGTCACAGTTTAAGTCGTAGGACAGAAAAGATGAATCAAGAATAAGTGAACTCTATACACATTAGAAAAATAAACTGTAGTAAAAAATGTATAAATACAAAAAAAAAAATATATATATATATAAAATATAAAATATAGTATGTAGCCATACTATTGTACACTATACAGCGCTGTACAAGAGCAGAAGGTATTGTGAGATAGAGGAGTGGGTAGGGGGAGAGGGAGAATATTGCACATGAGAGGGAGAATATTGCACATGAAATTCTCAAGCAACTGAACACTGTTCAGAGGAACTGCACATTATACAGGAGGGGATATAAAAGACATCGTCCTGTTTCACAGGTGATGATAGTGCAGGTGAGATATTGCACATGCACATGTAATTAAAGTGAGATAGTGTCTTTCACATTTTGCATTTTGCATAAGTTCAGTAGTTTTGTTTTGACATCACTCTGACTGTGGCTGGGAAGAAGCTGTTGAAAAAGCGAGTCCTTCGAGTTTTGATACTGTCCGCTCTGCTGTGTCTGAGGTTGTACACGCAGTGTTTGTGTCTGAGCAGAGGGTGAGCGGGATGGAGTGAGTCTCTGATGATTCCCTCTGCTCTTTTTCGACAGCGCTGCTCGTACATACAGTCCATGGAAGGAAGTTTTGTGCCTATAATCCTCTCCGCAGTCTTTATGACTCTTTGCAGAGCCTTCCTCTATGCCTGTGTTGTGTTTCCATACCAGACAGTGATCCCTGCGGTGAGGATGCTCTCTATCAGTCCTCTGTAGGCCTGGGTGAGAGGGTGATGGTTCAGACCAGCTTTCCTGAGCAGCCTAATGAAATAAAGTCTTTTCTGGGCTTTTTTCACTGTGGCTGTGGTGTTACGAGTCCAGCTCAGGTCAGTTCCTGCAGTCCTAGGAATCTGTAGCTGTCTGCCCTCTCCACCTCAGTCCCGCTGATGAAAAGAGGCTGTAGAGGGGGAGGGTTCTTCCTGAAGTCCAGACTTATTTCTTTCGTCTTGTCTGTGCTGAGGATGAGGTCATTCTCCTCTCCATAGACAGCGATGTTGTTGACCAGGGCCTTGTATCCTGACTCGTCTCCCGCCTTGATGAGGCCCAGGATAGTGATGTCATCAGCATATTTGATGATGATGGTACTGCCCTGGGTGGAGACACAGTCATGTGTGTACAGGGTGAAGAGTTTGGGGCTGAGGCAGCAGCCCTGTGGAGATCCCTTGCTGACTGTGAGCTTAGCAGACACCCGCCCTCCCATCTTCACCACCTGTGGTCTTTCAGTCAGAAAGTCCAGAATCCAGTTGCAAGTGGGAGTAGGGACTCCAAGGTCTGCCAGCTTCTCGATCAGCCTGCCTGGGCGGATTGTGTTAAATGCAGAACTGTAGTCCAGGAAGAGCATCCTGGCATACGTCCTGCTGCTCTCCAGGTGCTGCAGGATGTAGTGAAGGGCTATTGCCACCGTGTCGTCCACTGATCGGTTGGGGGCGATAAGCAAACTGGAAGGGGTCGATAGTGTCCGGCATCTGTTTCCCATGCAGGAGGCCAGAGTTCGATTCCCCCAGGGGACAAACACCTTCCAGTTGGGTCCTTAGGCAAGACCCTAAATGCTACTGCCTAACCACAACAAGTTGCTTTTGATAAAAGTGCCTGCTAAATGACTGTAAAGCAAATATTTAATCTATCTTATTGGAGATTCCAGCTGACATGTTTACATGGACGCTGGATAAAGTAATTTGTTTAGTAATTAGACAGATTTAATGAGATCGTAATGATTTGATATCTGACACAGTCCCATTCTGTTTTGCTGCCACCATTTTTCAAGTCTTCCCTGAAACTCATTACATAACTCCCACGTGGTTCAAGCATGCGCAGAAACAACTTGCACCGCAAATCGATCGGAATGAGTGTAGACATGGTTATTTTTTCCTGCTGATCCGATCATAAAAACCAGCCCACTTGATTGGATTGAAAATTCTTTCTGATCGAGGGTTATATGATCAGCTGATATATTTACATGATGCACTTTTATTCTGACTGGACGTTTGATCGAATGGAAAGTGCTCCAAGTAAAGCTATTGTTTGACCCAGATCATGCTGATGATCTAGATCTGGTGATGCAGAAGGTTCATAATATAGGGGGTATTGAGTGGGCTGTTTGGTCTTTTGGTATTTTTTTCTCAGGTGAGTGACCCTATGGCTTGGGGGAGGTCTAGTTTTATTTGTAATTTAGTTTGTAAAGCCCTTGGAAATGTGCTATATACAGGAAACAAGTTTAATCTTGACCTTGACTGCAGCTAAAAAATGAGCATGGCTGTTAATTAGCAGTTTAACCACTTAACAGCAGTTTATGTTGGCAATTTATTACCTGGTCACTGTATATTTTCCCTCTCTGTATTTTTACTTGTTTCCACAGTTACGTGGTTGCTTGGAGATGAAAATGGAACATCTGCTGAATGTCATTTAGTTTAACCAAACTTCATACTTCCTCCTTTCCTTTCAGTAATCTTCTGCCTATTTTAATTCATGCTCCTCTCTCCTCTCTACTTTGCTCTTTTTTTCTTCTAACTTCTCTATTTCCATCTCTTGTCTATCCTATTTTCCTTGTTTTTACTCTGTTCGTCTTTTCTTCTTCTTTTTTTTTGTCTTACTCATTTTGTTTTTTCCCTATGTCCTTCTCTCCTATTTCCTTACTTTCTCATTATGCATTCTACTCTCTTATCTCCCTAAAAATACACTTCAATATGTGTCTGTGTGTGCAGCCTCAGAGTGTATTTGTTGAATGTAATTATGGCACATAAACAGGATTTATAAATATTTGTTTAAGCAAGTATACATGAAACTCTCTCTCTCTCTCTGTGTGTGCAGAGAACAAGAGTGTCATGACTTTGCATCCATTTGCCTCATTAAAGTATTTAGTCAGGGTCCTATTTAAGCATAAAGCTGTGGGATGGTGTGTGTCTAATCCTGTAAAAACAAATCCTGTCTGTGTGTGTTGGTTTAAGTTTTTCAAGTATATTGAGTCAAAGACTGAGGCAGAGAGCAATGGAGGGAAGATAAAGACACCATTAAAGATGACTATTTTCACATATTTTAATAATTTGTTAGCTTATTTTTGAGTACTGTGTTGATAAAGGAGTGTTTTATCTTTATTTGAGCAATTTCATAATGTTTATTTGTTGTTGTCATCTCCTCCTGTTAGAGGCGCAACTGCCTGTCTGATGTCATTTGGGTGGTTTAGAGTTGGTCAGTTTATGGATGCTTAACTGTGAAGGTTTCAGTGAACCCATGTGTAAATATGCTGTACAACTGCAAATTCCCTGCATAATTATCACTCAGGCTAAACTTGTATTTGATGAAAATTTCTTGGATTATTCTTTATCAAGTGCTTCATTGTTATCTTCAAAATCTGTGGGTTCAGATGATTCAGTGTGTTTCACAGTTGGTACAACGACAAATCTGCAAAAGTGTTAGTTATTTGCTCCCATTTCCGTGTCCTTCATTCACTTCCTGTAGAATTTGCTTCACTTTATACAATACAAACAATATTAAAATAAGTATAAAATATTATCTAATTTCTTTTGTCATTATTTACACTGTCTGCTTTTCTTTTAAATTAATATACTTTTTAATTTATGTATTATTTATGTAATGTTTATATAATAATTTTAATATATATTGTGAGGAATGCTTTAAATGTACTTTGCCATTTAGTTTCCCTTAATGAAATGATCATTTTCACATTTAGAGTTTGCATTTCTTTAAGCTCTTTCTGACTTTCCCTTTTGTTGGACTGTCTGCTATGTTCCCCACATACGTAGAGGTGAAACTTAAAAAATTAAAATATTGCACAAAACCTAATTCATTACAGTAATTAAACTTAAAAGGGGAAACTAAAATATAAACTAATTATATACAAAGTGAGATATTTCAAGAATTCATTATAGTTTTGACGATTATGACTTACATCTTATCAAAACCCAAAAATCAAAATCTCGGAAAATTTATATCTTACATGAAATCAATAAAAAAAGGATTTTGAATACAGAAATGTTGACTGTTTGATGAGTCTAGTCATGCATATACTTGGTTTGAGCCCCTTTTCCATGAATTAGACCTTGAACTCGCATGTGTCTCATCTTTCTCTTGGGAATGCCCCTTAGATTTCCTACAGGGTTCAGGTGTGGAGAGTTTGCTGGCCAATCAAGCACAGTAATCATGGTCATTGAACCAGTTTTTGGTTCTTTTGGCAGTGTGAGCTGGTGCCAAGTCCTGCTGGAAAATAAAGTCAGCATCTCTAACAAGCTAAAGGAAGCATGAAGAGTGCAGAATGCAGAAGAGTTGAAGGCCATTATTGAAGCATCCTGGTCTTCCATTCCACCCCAGCAGTGCTACAGATTGATAACATCCATGCCACGCCGCACTGAGGCAGGAATCAGTTTTTTTTGCTTTTTTTTTTTTGAGTTTCACCTGTATATTAAGCCTCTGCTCCAACATATGAATAAGACTTAAGAGTCACTTAATGATTTCTTGAGACAGTCTCTAAAGTCCCCACAGATCATAGTAAAACTCTGTACCAAAAATAAACATTTTTACTATCCAACACAAACAATTTTGGATTTTGTTGCTCATAATTTCTTATGGCAAATGTGTGGTGGGGAAACTTTTGAGTGACTGGTAAGTGGCTGCTAGCCAGTGGATGTAATGTGTCCTTTTAATATAGAGAATCAAGATGGTGACTGTCAATTATTTCTATGCAATTCATGGCAGACACAAACCATGTATTCTACTCTTCTATTCTATTCTACAGTCATTTAGCAGACGCTTTTATCCAAAGCGACTTACATTTGAGAGGAAGAACAACACAAGCATGAATTCAAACAAGATGGGACGTCATGTAAAAGTCATATATGAAATTACAGCCTGTGGTAATGTTGATAAAAGTGCCCAGATATAGAGAAATATATTTGAGGGATTTTTCAAATACCAACATAGAAAACAGAAGTCTTGAACATGAGCATTAAAAAGAGTTTTTAAATTACACACACACCCAATGTCCAGAAAGTGGCTGTATCCTCGGGCTGTGGTTCCCAATTAATATTGTGTGATTGCAGCAGCGTCAACCACCTGCAGTGCCAATCAACTGAAAGGCCAATCTGCAGCCACTGGCAGGAGCCTGAGTTGTTGCATCCTGTTAGCTTACTGTTTTCTTTTTCCTGCTTCCTGCAGGGAGGGGAAAGAAAGAAAGAAAAAAAAAAAAGAAACAGAAAAAGAAATGTGCAGACAGTCAGAGAGGGGGAGGGGAAAATGAAGAGGGGGCAGACAGAAAAAGTAGCCAGCACAGTGACAGATGGTTAAAGAATACAAGCTCGTGATGGATGGTCCATTTGGTAAGTCATTGAAAAAAAATTTTTTTTAAAGTATTCTCCCACCTACCCATGGCAATAGAATAGTACACACATGTTGTGGAAAGAAACTTACTTGCCTTCAGTAGTTATTTCCAACAAGTTACAACACAGTTGACTCTAAGTCTCACTACTATCCCCTAAACCACAAACAGCCTTTCTCTTATTTATGACAAAACTTTAAAATGTAAATTTTATTTAAAAAAAAAAAAGTCTCAAAACCAAGTTAATGAAAACAATTTTTTATGAAGTGCATATTTTTATGTTTTAAAATGTGTGATCTTTGAGTTGTCACCCCCACACCCCCCCTCCACTCCACTCCAGCTGTGTTTTCCTGTTTGTTTGGGTCTAATTAGCATGAAATCCAGCCTCAGTTTCGTGCTGAGGTGGTGGGAGACTGATCACAAAGAAGCTGCAGTATAAGCAAAGTGCAAACAGCACTGTTTCAAGACTGGGACCGTGTGTGCTTTTCATAAGTGAAATTGTGAAAAATATGGGCCTATTTTTAAAAGAGCAATGGATGAAATAATTCAATGAAAGAGTGGTGACAGTAATTACCCACTGATATCGGCACATTTATCATTTGCTGTTATTTCATGAAATGAACTCTAATAGCATGGTATTTATAAAAAATAATAAAGGTGAAATAACGTATTGATTTTAGCTTCAATTATGAGGGTGTTCACAGTGCCCCCTGTCAATTACTCACAATTTAAATATGCAGTAAAATCTTCCCGTGTGGCATAAGGATGGTCTGTTCCATTCATTTGAACCCAGATTGAAGATTCAGGGAAACATTTAAAACATGTAGTGTAACAGATCCAAAGCAGAGCCGGCTCTAGCCACTTTGGTGCCCTAGGTGAGATTATGGTTAAACCCCTCCTCACAGTGGAGGAGAGCTTTTCAGAGAAATATATCCTCCTTAGATGCAGGGAATGGAATAATTATGTTAAAATAAACAGCATTACTAATGGCATTATTTTTTCTGTAATGGGAAATCTTATTACTTTTTCCACCGTTACAACACCTTTACTGTTACTGACAATATATACTTTTCCACTCACCGGGCCCAAAATATCAATCAATCAAACTTTATTTATAAAGCCCTTTTCATACCAAAGGCAAAACAAAGTGCTTTACAAGATTTAAAAAAAAAAAAAAAAAAAAAGGGCACAATTCATTTCATGCATATTAAAACCAAAATAAGCCTTTACACATTAAAACATGTGGTCCTCCCCTTTGGTCCTCACCTTTGGAACAAAATACACAGAAGCACTTTAAATTCTTTGTATTAAAAAAAAATTCTGATAGTTTTCAAGCCTTACATTTAGAAGTTTATTGTCGGGTGTCAATCTGGTTACAAAGTTATTGATGGCGCTATTTTAAACAGAATCGACCAAAAACCACTTAATCCTGCTTTGTCTCTAAGGCCAGAGGTTTTTACCCTCCTCAGTTTTAGCATCACAGACAGCTGCTCTGATCGCTTTCATGTGTGTTTTATTTCGGCTTTTAAATGTGAAGAGTCGGTGCTGCTATGCAGCCATGGTTTGTGTGCTGTGGTCATGTGACTGCAAAACTACAACTGATTGGTGAAAACGTGGCATGATCAACGAAGTCAGATAGGGGGACCATAAACTATCCTCCCACAGGCTTCAATTGGCCCACGAGTTTGAGACCCCTAATCTACAGCCTCATTATGTGTAAAATCTGCTCTATCCCAACTTAGCTGTGGCTGCTTCAGATTAAAAGTTAAACAGCATTTTAAATGCCAGATAAAACCACATACCTCTACACTGGAACCTCTTGTTTCTCCTTTATTAAATTTACTGAAAGCCGCTCCTAAGCGCTTGGATGAGTTGTTGACATCTGCCGATATTAACCTCTGCCTTAGATGCATCCCACCATAACTCGTCCCTCCCCCTCTCTCATAGCACACGGAGCAGGACCGGTTCCAGTCAGCTCAAACAATGAGAAACAGCAAAGGGTGGGGGGTATTGTTAATGTTCTTCTGTATCTATTCACATTTTATTTTCAAGACAGAGCACAAGGGAAAGGAAGCTTTTTTTTCCATTTTCTTTTTTGTGCTATCGTTTCTTTTTTCTTTTTTTGACGTTTTACACCAGCACCCTCCTGTGTGGTGCCCTAAGCGGTTGCCTATATGGCCAATGCCAAGAACTGGCTCTGGTCCCAAGGAACAGAATTTGGAAAGACAGGTTTAAATTAATGTTCTGTACCCAGAAATGGGAAGGTTCTGTTAACCAGTGGTCATCATTTGATAGAGCAATCAGTGGCTGAACTGTGGCAGGATTGTCACACTGAACGCAGAAACACCCAGTCCGAGTACACATCTAGGTGTAGCAAAGCACACCTGAGTCTTGTTTCCAGGGAACGTTTTTTTCTGGAAGGGCACATTTAATTTTTTGACAACTACAGTTATTGTCATGAAGTCGGGCACCTCATCAGTCATCATCTCGTCAACAGCAGCAGGTTTTAGACATCTGCTTCTGTTAGATATGATGTAAAGCTACAGTCAGAGAACACCAGCTAGTGTGTCAAGTAAGGAGGTTTTAGTGGCTTACGCAGAAGTTGGATAAGACTAAACCAAGGAGAAAACTTGCATTTCAGTTACTTTCCCCTTCAATATATTACCTTTCTATAGCTGATGGAGTACAATCAAGATGAGTTCCTTTGAGTTCAAACCTGATTTCAAACATGGTGCTGGATTGTATGAATATAGATGATGTTGAAATACAAGATGTGTTTTTCAGCCAAAAATAGCTTCTTTCAGGCTGTGATTATGCTGACTTGTCCTGATGAATGATGAAACAGCATTTTCTCACAGATGTGGTCTTTTTTTCAAACCTTTCTTGACATTTTCTGTTTAGAACACTTTTATATTCAAATTGAAAAGAACCTCATTGGAAACTTTCTTGAGTAAAATTACAATAATTATAACATTAACTGCAGTGTAGCTTTAAAATATATGTGTTTCGTGTGTTAGTGTGTCTTTTTTAAAATTGGTCTAGTGTTATCCATTTTTTTATATTCAGTCAAAAACCACACATTTAATCATGTTACATTAGCCTGGTATTTTCTTTTTTTAAGCTTAACAAAGTAGTTTAATTTCTTAACCTCAACTTTGCATTTTATTTCGTAATGCTAATCAAGTGCAATTGCTGCATATATAATTTTTAAAAAGACAGATCAAAAGCCAAACACCAGCCTGTGTAATGGTATTCAGTGTTGCTGCTGCACGTTTATTGGTTTCTAAAAATGCAAAATGCTAATTTCTCTTCATGACCACTGGACTATAGAAGCAAACAGTTCAGGGATGTTCTGACATGGTGACGAGGCAGGACACAAGTGGATAGAGAAACTGAACAAAGTAAAGATGCTGTATAGACAGGATTCTTGGAAGACCAAAATAAACCCAAGGCAGAAGTAAAAGCACAACGGACTAACAAACTGAATGACAACAATAGAGAGAATCAATGATGGCACACAATGAACTAGCAGAGAACAAAGAAAAATGGGTAGATGGTATCCAGAGAAGCTAAAAACAAACAAGCAAGCATGGACTTCATTACCAAAGGACCAGGGGCCAGTTCTAGAAAGCAGGTTCAACTAACTCTGAGTCTAAAACAAACTCTGGGTTAACTTAATCTGAGTTTACTTCTCCTTTGAGTTGGTACAATCAAGTCAGAGTATTTTTACCTGGGATTAGGGAACCACAATAAAAAGCCTTTATTAATGGAGCACTGATACCTGGATTTACTATGGCAACCGTTGACAAGTTGAGCCAGATATCACACCCCTTTAGAGCAAAAGGTTTTCATACAAACATAGCAGGAATATGAAGAGGTGTTTTGAAAAAAAGGGAAGAATTCTGCTGCTCCTAAGGAGAGAGAAGCATCTTGGGAGAAAACTGCTGCCTGAGTCAGTGTGAAAGTTGAAATACAGTAGTCCACTGACTTGATATTTAACTTTTTGAAAACTGTAGTGTGTGGTTAAAAAAACTGGTGGGAAGAATAAAATCTATACAGGTTTTGCCAGATACAGTAGTCTAAAATATACTGAAATAGACTGCTCTCCGTCACTGGAGGAAGAGAATGGTGAGGAGACATTGTCTGCTGGGATCTCTTTGTGATATGTACCTAACAGTAGATCTCTACACTGCATTGTTTTATGAAATAATGATTTCAGACATGTGGAGGACTTTCCTCACTTGGCTGGACACAACATTGTATTTGCAAAATGTTCTGTGTTAAAAATGTAATAAGATTTATTATAGATTTGTTATAAAATCAGCTAATAAGAGTATCAAAACAAAGTACAAAAGTGCAAAACTGCTACAAAATAAAACAGAGGTGAAGGCTAACAAAAAGATGAAGTGGAAAAGAAAGACCAGTCTAAACAAAATCCCACAAACCATGACATGAGTTTTGATTATTAATCAAAAGAACATCAAAAGCTATGAACAGAATTGTCACCGATTCTGTTCATAACTTTTACGGACAGAATTTCTAGGTGCAGCCGAGGTGTTGAGGGGATCTGGTTTGGTGGCCTCAGGATTGGGTCTCTGCTTTTTTTTGCAGATGATGTGGTTCTCTTGGCTTCATCAGGCCGTGATCTTTAGTGCCCGCTTGAGCGATTTGCAGCCGAGTGTGAATTGACCGAGATGAGAATCAGCACCTGCAATTCTAGGACCATGGTCTTCAGCTGGAAAAGAGTGGAGTGTTTTCACCAGGTCGAAATGAGGTCCCACCCCAAGTTGAGGAGTTCACGTATCTCGGGGTCTTGTTCATGAGTGAGGGAAGGATGGAGCGGGAGGTCGACAGGTGGATTTGTGCGGCGTCTGCAGTGATGCGGACAAAGCTCTTCTACATTCTTACCCTCACCTGTGGTAACAAGTTTTGAGTAGTGAATGATAGAACAAGATCGTGAAAACAAGCGGCCGAAATGAGTTTTTTCTGCAGGGTGGCTGGGCTCTCCCTTAGAGATAAGATGAGAAGTTTGGTAATCCAGGAGGGGCTCAGAGTAGAGTCGCTGCTCCTCTGCATCAAGAGGAGCTAGATGAGGTGGCTCGGGTATCTGGTCAGGATGCCTCCTAGGTGAGGTGTTCCCGGTGCGCCGTGCTGGAAGGAGACCCTGGGAAAGACACAGGCTGGAGGAACTACGTCTCTCGGCTGGTCTGGGAATGCCTCGGGATCCCCCGGATGGCAAATGTGGCTGGGGAGAGGGAAGTCTGGGCTTCCCTGCTTAGGCAGCTGTCTCCGCAACCTTATAAGCAATAGAAAATGAATGGATGGATGATTATTCATTTAAGTGAAGAATAACCATGAAGCTTCTCAGAATTTCAATATTTATGTTGTGTTGGTATTATAAAGTTTAGTCTCAGTCTAGAGTGTCTAATTTGTATCTCAAACAACCCCATAAATGTTAGAGAACTCTTTGCCTCCTCAAGCCCAAACAGAAAAGATGAAAAAAAGAGGAACTTACAATGTATTTAGTATGTGATGTGTACTATGCTCTGCTGATGTGAATGAAAAGCAGCAGATGAGTGTGGTATCACTCTTCTATCCAAGTTGGGGTTTGACTGGCGTTGACTGCAAATGAATTAGTTAAGATGGATAGGAAGGGGTCAGTTGCCGATGACAATTCACTTAGAGCAGCACTGATCTACGACACTGACAGAAAGCACTCTGTCATTGTATCCGTTTCGCTTCAGTGGGCGCATGATTAGGGATTCAATTAAGATTTAGTCAGTACAATACCATGTTTTTAAGAGTGTATGTGTATTTAGTGTAGGCAAGATTGTAAATTGAATCTAAAGTATGGCGATATGGGATTGATGCATGTACATATGGGCATAGCATGTGTGTGTGTATGATGATATATTGTAGATGAAGATTGATTGAACAGACATCCTAATTTTAAGCTTTCAAGTCTCTCATTAGTATTCAAGTGCTGTTGCTGTAACAGGTGAACATTGTGTTTTTCAGTTTAAAAACCGCTTGCTGGATTTGTTAGTTTGGTACATAATGTAGTAATTGGTATACATTTAAGATTTGTGAAGATTAAAAATAGAGCTGATACTGCAGAACTTCCATGCTCCTCTCTAAGGAAATACCGAATGAAAGGAGCCAAAACCCTACTAGATTATATACTCACATTAGTCATTCATGACTCCATTAAAGTGCAAAGTCCATCCAGCCATCCATCCATCCATCCATCCATCCATTTTGTACTTCTTATTCAGGATTAACTGGGAAGAGAATTTTTCCCCACCTAGAAAACATAACCCAGCTGTTTCCAAATCAGGACCATAGTCTCAGATTTTTAATTGGCAAATTTTTTTCCTGGCTGCTTAAAAAATGCTTGAGGCCTTTACTCTATGATGCCAGACTACATTATCTCATAAATAAATAAATAAATGAATAAATGAATGAACAAAGTGCCCATCAAATAGAAAGCCAATGACCATAGGCTGCAGCTAGGGATCCTGCCCATCATTGAAAAACCTTGGTGGAGTCTTGTATACAACGGAATCAAGTTGGATCAGATGGTCCTTAGCAAACATTATCCTTACGTACCCCATATACAGTAGTAGCGGTTTAAAAGTTCCCATCCAAGCTGAAAGCCAGCCGAATACCTGCTGGCTTCCAGCCCAGTTCCATTCCAGTTCCAGCCAGCTGCCTTCCAACTTCCAGCCGCCAGAGAGGCCCCCTCCTTCTCCTGGGAGTGTCGATGTTTTAATCAAACTCCACCCATTCCTTGTAATATAGGGTAGACCCAGAAGATGGCGCTTCTCTCACAGACTTCTCATCGCCCGTAGTCTGTCAGATTTTATCTGAATTTACACTGACCGGCAGAGGCGCCACTCAAAGCACCTCTGATGGCCAGTCACAATTCATAAAAATGCATAAAACTTAATACATAATCATCGTTTGACGTGGAATGTGAAATTGTAACATGCTTGTGCGCTGCCAATTGTTTTATTCAGAAATGAATGCTAGTAGGTTAATAAAACCTTTCAAATACTGGATCACAGCCCCTAGCTCTATTCTCAATAGGATGTATTTATCATACTGATTAATCTTTTAATATTAGCATTATTAACATAGACAAATCAGATTTGGATCAAGCAACACAGAATCTGTTTGAGGTAGCTAGGAAGGGTTATTTTATTCTCATATTATTTATTTCACCTCCATAAGAAGACAGGGCGACAGATAAAAGCCCCACGCAGGATCGGAGATAATTTCTTCCACTTCAATGTGTCTAATCGCGGGGGGACATCCAACACTCTCTGTGCTGCGACTTCCTGCTCGCCGGGAATCCCGATTACGTCACCCCTCCAGGTGGGCTATTCCCCGACACGCTCTGATTACCATTCCAAAAGGTACTGTATGCAGCCCCCAACTTGAACATGCGCCTTCTTCAACATTCGCACTTGCTCCAGAAAATTACCATCTCTTAGGCTCCTCCACCACCACTTTGACTGTGGATTGATACGTAAATGAGCCGCAATAAGGCAGCTGAACAAGTGACCCAGTTTTGTGATTGTTGCACATTGGGTAAGAGTGGTCAAACGAGTCCAGTTTGTGTTGTCATGCTACCAGAAATTCAGTATGGCTAGTCGGTCCTAATGCAGTGAATTTCCATGTTAATGTTGCCAAATTCAATAGCATAGCAAGAGATGAAAAAAGAAACAACGATATTTCTTCAACATGTTAACCAAAATATTTACCTCTTAAAGCATAAACCAAGTATTTACAACAAGCAGTGTGCTTTTTAACGTTAACGTGTGCCATAGCCTACTGCACCGCTGTTCCTCCTTCCAAGTCTTCTTTTTTATTATATTGTTGTTTTATCATCTGAATATACTACAACAACACAGAGAAAATATATGAAAGTTTATTTTACGCTGGTATTTGCGCAGCAGAGTTTTCTGCCGCCGGATTTGTAGTCCAGGAACGGAGAACACAGCTGCTGCCAGGAAAGGTGGATTACATTTTGTTAAAGCACAGCAATCTCCGAGTAGCCTATTATAAATACCCTCTCAGTGGCAAAATAAAACACACTGGTCTGGTTTAGTCTTCACTCTGAAATGGTTCAGTCAGAGGAATATAAAGCTGTTTTAAAAATGTTGAGCAAGCTTAAAATAAACATTCATAGGCTATCTATGTGTTTTAGATTAACACAATGATAAAACAACAATAGGCTATAATAATGGAAAAGAAGCGGTGCAGCATGGCAATGATGCGTTAATGGCTCGGGTCGCGGGTTAAACATCAGTCTGGTTCGGATTTAAATGGAATAAATACATTGGTGACGAGTCGGGTTCGGGAGTCATTCTAACGGGTTAGGGCAGGTATGCGTAGCAAAACAGAACCGTGCAGGACTCTGCTCTAAGCAGTTCGGACTTGGTTGACCTGGAACCATTTGACAATAAAATCTGGAGCCATCCTGCAACGCGCTCGCTTAGGCGTCCAGTTAAACCGTGTTTATTCAACCAGTCCCTACTTCATTGCATTCATTCTTTCCTCATAGCCTACGTGCACATTTTTTTCAAGATTGTTTATGTCAGTTTTGTTTTGGAAAACGAAAAAGGAGTCTTTGCGCAGAACTTATAACATTATTCTAATCTTGCCACTTGCCTATTTTATTATTGTGTATTTTTGTAATAACATGTAAATTCACTGCATAGGAACCAACTAGTCTACTGAATTTTGTGTGACAACACTAACAGAACTGTTTTGACAATGCAACAATTACAAAACTGCGGCTCATTTACTTATCAATCCATAGTCAAAGTGGTGGTGGAGGAGCCTTGGAGATGGTAATTTTATGGAGCAAGTGCGAATGTTGAGGAATTTAGCCTTTGTTCAAGTTGTGGGCTGCACAACTTGGTATACCTTTCAGAATGATAATAAACAGAACAAGACACACCAAACCAGGAGCTAAGACCACGAAGTTCAGCATCATGCTTATCTATCTTTGGCGTTTTTACACCAACATTTTTATACACTGGATAATGATAATAATTATCGATTAAAGTCACGGATAAAACTGCTGTTGTTAAAACACACCCATCTCTTACAAAATCTAAAATGTAAAACAAAAAAAACAACAAACAAAAAATCTGGATCACTGTAGAAATATCTTTATTCATTGCTGATCATCTGGCCATTGAAGCGTTTTTATTTGGAATTGGGAACAAATATTTTCCACCCTGTTATATTCTGTTCCACTCTGTTATGTTCCATTCCACCCTGTTAGTAAGGTGTTTTTTAATTTTTTTTTTTTTTTTACTAAAAACATTGAGGACTGTGAACCTTGTTGCACCATATTAGGAAGTGAGGAACATTAAATTGATTTTGCTTTTCTGTTCCCAGGTCAAAAGGAATGTAATTATCTCTCATTTGAAATACTTGATTATGCTTTCCTTCTTGCCTTTGTGGAAACAGAAACTTGATAATCTCTCACTTGAAAGCAAGCTGGGCGTACAATAGTGTGATGACGATGAAAACTCACATGACCAATGCTCAATAAAGGGTACATGAAAATGTGAGAAATGGTCAAAAGCACAAATACCGTTTGTGGTGAGTGAAACTATACAGCACAGTCCCTAGCTCTTTTCAAGCACACTCCTCCCCCCAAGGAGTATGCTTGAACAGCTAACGGCAGGTAATGGCTGTGTTTACAAATGTAAAGGTGCTAATTGTTGGCCATTGAATTGTTAATTTCAAACCGGGCAGCCTTTTGGTTGTACTCTGGGCATGGTAGAGGGGTAAGAAATCTCTGGGTTTTCTAGTGTTAAACACTGGAAGCGTCGCCAGCGGTCTTTTGATGACCGCCAGTCACGCTACCATGCTTATAGTGTATTAAAAACTAAACGGCTGAACCTGGTATTTTAGGACTTTTATTATATAGTTGTTGTCTATAGTTTTACCTGCTTACTTGTTTGGAAAAGTAAACACATCAATATTTACGAGCAGTTTAGCACGTCTAAACTTCCACAGAGCCGCTCAGGGAGACTCTTTCTCAGCCAAACTGTCGTATATCACGGCTATGGAGTTGTAATAAATGGCCGCCCTACTCTGCTTCTGATTGGCTGTAAGATCACAAACCCTGTGTGATGATAGGCTGCTGGTTCCTGTCATTCCTACCAGCCTTTGCGCATGTGCCTGCTTCAGACAGCAGGCAGGCGGCTGTCCCACCACTGAGACACAGCTGTATGACGTTTTATCACGTTTTATCACTAGATCGCTATGAATAAAATCCAGGGACACTTCATTTCACAGTATAAACCATTTATTTACTTATCTACTTAGGATAATAGCACTTTGAGGCCTAATTCAGAATATAGGTTGGGCTGGGTCCGGACTTTTGTGATCCCTGCTTTACACATTATCAGTATTATGTTATTTTTACCTGCCGATATTACGTTATGATTTTGTCAATATTCAGTTATGCAGCAGCTGTATCAACCCCCACTGTGAATAACTTACGTTGCAGTCAAATGACCGCTGGCAGCGCTCCTCGGGATGTTTAGAAAGCTCGCTGCTAGTGACATTCACCACTTAGCCGACTTGAGGAGGTTGTGCTTTGCCTCATAACACCATTAGCTACACATGTCGGCTTTTTTGATACATTTATTTGACGCCATTTTCAAATCAAATCATTTTTTAAATGTTGGCAAAAATGCAACAAATGAGCGACACAGCTCATTATAAACTGTTTAGAGAGCAGCAAGATCAAATCACTGCTCCTCCCCGTGGACAAAAGAGGGATTGCAGCTGTTTTTTTACTTGGGCTGCTTGGGGGCAGAGCCTCGCTGACGACGTCATTGCGGGGGATTACATTACCCCCACAGACCTGTGAAGGATCGGCCAAGGATCAGTCAAGGACCAGTCAAGGACCAGTCAAGAACCAGTCAAGGACCCATCATGGAAACAGGGGAACTTTTAAACCGCTACTACTGTAGGACACCACAAGCAACATGGTTGCACAACTTCTCTAAGTTCAAAAAAGCACATCCAATTGGTTGTGCTGGTCCGTATCCTTATAAAGAGCTGGTTCAGTGTTCCATGTCTCCGAAGACCCCAATTTTACTTTTTAATTAAAGATCTGCTGAACTATTCTCTCTTGCAACCCTGGCACAGACTTCCAGGCAGCCGAGAAGTGTGATTCGCCGGTAGTTGGAAAACACTGTCAAGCCCCTCTTTTTAAAAATCAATATTTCTTTAAGGAGAAAACATGATAATAATGAATTCCTACAAAATAGATTTAAGATGAGGCATGGAATGAGACTTGGAAACATGCACAGAGGAAAAAGATCATGACAAATCATTGCACAAATTAGCCTCCAAGATGTAAACAGCAGACTGATGTGGGAATTGTCAAGTAGAAATCCTTGAGGCTCTTGTCCAACTGGATGCGAAGACAGGAAGCACCTATAATTAGCAGCATGAACAGGTGTCCTCTTTTGGCACTTAAACAAAAAGCTCAAGCCAGCACACTTAATCTTTTAAATATGGTAAAAACATGCAGAAATCATTATAGCATAGATTTCATCCCTATTTATGCAAGGTGTGTAGGAGTGCATGTTATTTTAGGAGACAAGCCCAGGGAGGACAGATTTAAGCAACTTGGACCTTAATCTGCTCTAGGAGGATACATTAAACACACCCCCAGACTTAGTGTATGATGTGTGTGTGTGTCTGTCTCTTTCTCACTTCTTAGCATTTCCTCCTCAGTGTTGATTCCATAATACATAGCTGCAGAGAGAAGACAGTTGAATGGAGATAGTGAGGTTGTAGAAAATTGAGTAAACACCAAAACGTCACATGAGTTTATTTTAAATGTCTCATAGTCATTTACAAAGGTGGACGTGGTGTGGGGATTGTTTAATCTATTTATTTGGAAATCACGAAGTACTATTTCAGTTGCAATTTAGAATATTTTCTCATTTTGCTAAAGTGTATAAATAATTCTTCAGCCTGTTCAGAAGTCATCATTTTAGTTCAACAAAGCTTAACCTATAACTTCCTACATGCACACAAACAAAATGCAGAATGCAGAATGTCAGGGCACAGTTTCCGGTACACCAATTACAGCGACGCACATGTCATAGAATGGACGCTAAATTTAGCGAGTTTTCAGACCCCTTTAGTGATGCTAATAAATAAATAAATAAATAAATAAATAATAATAATAAAAAGAAAAAAGGGGACTACCAACAAATATAGACTTTTTCTGGTGATATTGAAGACTTTTGGAGACTGCCATGATGCCATGAAAGCACGCAAACTTTACTCTTCTCAGTGAGCAGTGTTTGCTACTTGTGCCCCTCCCCCATCCAAAAGCACTAAACAGCCTTGGTCATCGCGCAGCATCAGTCCCAGCCCTGTACTATTTGGATTGGAAAATCAAAACAAAACAGTTGAATATTTAGTGAAAATATGGTTTTTATTTGGAACGTTCTATATTCGTAGATGTAGATATTTCAAAACTAAACCTATCTCAATTCTAAATATCTCAGATTGGTCAAAAATAAACATGCAGTCAAACTTTATTCAGAGCTTGAATATTTTAACCTGATGGGATATTAATGCCCTTTATTTTATCTATGTTTTCTTTAAGGGCTGTCAAATGATTAAAATTTTTAATCAGATTAATCACAGCTAACTAATTTGTTAATCATGATTAATCACCATACGCAATTATGCCTGAAATTTGTCTGTTTTTACTGTATTGTATCAACAGAACGAGCCAGTGCTACAAATGCACATCCAGATGTTAACTGACCTTCCCTTGGGTAAACGTCAGATGTCCGAGAGTCAGTAAATGCACCATGTAATATGCTTCTATATGTTGTTCTGCATCATCTCAACCATGTACTAGATCATGATGCAGAATTAAAATATCAGCATCTCACCAACCATCTCCATGGTGATAATATCTGTCATAAAACCAGCAGATGTGACGACTGATGTTAAACAGTCAACATTGATGAAGAAACTCTGATAAAACTGATGATCTGGCTAAAAACATGTTTTCCTTCTATCATTGAAGTGTAAGTGTTTGTGCAGCAGGGATAAAAGTCCTACAGCAACATCACCCAAAGTAAACACCTGTTGAAAAATTATATCGTTGGCTGGTTGTATGACAAGTTTTTCTTAACTTTTTTACATTAGATGATCACTTTAGTTGTCATTATAAGTTCAATATCTAATGTAATCCAGACATAAACAAAAAGATCTCATTTGTGCCCCCCTTTTCCTGGCCCCCCATCAAAACTTTTCTAGACCCACCCCTGCGTAGCTGAAGTATAAACCCTGTCTACTAGTATTAGGGGTGGACTCGGTTAAAAAATAATCTAATTAATTAGAGGTTTTATAATGAATTAATCTTGATTAATCACATTTTAATTGGATGTTAATCAAATAATAGAACAGTTAGGCAGAATAAAACATACAATGTGTAAACCTGAAGAGAAAATAAATAAATAAATTAAAATAACTAGAGCTTTAAAAAATAACACATTAACAGTGGTAATGAATTTATGTAATTAATTGCGTTAATATTTTTAAAGAAATTTATGCATGTGTGGCATGACAAGCCCCATACATTTGTCATTTCTCTGTTATGACAGCAGGGCAATAAGCTTGGTGGTTCTTTGGATGGATTTAAGAATAAATACAACATTAATGGAGCAACCCATAGACACATAGGCCATAGACATAGAGAATGAGGCTGTTTTAACACACTCTTTTCCCGGTGAGAGGGTTCCACACTCGCACTTTTTTTTTTTTTTTTTTAAACTCGTCCTTCATTTTGCACAGTGTCTTCTCTAGAGGCTCGCTGGTAGTTTCAGTATTTGTGCAGCGGCTGCTTCTCCCCTCTACTCTCATCTTGCTCTGTGAATAATGACGGTTGTCATTAATGAGCTGATCAGCATTTCTCTCTTGTTGAGTTTGTCATTCAGCTGAGAAGGAGGAAACTAGTGGTTCATGGTTCAAACCGTCACATATTTACCTCAAAGTATTGTTTTTGGCAGGACCTTCTAACATAGTAGTTATGTGGTTTTGTGCAAAACAATACATGCCCTGAAGTGGGGTTTCATCTGGGACACCCTAAACCTCAGCTTGAAAATTCCCATCATCATCATCCCTAAATGCATTTTCCTTACAAATGTGGCATAAACACAGGTGGGTAAATTGATTAAAATTTGGTCAATTAATCAAAAGATTAAGTATCTTTAATGATTTATCATTTAATTTGTAACTAACCAAACTAATTTAAAATTCTGTGATTCATGATTATGGATCAAATATGGTGCTTCTTTTCATAAATGGGAAGATAATGGCACAGAGTAATTGCTGACTAATTAAAATGATAAGGGTTTATAAAGTCTTTTGATGTTTAGGCAAATTAAATGTGCCTGTTCATGCATTCTTTGTTTTATGTCCACTTTTAAAAAGTGTGTATCTACTGGTGTGTCCACTCAGACAAGCCTTTGGAAACACTCAAAAACCTTAGTCCAGACATTTTCCATTTTTAATGTGATATAATTACAATAATTCTTCCTGAACAATATTATTTCTTTCTCACTTCATTTATAAGTGAAGCAGCTCACTGAAGGAAACCAAAAAAAAAAAAAATAGTCTCACCCTTATGCAGTACTTATGACTTCATTCTAAAAGTTGGCTGGCCAGTTGTTTCAGTGGCCAAAAACTGCATTTGTAATTAATATGCCAAAATCCATAGAAAATGTTTGTGTATATCAGGTCTTAGACCATAGAAAATGTATGAGAGATAAATGGAGGGAATTAGTCATTCATTTATTCATTTACTATACTGCTTATTTAAAATCGGGGCCGTAGGGAAGCTGGCCAACAATTGGACAGGTATCCAGTCCAACGTAGGGCTAAATAAATACAATTCAACTTTATTTGTATAATGTAAATTCACAACCAAGTCATCTCAAGGCCTATCCCAGTTCCCATTAACTGAAGGCAATTTACTGTGATCCAGTTAGAACACATATGTCAAACTGGTCCAGCAAAGGGCCGTGTGGCTGCAGGTTTTTGTTCCAACCAAGCAGCAGCACACCAGATTTGACTGATTCAATCAACTGATCTCAGTCTTCAGACAGCTGATTGGTCAAACTGTGTGCTCTTGGCTGGCTGGAACAAAAACCTGCAGCCACACGGCCCTTTGCTGGACCAGTTTGACATGCCTGAGTTAGAAGAAATGCACATTAGTCCAATTTATAATCGCTGTGTTCATACAAACCAATCCATGAACATTTATTTAGCTAAACAAATTGCATTAAATCATCCCTTTTATTTAATCCCCATCCTGCATGTACAGAGCAGCGGGCGGCAGTAAACCTGAAACATATATGAAAGCAATGGCTTTTTCCCTCCTCTTTTGTAACCTAAAATCCAGCATTTGTCTATTTCCATCTAGGTCCTCTTTTGATAAGGGAGGGGAAGAGAGTCAAAATTTGAAGGAACAGTGGAGAAAAGAAAAGGGACAAAAGTAAAACTTTAAATTGCTATTGTTTTACAACAGCCTTAAAGCCAGACTCCTGAACTTTTGGAGACACATTTTGGCGCCCTCTAAAGATTTGAAAAGAATGTGGTGCTGGTTGCTTTTAGATCCCATATCTATTTAGTGATGGAATTTATTAAGAATGATCATCAGCACACACTGTTCAGATTAAATCTACGTAATGATACCATATTAAAGTGTAGGTAGGTAAATTTAGTTGACATTGTACTTCATAAAGTGATCCACTTTGGTTTAGTCTTCTGGAGCAAGACATTTAACAGCAAGGGCCTAATTCTTATCAGTGACTTTCTATTATTAAACACATCTACTTTGGCATCACCACTGTATCCATAGACCTACACAATTATTCCGATCTTTTCCTACAATATGATCTAAACATATCTGCATACTAAAGCCAAAATACTGTACAGTGAATCCGTCACTAAGATGTATTATCCAAGCTTGATATCTAACTTCCTGTTGCATGACTTGTGTGGATCGTTATGTTTTAATATTGTAGATTATCACTGGAATGGCTTACTCATTCTTATAAGTATTACTCTGGTCAGCCATGAGATCCAGTGCAGAGCATTCAAGTCCTTCCTCCATGAGTAGGGAGTGAATTGAAACATCTCCATTCCTTCCTCTGGAAAAACTGAATGATAGCATAGTTTTAATTGTAAAGTAAATCTCTACCAATAATTTCAAATTTATTCCTGGAAAACAATATTTTGACTGCATTTTATGTTATGTTTTTTTTTATATTAGGATTTGTCAACTCTGAATTTACTGTAGATTTCTGTATTTCTTTTTAAATAAAGCTGGGAGTGTGATGATGAAGAGTGTTAGAACAAGGAGGCCTAGATGGAGAGGACTGTAGGTGGGGATGGAGAGTTTGGGCTGTTGTAAAGGAGGTATTGATTTTCTAAAGATGCTCTTTAATCAGAAGTGGTACTGATGCACCCCAAGGGAGGTTGTGTGTCTGTGTGTGTGTGTGTGTCCGGGTTTGTGTGTTTGTGAGTCCATTTAAATTACACTTCATCCTTTTTTCTCTTTGGACACCTTGAGCTTGTGTGGGTTTCATGCTGCTTTGTTTTTCTGTGCACACACTTATTATTTGAAGTGTGTGTGCTTGGTGTGTGTCTGTGTGAGAGTGTGTGTGGGCAGGCAGGGGATAGATAGATGAGGTTGCCCAGTAGATGGATGAGTGGAACAACCAGTCATTCATCATCTGTAGAACAAGGTAGGAAGGAAACTGTGATGGAAAGGGGAGTCAAAGGGGACAGAGGACAAGGAAGGTTGATGAAGAAGCTGGAGAAGAAAAAGAAGGAGTGAAAGCGAAACGAGAGATGGTTATAATGAAAAGAAGAAAACAGAAAAAATCTGAAGTAAGATCAAAGAGGAAATGGATAAAAGAGGAAAAGGAACAGAAAAAGGCAAAGTGGTGGGGTAAGAGAAATGAGTGGAGGAAAGAGGGGCTGACGATAATGGAGGGTGAAAGAAAGTGCATGGACAATTAAAGGAAGAGAAGAGGTGAAGAAGGTAAGGAGGTAAGAGAGCAGGATTGTAGTAGGGTGATGGAAAAATAAATGACAGGAAAATTTTGAAGGAACAGTGGAGACAAGGAAAAGGATAAGAATAAAACTTCAAACTTCTATTGTTTTACAACAATCATAGAGCTGCTCTTCTGACTGGGAGGCACACTTTGGCACCTCCTAACGACGGCTAATTCAGGTCCTGGCTTGCATCCTATTTCTTCTCTGAGCTCTTCCCAGCCAGTAAAAGCCAGTTTGTTGACTCTTGTCTTTACTTGTCGCTTACTTTGATAACGCTGTCTTGCATTTCTTTGTTGAATCAGCCATGTTGGAAGTTGAAAATTTCTGGCATGTGATGTCGTGCCTGAAAGCAAAATGCAGACGTGTTGCTGTAGGCTGGAAAAAGTTGTGAAGTGTGCTTTCACAACTTCAGGGTGCTGCAGGGGAACCACAGCCCCAGGAATGTGCATAATGAATGGAAGTGTGCCATCAAAATTAGTTTTAAGGCCAGAAAGTTATGTGGTGTCTCTGTAAGTTAGTTCTGATATCAGTCCGATGTGTTTCTATTTTTTTACACAGGTGGATAGATTAAACATTCTCTAACACATAAAAACTATTTTTTATTTGCATGTGAAATAAAGAAAGGAAATATTGTGTTGTGTGTGAATATATGGACATAAACAAGTTCAACACAGTTGGATGTGCAGTCAACACAGCGTACATGAAGTAAAGAAAACTTCCGGGTCACATGACGTGTTTCAGATGAAAAAAGGAAAATCATATCTACACACTTGTTGTCTGTTTTTCCCATTTTTGTTACCTGGGTTTGCATCTGAATTTAGGAAGCAAAATAAAGAAAAACAAGAGCTTAATTCTTCATTTCAAAGGGGAAATTGAACTGCCTGAAAGTGCACTGGCCAACCCATCCTTTGCTTTTCCACTTAAACAACATTGTTGCTTGAAATATTTTTAAATTGTATATATTGCTGACATTTTCATTAAATCATTCACCGCCACAAATTAAGGGGCCACAAGCCACCAAGCCTCTCCTCCCCCCCTCATCTGTGTGTAATTTTAATACATTTCAGTTTCACATCTGTTATGTACCTCAGCTCAAATAAAGAGGTGTGGCTGTTAAATTGAAATGCTTCACCCAAATTGCTGATACTGGTAATATTTAACTCCAGCATGTGAAAATAAATTAATGCTAGCACTTCCCTTGTTTAAGGCTGTGTCTGGTAAATGGTTGGGTCTGATTAGAATAAATATGTAAACTTTACAAAGATATAACAAAGATTGAAAGAAGTAGACAGAAAGATGCATCTCTACAGCAGGCTTCACATTGCTGTCAGTTCCCTTTGCTCTATAGCAGAATATGAGGTAGGCTATATATAAAAATAAATAAATAAATTCTGCAATTTTACTTTGACATTAATTTGTTTAATGGACATAGAATTGTGTAGGAACATGTCCCTACCAATATCCAGCAAGTCTTGAGTTTTCCCTTCCATTTTCTGTTTAAGCTGAGAGATCAGTGCCGAACTGCTTTCTGTCTGCAACATGCTAGAAGTCATGTCTTATAACCCAATTTGCTGTTATGTTTGGCTCTGCACTTTCATTTTTTGCTCATGTTTAGTGCTAGCTTGTGGCAAAGTGCAGCGCTAAGGTAGTAGCTCATTACTACAATTACAAGCTGGCGGCAGTCTACCAAACTGTTTACCAGGCACCAGAAAAAAACAAAAACAAACAAAAAAAAAAAAAGAAAACACCAGAATAGGTCAGTATTTCTAGGCTGTGGTTCATAGTGTGAGGTGCTGTGAGATTAAATGCTAATGGAATACAAATATAGGAAACATGCAGAGCCAATGACAAAAACCACCAAAAGCTTCTTTGTAGAAGTTATTGGAAATAAAAAAAGGAAAAACATTAGGTCCATTGTAACCTCTTCTAGCTGAAGCTAGCATATCAAAACTATATAACTATACCATCATTTGAGAGTGAAGCATCCAACAGTAGGTTCATACACAAATCAGCATATAAATCTGTGGTTCAGTGACTAATGGACTTGAATGTTCTTTACTATTTTGTTTATTTACTTAAATATCTTAAACCAAATATTTCCTGCAAATAAAGCAGAGAGGCAGAATGAAATAAATCTTACCTCCACTGGAAACCTTGACTTCGACCAGCTGGCCTTCAGTTAGCCCCAAATAGAGGAGGATACCTTTATTCTTGAGGTTCTATAACAGTGTTATTTAATGAATCGTGGATTCAGTAAATTTCCCTCTTATTAATTGCCTACCTCAACTAGTAGTGAACTGATGCCAGGCCTGCAGTGAGTGCGGAACAGAAAACAAGGCACTATCGATCTCTCCATCGGCTGTCCTAGTCCCAGAAACAACAGTTCATTAATGCAGTCTAAGAGGGACTATCTGTCTCTATTACTGCCTGTTGGCCTGCATGGCAATGATTTATAGGGGGCCTGTGGAAGCAGTGGAGAAGGCTAATGTTGCCCTGGGTGGGGGGATGAAGCAAACAGTTAACTGCAGACTGTCAAGATTGAAGGTATCACCATTAAAATCTCTATTGTTGTTAGAATTCTTGTTTCAGGTCAGAAAAATAAACACAAAGTACTTTTAGATCTGTAATTGGTTATGTCATTTGGCAGTTTTCTTCTACCACTAAGAAGCAAAGTGGTGTTGTATCATTCATTCTGTGTTGCAGATGAAGTGAGCGGTATGATGGCTTAGCTGCAGCTAGCTTGTAGAAAACTGAACATGAGCGTAAATTTTACTTGATGTCTTTGCATTTGGCAGAAAAAAGGCTGTAAAATGCTGAAATAATTTTTTTCCTTGTAGGACTCTCAGATCTCAGCTACTTTGAAGGCTGAGTTTGACAATTTTCAAAAATAATGTTAATGAAAAACCATTTTAATACTAAAACACTGAAGAAATTAATTGAACCTTTCTTAATTTTTAGATTGAGAAATGATCCTGTTATAAATACAGTTGCCATATAATCACTATGCATGTTTCTCACAGTTTTCATCCCAAACTACGCTTTTATACAGTAGCTTGTTCACAATAAAGTTTATGTACATTCCTTTGCCTGAAAGTACCCTGGGGTGCCTGGAGGCTGCAAGATCACAGTTCACAACTGGTTTTCAGCACAGCACTGTTTTCCTTTATGGTATCACGTCTCACACACACACATGCACACACAAACAACTACATAACACACTCTCACCTTTATAAATAAAGTTGAAAAAGACCATGTAACCACTAAAAATGAAGATTTGAGAGAAAAAAATCCACAGTGGTTAATGCAGTAAAGGTGCTAAAGACGATAGGAATAAATGAAGAAAACTTAATAAAATTTTACTGCTGGGGAGAGGTCAAAGAGTAGAATGACAACTACTACAGAGTTAGCTATGTTGTTGCTATCAGTAACTGGTTAGTTCTCTTGTTTTGTCTTGTGTTTAAAATGCTTTGTTGGTTAAATTGCTGATGTGTTGATTTATAATCATGAAAAGAATATGATCATGATCATTTATTCCTCTGCTCTGCAAAGGTTTGAAATCAGACTGAATCTGTAATTGATTTCTAGGTTAAAGCTGTTGAAGCGTGTTAAATGCTTCATGCATTTACTTTAGTGCTTTCTATGCCCACTAATACAAAAACACAATATTACAATAACAGCATTGTTTATCCTCTTATACCGTTAATCGGAGATTGAAACTTAGGCTATATCTTTAACTCATATAGTTTTAGTCACATTTTTGATGAACATACGAATGAGTTCCTGTAATCATCAAATTGTTTGGTGTGCTGGTGCAAATTTCATGCTAAAGTCTTTTAAGTTTGTGGCTTTTCCAAAGGTTGTCTTCTTATGTGGTGTACATGACACTGTAATATATTGTAAGTCTTCGTGTGTAAGGGGGCAGAAACAGCACGACTGGCTCAGGTGACATTTTCATGTCGCCTTTACAAAAAAGGAGTGCTATACGGTACGATACGGTAGCTTGAATTTGATAATAAAAAAATATTTATGTGTATAAAAATGGGAATGGAAACTATTTTTTTTTTTTTTCAGTTTGGATTTGTTGATTGGTGTTTTTTTGGGCCCAATATAAAAAAAAATAATAGGTTAAAGAAAAAAAATCTGATTATAGAGGTGAAGGTGGTCTTGGGAAAAAATTACTCAAAACCATACCAAATATGGGGCAATGTGGCTCGGCAAGGTAGAGCGTCGTCTTATAACCCTAGGGCTGCTGGTTATTTTGTTGTCAGTCAAAAAAAGTGTTCCTTGGAAAGCCTTATCTGTTCTGAGCTGGTACATGATAACTCTCGCTTCACATCCCCAATGCATGCACAGCAGATCAGTCCTGGCCTATGGAATATAGAGAAGGCCCTCCTCTGTATGAAGTAGTTTAGGATCCACCTGAAAATCGCAGGTTGGGTTGCATGACAAGAAGCTAAAACAAATTTACCAAGATTGAAAAGCTTCAGTCAGTGCGCGCTAGCAGTAGTTGTAACTTATTGACACCTAGCTGTGATAATCACAGTGGTGTTCCAAAAAGCATGTTTAGTGGTTTAACTGGCTATGATTAAACAATTATCTTGGGTTTTCTGTTCCAATATGGCTATTCTAGATAAGTTCATACAGAAACATATGCTGTGAACATTGTGTATTGTTCAGGCTTTGCCCAGTATATCTCTAGCACAATGATTTGAGGGTAGGTCACCACGAGCATGATCAAACTTTAATTAAAAGAAATTAACTGGCAACTCTGTTTCAAATTATTTTTGTTCATTTCAGTTATTGTCTGGAAACTTCCCCATAGAATGCCTAATTGCCTGAAAAGAAAAAAAAAAAACCTTCATTCACTGACAGGCTGTTCATTTTGGCCTATTTTTACCTCTGTCTTCAGTTTGAAGTATTCTGTTTCCAGGTCTGCTTTTGCAATCTGCCACTGGAGGTGAACTTTACGGAGTTCATTTGCAGTCATCTAGGTGCTGTTCTGATAATGCACCCCCTGGGCTGCCCTCCATCTTTAGGCGGTCCCGGTTGATGCTCTCTGTGAGCTCCTCCACAGGGGTGACAGGTTGTTGAAGTCGCCCCAAACCTATTTTCCACCCCTTCACCGTCTTCTTACTGACTGTGACATAGATATACCCTTTTTCGGTGGGCCTTGAGCAATATCAATGAAAGTTAAAGGTTAAAAAAAAAATGTATAGATTCATGGTACCCAGGTAGGCTTGAGGCTTGATTGGTTAATAATATAATATAATATAATATAATAATTAATATATAATCCACAAGTGTTGACTTTGATGGCAGTCCTCTGCCAAACATTGCAGTGTGCGTTGGTGGACCCAGTTGTAATGTTTTTTTTCTTTTGTTTTTTTTTAGGGCTGTTAAATTATTTATATTTTTAATCCGTTTAATCACAGCTTACTAATTAATTATGTTTAATCATGATTAATCACCATTTGCAATTATGGCTGAAATATATTTTTACTGTATTGTGTCAACAGAAAGAGCAAGCCAATGCTTATAAATATTTAATCTTAAATGACCTTCATCTGGGTTTTTGTTTGCTTTTTTATTTTAGTTGTAATAATCAATTTGATATTTCATAAAATCTAAACCTGCCCTGCCTGGTCCACTGTCAAATCCTTTCTAGACCCGCCCCTGCATAGCTGAAGTATAAATCCTTTCTATCACCTGTCAGCTACTCATTTAAAGAAGGGTCCTGCTCTGATTTGTATCTCAGAACTTGTTCATAATTTCTCTCTCAACATTCATGGCCCCTAAATGATCAGTTCTGTGTCTCCAACATCTGCACAGCACCAATGATTTAGAGAAGACGTCCCCTTGTCTTCATTGATGTGTGCATAGCTGTCTTATGACTAGTAAGTTTTATTGCTGTTTCACTAGCAAACCTCATTAATACTGAAAAGTAATGAACATTTTTCATTCTTCGGCTTCGCGTGATAGCGACATGGGTCTGATTGACACGACACTAGTAAATTTACCTTTCTATTGCTAGTGCGTCCAAATACAATATATGGGGGTAAATATTTGGCTTCAACTTCTTTCTTCTGAACGATAAACAAATGCGACGTGAAAGATGGTGCTAGCGACTGAAAAGCCAATCAGCTGATCACTGACAGCCAGTGTGATGATTCACAGCTGGAGAGGGAGGAGGAGGAGAGGAGGCCGTGCAAACGCAGAGAGGAGTAGAGCAGTGATACATTGACATTTGTATAGCACTGCGGGAAAAAATTCTTTTTAAATGCAGGAAAAGTGCGGGAGTTGAACCCTGTAAGTGTGGGGAATGGGAGCTCGTTAATTCTCTTTAAAATTTTAACAAAATTAATGACATAAATTAGTTACCGCCGTTAACGTGTTCTTTTTGACATAGTTTTGTCTTTATCACAGGTCTCAAGGACGACCTGTAACTCATTCTGTGTGTGTGATGCTCTTTATAGGTTTGCCATGAACGCGCACACACCTGGCTTAACCAACATGAGGTTCCGATAGTTGAATGGAACTAACAGTGTAGGTTAAGAGATCAGAGTATTTACCAATCTTAAGTACAGGCTTTATCACGGCATTTGTTAAATCTCCTTTCTGGAATACCCCCCAGGTTTCAGGAACTTTGTTTGGAAAAGGTGGTCCTGTGATGATATAGATTTTCTACTTTTTCCCTAACCTCAAACTGCTCGATGCAAGTTGTGAATCTTTTTTGTCACTGAAAGTGCTGTAAACCTCTTGTCATGAGTATTGAATATATATATTTTGCATCATTTAATAAAGTCATAGAGAAGATATTTCAGAAATAGGGTGGTTCAGCTGATATTTTAATATTAAATTTTAAATATTTTAAACTATTAAATGCACATAGTCACCATCTGATTTTCATAGCATTGCTGTGTTCTTCTTTTTTTCTTTTTTTTAAATAAAAAATAATAAAATGTTGTACATTTGCTTTTCAATGTGCTTAAAAGCACTAACAACCCAAAAAACAAAATGGAGCCATAAAAGAAAAGTACATTTCAAACAGCTTTAGAGGGATGATAAAGAAGATTTTTCATGCAACTGTCTTAAAGGAATGAAAAGCTAATTATTCTAGAGAGCATAACATTGCGATGTTACATAATGACTATTTACTTAATCTTCTTGTGGTTTTATTTCTGTGGCTGATTGCTTTAAAGTGTAAAGTGAGACACTTATTTGATTTATTTTTCTAATATCATTCACAGCATAGTTTCTAAATGTGTTTCTTGTCCTTTATATAGCATTGAAGTTAAAAATGAATGATTAGCAGACAACCAGTTTTTGCTGTTCATCTGTGTTTCAGGTGGGATGTTAACAGTGAAACTCACAGTGTAGGAAAACAGTAAATCTGTCGCTTAATACAGTTATTACAGCGCAAAATAAGTCAAACGTTTGCTGTGCTGGGGTGTTCATTTTTTTGTCATTTTCATTTATTTATTTCTATTCCATCAGAGTCTTGATGTGTGATTTTTGTGTGTGTGTTTTTAAATTTTCAGTCTGATTTCCATGTGGATTTGTGTGTGCACTGGTCTGGTGTGTATGTGCATGTGTGTGTTAGTTAAGCCTGCAGCCTTGCTTGGGGGCTTCCAGCTAGTTATGCATCAAACCAAGAATTGATTGTCAGCGTGCCCTTCATGGATCTGAGTTCTTCCTTTCGCCACAGCTGTTACCTCAAGCAATAATTTTGTGTGCATGTGTGTCACAAAGTTTGGGGCATCATAGCTGGATTGAGTTGGAAATAAGGGTTTAAAAGACTTGCATGTAGTTTAAAGAGATCCTGCAAGTGAATGTTTGATACAAGGAGGAATAAACAAAAGAATTCATGGACACATTTTTTGGGTTGCATTTTTTGATGCTTTTGTCTAGAATAACTAAACTTTATTGGAGCATGGTAATAAACATATTGTTTTTAAACCACACAAATACTTGTAAATGTATTTATCCAAAGTTATTCAAATATTACCAAGTACAAATAAAAGAAAGGTAAATTTCTAAGATATATTCAATACTTGGAATGATTGTTGTTATTAGGCTGTTTGCTTGTGTGCCTCAGTGTGTGTCTTTTCAGAAACTCATTCCATATCTACTTCTTTATCTTTTATTAATCTCAATTATTCTTCTTTTTATAACATTAATCTTTAGCTTAAGCTATCAGCTTTGCTATGGTTTGCACATTTCCCTAAACAAAATATTAAGGAGTTCCTTATCAATTACATAAGGGTGAACATGAGTTTGACAATACTGACAAATCTGATTTAAAATAATTTTAATAGTTTAATAGTATTTATTTGACTTGCTTTTAGTTTGCAAGCCTCCCAGAGTCATCAGGAGCTGGTCTCATATTTATTCCTAAGGTGGGGACTATAGCAGATTTCCAGAAGACCTAAGCACAGCTGAGAGTGTTGATCTTTTTTAAAAGTGAGACATTGAGATGTTTGAGGTGGCTCATTTTCTGGACTGATCTGAGCCATCAGGTTGCCAGACCCCATTTACTGGGGCACGTGCCCCAGTATAAATGCTACGATTAATTTTCGACAATAAATATTTATCATACATTAATTCAGATAATTTAGACAAGAGAAGATGTATATTTGAACTCAAACATGTAGCCAGAGCGTTAACTCCAAATAGAGGAAACAGCACAGGTGCACAGTCTGTCTCTGCATGTCACCATGCACGAGCAGCAGGTGAACCACACACACGTCACGCAGCTCTCCCGTGTGTGCGCGGTGAGCACGCAGCGCAGTTTGAGGTCTTGTAACATGTCACAAGAACAGTCAATTTTATATTATTTTTTAAAATGAAACCAAATGAGATGAGAAAAAGGGAGTTAAGACCGCAGTGAAACCAGTTTTAGGTGGGATATTCAACATTTGAACTGGAGCAAACCAGCATCTCGTTTAGGGACCATCAATAAATGACAGGCTTTCCATGAAACGGAAATTCTCACAAAAGTCAAAAAACAATATTTTCATACTAAAGAAAAGCGGACTTCTGACATCAACAGAGAGAAATAAGTATTCTTTGGTTTTCATACAGAATGCCAAATCTTTTGAATTGCTTCAAATTTTAATTGAGATTTTAATAATTTCTTAAGAGGAAAAACACCCAGTAGCTTCTAAACTAAGTGACCCAGTCACTTAAAACCACAGTTGAATTGAAGCAGATGGTCATCCAAACGAGACACAACTCTTCCTGATTTCCTTCATCTCTTGTTATATTTTATATTATTATTATTAAAATAATCAATGATCACTATTGGAAGCCTATTTTGAGTTGAACTATCACCCTGAAAACCAGATAATACCCATTCCTGTGGAATATGTATAAAGAGAGTTCTGACTTGCCATCGTTTGTCATGGCGTTTATGCTTTTGCTGCTATGTTGAAAGTGCTCATGTTTATTAAAATAGATGCACTACCGTTAAAAAGTTTGGGGTCACTTCCCTATTGAATCCCATGGCAAAGTGACCCCAAACTTTTGAACGGTAGTGTATGTTCTTATAATCATTAATACCTCAGTATTTTTGGTAGGAATGTGGCAGTGGCACGGGGCAGTGTGTGTGTGTGTGTGTGTGTGTGGGAGACAGGGATATGTGCTAGGGGGCCTGTGCCCCAGTATAGCTTTATGTCTAGCAATGCCCCTGGATTTGAGGGTGTCACACATGTGGGGCATGAGGATGTTTTAACATCCAGATTTTCCTGGTGATAGGATTCAACAACATCACATTTCCTGCATTCACCTTCCTGCAAAAAAAAAAAAAAAAGAGCTTTTGATGTAGTTTGCACAAACATTACTGTTCTGGTCGTATCTGTATGTCACGGATCAGCAAACTGGACCACAAATAAATTGGAGCTGAGGAATAGGTGAAAACAGTTTTATCGAGGTGATGAGAACTTCAGCAGGGAAATCAGGTCTGGTTTGTGCAGTCAGCTTAGCCTGCAGGTGGGAGAGCTCAGGTGAGAATCCAGTCAGGATAAACAGGAATGTACGATAGATATTGCTCACGTACCAGCGGCGGGGATGGAAACCAGCAGGATGGTTTTCAGGGACCGTGATGCTGTGATAGCAGCTCCGCCGGGGCTGTGGGAACTGCAGAACCAGAAAGATAGTTAGTTTGCTCTGATAATGACAGAAGAGGGTAATCCAGGCTGAATAAGATCCTCGGGAATCCTCCAGAGTTCTCCGGTGGCCTGGGGCAAAATCCGTAATCCAAAATCCAAATCCTGAGGACAGTCCAAGGGTCAGAGTACCGGTCAGAATGAATCACAGGCAGAGTCAACAGACAGGGAGCAGGCAGAATCGGGTTTTCCAGGTCGAAATACAGGTCAAGGATCAGAGACAGAGTTGCAGGGTTTACCAGACAGGGAGCAGGCTGAGTCGGGATATCCAGGTCCAAAAACGGGTCACAGGTCAGAGATCAGGTAAGCAAGCAGGAGAGAAAGGCTGGAAGCGTACAAGGAAAAACCAAGACGATCTGGCAGAGAAGAGTTGTCACAGACTGGTATATAAGGAGCCCAGACTAGGTGGAGCGCATCAGCAATCAGCAGAGTTGGAGGGAGAATGCATTCAGGGATGGCTGGGAAAACTCAGCGCCGACCATGCACTGTGACACTGTAGCTGTACAGCGCATCGTGGCAGCCTCCTCCTCTCCCACCTCCCTCTCCTGTTGTGAATTAAAATGGCTGTCGGTGATCAGCAGATCGTCTTTTCTCTCTTGATGCATTTGTTTATCGTTCAGCTGAGAAGGACGAAACTACCGGTTCATTGTTCACACTGGCACATATTTACCCAAAAGTATTGTTTTTGAATGTGCTAGCCAAAGAACTAAGCTACATTTATCAGTCTCATGTCAATCAGACTCGTGTTACTGTCACGTGAATCTGAAGAATGAAATATGTTAACAGTCCATTTCAGTTAGATATTGTTTGCCTTTATTTCATATAATTTGTCAGTATTAATGGTGTTTTCTAGTGACACAGCAGTAAAATCTGCAAGTCATCAGGCAGCAATGCACACATCTATGAAGATAGATCAGGTTTAGACATCTAGTGAGAGTTGAACAGTAAAGGACGCAAGGGGAATGGTTCTCTAAATCATTAGTGCTGTGTAAATGTTGGAGATGCACCTCAGATCATTTATGGTCCATGAATGTGGTACGAAAAACAGGTTCCGAGATACAAACCAGAGCAGGACCCTTCTCTAACAAAGTAGTTGACTTGTGGTAGAAAGGATTTAAACTTAAGCTGTGCAGGGGCGGGTCTAGAAAAGTTTTGATAGCGGGCCAGACAGGGATACTGGGCAGGAAAAGGGTGGTACAAATGAAATATATTATATAAAGTCTTAATTTTATGCAATATTGAACTGATTATTACAACTAGAGTGACTGCCTAATGTAAAAATACACACACAAAAAAAGAAAAGTAAGCCATGGCTTGCTCTTTTTGTTGATCCAATACAGTAAAAATGGACATATTTCAGACATAGTGATTAATAAAAATTAATAGTGATTAATTATGTTTAATCATGATTAATTTGTAAGCTATGATTAATCTGATTAAAAACTGTAATCATTTGAGAGCCCGAGTTAAGGTGGGTTTTTTTGTTAATAATGTTATTAATGTAAAGCACTTTGTGCTGTAATTTATTTTGTATGAAAAACTGCTGCACTGTGGTGTGGTGGTTAGCACCACGGCCTCACAGGAAGAAAGTCACTGGTTTGAGCCCTGGTTGGGGGGTGGTTTGAACAGTGGCCTTCTTTTTTGGAGTTTGTATATTCTCCCTGTGTATGCATGGGTTCTCTCCAGGTACTCTGACTTCCTCCCACTGTTCAAAGACATGTGCGTTAGGTTAGTTCAGTGGTTACCAAACCTTTTCTCAAGGGGCCCTCTTCTCATCGACAATAATAATGTCAAGCTCTCCCTCCTCCCCTCCCCCACCACCACTACCATGTGCACTCCAACCCTTACAATGAAACGTACAGGGGAATGCATATTGTTTGGCAGAGGAATAGTCTGGTATTTTTAATTTATTGGCTGCTACTTGCTTCTTCTGCTTTAGTAAAACAACTCTGCTATTTATGACAGTTAAGTAGTTTATTTTTTAAGGTAATCAAAGGGCTTTTCTTTGTACTCAAGATGAGAAATCCCATAATGGTGTTGTAACGTGTTTAGTTTCATAGTGTCTCTGTAGAACTTCTTGAACAGCATAGATGTGTGAAATGTATTGATTTGTTAAATTTTCTGTTTATATTTAAAATTATGTCTATTTTGATCACTTTCAGTATTGTATTATAGGTTTTATTGTATTTGATTAGCAATCTCATCTGGGAAGGCCTGAGTCACAGAAAAAAGAAAAAGTTGTCCTCTTTAATACAGTCATGTGAAGCAGAAACTATCTGTTGTTTTAAAGGTCAGTGCTGTTTGTGAATACATATAAGCCTCAGTGGTGTAACATCAGCATTACTGACTGTGAGAATATTGACTGGAAGCCCAGTGATTTATTCTATCACAGTTTACCCATCTCAAGCTATAAGTACAGTTTGTGGAAGTGGTTTTAATCCCAAAGCTACTGTTTCGTCTTTCCTACTTATTATGAAGGGTTTCTCCCTACTGGAGAGATGACCTTTCCTCACTGAGGTCAGACACATCTCATCTGCTAGACTGAAAATCTTGACTTTTAATGATGTTTTTCACATCACTGCCTTCCTGTTAAACCACATTCTCCCTCCCTACCCACATTATCAATGCTTGTTTGGAGGATGGTTAGTAAAGAGGACATATTTTATTGATGACCATTTTTAATGTTTTAACTGGTTTTGTCTCTTTAAAGCAAATGCAAAAATATTTTTATTCATTCTACACCGGTGTCGAGGTTCTGAAAATGGCTAACATCTAGCGTGTCCAGTAAACTGATTAGATATACTGGGCAACTGAACAGTGGATGTCCTTGTCATGGACTTGTCATGATATGCTATCCTTGCTATGGATGTTCAGATTCTCACTAATCCAGGTAATGAATATAATGAAGTTAAAGGTGAAAGCAAATCTTATTGGTTCTTGAAAACTTGAAGGGGTGGGGGTAGTTATCCCAGCAGCAGCTAGGCAAGAGGCAAGGTTTGTTTTGGACAGGTTGCCAATCCTCCGCAGTTGAAGACGAATAACTTCTCTTAATGATTCTTCAGATTTAGTGTTATTTCCTTTGATTGGATGAGCAATGAGCCATGACATGGGTTAGTACTACTCAATAGGGCTGCACCGATAAGCCGACGTTGTCTATGATAGCCAACAATAAAAATAGTCGACAAATTTAACCATCAACAATTGTTCGGCAAAAAAAAAAAAAAACAAAAGACCAAAAAAACACAAAATCAACAAAAAAAAAACTACAGAGTGAGACATCATCTTATTCTGTATCTCTGCTGTGAGTTGCACATGCGAAATACAGTCCGCCAGGTAAGTATGGCAGCGGACCAGGTAACAAAATGGTGGCAGAGGACGTCAAAAGTCTGGGACCACTTCACATTAAACTTCCAAAATAAATTAAATACATGTGAGATTTGTAAAGCAGACCTTGCGTACGACGGAAGTACGTCTGCAATGCTCGAACATTTAAAGGGGAGGCACATCGGACTTACATAACAGCCTCATGCAAGATTTAAATTCTGAAAGTGAAATAAGAGCAATTTATTAATTATGAGATACATAATCTGATTAGTCGACTAGTCGTTTTAATAGTCGATGACTAATCGACCATCAGAATTGTCATTAGTTGCAGCCCTACTACTCAATTTTGCTATAAGTGTTGCCTCTAAGCCTTATAAGCTACTCTAAGCTACTCTTCCTACTAGACTGATGTCAGAATGGTGACTATGTTTAGGGATAGAGGTAATTAAAAGTTATTTTTGCAATGCTTTTAGCTGTGAGCTACAACATGTAGCCCTACTTAGCGCTGACTATACTTGCGAAGTGACATTTATGTCCATTTAGCAATTTCCGTTTAGGATTAATAATGCGGCTTCCTCCCACCGTCCAAAGACATGCGTGTTAGGTTAATTGATGACTCTAAATTCTCCCTAGGAGTGTGTGTGAATGGTTATTTGTCCCTTTTCGGTGTTGGCCCTGCGATGGACTGGTGACCTGACCAGGGTGTACCCTGCCTCTCACCTGTTAATGCTGGGATAGGCTCCAGCTTGCCCGCGACCCATAATGGACTAAGCGGTTCAGAGAATGAGTGAATGAATGAAGTTTCAGTTTCAGTTGATAAATAAAATGTCAAACAAATAACTACAATTAATAATTTGATTGTGTCTGTTAATTTTTATCATCTTATTATAACGTACATGCACATGCAACAAACATCAACAATCATGGTGTCATTTAAATGATTAATCAATTAAGGAATTAATCAGTTTAATCAGTTATTCCTACTGAAGAACAGAAAAAAAGTCTAAATATCACAATTATTTAGTTTAATCCAGTTAGGTTTTTTCACACAAATGAAGAAGAATATGCAAAATGATTAACTCATATAATTGCAAATATAGAATCTTATAATAAATGTAAAGGGCTTTTAAACCACTTAAACATTCAATTTGCAAAGCAATGTTTGCAGCTTAGTTGAGCTATAAAGTGGTTTTGTGCACTACTTGCTGATGACCTTGATGCTCAATTTACTGTGTAGTTTGAAAGCAACCATTCACATTTTAATCATAAAATTACCTTTCAAATTTATGAATAGAGCTTTATTTTGTTTGTATGCTAATGTATGCATGCATCGTCAAACAGCAAACATCTCAAAGAGGAAGCATTAAAAGTTAATTTGCTTATTGAGCATGAAACTCTGAGCTTTATATTTTCTTTATACATGCATAATTGTCCGTTACAGCAGAGACACTGGAAGCGTTCCCTGGTTTCTCCGGAAACTGGAGCATTTTCTTACATAATGCTAAAGAACGCCATTTAAGGCTCTTTTATTGTGTCTTTTATAGATGTCAAAGCACATACATAAAGATTTTAGAGAAGGTCCATTCTTGCTTTTTTTTTTTTCTTTTTTCTTTATTTGACTGTCCGGACCAACATCATAGCAAGCAGGATGATGGCCTGGCTGCAGTGTTGTGCTGAAGAATTTTGCTTTGCCAATGGGAATTTCAAGGATCTAATGGAAATAAAGCTTTGTGGATTTAAGGCTCCTCTTGATGCTTGAGCACTGTTTTTTATTTCAGTAATTGCTAAGCTACATGTTTATACTAGACCGACATGAGGAGGAACAGAGGAAGGGGGAGTGTGAGGAGAAAAGGAAAGAGTGAAGGGAAGAAAAAGGAGACAAAGATACGTTAGATAGAAAGCAATAGCAACAACTGTACAACTCACTCTAAAGTGAGGAAAACATGAATAAGAACAACACCGGCAACAAGTATTTTAAAATCATAACTATATCTGTTGGTGATTAAAACTGCATAATTTCGTGAGCATGCACGTTGGTGAAGATGAGTGCAAAATATAAGGAATGATTGGAGTTCAGTGATAGTGTGATTGTGCAAATGTCAACACGCCCCAGCCAGAGCTCCACAGCCATGGAGCACAGGCCCCAGGGGGGCCAGTGATTACAGCCACTGGCCCCGTCGGGCATTGCAGGGGCAAATAGACTGTAGGTGGAGTGTGTCCAGCTGAAATTGAGTGACAGTGGCCACACATTGTTTGGGAGTAAGGTCATCTAGACAGCCTTGCCTACCTGAACAGCTCCACCCAACAGACACCACACAGTAAGCCCTCTAAAAGCTGTTTGTGTTGTGTCAGTGTGTGGTGTGTATTGAGGGCTAAGTGTCATTAAAACTTAAGGATAATTCTTTAGGGCCAAGGAGGGAAATTAGCTATGATGAATCTAAATCATCAAAAAAAATCTCAGAAACCAGATTCTCCTGGTTGCAACATGTCACAGAAAATATATTCAGAGGGCAGAGTAATTCTGCAGAACTGGTTGAAGCATTTTGGAGCAAATCATGAGTGAAAAGATCACACGTAAGAAGGATTTGCCAATAAGAGCTTCATACTATAGCTAGTATTATCACAGACTGCTCTGAGGCCCCAGGGAATCATGAGTCATTTTAAGCTTGTTTTAGCATCACCTCATTCTAATCAGTATTCAGATATAAACTTGGCATTTAAAGCCGGCAGAGCAACTCATTTAAATAAGTAAATGATTCATCTGAGGTACTGAGGGCAGAACAGTGGGAGTGAAAGCTAACACATGAGTCAGACAGGAAAAGGAAAAACTTTGTTGTTCTGTCAACAACGTTATGAATGAGAAGAGCTTCAACTAGTGAAAGACGTCACAAAATGTGACAGATGTAGGAAGAAGAATTTATTTGTTCCTGGTTACGGAAATTTTGGGATAAAACTTGTACAAATCAGAAATATAACAGGAAATAGCTGGTGTGAAAACACACAAATTAAATACTTTTATCCATTTCAAATATAGTCAGATGGTCAAGATTAAATGACTAGGCTTCAAATATGTACTGTTAGAGTGCAAACATAAAACTAACATGTTTCATTCAAAAACTAACAACAGTTGTTTAGACTTGCCTAGAAAGCTCTTCCCTTTTTATGCTAGCCCATGCAGTGTGCTAACACCAAGAGGAATAATGCAAAATCAATTGTATGACAGTAAATCTCAGCAAACTCAGGTCTAAAACCCTTAAGGACCAAGAGGGAGAAATGAACGTACAGGGCAGCAGCCCCTCATATTCCCAATTAATTGCTTTAGTAAAGTCCTGAAATTGATCAGAATTGAACTTTGGAGAACTGTCTTTTTAGTAGAAAAAGACCCCGCACCAGCAGAATTTAAAGCAGTTTCTAAAAGTAACTCATTTTTTTCATTTTCGGCATTAATGATATGACTGTTGAAACACAGTACCTTAGAATTCTTCTGCATGGTTTCCATGAGTTAGTTTAAAGCTTAACTAAAATTCACCACCAGCAGCAGAACTATTATAAAGCATTCACATGCATTTTTCCATCAAAAGTAAATACATGAAAGTAAATGTGTATTGTAAACTACAAACATGAATGGACCTTTGTTAAACTTCCCCAAATTGTTACAAGGTGAGCAAAGTTAAGTAGCAATTTTACTCCGCTGCTTCTGGCATTATGCAGATATATTTTTATTTTTACTGCCCAGCATTGCAAATACCAACGTTTCATTTCTGCTTGACTTGCTGGAGTTTTCATTCTAAACAGAAGGTGCTGCTAATAAGAAAATAGAGCCAGAACAGTGCAGGAAGAGCACTAGACTAAGTGTTATAAAACATTGATTACAGAGAATACAGCTTTATTTCTTGGCTTTGCTTTTATATGAGGTTTTTGGAAGATTTAACATTTAAAAAGCCAAAGAAATCTTTTTTTTATATATATTTTGTACAAAAGTTCTACATTCAATAGCTGACAGAAAAATTAAAAAGCCTTGTCGGTCCTTGACTTTTCCAAAATCTGTGAGTTTTCAGTCAATTTAGTTAAAATATGTACTATATAAAAGGACAAAGGAAATATGATCATTTCTACCTAATGGTCATTTTGACCACTTGGAATTTTGTACTATTTTATTTTTAGTTTTCCAGTGTTCCTCATCAGATGACATGAAAGTGTTCTATTAAGGGTGGTACACAGAGATGCTATTGCTATATTTTACAACATACTGGACCTTGTAGGACTAAATGCCCACATCATCTTCAAGTAGTGCACTTGCACCCTAATAGCTTGAAGGAGGTTTCTGCAGAAGCAGCCAGAGGAGCTTCAAGCGGAGTTTATGGACAGGAAATGGACAGCAAGGCAGGTGGAACAAGGTGGACAGCAGCCCAGTTCGAAGGTGCAGCAGACTCCTAAAAGGAAGCAGTTGGATGTGCATAGAAACTGCAATAAAAGTAGAACCATTTGCAGCGGATGCTCTAGATGTTGCACCAGGAGAGGAGATGTGAACTGTGCTGGCTGTGACTTGTATAAGCTTCTTTGTAAATCGAGCTGTTATGACCCGGCTCGGCTAGGGAAGGAGGAAGTAACAAAAGGACGATGCACTAGATGCAAGGTGGGGTTCTTGGGAATTCATTGTCCCACATGGCAGGTGCACATAGAAACAAATACACAGGAGGGATGGACAAATGGAGCTGCTCAAATCAAAGAACCAAATAAAACAGGATGGACTAAAGAAATAAATTAAATAAAAATCCTGTCTAACTAATTAGCATTTAAAAAAAAACAAAAACAATGACCAAAAACATAACCAGAAGCAGATTTGCTAACTAAGAATATAACAAACAAAAACTACTGTGAAATAGGCAAATCTAACTGACCCAGTCTCCAACAAACAACAAATATAAGGATCATATAAAAACTAAAGCAAAAAGCCTTAAGGGCCCAAACACTAGACCTTAGAGTTCAGACACAGTCCAATAAAATTCTACAAAGCATACGAAACCAGCCAGGCCCTCAACAGGTGGCCAAGCTGTCAAACAAAGAACACAGCTGCCACTGCCTGAATGGATACCGTGCCCTTTTATCTTTGGAGGGAAGCTCAGCAGCAGCAATTGGTCCAGTGGGCAGCAAACCAGGGAGCAGATGAGGAAGGTGTGGCAGCCAGGTGATGACACATGGTGATTTGCATAGAAGTTTTTTTTTTTTTTTTTTAACCTGTCTTGTCCAGCATCGTTGCAAACAGAATGATTGTCTGGCTGCTGTCTGGTGCTGGGCAATTTTACTCTATCAAGCAGGGATTTATACTACATGTATAAAGTCCCTCTTGATGAAAAACTTTATTAAATCAGACTCTTAATGCTGGACTCGACCGGAGGGGACAGAGAGAGAGAGAGAGAAAAGAAAGTAGAGAGAAGAGGGAGGGGAGAGAGAGGGACAGAAAGGGTGTGGGGTGTGCGGGTGGGGACTTGAAACATCATACAGAAGACCATGTAATCCATACTACTTACAACATATATAGCTACGATCATCCTAGCCAGTAGGTCATTACACAACTAGTTGATAATAGTAACAATAATAATTAAAGCTGCAAGCAGCGATGAAGGCCCTCGCACCTCTGGCGCCGCTCTGGCCTATTGCACCGTCCCACCACCCGGCAACCTCCCTCCCCAAGCAAACTCGCTCTGGCCGGCAGCAGTACACTCACTCGTCCCCATGCTTTCTGCCTTGGGTGGTCATTGTATCCCTCTGAGGATCACCTGGGACCTCAATGGTCCCAGTAATGACATCAGAAGTGTTCATAAGCATATTCTGACCAATTGTGTGATATAAATATAAAGAAAAGCATGGTTTTAAGATCCACAGATATCAACATGGCCACTAGGTGGCGCTATAGTGGTTGCTCATGTACTAACATGTTCAGGTTGGGACTTTAATGACAACTGCCAACAATCACCTCCTTTGGTCAACCGAGTCCAGAGTTATTGCCACTTCCTGTTTGATGGCGAGGAACTGAAACCTCCCAGGCATCCATTTAAATCATTATGGTGGAAGGAGATTGTGATATTTTTAATGATGAGGTCTCAAAGAACAATGTTGATGAGTTTGATGGTGTTTTTTAGGTTTTCAATGGTAAAACATGGGCTACTTCCA